>NW_012112030.1:3577183-3742272 GCF_000951035.1 Colobus angolensis palliatus
TATTTCTTTGTGTGCCTGATTCAGTAATTTCTTTCAAGGAATTTGTCCATTTTATCTAATTTAATTCACTGAAATAATTTTATAAATGGTATCCCCCAATTTCTTGGTCTGTTTGTGTTGCTATAAAGGAATATCTGAAGCTGAGTAATTTATAAATAAAAGAGGTTTATTTAGCTCATGGTTCTGCAGGCTGCACAAGAAGCATGGCATCAATATCTGCTTAGTTTCTGCTGACGGCTTTTGTGCTGGGTCAAACCATGGTGGAGAAGGTCAAAGCATCTAAACCTACCCTTATTGGGCTTTCTGTGTATTGCAAACAGAGAAAATCCCTCTGTGCAAGATAAAATAGAAAATTACTGAATGTACTTAAGACAACTCACAAAAAAATCGACCATTTCTCAAGGAATGAAACAATCAAGAAATAACAACCTTGAAATGACTTAGGTATTAAAATGATCAAAGACTTTATAGGAGCTGCTATACCCATCCTTCATGAGGTCAACGTAGACACTCAAAATGAATGGAAAGGAAAAATTTGTCAGCAGAAAAATAGGAATTATATAAAATAAGAAAATAGATACTTTAGAAACGAAAAATGTAATGTCTAAAAAAACCTTTATTGGGTGTGCTAAATAGCATAAAGGAAATGATGGAGGAAAGACAGTATTCTTGAGGTTGGATCAATAGAAATCATATACTCTAAACAATATAGGATAAAATAATTGAAAAAATTGTACATCATATCATGAATATGAAAGGTTATATGAAACCACCATTCTCAGCAAACTATCGCAAGAACAGAAAACCAAACACCGCTTATTCTCACTCATAGGTGGGAATTGAACAATGGTATCACTTGGACACAGGAAGGGGAACATCACACACCAGGGCCTACTGTGGAGAAGGGGGAAGGGGAAGGGGGGAGGGGGCAGGGATAGGATTAGGAGATATACCTAATGTAAATGATGAGTTAATGGGTGCAGCACACCAACATGGCACATGTATACATATGTAACAAACCTGCACATTGTGCACATATACCCTAGAACTTAAAAAAAAAAAGATACCGGGGCAAGAGGATGAAAATCCCAAAAAGGCATTGAAATGGACTCTGCTGGTTGTGCAGGCACTGGGTTGATCTGCAATTAAGAAACGCTTTGATTCACTTACAGTAAGAATTATTCAACATAGGTCTAGCATTCTGTCATCAGCTTTCTCCAGTGTTAATAAATAAAAGATTCCACTGAGTCTGTGGCATCAAAATCGTCCCTCTCTTACCTGCCAAGGCACTTTGCCAGGGCTAATATCCTAACAATGGATATAGAGTGCAAAAACACTCCTTGAGAAGGATTTGGTTAAAGACTTGGCCCACTCACACTCAAGAGGTTCCTAAGAGCAGCAAGTGAACTGGACATGTCATCATGAGCTAGCCCCTTATTCTGTCTTCTCCCCAAGAATGGACTTAGCTAAGTGAATATGATGCCTGAGTAAGAAATGGATATGGTTTGGCTCCTGCATCCTCACCCAAATCTCATGTCATATTGTAATCCCCACATGTTGGGGTGGGGCCTGGTAGAAGCTGATTAAATTATGGAGGCGGTTTCCCCCTTGCTGTTCTCATGGTAGTGAGTTCTCATGAAATCTGGCTTTTTTGTAAGTGTGTAGCACTTTTCCTCCTGCTCCAGCCGTGTGGGACTTGCCATTTTCCCCTTTGCTTCTGCCATGATTGTAAGTTTTCTGAGACCTCCCCCAGCCATGCTTCCTGTACAGCCTATGGAACCATGAGCCAATTAAATCTCTTTTATTTATAAATTACTTAGTCTAAGGTAGTTCATTATAGCAATGTGAGAATGAACTCATACAGAAGGGTACAACATGGGGGCAGAGTTTTAGAGTCCCATTTAAGTCTGTCCTGGAATCCCTCCCAAGAAAATAAAGCCCAGGAATAAAGAAAAAATACAATAATCTATGGCCCTACCTGGTGTTCCAGTCATGTGCTCTTCCAAATAAACTGCAGTGACATATACTCTCAATAAAGGAATAAACGTCTTCCTTCAAAGGTTAAAACCTCCAGGGAAATTACTCTTCTTATTAAAATCAAAGAATCTTCCTGTGCTGGTGATTGTCATAGTCAGCACCATCTCTCAACAGGCAGGTGTGCAAAGAGGTGGGGCTAGGACGCTAGGAGAAATGACCAGATGGATTTGGGCCATGAAGCTGCTTCTTGCTCTTGAAGTCTAGAGTGAGAATTTTCCTGACTCCTCCGAGGGTTGTAAAGTAAGGAAGACATAACTAACACTGACCACTCATTCCATATTGGGAAGTAGGAACCCTGTAAATACTGAGGGAGGACACCATTCTGCAGGTCTGCCGGGAGTATGTTTTGCAAAGGATACATGAAGTGGAAGAACAAGAATTTAAAGCCATGCAATCAACCTCATTTTAACAGGTCTTTCAGGCACCACGAAAGTAAAATTTCTAGATTCCTCCATCTAAAATCTGCAACTCCACAGTACATTAAGAGCAGTGCTAGAAGATAGCCATTATTTGTAGCCATAAGAATCCAATTAGTTAGAAATTTGCTTCTGTAAGTGAGGGCCAAGTCTTCTTTTCAAATAAACTTCAAACATGCCTGAAAGTATTGAGGTTTGCTTTGAGAAGTAGACGGCATTGAAATCTGATGACCCTGTGAGTAAGTGGAAGACAGAAAAATGAATAATGATGGAAGCTTGAGTGGAGGAGTGGGCAGAAAGAGGACTATTGCTAGTTCATAAAGCTTTTAAATACTTGTTTTCTGCTCAGTCTAAACAGGGTCTTGAAAGGGGCCTGTGCAGATGCAGGAACCCAAAGTTCTAGTTTCATTTGCTTCATAGATAATTCAAATTTGATAAAATGCAATATGTCAATCTTGTTTGGATGCTCATTTAAGTAAGCCTTCAATTGTTCAATAAAACTAAAAAAGACATGTTTCAGACAATCAGGAAAACTTGAGTATAGACTAGGTTTAGCTAAAAAATATTGAGTGAAAATTTGCGTTAAATTCAAACTCTTTATGTGTCTTATAAACTTGAGTTTCTATCCATGTCTATTAACTAACAGACACAAAATATTTTCTTTTTTCTTCTTTTTTTTTTGAGATGCAGTCTCATTCTGTCACCCAGGCTGGAATGCAGTGGTGCAATCTCGGCTCACTGCAACCTCCACCTCCCTGGTTCAAGCAATTCTTCTGCCTCAGCCTCCCAAGTAGCTGGGATTACAGGCGAACACCACCACATCTGGCTAATTTTTGTATTTTTAGTAGAGACAGGGTTTCACCATGTTGACCAGGCTGGTCTCTAACTCCTGATCTCAGGTGATCCACCAGCCTTGGCATCCCAAAGTATTGGGAGTAGAGGTGTGAACCACCAACCTCCCATGCCCTGCTTAAAGTGTTTCTTATCATATACAGACATTTGTTTTGGTAGTTCTAAACATGGTTAACTGGTAGACTTCAAACTGTGTACTTTTGTTATATAAAACTGTATTTGTTAGCCTATTAGCATATAAAAAGCTATTTGTAACTTAAAATTGTTTCTAGGATTGCAAAGATAGGTTGAGTTTATTCAGTAACCTTTGAAAAATAGCCATCTGATTGTAAACTCATGGTCATGTTCTCTTCAATGCAGCCAGTAAGAAAAGACTGCAGATTCTTCTGTTAGAATTAGAAACACAGATAATAGCAGCCTGTCTTTTAAAGTAACTTCAATACACTTAAAAAGAAAGAAAGTAAACACATGGGTCATTTGATGAAGCTGTTTGCAACTGTAATATTTGCCCTTTAATCCTAAGGGTATTGGAATGCACAGTGCATTGAACACATGTACTTATTTCTGCCCTTTCCCTGTCCCTGAACAATTATAATAAAGAAGCACCCATCCACATGGAGGATTAAAGAGGAAATGACAGTAAACAACAAATACAACAAAACTGTGAACCTGGGATGACACACTGAAAATCTGTGAATCAGAAAAAGCCAAAACCAGACATGAAGAGAGTATAGTGTTGGAATAAATTTACACAGGAACACCTGGAAAATTGGTGCTTTTGGAATAGTGCATTTCCCTATCCAGAAACTTATATGTATTCAGATTATAGTGTATAATCTTCATCAAAGTTTGATCTTTCTTCTTCAATTGAATCCTATGCATTTTATTATTTGGATATATGTATTTTAAATTGTTCTGATGAGTAAGGTTATCCTATCATTCTCTGTCTCTCTCTTTCTCTCTCTCTTTCCCTCCCTCTTCATAGAATTTCTGAACTCTGCTTATATCTACAAATTATGTGACTTTGGGAACAATACTCAATTATATTAAAAATTTAATTCCCTCTTCAGAAGGGTAAACATCATACAAAATAATTGAGAGGCTATTGTAAGCAGAAAAAGGGCAAAGGCCTCTAAAATATCACCATGCTAGGTACAAATGAATGATGAATACATCTTTAGTTATATAACCATCCATGTATAGAAATGCAATATACAATTCATATAATAATACAATCACGTAAGAAAACTTGTTTATTCTACGTTGTTTGGGGACAGTGATGTATTCAATTATTTTTAAAAACAAATTTTACACCTCTGCCTCACAGCATGGGCTTCCTCGTAGCATGTGGTGGTTTCTTTAGAGAACCAGCTGGAATTGCAAGACATTTTTATGATCTAAACGCAAAAGACACAAAGCGTCACTTCTGACATATTCTCTTGGTCACGGCAGTAACAAAGTTCCACCCAAGGGGAAGGGGGGTGAAATCACACCTCACCCCTTCCAGAGACGATGTAAGGTCCCATTGTAAGAAGATAATATAAGATGAAAAAGACTTTTGTGACCATCTTTAGAAAGTACAATGTGCCACACATGCCAATTTCCAAGATGTTACATAAGCCAAAATGTGCACTTTGAAATCAACCAAATATGGTAGTAATTTAGGGGTTTTTTTTTGTTTCTTTGTTTTGCTTTGTATTTTTGAGTAGTAATCTCGCTCTGTCCCGCAGGCTGGAGTGCAGTGGCGCCATCTCCGCTCACTGCAAGTTCCGCCTCCCAGGCTCAAGCCATTCTCCTGCCTCAGCCTCAGGAGTAGCTGGGACTACAGGCGCCCGCCGCCACGCCCGCCTGTTTTTGTATTTTTAGTAGAGATATGGTCTCGATCTCCTAACCTCGTGATCCACCCGCCTCGGCCTCCCAAAGTGCTGGGATTACAGGCGTGAGCCACCCCACCGGACCAATTTATGGTTCTTAAGCAGGAGGGGCAAAAGCTTTCTTCTCAGATAAAACATACATGTTTACCTAAACAAAGTGAGTCATTTATTAATCACTTTAACAAAATCCCTCTTTTAAAAATAGTAGCTTAGTTGTTTGTACATTTTAATAAAAATGTGAGACAGATGTATGTTCCTTTGTATCTTCCAAAGGAAGTTGTGATTGTATTTCTCTATGAACTCAGAGAAGGAGCAATTGAAAACTTTAGAATTCCCCCTGGCATTGCTAAGGCAGACACTTGACTTTAGGCTGGTTAGCACTCCTTTTCAGCCCCAACCACTGAGGAAGTAATGAGGCAGAAGAAAATAAAATATCATTTAGGTAAACAGTTAAGGCTGGTCCTTGGAAATGCTGCCTGCCTGAAAAAACACAGCGACCAGAAAAACAGAGCAACTTGGGGAAAAACAGACTGCAGAAGCTCCCTGCACAAAAAAATCACAGCTGGAGTGCGCCTGCCCAGATAAGCCACAGAGAATCAGGCAAGGTAGCAAAGTCTGGCATAGAAGCCCTATGTACACAGTGGGCTCCGTGGCACTTGCAGAGGGAGCAAGGGGGCTTATTTAAAACAAACACATAATTATACAAACAAAAAGCTGCACTTTGTGCTTGCCTAGAGACATATCCACAACTACATACATAACTACACACATACATACATAAGACATATCCACAACTACATACATACCTAAGAATTGTGCAGGCAGTTTTATAGATAAGAAAAATAGCTACTGAGATGAGAGCAGTTTTCTATAAAAGCTCTTGGATTCAACTGTAAAAATGGCAATCCACTCTGACTCCCCTCTCCACTGCAGAGAGCTTTCTTCTTTGGTGTATTAAACTTTTGCTCCAGCCTCACCCTTTGTGGCCACGCTCCTTAATTTTCTTGGTCCTGAGACTATGAGCTTGGATAACACCTTAGACAATGAGACCAGTGACCCTGACCTGTTTCAGTAACACCAGCTCTGGGGCCAGGACACAGGAGACACTCTCAGACAGAAGACTGAAATTTGTGCAAGTGGTATACAAATTTATCCCTTTATAGACAAATCTCAGACTGGTCTCTCGTGGATTTCTAAAATGTTAGATTCATTATGATTAGAATCAACGTTTGGTCCATTTAAAAGGGTATGCACAAATTTTGCCAATGCTAACATGGTTCACCAGAAAAACGCATGAAGTATACATTAAGAAAGCACATAGAGCATCTACATTGACGGGGTTTCTGTAATCCACCCCCAAAAAAGGAATTAATCGTATGAGTCTCTTTATATGAAGGCAAGAGGAAAATGGGTTACAGGAAGCCTATGTAAATGAGCTTATGATTCAAAACAAACGTATTTACTCAGAAAAAAAATATTTCTCACTTCACCTGTTAAAGTGTTAGGAGAGTTTAACTTTGATAATTTCCTAATATGAGAACATGTGTTTCTTCTGTGAGCCTCATTCCCTCTCGCATTGTAGTAATGAAATGAATAAATGAACAGCAAGTTAAGTAGTGGAGCACAGAAAGCTCTGAGAACTGACTGCCTTCTATTCAACTTACTACATTTATGAGAACTTTGATATGTACCTAAGTCATGTCATCTATAAAATTAAGGTAATACTAACAACCGTATCTCCCTAATAAAATGGTTTTGATGATTAAATGGAATATAGTAAATGCTTAACCAAAATTTTCTATTATAACCAATTTGGTTAGGACAGGTGGAAAGAACAGAAATATGCTAAATTAGCTGGGCGTGGTGGCACATGCCTGGTAATCCCAGCATTTTGGAAGGTCGAGGGGGGCGGGTCACCTGAGGTCAGAAGTTCAAGACCAGCCTGGGCAACATGGTAAAACCCCATCTCTGCTAAAAGTACAAAAAGTTAGTTGGGCCGGGTGACGGGTGCCTGTAATCCCAGCTGCTTGGGAGACTGAGGCAGGGGAAATGCTTTAGCCCAGGAGGCAGAGGTTGCAGTGAGCTGAGATCGTACCACTGCACCCCAGCCTGGGCGACAGAGCAAGATACCATCTCAAAAATAAACAAATAAATATGCTAAATTAATTGTGAAATATATAATATATATTTATGGATCAACATCAAATTTAAAAAGTAGAAGACCACCATAATAGTGTCAACAAAATTTTTAGACAAGTCAAAGCAAGCTGAAATCTCAGAGACTATTATGTTTATTTGCTAACTGTATTGTTAGATTGCTTAGTTGGTGCAATTAATACAATAATTCTTCTAATTTGCAACACTGCCAGACACCAGTGACTCAGTGCAACTCACTGACTCTCAGAGAAGTTTATCCCCTCTGCCAATGTTTATCTTTCTTGGCAAATCATCTTTAGTGCTCTAAGCAAACTAGAGGATGGTGAAGCTGAAGAAGATTCTACTTTCTGTTCCATGCAGAGAGCTTCCTGGTATTCAAAAAAAGTGAGCCATGTGGGTGTGAAAGAGCTGAGGGATGAAATTTGGATCTTATCATAAGTGCAGAAGGAAAATCAGGGGATTTGAAGCACAAATGTGATATGACCTAATTTCTACTTTTAAATGATTACTCTGATTGTTGTGAGGGGACTGATATGGGATGAGCTGGGGGAAGAATGTTACCAAGACCAGCTGGAGGCTGTTAAAGTCCTCCAGGAGAGAGCATCATGGCTGAACAATCACCTTCTAGGAAAGGTCATGCAAGTGGTCATATTTGGGATGTATTTTGAAGGCGGAAGCAATTAGATCAGCTAATACTGGAGGGAGTGAGGATTTTTGAACCACTAGGTAAATACCTGTCAGTAACTGAGAAAATGTTGGGATGTGTTATGAGAGATGAATCCTAAACTTTCTGAAGACTGACCCTTCAGGGCCTCAGAATGTGAACATCCATAGTAAAAGGCAAGTGTGGTGCTGAGGGCTGCCACTCACCTATAGGTGCCCAAGCTCCTGCAGCAGTCCTGCTTTTCCCTTTCACCCACCCACCCTCACTCACAGACAGTGTCCCTTTCAGCTCTTTCATTACTTCTGTTTTTGATTTGTCTGGTGAGAGCATAGCTGATATTTATGCTTTCCGGATACACTAGTCTCTTTTGCTGATTGCTGACATTGGAGAAGTTTAGGGAACAGGCCTGAGCTGAGTGACCTTTAGGAGCATTTCCTGTTCTTTTCCTGTACTCTGCTGCCAAGAAGAAACCTGTCTTGCACTAGGCCTGCAGATTTCTCAGTTGCCCATATCATCAGGCAATATCTGCCTGGCACTCCTCTTTGTTCCTTTTCTCTGACCTTCGTTTTTGACATGATGGTTGACCTGGCGTCACCTAGGCAGGATTGCTCACTTCCACCTCCAATGGAAAATAGTATCTGGTGAAACCAGAGACAATAATCTCACTAACACACTGGGAGCTGCTGGGCTCAAGCAACTACTCTGTGCTTAAGATGCAATTCATAAAGCCCAGCTAGAACTGATCCACTTCCCACAGGGCCAGAGAAGAACTCACAATTAAGAATGCATTCCCCCTCAAATCAGTCTATATTTATTCCAGAGAAAATAACAATCTGCCTGAGTCCCTTACAAGAACAATGTTGTATGTAGCAAAATCTAATCTACTAGGAAGGCTTCTTGTATTATTATCTGCAACTCTTCAGAAGGGCCAGACCAGACCCTTGTATGCACAGCACAGGATCCACTGATGCACACCTGCCTAGGGGCTTGTCTTTATGATTTTCTGTCACATGGCCTCTCAGCCATGCCTCCAATGAAGCTATCTTCAAATAAAGACTAGCCATGCACAAAAAGTGAAAAATTCCCCAAGACCTACACAAGGTCTGAAATGGAAAGTGCAGCTGGTGATACTGACTAGTATCACCATGAATTGATGAACAAGGAATTTCTAGGTATCACGGAGCAATCAGCAGCTGAGGAGAGAGCTACCAAATCAAGACCCTGACAGGGCTTTTTGGAAACTTAATTTTTTATTGTCAAATTATTGAAAATGTAAAGAAAAAATGAAAGTAAAGGTAGTGAGGAGTACCATACACCATCACTTAGAAGAATAAGTAACGGACATTTGTGTGGGGAGAAAAAAAGGATCTAGGAAGAAAAGTAAACATGGCAAGGTAGACTCAGAATACAAAATATAGACAAATAAGTATGAGAAAGAAAGAGAATGAATGAGTATTAGAATATTATAGATAAATATCCTCTGTGTGAAAGAACACTCTGATGAAACACGTGATACAATTACTGAGTAAAAAACAGAAGACCAATCAATCAAGGCAATTGAGGCTTGGATAGCATTACAAATTATCTTAGTTGAATGTATAATTGTGGCCATTTAATTATCAGTGATGACAAGAGGATGAATTATATAGAATATTCTGGAGAAAGTAGAGGTCTTAGCTATATGACACTGTGTGGCTCACTTAGGGAACCATGTGTTCAGTTTGTTCAGGTCTAGAAATCCCTTGGTGGTTTCTGTGTTCAGTTTTGCTTTAATAAACCATAAAGAAATTTTTAAAATACAAATTTTTTCGCTTTCCTGTGTTGTACAGCACCAAGGCTTGCCTGACTGTAGTGAGATCCACAGAGGTTGAACGGTTCCTGTAGCCTGAGCAGGCTATGGGGTAACTTTCTGTCATCTGTGTGTGCCCGGGAGTGTGCTGTCCTCACACAGCTCACAGATAAGCAAGACCATCTCTATTACATGAAAAATTTAGCTAAATGTGAAAATATCCATATACACACACATCGTGAGAGATGGAAATAGGCTACAAAAAGAGTCAGAGATATTGATCATCTTCACTGTTAGCTGTAGGATAGCTGCCCACCACCCCGACACACTGACACAAACACACATACACAGAAACAGAAAGCACAGTGGAAATCAGAATAACAGTCTTTCCAAACAGATTGAAAACCAAATGATGTCGAAAGTTCAATTCTGACACTGTGCTGATTGCTTGGACACAGTTCCGTCAAAACATGTATCCAAGTCATAGTTGTACCTTTTAGAAATTAGACACAAACAACATCCTACCCAACCCTTCCTGCTGGGCTAGAGTCCCAAAGAAATGAGGGATACACCTGACCTGAAGTAAGCAAAGCAGAACCCAGTCTCTGAGGCAATGAGGCCCACCTGGTAGGGAACTCAAATGCGCCATTGTTCTGCTTGTCTTTTTAAAGGGAGCTGACACGTTTCTCCCAGCACAAAGTTGGGAGTGACACCAGAGCCTCCTGCAAGATGCTTCTGATTCTGCTGTCAGTGGCCCTGCTGGCCTTCAGCTCAGTTCAGAGCTCAAGTGAAGGTAAGACTAGTTGGGGGAAGATATTGTGACTCTGATTGGGGTTTATGGGCAAACGCTATAGAGGGGGAAAGTGGAGGGAAGAGAAGAGGATGAGAAAACAGATGGGGCTGCAAACAGATGGGACTGCAGGGTTCTCATGCCAAGGATCAAAAGACCTGTTGTGCCTTCATTCCTCATCAAGGCCTCATAGTTTATTGATTGCACAAATAGAACCCGATAAAGAATTTGTACCAGGGAAGTGAGAGAGTGAGATTTGCATTTATAGAGACATGGGACTGCTGTGAAGAACGTGGAGAATGCAAGACAGAGTCAGGGAAGTGCAGCTGTGAAGATCCTGTACTGATCCCGGTAGACAGGGATGATGCTGGCCTTGCTGTACAGTGGCTGAGCATCATGAAGGAGATAAACACATGTCAGAGCCACTGCCGAGACAGAGAAATGGATAAAACACTTGTCTCTGTCTCCATAGAGGTAGAGAATAACCGGAGTGAAACACGGTCATTTTCTTCTCTCCTGCATGTAGTATTTCAACGTGCTGGGAGTGGCATGTGTCAGATTGTATCCAAGTGGTTATTTCTGTTGGCTCCTGTTGAGAAAGCTTGCAAACATAAGCAACATATTTACAGATGAAAGAGGGCAGAAGAATCCCCAAATATGTCATTGAAATACTCAGAGCAGTTTAACTAAATAAGCACTAAGGCTTGAGGAATCATAACAGGACCAACAGGGGCCCTTCTCTGTTGAGTTCCTGGTTGATGCTCAGTGTAGTAACAACCCTGCTTCCTCTTACGTCTTCCTCCACTTCCAGTAGCATCAGACAGCGGCTGATGAGGTCACAAAGGGAGATGCACAGGGTGTGATCAGAGGTCCCTTTTCCTCGCAGAACACTATGAGCCCTGAAAGATTCACGAAGTAACTTTTCCCATCATCCTCTACTTCTTTTCTAGATGTCAGCCAGGAAGATGTTCCCTCCATAATATCAGGTAAATTCCAATAAATTCTCAATAAATTTTTTCTCCATTTTTTTCCTGAAGAATTGATCAATTCTCAAGTGTCTTCTTATCAACATTTTCTTCTCAGGAATTGACTAATGTCAGTGCCCCAGAGATATAAGTAGTTTTCTCCCAACCTCGATTCTGGGGACCAAGAACAAAGAAATTCGATTTTTCATCACCCTTATGTGGATGAAGAGGAGTTCTAATCAGGAAGCCTTGGGAATCAGGGAGGTTGGGAGTTGAGATGCAGGTCAGGGAGAGAAGGGCTCTGTGGTGAAGACAGAGAGGTATGAAGACAGGAGGGTTTTCCAGCACTGAGCTTAGCTCTTCTTGTTTTAACTCACACAGATGAGGAAGACTCTGACCAGTTCATAGATGAGGAGCATCAGGGAGCATCTTTGGAAGCAGAGTCATCTGAACCCGATGCTGACAATGGAAACAAGGATGATGGCTCTCAGCAGAAACCACCCCATCACGGAGGACACCACCACCGTCCACCACCTCCTACAGGAGAGCCACAAAACACACAGAAACCACCCCATCACGGAGGACACCACCACCACCACCACCACCACCACCACCACCACCGTCCCTCACCTCCTCCTGAAACGACAGGTATGATTCCAGTTTATTATCCATTGAAGGCTCCAACTGCTATACTTCTCCAACTTCATTGTGCCAATGAGTCCATTGAAAAGCTGTTAATATTGCCTTGTCCTGGAACACATTTCTAAAAATTGTTATTCAGATATTCTTGTACAGGGTATCAAGATCCTGTGTTTTACAGAAGCTCTTGAAGGCAATTCTGATTTTGGAAATCACTATCTTCAAATTGCATGTCTTAAATAGGGTTGATGATGAGGATGTAGAACCATGTTCTCCTTTTGGCTCTCTGTTTTCTTTCCTCAAACTCAAAGACTCCCATTTAAAGTTTTCACCTGGACATGCTTTGCTCAGTCCTGCCTCCCATCAGGCTTTCATGTCCAGTATTCCCTCTAAATGGTCCTTGAACTTTCAGCTGTTAAATGGTATCTCATTTTTAAAATACTTACATTTAAAGTCATACATGCGTAAGCTAACAAAAACTAATCTCAATGAACAAAAAGGTGCAGAGCTAAATAGTAAGAGCCTAACTCATCTTTCTTCCCTTCTATCCTTCTCAAAACCCCCCCTTTTGCTCTTTGGAATCTCCTTTTTGAAATATTTATTGCTACATAAATATATATAATGCTTTTATTACAACCATTTTTACCATACTCTATATTCAGACTTGTGTCTTACTCATAGGAAAATTTTATTGTTTAGAAAACATTCACATGAGTTCATTTGGATCTCTCCAGTGTTTGTTGGTTAGTTTGTTTTTACAATTGTATACTATTCTATTGTTTGGTTGTTCCAAAATCTATTTAACCAATCCCTGTCACTAGACATTGAGGCTGGTTTCACATTCTCACTATTACATGATATGTTGCAGTGCCTATCTTTGTAAAAATAGCCCTTACATAACCAACAGCAACAAAGTGTGAACAACATAACAATAATTGTTTCTCTTTCTCATCTAAGCAACAGTTTAAATCACATTACCTGCAATGGCTTAAAGAGTGAATAAAGAAAATATTACTAAGGAGAAGGGGGCTGTAGAAGGGATAGAGGGCAAGAGTAGGGACTTGCATCTCCCTCACTGCAGTACACCAGTGAGGGATTAGACATTTCCTGCCAGGTCAAGTGTTGTCTATAATCTTCCTTGTTTGTTTGTCTTTTTCAGGAAGTGAATAAGAAGAAAACAGTGTTTCAAATGCCATAAAACATGCGATCATGCTCTAACTTCAGTATACCAATAAAATAATCAGCTTGCAATTTCTGATGGTGGTGTCTGTTTCTGAGTGTTTGGGACTCTGGACTCTGAGAGCTATGTTCACATTGTACGAACATCCAGGACCCCTTCTCCTTAATGTTTCCAGCAAGCTTCTCTCCTCCTTATCCTTAAGTCATCTGCCTGGGGAAGAAGTTCCACTGTTTCTTTCCTTCTCTGTCTTCTATAGCTCGAATTTAAATAGTACAATTATTTTCAGGTCATTTCCTGATATTCCAGTAAGCTTATGAATGTAAGAAAAACAATACCAGTGAAAGAAAGTCCCAGAAGCTGAAGGAAATTTTAACAAGTTCAAAAGTAACCAATTTTGTTTTCTAGGGAAATGAGTATGGTTCTATGCCTCTATTCCCCAGAAGCCATTAGACCTATGATCAGTGCTATTCCTGCCTATGAGTCTTACTATTCTTAAGAAAACCAAAATGGATTTCATCAGAGGCAGCATGACTTGAATAAGCAAAGAATTTGGAATCTCTCAGATTGTAATTTAACAACTCTCTCTTGCTAACTCTGGATTCATAGGAAGCTACTTACATCTCAGAGCCTAAGTTTCCTCTTCTAAATTTTTGAGTAATCAAAATGACTCCCCAAAAGGATGAAGGCTAAGCAGATCACATGCATGGAAAACTAGTGGATATAGTCATGTCTGCTTCCCACTAATGATTTTAGGAAAGAACAGTGGACATGAAATTGTGAGGAATTAAATGCTCCCAAGTTAAAAATCTTAAGATTTCTTTGTCAAAAAATTTAAGTGCAATAGTCTCTGACATTGGTTTTCTCTAGGCTTTCAAACAAAATAGGAACACATTGCATATTAATTTTTTTTTAGCATTTTCTTTCTTATCAGGCTATTTGTAAAATTCTAATTAGTTCTTTTTTAAAAAAAATAGTATCTCCTTATGGAAATTTAATTATGACAATTAGAAATGTAGACTTTTGAAATCTAAGAGATTTCTAACGTGTTAGTTAATACAGCAAATTATTGTCTGCATAGTGTCATTTTTTTCTGTGTACCACTCAAAATATCTAGCATGAGAAAACAGAGAAGCAATCTAATTTATGACAGACAAAGTCTAGTTCTTAAGCGAAAATAAAATATACATATATCTTATAATTTCATTTAAAAAACCCAGAAAACAATAAAAACTTCAGAAATGAGAGGGAGAAATCAATCACAGATGTGTAAAATTTCGAAGAAAATCAGAAAACATGATGTAAAACTCTTCTGAAAAAAAATTTCAATGACATTAATATTTCTTTAACATAAGTTATCAAATATGACTCAAGAATTGTCAGAAAAATTGAACTAAAATAACCTAAGAGAAATGAATGATGTTGAGAGGAGACTCTCTGCAAGCAACTGTCACTGTCATCTCCAATGTCAATGAACACAGAAAATTCTTATGTTTAATTTTTTAACCGTAGGAACAGATATCTCTAGTTTAAGTTTTTGAAATTATAACAAACGCTAAAAACATTCAGAATTTATTCTGTGAGGCTCATTCATGAAAATAAGTAGACCTGCAAAGGAAAAATACTCAGAAGTAAATAAACAATCTGTGCAGAAAATAATCCACCATGTTGAAAGAGGATGGTAAAGATGGCTCAATATTAGAAAATTGCTACTGTCTCAACTGATGGCCTAAGTGCTTTCACTAAGAAGTTCAAAAACAATCAGAACAGAATGATCTCACCACAAAAGCCACCACGTTGACCAACCCACATGTAGTTTGAGCCCAGTTCTCTCCTATTATCCTAGGTGAAGCCTCCTTGCCTCTATCTTTTCCATTCCTACTTGATTTTTTATCTCATTGCCTAATCAAGGATTTTGATTCTGCACATGATCCTTTTGTCTCCTGAATCTTACCTGTATGCTCCATGGGATTATTTCAAGCAGCACAAACTTGCTGAAACAGCTCTCAGTTTTACTAAGGTCTCCCTAAGGCTCTTAATTCTTCCGTACTATGACATTATTTGTCTGCCTTCCTTATTGCAAAGTTCTTGAAACATATACCTATAGTATTTCCTCCATTCACTCACCTCCAATTTTTCTTCCACATTCATTATAGAGGCTTTCATACTTTGCACTCCAATTTTGTGATGGTCATCTTTGACCTTTATTCCAGTCAGTTTAGGAATCTGTTTTCAATCTTGCATCTCTTTTGACCTCTGATCAATGTAACACTATTGAACATATCCTTATTTTTGTAACACTTTATCAACATCTCCAGGGATGTCTCAATGTCTCATATGGTTTCTTCTACCTCTGCTGCCTCCCTCCTGCAGCTACAAGTTTATTGTCTCTCAAATCTGTTTCATCTTGGTAAATAGCATCTATAATCATCTACGTGATTTAGCCAACTGCAAGTCATTCTTGACTCTTCTTCATCACATTACATCAGGTCAAATAGACTATGCTACTATTTTAAAGTTCAACCTTCAAGTATGTTTCTACTGCAGCAATTTTTTAGCACCATCATCACTATCTGCCCATCTAAGCAAGCCTCATTTCTACCTTACTCCAAATTGCAAAAATATATTTTTTCTCAACAGTTCCCCACTGTAACTATTTAAGAATCATATTACACATGTATCTTTTTTAGTACATTTACCCCTCTTTTACATTGTAAGAACAAAACCCTAATTTTGAGTGTGGTTAAGTTCATTAGGGTAGAGCTACCGTTCTCTGAACTTATTGACTGCTCTATACCTAATTGATCCAGCTATAGCCACACTGGTCTTCTTTGTTGCCATCTCCTCTTGCTCCTTCTCCTTCTTCTCCTCCTCCTTCTTCTTCCTCTCCTCCTCCTTCTTCTTCTTCCTCTCCCCTCTTCTTCTTCCTCTCCTCCTCCTCCTTCTTCTTTTTTCTTCCTCCTCCTCCTACTTCTTCTTCCTCCTCCTACTTCTTCTTTTTAATTTCTCCTTCTCCGCCATCTCCTTCTTTTTCTTTCTTGAAAACATATGCTTAAATTGGCCTTCAAATTTTTTTTTTATTTTTTTAAGACAGAGTCTCCTTTGTTGCCATCTCCTCTTGCTCCTTCTCCTTCTTCTCCTCCTCCTTCTTCTTCCTCTCCTCCTCCTTCTTCTTCTTCCTCTCCCCTCTTCTTCTTCCTCTCCTCCTCCTCCTTCTTCTTTTTTTCTTCCTCCTCCTCCTACTTCTTCCTCCTCCTACTTCTTCTTTTTAATTTCTCCTTCTCCGCCATCTCCTTCTTTTTCTTTCTTGAAAACATATGCTTAAATTGGCCTTCAATTTTTTTTTTTATTTTTTTAAGACAGAGTCTCACTCTGTCACCGAGGCTGGAGTGCAGTGGCAAGATCTTGGCTCACTGCAACCTCCACCTCCCAGGTTCAAGTGATTCTCCTGCCTCAGCCTACGTAGTTGGGATTACAGGTATGCACCATCACACCTGGCTAATTTTTGTAATTTTAGTTGAGACGGGAGTTCACCATGTTGGTCAGGCTGGTCTCGAACTCCTGACCTCATGATCCACCCTCCTTGGCCTCCCAAAGTGCTGGGCTTACAGATGTGAGCCACTGTGCCTGGCCATCCTCCATTTATTTTTAAACTTTATTTTTATAAATATATGTGGTTCAAAGGTTATTTTGTTATATGCATAGATTGCATAATGGTTAAATCATGGCCTTAGAGTTTCCATAATAAGAATAACAAACATTGCATTTACTAATTAATGTCTAACTCTTAATTCCTTCCCACCCACTCACTCTTCCAAGGCTTCGGTGTCTATAATTCTACCCTCTATATTTATATAAACACATTTTAGCACCTACTTATTAGTGACAACATGTTATACTTGACTTTCTGTATCTGGCCTTTTTCACATAGCACATTATCTGTCACATCCAGTTCCATTTGTATTGCTGCAAAAGGAGTGATTTCTTTCTTTCTTTCTTTTTTGCAGAGTAGTATTGCATTGTGTATGTATCACAGTTTCTTTACCTACAAACCCATTGATAGATTTCCATTGTCTCCATACTTAAGATTTCCTAAGTATCCACTGAGGGTTTCTTAGGTTGATGCCATATCTTTGCTATTGTGTTTCAACAAACATAGAAGTGCAGATTTATTTTTCATATACTGATTTCATTTCCTCTAGGTAGATATCAGTAGTAAGATTGCTAGATTGAATGGTAGTTCAAGTTTTAGCTCTTTGAGAAATAATACTGTTTGCCATAGAGTTTTTACTAATTTACATTCCAATCAGGGTGTGTGGTGTATAAGAGCTCTCCTTTCTCCACATCCACGGTATAGGATTGGTACAGGGAAACACATACTCCTTCAGTCTCTAGGCCAGGTTATAAGGGTAATCTGCAAGCAGCAGTCTGCATGACTTAGGTGAAAACGTGATCTGAACCTAGAGTCTATCTTGCTTTATAATGTGTGATTATTCAGAGATAGGGTATGTAAGACACTGTTTGTATTCCCGCACTGAACCCTGCAGATGTTAAACCTGGGCTTCTGGATAATCATTGGACCCTTTCAAAATGGAGAATATCCTTTAGTTCTGGGAAATGTATTGCATTGTTTCAGTGATAATGTCTTTCTCAATTTCTGGTCAATTTGTTTAACTTAATTGCATCCTATTCTGTATGAGCATGGTGTCTATTCTTATCTCTCTAGATATCTTAACTATCATCTCCTAAAGGTTTTCATTGCTTCTTGTCTCCGTTTTTTTTTTTGCATTCCCTTTTTTTCTTTCTGTGATTCTCATTTGATGGAGACAGGCTTCAATTGTCTGGTGATCCTTTGATTCTGTTCATACTTAAGAGTAGACACTGAGACAGTCAGAAAGCTGTATGCAAATTGCAAGAGTTTTGAGGAGTCATGTGCTTTATAACAGGGTGGTTGGATACCCAGATAGGTACTTTGTGAAGACCTCCAGATGCTGCCTCTGACCACAGGCTGATTCTTCGGAATTATCCACCTGTTTCCTGACTTTCAAGCATCATACTCACTGCTGGCACTTTGGAGTTGGTCTGGATAAGAATTAGGGTCTCGTTTTATTAGAGAAAGCTGGATTTTGCAAGTAACTATCTAACTGTTAAGTAGCAGAGTTAGAATGAGAATGCACAGTGTTTTATTACCATGTCTGCACAACACTCCAAGGAAGTAATCCCTCTTTTAAACATATCTGCTTACCTGCTTCTTATATAACTTTATGAAAACATGAGAGTTATGTTGCTTTGTATCACATATAAAAGAAGTTGTGATTGCATTTTTCCATAAACTTTGAAAATGAGTAATTAAAAGTTTCACAACACCCCCTGACATTGCTAAAACAGTGGGAAGCTGAGGCTACAGACACTTGAGTTTAGGCTAGTGAGCACTGCCTTCTTCTAGAGCCCCAACCACTGACAGAGTAACACCAGCTCTGGGGCCAGGATATGGAAGATGCTCCCAGGCAAAAGCCTAATATCTATGCATATGATATACAAATTTGTCTTTTGATATATAGCTCTCTGACCAATCTTTCTCTTGAGTTTCTGACATTTTAGATTTCTTGTGATAAATGAATCAAAATTTAGATCACTTTGAATGGTATCTTTAAATTTAGCCAGTGTCTCCCAAGACACCATGTAGCAATCAGATGTTTGATTTTGAGTATTCCAGAAGGAGAACGATGGGTAAGGGTATGGAAAAGAATTTTTAAACAAGATATTAGCTAAAAATTTGTCAAGTCTACCAAGATATTGGGACATCCAAATACAAGACCTCAAACATATACAAATTGAGATAACCCCCAAGGGTTAAAATATCACATAAGAGTCAAAATGTCAACAGTCAAAAACAAAGAGAATGCTCTAAAAACACTAAGATAAAAGCATTAAGTCATATGTTAGGGAAGCCTCATCAGATTAGGAGTGATTTTCACAGAAGAAACTAGACAGGCCAGGAGAGAATGTAACGATATATTCAAAGTGTTCAAAGAAAAAAATTCTACCAGCCAAAAATACTATCTCCAGCAAATAAATACTTCAAAATGAAATAACAATAAAGTCTTTCCCCAAAATCCAAAGCCTGAAAGAATTTATCACCACTACATCTGCTCTACAAGAAATGCTTAAGGGAATTCTATACCTTGAAGCAAAAGGACAATATATACCATCATGCAAACACAAGAAACAAAAAGAAGTTCAAAGGAGCCAAAATAAAATGGTAATGTGGGTGCCAAACAATTTTCTATCAGAGCTCCCACATAATTTTCCTTGCTCCATGAGATAAATGACCAGGAGCATTGCTGTGGTGAAGGACTCTGATGAAGCTCTCCCAAGCATTTTTCTACTAATGCTTTGCCTAAATTTCTCAGGACATTCTCATAATAAGCAGCTTTTGTCATTCTTTGGCCCTCCAGAAAGCCTACAAGCAAAACACTGAGAGATTTCCAAAAAACTTTTGCCCTAATTTTTGCCCTTTTGCCCATCCACTCTTGCTTTGACTGGACCACTTCCACCTCTCAGTAGCCATTGCTTTGATTGTGTTTTGTTTTCAGATTGTATTGGTAAAGCCATGTTTTAATTCCTGTTATAATTCTTTAAAAAAAGAAACTTCAGGATCTTGACACCACTTTTTAGAATTTTCAGGGAAAGTTCTGTTCTCATCTGTAGCTTATCTTAGTGCAAGAGATTGGGCATCTGTTGTGTGGAAATTTTATCTCAATTTTAGTTACCAGTTAGAATCATGTAAGCTGAACCAATGAGAAGTCTGCAGTGTTGGCTGTTGTTTGTACTGTTAATCACCAGTCCTCTTCTATTATGGTATCAACAAAAGAAATTTTTCTTTGCAAATTAATATGAGTGGTCAGCTGCTGTAGGCTTTATGTTCAAAATCATCTCATCCCTGCTTAAAATGAGTTATCTATGTGTGAACTTCTGATTTTTTTGGCCCTTGTCCTCATAAACTTTTTGTAAAGCACCAATAATCTCAGCATTCTTCTACCCAAGCTTCACCATAAATTTGATGTTTGTACTCGCTATAGTTTGAGCAGAGTACATGTTGCTTTTATAGAGGCTTAGACTTCTTAATGCTACAAGGTGGATCCTGTTCAGACATGTTGTAACAATGTAGTCTGAGTTCATTTTGGTTTAAAAAATGTTGGAATCTATGCATAGTTGTTTAAATATAATATGTATTTTTCATGAACTTGTTAAAACCCAACATATCACAGGAAGACTTCCTAATACAGTAAAGTTTGCTATGGATACCTTTGCAATTTCCAGGTGACTAGGCAGATTTTTGATTTATCTGTTTTTCACCTGGCATAAGTAGGGACGTGTTCTGAAGAAGGAATATATTACTACTTGCCAAATACTCTCTGGATACGTGAAAAATGAAGCAGTTGTAACTGCGCTTCATGTGCATTAATTACAGCAGAGAGTTGTCGCTTGGGCATAGCATGTACTCTTATTATTGGGATAACCTGTACCTGGCTTCACCAGACACTATTTGACAGGAGAAATGAGATGTGCAGTCCAGACTACAAAGCTTATGGTAGCCCTTCAAATAGGAAAGAAAGGTCAGAGAGAAGGAAGTGCAGGGCAGACATGCCTTACTCTCCTTCTCCGAATACAGGAAGACAGGAGAAGATGCTGTTAAATATCAATCAGTTCAGGCCTTCTCCTGATCTTCTCCAATGTTTGCAAAGAGTGCAAGAAATTTGCGTATCAGGAAAGAATAAATATCAGCTATAAACTCATGGGAAACCATCAGAACAGAGTTTACCGAAGAGCTGAAAGACCCAGATAGGGTGGGTAAAGCAAGAACCATACTCTACCAACTCAGGCACCTGTAGATGAGTCAAAGCCCTCAGTAATTCACTTGCTTTCTAAAATGCCTGCAAACTTAACATGTCTCAAGTAGTGTTCTTGATTTCAACATCCTAAAACTTCTCTCCCCCAAAATATTTTGTTACACTTACCTAAGAAATTACCACAGAGTGGTGTATTAAACAACAGAAATTCATTTTGACACAGTTTCATTGTGATCATGGTGTCAACAGGTTCAGTGTTTCTGAGGCCTGTTTCCTTAGCTTCTAGACATCTGTCTTCTTGTATGTCCTCAAAATGGACTGCCTTGGTGCACGTGCATATTTGGAGTCTCTCTGTGCATGCAAATGTCCTCTTGTTCTAAGAACACCTATCAGATGGGACTATGTGCCATTCTAACAGCCTCATTTAAACTTAATCCACACATTTCAGTCCTTGCCTCCAAATATGGTCATTTTCTGAGAAACTGGGAGTGCAGGCTTTCATCATATGAATAAGGGGAAACAAAATTCAGCCCATGACACTAGCCAATGTCTCCTCAGCCAATGACAGCAGTTTCATTTTGTTGTTTAAATGTATTGGATTCATGTCTGCCTTTCTCTCACTGAGGCCTGGTCCATGAGCAAATCCAGCATGCTCACCTCTAAATACCTCACAATGTAAACACTTGCATGTTCTCTTGTCCAGGGCTATGGTTCATGCCATGATTATCTCTGCTGGAGTATGTTGAGAGCCTTCGCCAGGTCTTGGTAACATTCTTGTTACATCCCAAATCAGATATCTCCCCACAATAGCCAAAGGGACCTTTTACTAGTGAAAATCAGATTATATCACATTGGTGCTTCAAATCTACCAGTTTTTTATTGCACTGGTAATAAGATTTAAATTTAATATGTCAGCTCTTTCATATCCACATGTCTTCCTCTTTCTTAAAGAGTGGAAAATTCTTTGAATAGGACAGAAAGCAGAATCTTCCTCAACTTCATCATGAACTAACTTGTCTGCAATACAAAAGGATTGTCTACCAGGAAAGATGAACATGATGAGAGAGGATGGACTTGTGATGTGATCAAGTGAATTGCATTGAGTCCTGTGGTCTTAGAGGAGTTTGTGTGAGTTGGTAGAATTCTTGTGCCCATTGAATCAACTAAACACTCGTATGATACAATTAGCAATAAAACAAAAATGTCTCTGAGAATTCAAATTTGCATAGATAAAATCCTGGCTACACAATTACGATACTGGTCCTTATATTTTAATATTATGTTTTGTCTTCATAAACACTTCACAATTATTTTAGGGTATTCATATTCTATAAACACATTGTAGCCATGACTGATTATGATAATAACATTTCTTAAGCATATACTATATGCCATTTAATTTTCAGAACCAACTTATAAGGTAGGAATAATGTTTACTACCATCTCAATTTTATAGGTGAGCTGACTGAGGTACACACCAAGTTTGTTAGACTGGTAATAAGTGGTATAGATGGCGGTCAGTCTTCAAAGCCTATGTTTTTGCCTACTGTACTCTACCACTTTCTTGCTATTTCCTTATATATTTGTTTACTTCCAAGAAAATCAGAAGAAACCATGTCCAGAAAATAAATTCAGGTACAAGTAATAGGAGATAGGTAAGGTAAAACTTGTCCTGAGACCTTAACAGGTGAAGTAATAAAAACTCTTTTCCTGAGTAATTAAGTTTCTCTCTAAATCATAAACACACTAACACAGGATTCCCCAGTTCTGTCTTTATTTTCGTCTTTACATAAAGTATACTCATTAGAATGTGGACATCTTTGGGATACCCATGTTTCCTTCCCACAGACAGGATAGGTGATCTTACTCCTCTCAACTTTGTTTCAGTAGTGTGTGTGGAGATAGTTACCCAGGATTTGGTAGAGTACTACTCATTCAGTTGATTCTCTTTACAGAGAAGCATCCCATTTTTCCTCTGGTACCACAGTGAATTTATTGCCTTTTCAAATTCTTCACCTGCCCCATCAGGCCTGGAAGAGCATATAGCTCAGCCTGTGCCCACTTCTATAATTTCTATGTTTTATTTACGGCTTGTTTTTTAGAAGTATTTATGAATGAGAATAAAAAGAATGAACAATACCCTTTGATTATGGTATTTTTGTGGGGCCCACTGTAAATGGCAGGGCCCAGGATAGGAGACCCCCTTGAAATACAGAGTGCCCAAAATAATAAATGGGAAAGACCCACATCAACTTATATCTAATTAAATTTTAATGGTAAGAAAGAGCTTGAAGATTCTACTTTGAAAAAGAAGTTATAGAGAAGATATTGAGAATCAGAAACTAAGTGGAACAATAGAAGTCAGAAGACAGTCCAACAGTGTTTTTTGTTGTTGTGGTTTCATTTTGTTTTTGTTTTTAGATGTGTGTTTACTAATTCAAACTCATATGGGTTTCTGTGTTAGTCCATTTCTACCACTATGACGAGACCGTAGACTGGGTCATGATTAAAGAACAGAAATTTGTTTCTCAATGTTCTGTAGGCTAGGAAGTCTAAGATTAAGGCATCAACAGATTCAGTGTTTGGTGAGGGCTTCTCTCTGCTTCCAAGATACTTCCTTGTTGCTGTAGGGGGACAGCAGTTTAAAAATTCTAAGTAAAAATAACAATCAAACTAGAATCCTATATCCAGTCAGGAAATCATTTAAGTGTGAAGGTCACATAACACATCTGCTGACATGAAAAATCTTGAAATATTTTGCTTCTCATATGCTGAAGCTATGCTAGCAGGTATTTCACAGAAGAAAACCAAGAAAGAGAAAGACACTAACTCAGGATAGCATGATCCTACTTACAAAGAAAAAATGGAATTTTCCAGGACCAAAGCCAATTATCTGACTTTTGAGAGTGAGGAAAATCGTACTAAGAGGGATTTTGCAGGTCTATTGGAAGTTGAAAGAAGACTTAGATGTTCTTAAAACAAAGCAAATAATTGAGAAAACAGATAATTATTAACTTTGTGCTTGGGCATGGGAGTTTTGCAAGGAAAGAAATGTAAATGTAATTAACCTGTAAATTCAGGTACACAGTAGTGTTGACATTGTTCATTGTAAAGGCAAAGCAAAGAAAACCTCCTCATTCTAAAAAAAAAAAAAAGAAAATTATCACTATCGAAGAGACCCCAGTAGTTGGAGTTGTCATCTGACTTTCTAGCAGGGTTAACTAGGAGGGATCAGAACCATGCCTATCACTCACCACTCTGGTCTCCATATTGGAATCAACTCTAGAACAGTGAACTTGTTACAGAGGTTATGTGGGGACTAAAGAATAAGAGGTGAGTGACTTTTCCTTCTCCTCTCTAGGTGCTTACTCCTCTGTTGTTCTCAAGGAGAGAGATGCTTAGAGATTCACTCCATAGAGAAGTTTCACATGGTAGCTGTGTGTTCTCAGTGCAAGTGATGTGTGAGAGAGAGAGAGACAGAGAGAAGGGGGGAATTGAAAAACAAAAGGAGAACCACAATTTGTTTTTATAACTTAATCTCAGTGGTAACATACCACCATTTCTGCCATATTTTATTGGTCACACTAACCAATTATGATATAATGTGGTGGGGACTACATAAGAGTGTTAATGTTAGATAGTACAAATATTGCATAAGGCTATCTCAGAATGACAACAATTTGATAAATAAATGAAGCAGATTTAGTAGAATAAGCGATTCTGTGTATTCAAAGAAGGCTTTAATGTGGTAAGATGTGAGCATATTTGAATAAAATGCAAATACATGCTTGATAAAGTTAGGAAAAAACTTGGTACATTGGAAGAATGTTAAGAAGGCCAACCGAGTATCCAAAGAAATCAACAGATTCAATGCAACCCTTATCAAAATACCAATTTCATTTCTCACAGAATTAGAATAAAATAATCCAAAATTTAAGCAAAAAAAGAGCCCAAAGAGCCAAAGCAATCCTGAGCAAAATGAACAAATTGGGAAGTGTTACATTGCCTGAATTCGAATTATACAAGACTACAGTAATGAAGACAGGATATTACTGGTGTAAAAATAGGGATATAGATCAATGGAACAGAATAAAAGATCCATAAACAAAGCTACGTATTTTCAGGCAACTGATCTTTGACAAAGCAGACAAGAACACACACTTGGGAAACATCACTCATTTCAATAAATAATGTCGAGAAAATTGTATTGCCATATGCAGAAGAATAAAACTGGACCCCTATCTCTCACATCTCTCATATAGAAAAGTAACTCAAGATGGATTAAAGACTTAAATGTAAGATGTGGGCTAGAAGACATTCATACAGCCAACAGACACATGAAAAAATGCTCATCATCACTGGCCATCAGAGAAATGCAAATCAAAACCACAATGAGATACCATCTCACACCAGTTAGAATGGCAATCATTAAAAAGTCAGGAAACAACAGGTGCTGGAGAGGATGTGGAGAAATAGGAACACTTTTACACTGTTGGTGGGATTGTAAACTAGTTCAACCATTATGGAAAACAGTATGGCGATTCCTCAAGGATCTAGAACTAGAAGTACCATATGACCCAGCCATCCCATTACTGGATATATACCCAAAGGATTATAAATCATGCTGCTATAAAGACACATGCACACGTATGTTTATTGCGGCACTATTCACAATAGCAAAGACTTGGAATCAACCCAAATGTCCACCAGTGACAGACTGGATTAAGAAAATGTGGCACATATACACCATGGAATACTATGCAGCCATAAAAAAGGATGAGTTTGTGTCCTTTGTAGGGACATGGACGCAGCTGGAAACCATCATTCTCAGCAAACTATCACAAGACCAGAAAACCAAACACTGCATGTTCTCACTCATAGGTGGGAACTGAACAATGAGATCACTTGGACTCGGGAAGGGGAACATCACACACCGGGGCCTATCATGGGGAGGGGGAAGGTGGGAGGGATTGCACTGGGAGTTATACCTGATGTAAATGACGAGTTGATGGGTGCAGCACACCAACATGGCACAAGTATACATATGTAACAAACCTGCATGTTATGCACATGTACCCTAGAACTTAAAGTATAATAATAATAAAAAGAAAAGAAAAGAAAAGAAAAAACAGGCTGGTTGCAGAAAATCAAATACAACACGTTCTCAGTCATAAGTGGTTGCTAAAGAATGTGTTTTCATGGCTGTACAGAATGAAATGATAGACAATGAAGACTTGGAAGTGTGGGAGGCAGAGGGATTGAGTAGTGGGATATTAATTAATAAATAGAGTGTTTGTTATTTGAGTGATGAATACCCAAATGTCCTGACTTAAGCACTAGTTAATCTATGTTACAAAATTGAACTCACAATACATGTACTTATGCAAGTAAATTTTTTTAAAAATTAAAGAAAATCTAGGCATACTGCTCCCTAACCCCTGCCAAAAAAGAAGTTGTTGACCAGTTTAGCCATAGCAGAATGAATTAGGTATAGAGCAGCACCCAATTCCAGAGATAGTTAGGGCTTAATACATAGGACTTTAGCATAGTTAAAAATTAGCATCTTGTTCTTATAGAGTAAAAGAGGTGGCCACCAACTTTTTTGTTTTTTTTCAAGACGGAATCTCACTCTGTCACCCAGGCTGGAGTACAGTGGCGTGATCTTGGCTCACTGCAACCTCTGCCTCCCGGGTTCAAGGACTTTTTCTTTTTGAGATGGAGTTTTGCTCTTGTCGCCCAGGCTGGAGTGCAATGGCATGATCTCAGCTCACTGCAACCTCCGCCTCCAGGGTTCCAGCAATTCTGCTGCCTTAGCCTCCCGAGTAGCTGGGATTACAGGTGTACACCACCATGCCTGGCTAATTTTTGTATTTTTAGTAGCGACAGGGTTTCGCTCTGTTGGTCAGTCTGGTCTTGAACGACTGACCTCAGGATCCGCCAATCTTGGCCTCCCAAAGTGCTGGTATTACAGGAGTGAGCCACCGTGCCAGCCTAATTTTTGTATTTTTAGTAGAGACAGGATTTCGCCATGTTGGCCAGGCTGGTCTCGAACTACTGTCCTCGGGTGATCAGCCCGCCTTGGCCTATCAAATGTATGTCTTCTTTTGAAAGACAACTATTCATGTTCTTTATCTTCTTTTTAATGAAAATTTTTGTTGTTGTTGAGTAGTTTGACTTTCTTGTATACTCTGCATATTAGTTCCCTGTTGGATACATAGTTTGCAAATATTTTCTCTCATTCTGCACGTTGTCTGTTGACCCTGTTGATGATTTATTTTGCTATGTAGATTGTTTTTAGATTAATTAAGTGCCATTTGTCCAATTTGGTTTTTGTTGCCTGTGCTTTTCAGGTCTTACTCATAAGTTCTTTTCTGAGCCAATGTCCAGAAATTGTCTTGTATTATCATAGATAGATGTTTTACACTTAAGTCTTTAATCAATCCTGAGTTATTTTTCTATATGAGAGATGTGAGATAGGGATCCAGTTTCATTCTCCTGCATATGACAATCCAATTTTCTCAGCATCAGATATTGAAACAAGTGGTATTTCCCAAATGTACATTCTTACCTGCTTTGTCAAGGATCAGTTGCCTGAAAACATGTTGCTTTATTTCTGGTTCTTTTATTCTGTTCCACAGATCTATATGCCTATTTTCATACCGGTAGTATCCTGTCTTTATTACTGTAGTTTTGTATAATTTGAACGTAGGCAATGTAACACTTCCCAATTTGTTCATTTTGCTTAGGATTGCTTTGGCTCTTTGGGCTCTTTTTTGCTTCCATAAGTAATTTTGGATTATATTTCTAATTCTGTGAAAAAATGACATTGGTATATTGATAAGGATTGCATTGAGGCTGTGGGTTTCTTTGGACAGTATGGTTGGCCTTCTTAATATTCTTTCAACATACCAAGTTTGTTCCTACCTTCATCAAACGTGTTTGCATTTTATTCAAATGTGTTCAAATCTCACCACATTAAAGCCTTCTTTGAATACACAGAACCCCTTATTCTTCTTAACCTGCTTTATTTATTTTATGATTGTCACTATGAGATAACCTTATTCAATATTCATACTATCTAATATTAACACTCAAGTAGTCCCTACCACATTATATCAGGATTGGTTTGTGTGACCAATAAAATATGGCAGAAATGGTGGTGTGGTTACCACTGAGATTAAGTTATAAAAGAAACTGTGGCTTCATCTTTTGTTTTTCCAATTCCCCCCCTCTCTCTGTCTCTCTCTCTTCCTCTGTCTCTCTCTCTCTCACACACACACATCATTTGCATTGAGAACACCTAGCTGCCATGTGAAGCTTCTCTATGGAGTGAATCTCTAAGCATCTCTCTCCTTGGGCACAACAGAGGAGTAGACAACTAGAGACGAGAAGGAAAAGCATCCCACCTCCAATTCTTCGGTCCCCACCTGGCCTCTATAACAAGCTCTTCTTTTCTCAAACTGATTACAATACGGAGACCAGAGTGGTGAGTGACAGGCATGTACCTACCCACTCCTAGTAAGTCCCGCTAGAAAGTCAAGTGACATCTCCAAGTACTGAGGTTGCTTTGGTAGTGAAATATTTTGCTTTTTTCTAGAATAAGGAGGTTTTCTTTGCTTTGTCTTCATAATTGTATTCTACAATCACCAATGTCAACACTACTCTGTATCTGAATCTACGTATTAATTACACTTACATTTATTTCCTTGCAAAACTCCCATGCCCAACTACAAAGTTAATAATATCTGTTTTCTCAATTATTTGCTTTGTTTTAAAAGCGTCTAAGTCTTCCTTCAACTCCCAACAGACCTGCAAAATCCCTCCTAGTACAATTTTCCTCACTCTCAAATGTTAGATAATTGGCTTTTGTCCTGGAAATTCCCATTTCTCCTTTTTAAGTAGGATAATGTATATTCTGAGTTACTGTCTTGCTCTTTCTTGGTTTTCTTCTTCTGTGAAATACCTGCTAGCATAGCTTCAGCATATGAGAAGCAAAATATTTCAAGATTTTTCATGTTGGCAGATGGGTTATGTTACCTTCACACTTAGATGATTACCTAACTGGATACAGGATTCTAGTTTGAGTGTTACTTTTACTTAGAATTTTTAAACCCCTGCTCCATGGCAGCAACAAGGAACCATCTTGGAAGAAAAGAGAAGTTTTCACCAGACATTGAATCTGTTGATGCCTTAACCTTAGACTGGCTAGCCTACAGAATGGTAAGAAACAAATTCCTGTTCTTTAATGATGACCCAGTTTATGGTCTTGTGAGAGCAGCAGATATGAACTAACACAGAAACCCATCTGAGTTCCAACAAGTAAACACACATCTAAAGACAAAAATAAAATGAAATGACAACAAGAAAACATTGTTGGACTGTCTTCTGACTTCTATTGTTCCATTTAGATTCTGATTCTCAATATCTTCCCTATGACTGCTTTTTCGAAGTTGAATGTTCAGGATCTTTCTTATCATTAAGAGTTAATTAGGGCCGGGCGCGGTGGCTCAAGCCTGTAATCCCAGCACTTTGGGAGGCCGAGATGGGCGGATCACGAGGTCAGGAGATCGAGACCATCCTGGCTAACACGGTGAAACCCCGTCTCTACTAAAAAATACAAAAAACTAGCCGGGCGAGGTGGCGGGCGCCTGTAGTCCCAGCTACTCTGGAGGCTGAGGCAGGAGAATGGTGTAAACCCGGGAGGCGGAGCTTGCAGTGAGCTGAGATCCGGCCACTGCACTCCAGCCTGGGAGACAGAGCCAGACTCCGTCTCAAAAAAAAAAAAAAAAAAAGAGTTAATTAGATATAAGTTGATGTGGGTCTTTCCCATTTATTGTGTTGGGCACTCTATATTTCAAGAGGGTCTCCTATCCTGGGTCCTGCACTTTAGAGGGTGCTCTACAAAAACACCATAATCAAAAGCATTGCTCATTCTTTTTATTCTCATTAGTAAGTACTTTAAAAGTTCAGGCATAAATAAAACATAGAAATTATAAGAGTGGGTACAGACTGAACTAAATGCTTTTCGAGGTCTGTGGGAGCAGGTGAAGAATTTGAAAAGAGAATAAATTCACTGTTTCTGCTCTGTGGCACCAGAGAAAAAGTGGAATGCTTCTCTGTAACAGAGAGCCAACTGGATAGGACCAAGTAGTGCATTATCAAATCCTGGACAGCTATCTCCACACATGCTACTGAAACAAAGTTGAGAGGAGTAAGGTTACCTATCCTGTCTATAGGAGGAAAACATGGGGGTCCCAAAGACGTCCACATTCTAATGAGTATATTTCATGTAAAGATGAAAAGAAAAACAGGACTGGGGAATTATGTGTAAATGTGTTTATGATTTAGAAACAAACTTATTTACTCAAGAGTTTTTCTTACCTCAACTGTTAAGGTCTCAGGACAAGTTTTACCTTACCCACCTCTTATTACTTGTACCTGAGTTTATTTTCTGGACCTCATTTCTTCTGACTTTCTTGGGAGTAAATAAATGCATAAGTAAATAACAAAAAAGTGGTAGAGTACAGTAGACAAGAACATAGGCTCTGAACTGACTGCCATCTATACCACTTATTATCATTCTAACAACTTTGGCATGTGTCTCAGGCAGCTCACCTATAAAATTGAGATGGTAATAAACAGTATTCTTACCTAATAAGCTAGTTCTAAAGATTAAATGGCATACAGTAAATGCTTAAGAAATATTTTTATTATAATAAATCATGGCAGCCGGGCGCGGTGGCTCAAGCCTGTAATCCCAGCACTTTGGGAGGCCGAGACGGGCGGATCACGAGGTCAGGAGATCGAGACCATCCTGGCTAACACGGTGAAACCCCGTCTCTACTAAAAAATACAAAAAACTAGCCGGGCGAGGTGGCGGGCGCCTGTAGTCCCAGCTACTCTGGAGGCTGAGGCAGGAGAATGGTGTAAACCCGGGAGGCGGAGCTTGCAGTGAGCTGAGATCCGGCCACTGCACTCCAGCCTGGGTGACAGAGCCAGACTCCATCTCAAAAAAAAAATCATGGCTACACTGTGTTCATAGAATAATAATACCCTAAAATAATTATGAGATACATCTTTATGAAGTTAAAACATAATATTAAAATATGTACACCAGTATCATAATTTTGTAGCCATGATTTTTAGAAAAATCTATGCAAATTTGAATTCTCAGAGACATTTTTGTTTCATTGCTAATTATATCATAAGGATGTTTAGTTGATTCAATGGGCACAAGGATTCTACCAATTCACATGAACCCCTCCCAGACCACAGGGACTCAATGCAATTCACTCCATCACATCACAAGTCCATCCACTCTCTTCATGTTCATCTCTCCTGGGAGACAACTCTTTTGTATTGCAGACAAGCTAGTTCATGATGAAGCTGAGGAAGATTCTCCTTTCTGTCCTATTCAAAGAATCTCCCACTCTTCAAGAAAGAGAAAGTCATGTGGATATGAAAGAGCTGACATATGAAATTTAGATCTTATTACCAGTGCAATAAAAAACACTGGTGTATTTGAAGCACAAATGTGATATGATCTAATTTTCATCTGTAAAAGGTCATTCTGGCTATTGTGAGGAGAGCTGATACCAAGAGTGTTATCAAGACCCGGTTAAGGTTCTTAACATCCTCCTGGAGAGAGAATCATAGCATGCACCACAGCCCTGTAGTAGAGAATATGCAAGTGTTCATATTGTGAGGCATTTAGAGGTGAGCCCACTGGATTTGCTCATGGGCCAGGCCTCAGTGAAAGAAAAGCAGACATGATTCCAATACATTTGAAGAAAATGAAACTGCTGTCATGGACTGAGAAGACATTGGGTAGTGTTATGGGCTGAATTCTGTTTCCACTTATCTATATGATGAAAGCCTTCACTCCTGGTTTCTCAGAATATGACCAGGTTTCCCAGAATATTTGGAGGCAAGGATTGAAATGTGTGGATTAAGTTAAAATGAGGCTGTTATGGTGGCACATAGTCCCATCTGATACGTGTCCTTATAAGACATTTGCATACATAGAGAGACAGAGAATATTTGACAAGTGATAATATATTCCCCCTTCAGAACATGTCCCTACTTATGCCAGGGAAAAAAACAGAAAACCAAGATTCTGCCTAGTCACTTAGAAACTGCAAAGGTATCTATACAAACCTTGTATTATGAGATCTTCCTGTAATACGTTGGGTTTTTAAAAATTCATGAAAAATGCATATTGTATTTAAACAACTGTGCATGGATGTTAACATTTTTTTGAACCAAAATGAACTGACTGTCTTGTTATAACATGTCTGAACAGGATCTACTTCATAGCATTAAGAAGTCTAAGATAGCAGTTGAAAAGAGCCCTTATAAGACCAACATGAACTTTGCTCAAACTATAGCAAATATATACATCAAATTCCTGGTGAAGCTTGGGTGGAAGAATGGCGAAATCACTGATACTTTACAAAAAATTTATGGGGACAATGGCCAAAAAAATAAGGAGTTCACAAATAGATAACTCATTTTAAGAAGGGATGAGATGATGTTGAACATAAAGCCTACATCGGCCAACCACTCACATTAATGTGCAAGGAAAAAATTATCTTTCTTATACCCTAATAAAAGAGAACTGGTGATTAACAGTACAAACAATAGCCAACACTGCAGACTTCTCAACTGTTTCAGCTTACATGATTCTAACTGGATAACTAAAGTTGAGAAAAACTTTCCATGCAATGAATGCCCAAGCTCTTGCACCAAGAGCTACAGACAAGAACAGAACTTTCCCTGAAAAACTAGCTATCAAAAAAGTGGTATCAAGATCCTGAAGTACTTTTTAAGGAATTGTAACAGGAATTGAAACATGGCTTTACTGGTACAATCTGAAAACAAAGAACAATCAAAGCAATGGCTACCAAGAGGTGGAAGTGGTCCAGTCAAAGAGTGGATGGGCAAAGGGCAAAGGTCAGGTCAAAAATTTATTTGGGAATCTCTCCATGTTTTGCTTGTAGAGTTTCTGGAGGTCCAAGGAATGACAATAACTGCTTATCATAAAAATGTCCTGAGAAAGTTAGCCAAAACTTTAGTAGAAAAATGCCTGGAAAAACTTCGTCAGAGTCCTTCACCATGACAGTGCTCCTGGTCATTTATCTTATGAAACAAGGGCAATTATGTGAGAGTTCTGATGGAAAGTCATTAGGCATCCAATTACAGTTTTATTTTGGCCCCTTTGAACTTCTTTTTGTTTCTTGTGCTTTCATGATGGTATATATTGTCCTTTTGCTTCAAGGTATAGAATTTCCTTATGCATTTTTTTTGTAGGGCAGGTCTAGTGGTAATGAATTCTCTCAGGTTTGGAATTTCAGGGAAAAACTTACTATTATTTCATTTTGAAGGTTAGCTTTACTGGAGATAGTATTGGTGGATAACAGAATTTTTTTTAACACTTTGAAAATGTCATATCATTCTCTCCTGGCCTGTACAGTTTCTCCTGTGAAAATCACTCCTAATCTGATAAGGCTTCCCTAACATATGACTTGATGCTTTTATCTTACTGCTTTCAGAATTTTCTCTTTGTTTTTGACTGTTGACACTTTGACTCTTATGTGCCTTGGAAAGGCCTTTTGCAGTTGTGTCAGCCTGGATATATTTGAGGTCCTATATTTTGATGTTCTGATCTCTTGCTAGACTTGACAAATTTTTAGCTAATATTGTGTTTAAAATCTTTTCCATGCCTTTGTCCATCTCTTCTCTGTCTGGAATACTCAAAATCAAACATCTGGTCACTCCATGGTGTCTTGGGAGACATTGGTTAAATTGTGAATATCATTTTAAACGACCTAAATTTTGAATCATTTGTCACCAGAAATCTAAAATTTCAGAAAGTCACGAGGAAGATTGGTCAGAGAGTTGTATACCAAAATACAAAGTTGTATATCATATGCACAACTATTAGGCTTCTGCCTGAGAGCGTCTCCCAAGTCCTGGCCCCAGAGCTGGTGTTACTTTGTCAGTGGTTGGGGCTGTAGAAGGAGACAATGCTCACTAGCCTAAAGTCAAGTGTCTAGCCTCAGCTAACCACTGTTTTAGCAATGTCAGGGGGTGTTTTTAACCTTTTAATTACTCAATTTCAAATTTTATGGAAAAATACAATCACACCTTCTTTTATAGGGGATTAAAAGCAACACAAATCTTCCTCATATTGTTATAAAATTATATAAGAAGAGGTAAGTGTGTATTTTTAAAAGGGAATTATTTTCAAGTGACTAATGACAGACTCACTTTTCTTTTAGGGGAACATGTAGCTTTTCTCTCAGAACAGGGTTCTTCTCTTCTGCTTAACAATATTTGTAATAAATTCTGCCATAGATTTCTTACCACATTTGTTGATTTTTAGATGCACCTGCCTACTTTTAGCATCTTGAAATTTGGAATGTGTGGCAGATCATACCTTCCAAAGATGGCCAAAAGATTATCTCTCACCTCGTGCTTTCTGACTACAATGGGACCTTGATATCCTCCCTGCAACTGGTGACATCGGAGTCCTCCCCCTTGAAGCTCAGTGGACCTTTGTAACCGCTTTGACCAATAGAGTGTGTAAGAAGTGATGCTTAGTAACTTTTTAGTCTAGATCATAAAAATGCCATGTAATTCTGACTTGTTCTCTCAGAAACCAGTCCACCTGCTGTGAGGAAGCACATGCTGTGAGGTAGAAATCTAAAATTAGTTTGTAAAATAATTGGATATTGAATTGTCCCCAAGCAACATGGAATGACCAATTTTTCTTCATTGGTTGAATTGCCTCATTATCATACAATAAATTTTCATACATATATGGGTATATAGCCAAAGATGTAATGGTCATCCCATTGTACCTAGAATAGTAATAATGTTTTATATCATTAGCTCTTTTATCCCTACAGTAGTCCTTTAATAATTCCTCACATTATGTTTACTCTTCAGATGAAAAAACGGAAGATCAATATGATTGCCTGACATTTTTAGTCATGTAGCTGGTAAGCATGTCTGCTTGGTTAAATGTATTGCTGAGTAATTAATTTTTATAGCTTTGTAAAGGGAATTTCATACTTGATTTTTCATTCCTGCTAGTTTATTGTTAGTATACAGAAACGCTACTAATTTTTGCATATTGATATTTTATTCTGCAATGTTACTGAATAGTCCTAAATTTTTTTTGGTGGAGTTTACATTTTTCTTTTTTTATGTTAACAATTTTTTAAACTTTTATGTTAAGTTCAGATGTACAACTGTATGTTTGTCACATAGGTAAACTTGTGTCATGGGGGTTTGTTGTACACATTATTTCATCACCCAGGTATTAAGCCTAGTACTGCTAGTTATTTTTCTTGATCCTCTTTCTCCTTCCACCCTCTACTCTCTGAAAGGCCCCCAATGTGTGTTTCCTAATATAAGACTATGTCATCTGCAAACAAGAACAGTTTAACTTCCTCTTTTCCAATTTGGATGCCTTTTTTTTTTCACTTGCCTGATTCTTCTCGCTAGTACATGACATCAACATAAAGTAAAATGTTGACTGAGTGCTGTCTTATTCCAGTTTTTAGAGAAACGTCTTTCAGTTTTCCCCATTCTGTATGATGTTAGGTGTGAGTTTGTCACACATGGTTATATTATATAGAGGTATATTCCTTCTTTGTGTAGTTTGTTGGGAATTTTTATCATAAAAGGATGCTAACTTTTATCAGATGCTTTTTCCTACATCTATTCATATGCTCATATGGTTTTTGTCTTTATTCTATTAATGTGATGTACCACATTGATTGATTCATATATGCTGAACCATTCTTGCATCCTTGGAATAAATAACACTTGATTATTGCTAATTATCTTTTTGATGTGTTCTTAGATTTGGTTTGCTCACATTTTGTTGAGGATTTTTGTGTCTGTGTTCATCAGAAATACTGACCTCTAATTTTTGTTATAGTCATTGTTGTTATGTTCTTGTATGTTTTTAGCATTGGGATATTCCTGGCATTGTAAAATTAATTAGGAAGTATTCTCTCCTCTTAATTCATTGGAATTGTTTGATGAGGAATGCTGTTCCTTTTTCCTTATAAGTTTGGTAGAATTCATCAGTGAAACCATCTAGGTCTGGACTTTGCTTTGTTGGGAGATGTTGTTTTGATTACTGATTCTATTTCTTTACTCATTATTAGTCTGTTCAGGTTTAGCCATCTTTCTGGGCTCATTTTGTGTGAGTTGTATATGTCGAGGAATTAATCTTTTTCTATGGTGTCAATTTTAGTGTATAGTTGTTCAAAACATACCGTTTCATTAGTGTATTATTGTCCAAAATATACAGTTGTATTTCTATGGTATAAGTTGTAATATCTTCTTTTTAGTTTCTGATTTTGTTTCATTCAGTTTTTTCTCTCTGTCTATAGATATAGATATAGATATAGATATATATTGCATAGCCTAGCTAGACATTTAGGAATTTTATTTATCATTTATTTATTGTTTCAATAAACTAACTTTTCATTACATTGAGTTTGGGGTATTTCTTTTAGTGTCTAGTTGTTTGGTTCTGCTCTTATTTTTATTATATTTTTCCTTTCACTAATTTGGGGTTCAGTCTGTTATTAGTTTTCTAGTTCCTTCATGTGGATCACTGGGTCATTTAATTGAAATCTCTCCACTGTTGGATGAAAGAATTTGTTCATAACATCTCCCTTCTTAGCACTGTTTGTGCTGTATGTTGTATTTACATTGTCATATTTCAAAAACATTTTAATTTTCTTCTAGAATTTTCTTTGTCGACCCAGTGGCTGCTCAGGAGCATGTTGTTTAATTTCCACGTATTTTTACAATTTCCAAAGTTCCTCTTAATATTGATTTTTAGTTTTATCCATTGTGGTCTAAGAAAATACTTTAAAATATACTGCTTTTTAAAAATGTACTGAGACTTGTTGTGTGACCTAACATATGGTCTATACTAGAAAATCTTCCACAGGTTAATGAGAAAAATAGTATGTTTTGCAACTGTTAGATAAAAATGTCTATGATGTGTATTGGGTCTCCTTAGTCTTAAGATTAAGTCCAATATTTCTTTGTAGATTCTGTCTAAATAATCTGTTTAATGCTGAGAGTCAGGTGTTAAAGTCTGCGCTACTATTGTATTGGAATCTATTTATCCTTTTCGATGTCATAATGATAGCTTTACATATCTGGGTGCTCTAGTGTTGGGGGCATATATTTAGTTTTGTTACATCCTCATGCTAAATTGATCTTTCTATTCTTATATAATTACCTTCTTTTCCTCTCCTTACTGTTTTTGACATAGAGTCTATTTTATCTGATGTAAATGTACCTATTTCGACTTGCTTTTTGTTTCTTTTTACATGGGATATTTTCTTCTATCCCTTCACTTTCAGTCTATATGTGTCTTATTAGGTGAAGTCAGTTTCTTGTAAGCAGCATATAGTTAGGATATTTTTTAAAAATTCATTCAGCCAGTTTATGTCTTTCAAGTGGAGAATTTAATCAATTTTCAATGAAGATTATTATTCATATGCAAGAAAATACTTCATTTTGTTATTTGTTTTTGATTGTTTTACATATATTTGTTTCTTTTTCTCTCACTTTTTATTATTGTAGTTTAGTATTTTTCTGTAATAGTAAAATTTAAATCATTTCAAGTCTTCATTTGTCTGCTCTACTAGGGAGTATTTTAAATTTTTTGTGTTTTCATAATGGTAGACAGTGTACTTTTGCTTTCAGGAGCAGGATTCACTTATGCATATTCCATTAAGCATATATTGTGGGGCAGTCCTTGTGGTGATGAATTCTCTCAGTTTTTGCTTTTTAGGGAAAAACTTTATTATTATTTCATTCTGAAGTTTGGCAGATTTTTTTCTTTGAACACTTTGAATATATTACTTTATTCTCTCCTTTCACAGTTTATAGTGAAAATCACTGTTAATCTGTGAGGTTTCCCTTATCCTGACTTGATGCTTTTATCTTACTGTTTTTAGAGTTATCGATTTTTGGCTTTTGACAGTTTGACCACTGTATACCTTGGAGAAAGATTTTTGGGGATGTATCCATTTGAATATCATTGAGGTCCTCTATTTGAATGTCTAAATCTCTTGCTAGACTTGACTTGACAAATTTTCAGCTATTATTTAGTTTAAAATTTTTGTTATGCCTTTGCCCATCTCTTCTTCTTGAGTATTCTGGAATACTCAGAATCAAACCTTTGGTAACTGCATGATATTCTATATTTAATACTGGTTTTATTTAGATGATTTATTATATTTTCTATCTGTTTATTTCAGAAATCTAGTCCTCAAGTGGTGAATTTTTTTCTTCTGCCTTACCTAATCTATTGTTGAAGCTTTTGAAAAATATTCTTTTTACTTTATTCTTTGAATTCTTTACTACCAGGATATCTGTTTGGTCTTTCTCATGACATCTATGTATCTGGTGAATTTCTTATTCATATTCTGATTTTTTTTCTGATTTTTTGTATTGATTATCTTTCCTCTATTATATTTAAGCTTCTATGTTATTTATGAATTTTTTAGAAGTTCACAGATTTTATTTTTGTTGCAATCTCCTACTGAAGACTAATTGTTGTCCTGTAGGGGTGTCATGTTTTCTAGCATCTTCATGTTTTTTGAGTCCCTATATTAGTATATGCACGTCTGCAGTAACAGCCTCTTCTTGATTGGCTTTCATAGGCGAACACTATTTTCTGTAGATATATCTATAGGGTTGGTTGCATACAGCACTTTAGCTTTGATTCTGGGTGTATACACTAGCATAATATCTGTAAGGTTTCTTTGTCTCTAGTCAGCATCAGTGGTCTGGGATTTCCTCAGTTGCTAAGACTGAGGTTGTTAGTAAACATTTTTGTGAGGTTTTGATGGGAACAGGGGTACTAGATGAGCCAGTCTTCTACCCACATTGGTGGCAGCAGTGGAATAAGCATGCCAGTCTTTGAGCCTCCAGACAGCATACATTGATACCAATATCTGAAGATTCAGTTGGGTCAATTATTGTACCTCCAGGGAGTTTCCTGTGGTGCTGGAAGTTGCAGTGGTGGACCTAGTAAGTGAGTGGTTCTTGGGACTTTGTGCAATGTGTCTGGCATGGGTGATAGCAATAGCAGTAGCAAGACAATCCTCAGGCTTCCGGGTTGAATATGCCAGTGGTAATGGTGGTGGCAATGGCCTATGTAGGCCAGTCCTAAGAATCCAAGGTGTTACATGCAGGTAGGTACTGGCAATGGTCTTGGCACAGGCTGTGTAAGTTTGTCCTCAGACCCATGAGAGGAGTACATGGGTGCCAGCAGTCCTGGATGGAATGGGATGAACCCAGACCAGCTCCAAAGTGTCAGCAGTGATTCTTGCACGTCAGGAAGAGAGAGGATTTTTTCTGAAGGGTCAATGTGGTTTCAGAGATAGCATATGGTTGTCTCAACAAAATTACTACCCACTGGTTCCAAAGTATTGGTGTAGAGGCAAGCTGACTTCAGTCCCCTAACCAACAGAATACCAAAAACAAACATAGAGCATTGAGATCTATGTCAGGAACAATACATAGCTCAAGTATGAAAATGAGATGGTTCTCGGGGCCAAAGAGAAGTGGAAAATCATCAAGAAGACAGTATGAGATGGTACTTCTACCTCCGTGATGTCTCACCTTCCTATTCTTCCTGGTACCACACATGCAGAGAATCTCCCCCAATTCATGGATTTCAGAGTGAATAAAGTGAAATTGATGTCCTCAAAAAGGTTATTCACCACCTTGGATTCCCTGGCAAGAAACTTGTTCTTCCTTAGCCCATGAGATGCATTATGACTCCCTGAGGGAAGATGAATATTCTCTGTCCTCAGGGAGGAATATTTCTGAAGAGAACAAGAGACAAAATAGGGAGGAGGGAAGATCATCTCCAGTTCTGGACACTGTTCATAACTTGGCCAGAGGAGAAGCCAAATCTGATTAGATGTTCAATAGCACCATGCTTTAGGAGGTACATTCCTTAGGTCACCAGACCATAACCCCTAGCCAGGTTTCTCATACTTCCAGGGTAATTCCTTTGGGCTATTTCCCATTTAGGACAGTTAATACTCCAACCATTTACTAAAGACAAGGTAAAAGTGAGGTTAAGGCACCACCTAGAGTCAAAAAAGAGGCAACAACCCAGTAGTGAGGATTTGCCAAGCAAATAGACTCAATAACAGCAAACACAACCCAGACTTGAAAAACTGGAATTAATCAACAACCCTTCTATGGAAAGACAAAGAAGTATGCCCACAGGACACAACAGCAAGCAAAGAGCCAGGGCCTTCCCAAAAGGACAAAGGTACCAAACAAGTTACTGACCCCAGTAACACTACAATTGGTTAGCTCTCTGATCAAGAATCCAAAATAACAATTTTAAGGAAATCAGTTATCTGCAAGAGAGCATAGAAAAAGCAATTTATTGATTTATCAGAGAATTTTAACAGAGATTAAAATAATTTTGAAAAATCAAACAGAAATCTGGGGACTGGTAACTAGATCTGCTGAATTGGAAACTCCCTGGAGGCTCTCCACAGCAGAATGAATTAAGCACTGAAAAGAATTAGTGAGCTCAAAGACTGACTGTTTGAAAACGCACAGAGGGGAGAAAAAGAACAAACAAGACCGCCTACAAGATACAGAAAATTATCTCAAAAGACAAAACCTAAGATTTATTTGCATTGAAGAGAAAGCTCAGCAAAGCAAGAGGTAGAAAGTTTATTCAAACAAATAGTAAAAGAAAACTTTCCAAAATATGAGAAAGATATAACTATACAAATAGAGTATGGTCTTGGAACACCAAACTTAGTACTACCCCATGGCATATGATAATCAAACTCTGAACTGTAGGGGACAAAGATGACCCTAAACAAAGGAAGAAATAAGATGAAAATAACATATAAATTAGCTCCAATTAGACTGGCAACAGACTTCTCTATGGAAACCATACAAGCCAGTAAGGAGATATGGAAGATCATATCATAGGAAAAAAACCAAGTCTGTATAAATTCAAAAGCCAGAAATTATATTAAATATTTTTTCTTACCAAAATGGATTAAAACTAGACATCAAGAACAAGAGAAATCTTGTCTCGGGGAAAAAATAACAGGTGCTAGAAAGCATACGGAGAAAAGAGAACTCTTACACACCCCTGGTAGGAATGTAAATTAGGACGACTTCTACGGAAAACAGTATAATTTCTCAAATAAGTAAAACCAGAAGTAGCATTCTATTGAGCAATCCTACCACTGGGTATCTACCCAAAGAAAAAGAAATCATGTATCAAATACATACCTTCAACTGTATGTTTATTGCAGCAACATTCACAATAGCAAAGATATGGAACCAACCTAAGTATTCATCACTGGATAATTGAGTAAAGGAGACGTGGTATATATACACAGTGCCATACTATTCAGTCATAAAGAATGAAATAACATCCAATGTGGAAAGATGGATGGAACTGGAGGTCACTTTCTAAAGGGAAACAGGCTAGACACAGAAAGTTGAATATAAGATGTTCTTGCTATAAGTGGTTGCTAAAAATGTGTTTGCCTGAACTAATGCTTCTAGTTCATGACCCTCAAATTCCAGACTCACAAACCCCCAGAAAGAGAGACAGTAGTCAGAAATTACATGCTGATTATTTCATTGCTATATTAAAGTTACTGTTGCAAGCACATTGTTCCTATGTCATGGGTTTTGGAAGTACATTTATCTGCTTATTTGCTTTCTGAAACAAACAAGGAAGGAAGGAAGTTATAGACAAGATATAACAAGGCAGAAAGTGTTTAATAACTTGCTGGTATTACTGCGATGAGCTAGTTAAGAGCCCATTTCTCTCCCTCTCTCTCTCTCTCTCTCTGTCTCTCTGTCTGATTGTCTAACCACACTTTTCTTCCTAATTTATTTTTACTTGCTCACTCTTTCTATGCACCTAGCACATTATTTGCACTACATTGTTGCTTATAATTTGAGGAAAAAGAATTATTCTTGGGCTTTTCGTTGTCTTTTTTTGATGTTTCCAGCAAGATTCCCTCCTCCTTTATCCTGATCAAGCCAGCTGCCATTGTTCCTCTCCTTTCCTAGATTTTATAGAACCAGTGCAAAGTTTTGTAAAAAGTATTCTCCGATGATTTACTGATTTTCTTATAATTTTAGGGAAATAAGGAATATTTAACAAATGAGAGGAAGTTTCAGGGGCTAAGCAATACTTAAATTCTCTAAAATAAATCATCTGGGTTTCTAGAGAAATGAAGAACTAGAATGTTGTTCCCCCTAGAACTCACTATACTCTTTTCTCCCTATTTTTTCATTACTCAGTTCTCTCCCTCTCTTTGCCCCTTGCCATTCTTTAGCAAAATTTGAAGGGATTTTCTAAAGAAGCCAGTATGATCTATTTTTAGGGGCAAAGAATTTATGGTAAAACTTTTTCTGAATGTAAAAATTTCAGGAACATAGGCATTATTGTAAGATAATGTAAATGATTAATTTGACTCAACAGCTAAGAAAAGGTTGAATATGAACAAAGTTGATAGAAATGGAAGAAGTTGACAGAAAACTTTCTCTAACCACCTCTCACCTGCAATGTCAATAGACACAGCAAATTTAAATATTTGGTTTTTATATCATTAAAGAACATATAATCTTCAAATATTTAAATTTTTCTAAAACATAGAAAATGATAAGCTTTTGAATTTGTTCTGTGATATTCATAAAATAAATGTGTAGGACTACAAAGATATTAGACAAAATTATAGTACATGAACAAGTCAACACTGTGCTAAAAATAATATATCATGTTAAAAGAGAATTGCAAGGATGTTTCAATATTAAAAATTGGCTACATCTTATGGAAATGTCTCAAAACTTTCAGTGAGAAGTTCAAAGAAATCAGAACAGAATGATCTCATCATAATCACCACCAAGGTGGCCAATCCACATGCAACCTATGCCCTATACTCTGGCTTCTCTCCTGTTATCTCAAGTGAAATCGCTTGGCTTCTCTTTTACCCTCGCATTGGGTTCCACATTCTATTGCCTAATCAAGGATTTTGCTTCTGCAGTTATGTCTGTCTTCTTCTCTGCATCTAAAATTTGTATTTCTTTATGGGATTGAACCAGTCACCAAAAATCTGCTGTAGTATCACCCATTTTTCCAGGCTTTTCTCACATCCTTACTGCCCTTCCATCTACCACACTGTTTATCTGCTATCTTTGTTGCAAAAGTCTTTGAAATGTATGACTATAGTCATAGCCCCCATCTACTCACCTCCCATTTTTTCTTCTACACCGTCTACAGAGGCTGTTGTACTTACTACTACAATTCTGACAAGGTCATCTGTGACTTCCACCCTACCTAGTTCAGGAGTCAATTCTCAATCCTGCATTTCACTTAACTTCTCAGCAATCTGATGCCATTGACCACACCCTTCCTCCAGGAACACTTTATCAACACGTCCAGGGACCTCATTCTCTCTCCTAGGGTTTCTCCTAACTTTTCTGCTTCCCTCCTGCTGCTACAAATTATTCTCCTCCAAATTTTCTCTATCACAATAAATTACATCTCTTTTCCTCACACAACAAATTGCTTCTGGTCCAACAGTAAAATTCTATTGTTTTGAAGCTCCACCTTCAAAATAGATTTTAAATGCAACAATTTCTAGTGACTCATATCACTCTCAGCCCTTCTAGGCAAGAATCATTTGTAGGTTACTACAAAGAGCAATTCTACTCTTGCCCTGATTCTCTTTTTGCAAATTAACCAATTCAAAATCAAATTCATTTTATTTAAAATTTTCCAGTGGATTGTTATCAATAGTTTCAAAAGAACAAAATTCAAATTTGTTGTAATGTCCAAGATTGCACAGATGGCAACCCTGTCTATATCTGAACTTACTGACTTTATTATATCTAATTCACTCTGTTCTAGCCATACTGATCTTCTTAATTTTTCTCTAATATATCAAGTTCGTTCCTATCTTTATCAAGAATTCCTTATCACTGTTATTAAAATCTGCTCAAATGTCACAACTTTAAGCCTTCATTGAGTACAAAAAAGTATTGATATCCTTAACCAGCTTTATTTTTGTATCAAAATAATTGTCATTGTGAGACAGCCAGCACCCAAGATCCTTACCTGATGGTATTCACATTCTGAGGTAGTCCCCACCGCAATATATAAGGATTGGCCCATGTGACCAACAGAATATGGCACTTTTTCATATGTCTGTTTGCCACTTGTATGTCTTCTTTTGAGAAAGGTCTATTCAAATATTTTGCCTATTTTTCAAATTGCATTGTTAGATTTTTTTCCTATACAGTTGTTTGAGCTCCTTATATATTCGGTTATTAATCCTTTGTCCGATGGATAGTTTGCAAATATTTGTGAAATGTCTCGTCATTTTGTTAATTGTTTGCTTTGTTGTGAAAAAAGCTTTTTAACTTGATGTGATCCCATTTATTCACTTTTGCTTTGGTTGCCAGTGCTCCTGAGGTATTACTCAAGCAATCTTTGCCCGCTCTGGTGTTCTGGAGAGTTTCCCCAAAGTTTTCTTATTGTCATGTTGTAGTCTTGTCAATGCACCAAGATCTAACAGTCTCTCATTGTTTGAGACAGTGTCTGGAGTTCTTTGTCCTATGTCCAAGATGATTGAGAAGTGCAGACACAAGTGTGAGGTTAAAGCATAAGTTTAATAAGCAAAAGAAGGAAGCTCTCTGTCAGCAGAGAGGGGAGCCCAAATGGGTTGCCCTATATGAGGCTGGGGTCCAGGGTATTTATGGACTAGGAAGGGGAAGGAATGTGCTTAGCCCATGGTCTGTCTTGGAGAACTTGGAGAACTTGTGACTAAGCTTGGCTCAGGGCCTTGGCCTGGGACCAATCAGAGGCTGAAGTGATGATTCATAGAGGCTGTGATGATTCAGCTTGCTCTGGGACCTATCAGGAGATGAAGTGAAAGCTTGGCCCAGGACTTTGGCCCAGGACCAAACAGGAGCTGACGCGATGACTCATAGAGGCCAGGCTCACGGTCCAAAAATGTCTGTCTCTATGCCAGTGTTTTTTTTTTTTTTTTTTTGATGTAGGCACATATAGCAATAATCTTCTTTCTTAGTACTGCTTTTGGGTTTACGGATAGGCTTATGTGCTTCTCTTCATAGCAGCAAGATCCCCTAGCCCCGGGCAGGTCCAAAGATGCTGTTCAGGAGTCAGGGACCAGAGTCCAAAACTTTGGAAATTTACCTTGCATTCTATTATACTGCTGCTAAGCTAGCAGACCAGGAGATGCTGTTCTTCCCATTCTAATCTTCCCTTTTCATATGCAGAGGCACCTTACCCCATGGCCACCATCACCACAGGCCTTTGGGAATACTCTCAGGCTACCACTGATGTTCACTTAAGGACCAAGGGCTCTTCATTCAGCCTGTGGTGAATAATGCTGCCTGATCTAGGACTCACCTTTCCTAGTGGTGGGCTCCCCCTCTGGCCCAGAGCAGGTCCAGAAATGCTGTCCAAGAGCCAGGGCCTGGAATTGGGGACCCCAATAGCCCACTTGCTGTTATACCCCTCTGCGGCTGACCTGGTACCTAAGGTTCAAGACAAAGTCCCCTTTACTTTTTCTCTCTGCTTTTCTCAGGCTGGAGAGTCTCTGACCATACCCACCACAGCTAGGAATGTGTTGGGTCTCACTTGAAACCAGCACATCTCGGAGTCTCACTCAAGGCCCACACCATACTACCTGGATATCACTGCAGGTTATTCAAGGCCGAAGTGCTCTTTAGTCAGCAGGTGATTGGTTCTTCCACGACTTGGCTCTTCCCTTCAATGCAGTAGGTTTCGTTCCAGATCAGTGTGTGTCTAGAAATGTCATCTGGGAGCTAGAGTCTGGAATCAGGGCTTCATGACTCTGACCAGTGCCCTATCCTACTGAGACACAGCCACCCACACGGTGAATCATGTCCGCCTGGCACTCCCCTCTGCTCCTTCTACCTGACCTTCCTTTCCTAGCTGATGGCCTACTGTGAGCCACCTAGGCAGGACTGCTTATCTCCAGTTCCCACGTTAAACGGTGTCTGGTGAAATCAGAAACAGCAATCCCAGTAACACAGCTGGATCTGTAGACCCAAACAACTACTCTCTCTAACCCATAAAACCCATAAAGCACAGCTAGAACTCTTCTGCTTCCCACACAGAGAAGAACTGCTAACTCATAATATATTTCACCTTCAAAACATATCCATAATTATGACAGGGGAAATATTTATTTTTTGGTCACCTTGCCAAAGTATAGTTATCCATAACAAACACCATTGATTAGAAAATCTTCCTGTAATATTACCTCCAACACTTCAGAAGAACCAGACCAGACTTTCACCTGCATAGCACATGATCCACTCATCCACAATGGTCAAGAGGCCTGTCTTTAAGATTTCCAGTCACATTCCCCCGATCATGTCATACTTACAACCAAGCTATCCTCAAATTATCACTAGCCCTGTACAAAAATGTAACAAAAATACAAGACCTACACAAGGCCTGTAATGAAAAGTGGCAGCTGGTGATACTGATTGATCTAGCTGTTCCACAAAAATATAAGCAGAAAATCACTAGATAGAACAGAAAAATCAGCAGATGAAGATTGAGCTATCAACACAGGACCCTACAAAACTTTTTGGAAACACAATATCTTAGTGCCAAATTTTAAAAACAAAAATGAAGAAAGCAAGTGAAGAAAAGTATAGAACCTTGTTTAGAAAATTAAATAAAGATTTCTACCAGAACGCATGAAGAAAGCAGCCAGATATAAAACATAGACATAGGGAGGATTGATTCACAATATAACATATCAACAAGTAAGGTTCAGCACAAGAGTGAAGAAGAATGAGTATAATAATATTACAGAGAAAATAATCCTTGGTGAAGGCAATCTAAGAAGCAAATAGCATGGAAACTAATTTAAAAATAGAAAATCAATGTAATACTTGAGGCTTTCAACAGACTATGCTACTATCTAATTATATTGTATTATTGTGTCCACTCAGTAATCAGTCAGCGTGATTAAAATATTTGGTACAAGAAGTAAGACCTAAACTGAATCTTACAGAACATTCTAGAAAAGAGAAAGACCATGGAAGAAGTCTTAGGGACATAAAATACACAGTTCCTTGAACAAGGAACTGTGTATTCACACTGTTCTGCACAGAAATCTAAATGGTGCTTTCTGTGGCCAGTTTTGCTTTACTAACCCCCAGGATATTAATAAAGATAGAATGTTTTAATATCTGTGTTCTACAACAATAAAGTATCTCTGGTTAGTACTAGATTAGGAGAATCTTAATCTCTTTGGGCCAGAGTAGCCTGAGGGTAAATCATCTGTCATCCACATGTGCCCAAGTGTGTATTGTCCTCACACAACTCAACATTAAACAGAAATGATCTCTATATTATTATGAAATTAAGCTACATATCATCCATATAGGTATATATGCCATAAAAATGGAATTTATGCTATACAAATAGCTAGAGATATTAATCATTTTCACTTCTGATTATAGGATCACTGCTGACACACATATACAAATGTGAGCTCATGTGCACACAGACAACCAATGCAGGTGAAGGACCAAATAACTGTCTAACCCAATTGAAAATAAAATGATGACCAAACTTCAGTTGTAGTATTTATGCTGATTGCTTGGATACTGTTCCTTCAGAAACTATGCTGAAGTCACAGGTTGTCCCTAACCACATCCTACCACCACATCCTGCTGGGCTAAAGTCCCAAAAAGTAATGAGAGATGCATTCAACTTTATGAGAGGAAAGCAACACCTAATCTTTCAAGTGGTGAGGTCCACCCAGTATGGAGCTCAAAGGTGCCATTGTTCTGCTCATGTTTATAAAGGGAGCTGCCATGTTTCTCTCAGCACAGAGTTGGGAGCAACTCCAGAGCCTCCTTCAAGATGCTGCTGGTCCTGCTGTCAGTGGTCCTGCTGGCTCTGAGCTCAGCTCAGAGCACAGATAATGGTAAAAAAAAATTTTTTTAAAGGGAAATGGGGAGTGGAATGAGGGGCTGTGACTCTTCTTGGGCCTCAGGGGTTCACCCCACACCACTGCAGAGGAAGAGCAGGATGGAAGGAAGGAGGTTGAGAAGAAGGGTAAGGCTTCAGAGCCCTCATTCCAAGGATGACATCTGTTGTGCCCTCATTCCATCCCAAGGCCTGATACTTTATTTAATATACACTTGGAACCAAATAGAGAATTTCAATTAGAGGAATGACAAAGTAAGATTTGTATTTTTAGAAAGACCTGGCTGTGCTGTGAAGGATGCAATGGAGAATGCAAGACTGATCCAGGGAAGTCCAGCTGTGAAGATCCTACAGTAATCTCAGTGGACAGTGATGATAGTGTCCTTGCTGTACAGGGGATGCAACATCAATGAAAGAGATAAACAAACATCAGAGTACTTTCAGACATAGAGGACTGGAAAATAAATTTGTGTCTTTCTACATAGTGGTATAGAAATATCAGGTCCCAAAATTCCCATTTTTCTTCCAATCACATTTAAAATTTCAATATGTTGCTGGCAGTACATGTACACGATTGTGTCCAAATATTTACTCCTGGTTGCTCCTCTTGGGGAAGCTTGTGAATATGATCAAAATATTTAGAGAAGGAAGAAGGTAGAAGAACTAAAATATGACTTGAAAATACCCAGAGCAGTTTGCTTAAATTAGCATTAGGGTTTGAGGGATCCTAAGGATGACAAAAAGGGACTCTTCTATGTTGAATTCATGGTTCATGCTCAGTGGTAGTAACAATCCTGCCTCCCCTAACATCTTCCTCCCCTTCCAGCAGCTTCACAGAAGATGGTTGACAAGGTAACTTAGGATGCACAGGGTGTGGCCAGAAGGCCCCTTTCCCTATAGACCACTGTGAGCCCTGAAAGATTTATGAGGTAATGTTTATTTCATCCTGTACTTCTTTTCCTAGATGTGATCTCTGAAGACTTTACTCCCACCACACCAGGTAAATCCCAGTGATCCTCAATCCATTTCTTTTCTTTTTCCACTAGAATTTTTTAAAGTTTTTTCAGTGTCTCCTCATCTTTTTTTTTTTTTTTTTTTTTTTGTGAGGAGGTGGTAAGAGGGGTCAGGTATTGATTAATACTAGTGCCCCTAAATATATAGACAATTCTTACCCATCTTTGATTCTGGGGACCATGAGCCAGGCCACCAACTTGAATACAGAGATGCCTGGCTTTGAGGACATTAGGAGTGGGCAGGCTTTTTTCCCAGGCTAGAATGACTGCTGAGAGATGATGAACAAATGAGAAGTATTCTCATTCTGACTCCTCCATCCTTAACTGCTTCTTTCTTCCCCAGTGTTCCCCTGCACAGTTATGTGGCTTCAGGGAGTAAGGCAAAACAAAACAAAAAAAAACAGTGCATGAATGTCTTTTCTCTGTGTTGACCCACTCAGCTGTGTCACTACAGATGATAAATACTTGCCACAGCTGTTTAGTGACCCTGTGCAGGCTTTCACATTGTCTTTCTCTTCTGTCTCTTAGTATCTCTACTTGGTTCCAGGAGCCTGGGAAATCAGCTCTAGTTTCTGCATAGGGCTTAGGTGCCCAGAGATGGAGTCACAGTTTGTAAGTTATTACAGTAACCAAAATAAATAACCGGTAACATAAAGCTATAATATTTTTGCTTTTGTTTTCTGTCCTTGGAGATACCCTCTGGCAACTATGCAAGAACCCCTCTTTTCAAATTTATGGAAACATACTTGTCACAGAAGCAAATAAATGAGACTTTCCATATCACTCTGACATGGATTAAGCAGACAGCTGCATAAAAAGAAAAAAAAAAAAAGTGGGCACAAAGGAGGATGACAGTCAAGCGGCAGGTTTGGGGAGAACAGGGCTGTGTGATAAGGTGAGAGAAGTATAAAGAGAGGAGAGTTTTTCTTCACTGAGCTCATGCATTCTTGTCCATTAATTACTCACACAGATGTAGAGGACTCAAGTCAGAGCCCAGATCAGGGACCCCAGAGACCTCCTCCTGAAGGACTGCCACCCAGACTCCCTGGTGATAGCTGTAACCAAGACGATGGTCCTCAGCAGAGACCACCACAACCAGGAGGGCATCACCACTATCCTCTCCCACTTCCTTTTCAAAATCAACGACGACGACCCCAACGAGCAGACCTTCACCGCCCTCTACCCCGACTTCCTCCTGTAAGGCTGGAGGAAGTACCAGCATTCTTCCAGGGGGACAGACCGCCAAGACATCTCCAGGACCAGCCACCCTGGTGGTAATCTAGAATTCAATGACAGGTATGATTCCAGTTCATTCTCCATTAAATGCCCAAACTGTTACTGTTCTCAAACTTCATTGTGTTCACAAATCAATTGGAAATATGTTGAAATTACATAATCCTGAACCCCATTTCTAAAGATTTATGTTCAGGTATTCTTGGATAAGGTTGCAAGTCCTTGTATTTTTAACACACAGTTCAAAGAATTCTTATCTGAAATACTGACCTCTCCAACTTTTTTCTTAAGATGACTTGTCTCCTTAAAATGAGTTGGTAATGAGGAAGTGGGGTGTGTTCTCCCTTTGGTGCTCTGCCTCCCATCTTTGAGTCTGCTCTCTCAGGCCCAAGGACTCTCCATCTCAGGTTTCTCTCTGGTTTCCACCACAGCACTCTTTGCTCAGTTCTGCCTCACACCAGCCTCTCAGGTCCAGTGTCCCTGCCAAATGATACTTGAACTTGATGCTCCTATATCTTATTTAATTTTTAAAATACTTATTTTGAAATTAGTACATCCTCAAGGAAAAAAATCTAACTGAACAGAATGGTATGAAGCTAAATCTTAAAGTGATGCCTTATCCTACTTACTCACACCCCTCACCAAATGTCACCACCATTAATTCTTTGAACATCCTCCTGGAAATATGTATATGTATATAAGCGTATGTCGTTATTTTTCCCACAAATGATATATTATTTTAAATGCAGATCTGTATTTGCTTATTTCAAATAATACATGTCTTAGATAACTTTGTCATTTCACAGAGACATATAGATCTTCTTGGTGATTTATTTGTACATTTTTATTTTGTTGTTACAATTGTATACTACTCTTTTGTGTGACTGTACCATGATTTCTTCAATCAACTACTATTAATTGAGATGTAGTTCTGTATTAGTTTTTCACTACTGTAGGTTCAAGTTGCAGTCATTTTCATAAATATAACCTTGAATGTTTTGAACAGTAGCCAAAACATAAACACCATAAAAATGATCTGTTTTCTTAATCTTGAAAGCAATAATTTACTTTACTAATATCATCAAGGAATTAGATACATTTTGCTATGTTGTATCTTGTGTATAAATTTCCTTATTTGTTTGTTTGTTTCAGAAAATAAATAAGAAGATAACTTCCTTCAGAAAGCCATTACAATGAAAAAATGTGGTCATAACTCTTCAGTATACCAATAAAATATTAATAGCATGCAATTTCTGATTGTTGCTTCTCTTTGTGGGTGTTTCTGAGTCTGGAATTTGAGGGCCATTAATACAATCTAAGAATATCTGGGACTCCTGCTCACTGATGCTTCCATCAGGCTTCCCTCCTCCTTTATCTTAATAAAGCTAGCTGCCAAAGGGAAAGAGTTCCATTGCTCCTCTTCTGTCCTAGATTGCATAGCACAAATGCAAATTCTTGAAATTATTTTCACATCTTTCATTGATATTCTTGTAACTTTAGGAAAACAAAGAATATATAACAAATGAGAGGGAGTTGCAGGTGCTGGGGAATTCTTAAAATTTCCACAACTATTAATCCTGGATTCTAGGGGCATAAATGTGGTTCTAGATCTCTTCTCCATAAAACTCACTATTCTCTTTTCTCCTCCTTTTTCATTGCTCATTTCTCTTCCTCCCTAAGTCCTTCACCATTCTTTATAAAAACTTAAGTAGATTTCGTAAAGGGTGCAGCATAATGTGTTTTAAAGGGCAAGAAATTTGAGTAAAACTCTGTTCTTGTTGTGAAAATTCCAGCAATATCAGTATTATTGTCAGATAACACAGACTGCCAAATTTAACTCAAGATGCTGAGGGAAAGTTGTATAGAAAATAACCCTAAGAAGCAAAAGAATTTGATAGGTAACTATCTCCAAACACCTCTCATTATCACCTCCAATGTCATTGAATACAGGAAATTTTAATATCTAAATTTTATCATTAAAAGCACATAATTCTTATTTAAATTTTTTAAGTACAGGAAACAAGTTTCTGAATTTATTGTGAGTTTCATTAAACAGCATATATAGGACAACAAGGATACTCTGCTAGGGAAACTATTCAATAGTACATAAACAAATGAACAGTATGCTAAAAGAATAATAAACCATGTTGAAAGAGGATGAGGACATTAAAGATGGTTCAGTATTAGAAAACTGGCCACACCGTATCTGATTTTGATGATATTTAGATGAGACTTTGGATTTAGATTTTAAAGTGGATGCTGGAATAAGTTAAGACTTTGGGAATTTTGGAGATGAAATAAATGTATTTAGTATGTGAGAAGACCATATATTTGGGGGAATGATCAAGGACAGAATGCTCTAGTTTGAATGTTTATGTCTCTACAAAATAAATTTATGTTGAAATTTAATTCCCTATGTTGAAACTTAATTCCCTATGCAATAGTATTAAGAGATGGAGTCTTTGGGGGAAGTGACTAAGTCATGTGGACTCTACTTTCATGAATGGGATCGATTTCTCTACAAAAAGAGGCTCCCAAAGGCTGCTGAGCTGTTCCATCTCTTTTGACATGTAAGGACTCAATGTTCATCCTTCTTTCACACTTCTGCCTCATGAGAGAGAAGCCAGGAGAAATTGTCTGTTTGGAATGGGCTCTCACTCAACCCTGAATCTGGTACCATCTCAGTCTTCAACTTTCCAGAATCCAGAGCTATGAGAAATACATTTGTATTATTTATAAATTATCCAAGATAAGATATTTTGTTAATAGCAGCTTGAATTGGCTAAGGCAGAGGGCTATGTACAAGAATTAAATGCGTAATGTATATAAAATGTATATAAAATTACCCTACATGATGTATACAAAATTACATGATTTAATTCTTGTAAAGTGCAACATGTATATAAAATTACCCTACATGACATACAACAAAAGTTCAATACATTTGTTTATTTATTCTTTTATTAGAAAAGACTCGTTTTGTTCTTTCTAATAATGAATTATCTTCTAGTAATAAATTATCTTTCTAATAATGAATTAAGTTATAATAATGAATTATCTAAAAAATAGATTATTTGATAAACATTTGCTTTCTTTAGCATTAGAACCATTCAAAAAAGAAGCTGAGGCCGGGCGCGGTGGCTCAAGCCTGTAATCCCAGCACTTTGGGAGGCCGAGACGGGCGGATCACGAGGTCAGGAGATCAAGACCATCCTGGCTAACGCGGTGAAACCCCGTCTCTACTAAAAAATACAAAAAACTAGCCGGGCGAGGTGGCGGGCGCCTGTAGTCCCAGCTACTCGGAAGCCTGAGGCAGGAGAATGGCATAAACCCGGGAGGCGGAGCTTGCAGTGAGCTGAGATCCGGCCACTGCACTCCAGCCCGGGAGACAGAGCGAGACTCCTCCGTCTCAAAAAAAAAAAAAAAGAAAGAAAAAAAAAAAAAAGAAGCAGAAAGGTCGTCCAAAAGGTATATTGATGAACAAATGCACTGTTGCATATCATCAGGAGGCTGGTTAACACGAATAAAAACGAAGTCTCCTTCATTTCAATTCCAATGATTCTGCTCCTTAACATTTAATATTCAGTGTATTCTCTACCTATATAGAAAGTAATGCCACCTGTAAGTCTATTGTTGCTCAGATGTTAATCTGGGAAGTAAAGCCCAGTTACTCTTGAAAAGGCAGAGAATTTGGACAGAAATTCACCGACTGCTTTCTTACAGAAAGTAAACCAATGTCTGCTTCCAGAAAAATGGAGTAAATGTAGTTTGCCCTATTCCTTCTACTAAGAACAACCATAAACCCTGAACATTATGTATAAAATATATGACAACTCAGACCTGGAGAGACCAAGGCAGATGTGGTAGGGACTCAATAAATTGTATAGTGCAGAATTCTCTAAGTTTTTTTTCACTTTATAATTTGCAGACTTTTAGTTGCAAATGCCTTCAACATAGAAATACTAACAGGCACATATGAGAATTTCCCAGCAAAGCCTATTATTTTAGCCAAAGGTCAAGGAAATAGTCTACCAAAGCAGAAAACGTTTAGACAATAATCACTCTACCATAGCCAAATACCAAAGAAAACACTATTACCTCAAGTGGAGGGCTTAGATCTTTAGATATTTACACCTGCCAGGCTGTGACAAGGTGTCCCAACCCTCCTCCAGAATAGCATCTCAGAATAGCAGAAGTTGGAACTTTCATCCCCAATTTGTGGTAATAAGACCCTCATTCTCCCTCCACACCTTGATATGACTGGAGCAAATGGAGAGCTGGATCTACTCTAAAAGCAGCAACGAAGAAGCACCCTCCTTTCCATACCAGGTAGTGCTTGTGGAGGCCATGTGGGTAACAGTAACAAGGCACTTCTGCCCCCTAGACAGGCTATCAGTGGAGGCCTAGTGGTGAGCCAGAACCCACCCTCCAGCCAGCAGTAATGAGGAAACTTCCCCTGCCTGGGTGTCCACAGAGATTGAGAAGAAACCTTTATTTCTACCATCCCCTGGCAGTAATGCAGTGTCCCTCCCTCACTCCCTTCCTTTGCTGGAGTAGTGTCTGAGGAAGCTAGCTAAGACAGAAGGGGTAAATAAGTTTTAGAGTCTCATAATACCTAAAATGTCCTGGTTCATTTAGAAATCATTTGGTATACGAAGAACCAGGAAAAATCTCAACTTGAATGTAAAAGATAATTAGAAGTTTCCAGAACAAAAATGACAAAGATGTTAGAATTATTCAGCAAAGATTTTAAAGCAGTCATCGTAAAAATGCTTCCAGTATATTACTTACAAACATATATGAAGCAAATTTAAAAAATAATCTCAGCCAAGAAATTAAAATATATGAAAGAACTACATGGAAATTTTAGAACTGAAACTTACAAAAAACACATAAAAAAATTCAAGAATATAAGCAGGAAAAAACTATAAACACAGTCTCAGGGACCTGTAGTGTTATAACTGAAGGCCTAAGTTTTGTGCTTTCAGAGTCCCGGAAGGAGAGAAGAAATAGGCAACTTTGAGAAAGGTCTCAAAGACTGAAAACTTCCTTAATTTGGCAATGGGCAAAAACCCACAGATTTCTAAATTCAAGCAAACCCAAAATCTCTTAGCCATTTTAAGCTACTGTATCAGAATACTATAGAATGGGTGGTTTATAAAAACAGAAATGTGTTGCTCACAATACTAGAAGCTGGAAGACCGTGATCAGAATGCCAGCATAGTTGAGTTCTGCTGAAGACATTTTTTGGCTGTAGATGGACATCATCTCATTGTATCCTCACATGCTGGAGAGAAGAGAAAAGATATCTCTTGTCTCCTTCTCTCTCTCCCTCTCTCTCTCTCTCTCTCTCTCTCTTTTTTAAGGCCTCTGATCTCAACATGAGGGACCCACCCTCATGACTTAATCTAAGCCTAATTACCTCCCAAAGACCTAATCTCCGAATAACATCACAATGAATTTAGGATATCTACATGTGAATTTTGAGGGGACACAAACTTTCAGTGCATAACACTAACCAAGATAAACACAAAGAATCCAACTAAGGTATACCATGGTAAAATATCCAAAAATTAAAAGAAAGAACAAATTTTGAAAGCAGCTAGAGGAAATAGCTTATCTATAGGAGGGTAAACAATACAAATGGAAGTAGGAAACATCAGAAAAGGATGAAAGCCATAGAAAAGTGGCACAACACTGTCTATGTGATGACATAAAATAATTTTCAATTCTGATTTTTGTATCTGGTGAATTTATCTTTTAGGAATGGAAGGGCTATAAAGACATTTGATGAAAGAAAACTGAGAGGACTTGTCACCAGAAGGTCTACTTTTTAAAAAGGGGCTCCAAGAAAATTCTCTAGCCAGGAAAAAAAAAAAAAAAAAGATTAAAAAAAGAAACTTTAAAACACCAAAATTAAAGAAAACACAATGGAAAGGGAAAAAAGGAATAACTTCGTCTTCCTTTTCCTCTTCAGTCTGGTAAATTTATTTGACAGTTGAAGTTAAAATTATGACATTATCAGATGTGATTCTAAGTGTATATAGATAAATATTTAAGACAAATATATAAGGAACAGAGGAGGGTAAAGAGACATACAGAGAATCAAGGAATAAGGTTTCCATACATCTTTCAAAGTACTAAAATTCTGACCCTATTAAACCATGATAAGTTATTACATGTGATGTAAAACCTACAGCATCCACTAAGATGTCTGCACACAGAGATATACTCAAAAATACCACAGATAAACCTCAATGGAATTCTAATAAAAAAAAGATTAAAGTAACACATGAAGGTAAGACATAGAAAACAACAATGATAAAAAAAGAAAAAAAGAAAAAAAAAACAGATAAGCAGAAATCACAGAGTAAAATGGCAGGTTTATGACCCAACATAGGAATAATTACAAATAAAAGTGATCTAATGTGAACACAGTTGCTGAGTATTGAAGAGTTTCTATATTATAGAAATAAAATGGCATATGCTATTATCAAACTTTATGGGACGTTTATATTTTTATATACATTGCACAAATTTTACATTAAATATTTTAATTAATATTTTATACAACTAACTTTTGGTAGAAAGTAATTATTTTGTACAATTAATAATATTGTATAAAACATGTACATTTTGTAAGTAACCCATGTAAGGCTCTCAGCTCCATCCATGCTTGGCACAGGGAAGCTGATATGCTTTGGATGTTTGTCCCCTGAAAACCTCATGTTGAAATGTGATTCCCAGTGTTGGTGATAGGACCTGGTGGGAGGTGATTGGATCACGGGGCAGATTCCTCATGAAGGGTGTAGCACAAGCTTGTCCAACCCATGGCCAGCAGTCTGTGTGCAGCCCAGAACGGCTTTTAATATGGCCCAATACAAATTCATAAACTTTCTTAAAACATTGAGGTTTTTTGCAATTTTTTAGCTCATCCCCCATCATTAGTATATTTTATGTATGGCCCAAAACAATTCTTTGTCTTCCAGTGTGGCCTAGGGAAGCCAAAAGATTGGACACCCCTGGTTTAGCACCATTCCCTTGGTGATTAGTGAGTTCTTGCTCTCAGTTCATGCAAGATCTGGTGGTTTGAAAGTGTGTGGCACCTCCCCTACTTGCTCCCACTCTCACCATGGGACACGCCTCCTCCCCCTTTGCCTCTTGCCATGATTGTAAACTTCCAGAAGCTTCATCGGAAGCTAACCAGATACTGGTGCCATGACTGTAACCCTGCAGAACTATGAGAACTATGAGCTAATTTAATTTATTTTGTTAATTACCTTATTTTTTATTATTATTTTTAGACGAAGTCTCCTTCTGTCAGGCTGGAGTGCAGTAGTTCAATCTCAGCTCTCTGCAACCTCCACCTCCCGGCTTCAAGTGATTCTCTTGCCTCTGCCTCCTGAGTAGCTGGGACAACAGGCGGCCGCCACCATGCCCAGCTAATTTTTTGTATTTTTAGTAGAGACAGGTTTTCTCCGTGTTGGCCAGGATGGTCTCAATCTCATGACCTCGTGATCCGCCCCCCTCAGCCTCTCAAAGTGCTGGGATTACAGGTGTGAGCCTCCGTGCCTGGCCCCATTACTTCTTTATGGCAATAAAAGAATGGCCAAATACAGAAGCCTTCACTGAGAGCTGCTAGTGTGAAGACAGTCATTGGGTGGGGCTCCCCATTATTTGCTTGCTGTGTCAAGTTTCCACATGGCTGTCTCAGAGGTCTGAATTGTCCTGATATCTACACTATTCCTAAGTGACCTTGTCTAAGCCCATGGCTTCAAATGCCACTGAAACCAAGTTTACAATCACATCTGATAATGTCATAATTTTAACTTCAACTGTCAGATACATTTACCAAACTGAAGAGGAAAAGGAAGATGAATTTATTTGTTTTTCCCTTTTCATCATGGTTTCTTTAATCTCGGTGTTTTAAACTTTCTTTTTTCTCGGCTAGAGAATTTTCTTTAGCTCCCTTTTAAAAGGTAGACCTTCTGGTGGCAAATCCTCTTAGTTTTCTTTCACCAAATGTCTTTATAGCCCCTCCATTCCTAAAAGATAAGTTCACCAGTTTCAGTGGCATTTGAAGCAATGGGCTTAGATAAGGTCATTTATCCAAGTTACAGCGTGGCACAGGTGCTATAACTCCTCCTTTGACCAACCCAGGTTTGGCGCCCACCTCATTATTCTCTAGGCAGCTGCTTTCATTCATCAGTTGGAATTTGAAAACAAAACAGAAGAAAAAACCAACAACACTTAAAAAATCTGGACAGACAGTTTGAGTGTCTATTTTGAATCCACTAATATTTATTCCTGGCTAAATTATGTACATCAGACTAACAGTCCATCACAAAATTTCATGCTGAAATGTATTTGATATAAAAAGAAAATAGAAAGAGAAAGTGAAAAAATATTAACTGGCAGAACGGAAATCCTACAGTCTTAAAATAAATCAGCACGAGCCTTCAGACTACTTTTCTCTTTAGAAGAAAAGTCCTGAGACAGTGGATTTTATCAAGCCAGGATAAAGAAAGCTAAAATCTGATATTCTTTAATATGAGTTTGTCATACGAGTCAGGTCAATTAAAAGTCCAGAGTAGGAGGACATCTGACCCTAAAGAGTTGATGTAGTCAACACTGATACCATTAAAATCTCAAAGAAAGGGGGTAAAGGTATTTCGGCATAAAAGATATTTGAAAAAAACTTCAGCAACTTCCAAAATTTAGTAAAACCCATAAATTTATGGATTCAAGAGGCTGCACAGTAAATTCCAAAAATAATAAAGTCAGAGAAAGTTGTGCTTGAACAAATTATAATCAAATTGATGAAACCCAATTCTAAAGAAAAAAAATAGATAAATTCAGAGAAAAATGAAATGTGACACACAAACAATAATTCAAATAGCAACAGATTTCTCATCAGAAACCATGGAAGCTAAAAGCAATCTAACATCTTTAAAGCGCTAAAAATACAGAACTATTTGTTATCTGGCCATAAGAAACTTAAATGAGACATCAATAAGAAAAAGATAATCTAGAATTCCCAGATATTTAAATATTAAACAACATGTTTCTAAATGCATGAAAAACAAAGTCTCAAGGGAAACCAGCACCACTTTTAACAAAATGAAAATAATAACAAACCAACTTACGTGGTTACAGTCAAAATCGTGCTTAGAGGGGCAGGACCAAGATGGCTGACTAGAAGCAGCAGCTTTCAGAGGCTCCCATCTGAAAAAGAAACATAAAGAAATATAAACACAAAGAAATATAAAGAAAAAGAAGCATGTGAATCCTTCACTGGAAACCAAGGTATCCAGGTTCTCCCATCAAAGTTGACTAGAAGGCTGGCAAGACTCATAGAGAGAAAGAAGAACAGTGTGGTGCAGAGGCCCACCTGAGAGCTACACGGGGAAGGGGAACCCCCTACTCCCAGCCAAGGGAGGGATGAATGAGCATGCTACCCAACTGGGGAAATTATGTTTTTCCATGGAACTGTGCAACCCACAGATCTAAAGATCCCACTCAGTCATGGGTTTTGTTCCCCATGCCATCCAACTGCGTGAGATCCTCCAAAAGGGGTTGTCAGACACCCTATACAGGAGTAATCTACTGGCATCAGGTTGGTGATGCCCCTTGAGGTCAGAGGTCCAAGAAGAAGGAGCAGGCACTCATCTTTGCTGTTCTCCAGCCTCCTTGAGTGACGTCTCCAGGCACAGGAGCAAATCAGATGAATACGGCCTGAAGTGAACCCCCAGCAAACTACAGCAGCCCTACAGAAGAAGGACCTGACTATTGAAGGAAAAACAAAGGCTGGGTGCAGTAGCTCATGCCTGTAATCCAAACACTGGGAGGCCAAGGTGGGCAGATCACTTTAGGTCAGGAGTTCGAGACCAGCCTAGCCAACATAGTGAAACCCCATCTCTACAAAAACTGCAAAAATTCCCTGGGCATGGTGGCAGGCTCCTGTAATCCCAGCTACTCGGGAGACTGAGGCAGGAGAATCACTTGAACCCGGGAGGTGGAGGTTGCAGTGAGCTGAGATGGCACCACTACATTCCAGCGTGGGTGACAGAGTCAGATTCCTTCTCTAAAAAAAAAAGAGCAAAAAGTGAAAGAACAACTTCAACAACAACAACATAAAAGGCCCCCACAAAATCCCCATCCAAGGATCAGCAGTCTCAAAGACTGAAACTAGACAAACTCATGAAGATGAGAAAGAATCAACAAAAAAATGCTGAAAACGCAAAAGCCCAAAGTGCCTCTTCTCCGGATGATCACAGTGTCTCTCCAGCAAGGGCACAGAACTGGACAGAGGATCAGATGGATGAACTGACAGAAGTAGGCTTCAGAAGATGGATAATAAAAAACTATTACTGAGCCAAAGGAGTAGGCTCTAACCCAATGTGAAGAAGCTAAGAACCTTGATAAAAGGTTAGAAGAATTGCTAACTAGAATAACCCGTTTAGAAAGTAATATAAACAACCTGAAGGAGCTGGAAAACACAGCATGAGAACTTCGTGAAGCGTATACTAGTATCAACAGCTGAATCGCCCAAGTGGAAAAAAGGATATCAGCATTTGAAGACCACCTTACTGAAATAAAACATGCAGACAAGAATAGAGGAAAAAAGAATGAAAAGGAATGAACAAAACCTCCAGGAAACATGGGACTTCATAAAAAGACCAAACCTATGATTGATTGGAGTACCAGAAGGAGACAGGGAGAATGGAAACAAGCTGGAGGACACACTTCAGGATATTATCCAGGAAAACTTCCCCAACCTAGCAATACAAGCCAACATATAAATTCAGGAAATAGAGAACACCATTAAGATACTACACGAGTAATCCCAGCACTCTGCGGGGCCAAGGAGGGCGGATCATGAAGTCAGTAGATCAAGATCATCCTGGCTAACATGGTGAAACCCCGTCTCTACTAAAAATACAAAAAATTAGCGGGGTGTGGTGGCATGCGCCTGTAGTCCCAGCTACTCAGGAGGCTGAGGCAGGAGAATGGCATGAACCCGGAAGGTGGAGCTTGCAGTGAGCCAAGATCACACCACTGCACTCCAGCCTGGGTGACAGAGCGAGACTTCATCTCAAAAAAAAAGATACTGTACAAGAAGATCAACCCCAAGACACATGATCATCAAATTTTCAAGGTCGAAATAAAGGAAAAACTGTTAAGGGCAGCCAGAGAGAGAAAGGCCAGGTCACCTATAAAGGGAAGCCCATCAGACTAACAGAGGACCTCTCAGCAGAAACTCTACAAGCCCGAAGAGATTGGGGGCCAGTGTTCAACATTCTTAAAGACAAGAATTTTCAACCCAGAATTTCATACCATACCAAGCTAAGCTTCATAAGCAAAGGAGAAATAAAATCCTTTCCAGGCAAGCCAAATGCTAAGGTATTTTTTTACCACTAAGCGTGCCCTGCAGGAGCTCCTGAAAGAAGCACTGAACATGGAGAGGTAAAACTGGTACCAACCACTGCAAAAACACACCAAAATACAAAGACCAATGACACTGTGAAGAAACTGGATCAACTAGTGTGCAAAATAACCAAATAGTGTCATGATGACAGAATCAAATTCATATATAACAATATTAACCTTAAATGTAAATGGGCTAAATACCCCAATTAAAAGACACAGACTGGCAAACTGGATAAGGCATCAAGACCCCATTGGTATGATGTATTCAGGAGACCCATCTTATGTGCAAAGACACATACAGGCTCAAAATAAAGGGATGGAGGAAAATACACCAAGCAAATGGAAAGTAAAAACAAAAAGCTGGAGTTGTCATCTTAGTCTCTGACAAAACAGACTATATACCAAGAAAGATCAAAAAAGACAAAGAAGGGCATTACACAATGGTAAAGGGAGCAAATCAACAAGAAGAGCTAACTATTCTAAATATATATGCACCAAATACAGGAGCACCCAGATTCATAAAGCAAGTTCTTAGAGACCTACAAAGAGACTTAGACTCCCGCACAATAATAGTGGGAGACTTTAACACCCTGCTGTCAGTATTAGACAGGTCAACAAGACGGAAAATTAACAAAGATATTCAGGATTTGAACTCAGTACTGGGTCAAGTGGACCTGGTAGACATCCACAGAACTGTCTACCCCAAATCAACAGAATATACATTCTTCTCACAGACATATGGCATTTATTCTAAAATCGACCACATAATTGGAAGTAAAATGCTCCTCAGCAAATGCAAAAGAACTGAAATCATAAACAGTCTCTCAGACCACAGTGCAATCAAATTAGAACTCAGGATTAAGAAGCTCATTCGAAACCACACAATTTCATGGAAACTGAACAACCTGCTCCTGAATGACTCCTGGGTAAATAATGAAATTAAGGTGGAAATCAAGAAGTTATTTGAAACCAGTGAGAACAAAGAGACAACATACCACAATCTCTGTGACACAGCTAAAACAGTGTTAACAGGGAAATTTATAGCACTAAACACCCACATCAGACAGCTAGAAAGATCTCAAATTGACACCTTAACATCACAATTAAAAGAGCTAGAGAGGCAAGAGCAAACTAATCCAAAAGCTAGCAGAAGACAAGAAATAACTAAGATCAGAGAAGAACAGAAGGAGATAGAGACACGCAAAACCCTCCCCCCAAAAATCAATGAATCAAGGAGTTGGTTTTTGGAAAAAATTAACAAAATAGATAGACAACTAGCTAGACTAATAAAGAAGAAGAAGAAAGAGAAGAATCAAGTAGACACAATAAAAAAAAATAAAAGGGATATCACCGCAGAAATACAAACTACCATCAGAGAATGCTGTCAACAACTCTATACAAATAAACTAGAAAATCTAGAAGAAATTTATAAATCCTGGATACTTACACCCTACCAAGACTAAACCAGGAAGAAGTTGAATCCCTGAATAGACCAATAGCAAGCTGTGAAATTGAGGCAGTAATTAATAGCCTACCGACCAAAAAAAAGCCCAGGACCAGATGGATTCACTGCTGAATTATATGAGAAATACAAAGAGGAGCTAATACTGTTCCTTCTGAAAGTATTCTAAACAATTGAAAAGAAGGGATTCCTCTGTAACTTATTTTATGAAGCGAGCATCATCCTGATACCAAAACCAGGAAGAGACACCACAAAAAAGGAAAACTTCAGGCCAGTATCCTTGATGAACATCAATGTAAAAATCCTCAATAAAATTCTGGCAAACTGAATCCAGCAGTACATTAACAGACTTATCCACCATGATCAAGTTGTCTTCATCCCTGGGATGCAAGGCTGATTTGACATATGCAAATCAATAAACATAATCCATCACATAAACAGAACCAAAGACAAAAACCACATGATTATCTCAATAGATGCAGAAAAAACCTTTCATAAAATTCAACATCCCTTCAGTGTAAAAGCGCTCAATAAACTAGGTATCGATGGAACATATCTCAAAATAAGAAGAGCTATTTATGACACACCCACAGCCAATATCACATTCAGTGTGCAAAATCTGGAAGCATTCTCTTTGAAAACTGGCACAAGACAAGGATGCACTATCTCAACACTCCTATTCAACATAGTACTGGAAGTTCTGGCCAGGGCAATCAGTCAAGAAAAAGAAATAGAGTATTCAAGTAGGAAGAAAGGAAATCAAGTTGTCTCTGCTTGCAGATAACATTATTTTATATTTAGAAAACCACCTTCATCTCAGCCCAAAAACTTCTTGAACTGATAAACAACTTCAGCAAAGTCTCAGGATACAAAATCAATGTGCAAAAATCACAAGCATTCCTTTACACCAACAATAGGCAAGCAGAGAGTGAAATCATGAGTGAACTCACATTCACAATTGCTACAAAGAGAATAAAATACCTAGGACCTTTTCAATGAGAACTACAAACCACTGCTCAAGGTAATATGAGAGGACACAAGCAAATGGAAAAACATTCCATCCTCATGGATAGGAAGAATCAATATCATAAAAATGGCCATACTGCCCAAAGTAATTTATAGATTCAATTCTATCCCCGTGAAACTACCATTGATATTCTTCTCAGAACTAGAAAAAATACTATTTTAAATTTTGCGTGGAATCAAAGAAGACCCTCTATAGCCAAGACAATCCTAAGGAAAAAGAAAAAGCTGAAGGCATCATGCTATGTGACTTCAAACTATATTACAAGGCTACAGTAGCCAAAACAGCATAATACTGGTTCCAAATAAAAGACATACAGACCAATGGAGCAGAGTAGAGACCTCAGAAATAACACCACACGTCTACAACCATCTGATCTTTGACATACCTGACAAAAACAAGCAATGGGGAAAGAATCTCCTATTCAGTATATGGTGCTGGAAAAACTGGCTAGCCATATGCGAAAAACTGGCTAGCCATATGCAGAAAACTGAAATTGGACCCCTTCCTTACACCTTTCACAAAAATTAATTCAAGATGAATTAAAGATTTAAATGTAAGACCTAAAATTATAAAAACCCTAGAAGAAAATCTAGGCACTATCATTCAGGACATAGGCATGGGCAAAGACTTCGAGACTAAAATGCCAAAAGCAATGGTAACAAAAGCCAAAATTGACAAATGGGATCAATTAAACTAAAGAGCTTCTGCACAGCAAAGGAAACTATCATCAGAGTGACCAGACAACCTACAGAATGGGAGAAAATTTTTGCAATCTACCCATCTGACAATGGTCTACTCTCAGAGTTTACAAGGCACTTAAACATGTTTATAAGAAAAAAACAACTCCATCAAAAACTGGGCAAAGGATACAAACAGATGCTTCTCAAAAGATGGGCAAAGGATATGAACAGATGCTTCTCAAAAGAAACATTTAGACAGTCAACAAACATATGAAAAAAAAGCTCAACATCACTGATCATCAGAGACATGCAAATCAAAACCACAATGAGATACCATCTCAAGGCAGTCAGAATGGTGATTATTAAAAAGTCAGGAAACAATAGATGCTCATGAGGCGGTGGAGAAATAGGAATGCTTTTACACTGTTGGTGGGAATGTAAATTAGTTCAACCAGTGTGGAAGACAGTATGGCAATTCCTCAAGGATCTAGAACCAAAAATACCATTTGACACAGCAATTCCATTAACGGATATATACCCAAAGGAATATAAATCATTCTACTATAAAGACATATGCACGTGTATGTTTATTGTGGCACCATTTACAATAGCAAAGACATGGACCCAATCCAAATGACCATCAATGACAGACTAGATAAAGAAAATGTGGTACATATATATACCATGGAATACTATGCAGCCATAAAAAGGAACAGCATCATGTCCTTTGCAGGTAAATGGATGAAGCTGGAAGCCATCATCCTCAGCATACTAACACAGGAACAGAAAACCAAATACCACATGTTCTCACTATAAGTGGGAGTGGAACATTGAGAACACATGGACACAGAGAGGGGAACAACGCACACCAGAGTCTGTTGGGGAGTGGGGGCTGAGGCAGGAGAATCACTTGAACCCGAAGGGGGAGGTTGCAGTGAGCTGAGATCACACCATTGCACTCCAGCCTGGGCAATAGAGCAAGACTCAGTCTCATAAAATTTTTTTTAGAAAATTAGGACTAGAAGAAAAATTCCTCAACTTCATAAGAAGCACTTATGAGAAATTTAGAACTAAAATTACACTTAGAACAAATACAGAATATTTTTTCCTAAAATCAAGAACAAAGTAAGGAAGCCCACTGTTCACACTTCTATTTAACATTGTACAGGAGGTTGTGGCCAGTAAAATAAGGCAAGGAAAAAAAGAGCATCATATTGGCCAAGAAGAAGTGAAATTGTTTTTATTCGCAGGTGACATCATGACTATCTACACAGAAAATTCCTTGGAATTTGAAAAAAAAAAACAAAACAGAAATACAGCTACAACTAATACATTGCTTGGCAAAGTATAATATATAGAATCAACATACAAAAATAATTGTGCTTCTGTGTACCAATAATGAACAATCAGAAAATAAAATTTTAAAAAATATAATTTGCAGTAACATAGAAATAGGACATATTAAGGCAAAACTCTAAAGGAAGATGGTCAAATTTGTATGCTGAAAAATGTAATATATTCCTGAGAGAATTTTAAAAAGATGGTAATAGGTAGAAAGATATATCTTATTTATCATTGGAAAACAGTATTATTTAAGGTGTCATTTATCCTCAAGTAAATCTATAGATTCAGCACAATCCCAACCAAATCCCGTTGTATCCATGAAACCAGCCCAAACTGAGCCTACTCTGCTGATAACAGTATGTGGAGTCACCTTTTAGGTGTAACAGGGGCAAAAACTGCAAGTTATGTCGCCCAGGCATGTATAATAAAATGAGTTTTGATTTCTAACAACACCCAGAACCAATGTATCCTCCCCTCTAAACCAATAAGACTGGGACATAACAGGAACCTGGATGCTGGAACTCTTTCAGAAATGAGGGGCTCCACTGATCTGGAAGATTCAGTGCTAAAATCTGCCTCAATATATCTTTCCACAAATGGTCAAAGTTAAAGCCCTCCAATGAGACCCTAAATCCTTTGCCTTGCCCTCTGAACCCATAAATTTGCACCAGGCCCAAATTGGGGAGACAGAATTGATCCCTCTCCTGTCTCCTTGCTGACTGGCTTTAAAAGAAAGCCTTTCTTTTCTCAAAAGCCAGTGCCATAGTTATTGGCTTCTATGCACATTGGGCAGTGGGTTCATTTGCTCAATAACACCAGCAGACTTTTTATGTAGAAATTAACTCACTAGTTCTAACATTTCTATAGAAATGAAAAGGAACTTAATAGCAGAAAACAAAACAAAACTTTGAAGGATAAAAACAAATTTGGAAGCCTAACATTACATAAATGTTACAAAGATTAGGACAGTATGATATTGGTAATATACCAATTAGCCAGTATTTTAAATGTATACAAATATAGAACACTAGAACAGAATAGATCATTATGAAATAGACATACACATAGTAATTAATTTTGACAAATTCAACAGAACAACTCAGTGAATAATGATAAGGATAAAAGGATAAGAATAAAGATTAGGATAATCTTTTCAACTAATCATGTTGGAACAGTTGAATATTCATATGTAAAAGAAGGCTCTCCATGCCTCTTTTCTTCCCAGGTGAGGGACTTGAAAGCCGTATGTTTACTGTTGGATACTCCACTAGCCTGTATTCCTGAGAGACTATGTGAAAATTGTCCCCACCTCACTCTGCATTTTTAAATTAAATTGGTCATATAATGTGAACCGAGAAATGAATCTTTCATGAAACTCACATTGTAGATGCTACAGCATAGCCTATCCTATCATGTCTCATCCAACAAGTAAGAAGCTTCTCGCTAAGTAATAGTCAACAAAAGTGAAATGATGTGAAGTTTTTGATATTCTATTTATACCGCACCCGAATCGAAGATGATGAGCTAATAGGATTACTGCAAAGTATAAAAAAATTATGAAAAATATGCACAGATGTTACATATTCTATAAGGAAAAATGTCATATGTAACTTGTTTTTGTCTTTAATGCTTTTATTAAGATATAGTTCACATAATATACAATTCACTCATTTAGTGTCCAATTAAATGAGTTTTAATATATTCCACAGACATGTGCAACCATCACCACTGTCAATTGTAGAACATTTTATGGCCTCAAAAAGAAATCCTATATCCTTTAGCTATCACCTCCCTATTGCCCCATCATCCTACCTTCCTCCCCACCCCAGCCTAAGCATCTATTAATCTTCTTCCCATATCTGTATATTTTCATATTCTGGACTGTCATCTAAATGACATTATATAATATGGGGTCTTTTGTGATTGATTTACTTAGCATAATTTCAAGACTCATACATGTCGTATGTGTCAGCACTTTATTCCCTTTAATAGTTAAATAATATTTGATTACATGACTAAAGCACCTTTTGTCTATTTATTCACTGATGAACATTTGGGTTTTTTCTATCTTTTGGCTACTATAAATAATGTTGCTCAGAAAATAAAAACTAAACTAGTAAAAGACTTCCCATATGTATGTGCTAAATAATTCTATTTTAGTTATGTACTGTTCTTTAAAACACCCTGAGTCCAAAACTCAGAGATACAAAACAACAATATTTTATTTTATTTTATTTTTTCTTCAACTTTTAAGTTCTGGAGTACATGTGCAGAATGTGCGGTTACATCGGTAAACATACGCCATGGTGGTTTGATGCACAGATCAGCCCATCGCCAAGGTATTAAGCCCAACATCTACTTGCTATTCTTCCTGATATTCTTCCTCCCCCAACCTCCCACCCCAACAGGCCCTAGTGGGTATAAAACAACAGAACAACAGTATTTTATTATGCTTCCAGATTCTGTGGGTCAGGAATTCGGACAGGGCATTATGAGAAGGCTTGTCTCTGCTTCAAAATGTCTGGACCTTCACCTGAGAATATGTACACAGCTGACTATGACTCAAGTGGCAGGGGCTGCAATAATCAAGCAGACCTTTACTCTCATATCTATCACTGGACTTGGATGATCAGAAGTATGGACTCATTTGAAATGGTTGAGTATATTGCCTACATATGGCCTTCTCATGTGGCTTGGGCTTCCTCACAGCACGCTGGTCTCAACTTTGTCAGACTTCTTATGAAGTGGTTCAGGACCGTAAGAGGAAACTTTCCAGTGACTAAGAGAAAAGCCATACAGTTTTTCTTGATAGCCTTAGAAATTATATAATGTCACTTCCACCACATGTTTATTGTTTAAAGCTTTTACAAGCCCACTCAGCTTTAAGAGGAAGGTCTGCAGGCCCTTAGGCCTCAAAAGGAAGAGGATCAAAGAGTTTGTAGCCATATTTCAAAACTGCCACAGACTCTAAGTGATCCTGGTATAGTATCAGAAAGCAGATTTTGTGTATTTACTTAAACTTTGGGTACTTTATACATAATATGTATTGGTGAGGTAAGAAGATAAACTGTCATTTTAGACATTTGTGGCATGTGGTAGGAATGTGCCTCTGAAATCTCAGACTTGATGGAGCATAATTAGCTGCAGAAGGGCAAATTCACATTAAAAATAAAGAGGTTTAATTATCTCTATTACAAATAAGCACCCTTATCTCTCAGTTTCTGCTGGGAGCAGGAGCCTAACTTCAATGGCCACCAGGCTCCAAGTGGCAAGACTATCTCCTACATAAAGATATGTGTTTATTTGTCCTTTGTTTAAAGTCTATTAACTAACACAGATGGCCACCCCAATTTCCAGTAAATTTAAGATAAACTATGTGTAATAAATAATGCTGCCAAGTCCTCTTTCCTGCGGATTAGTTATCACTTAACTTGAGAAAATGTATATATTGGGTCGTATGCATATATTGGTTATACAAAAAGGGGTGACATCTCTTTCTGTCTTTGCAGTCTCTTAGTAGGTTGCCTGCAATATATATCAGATTCTGGCTTAATATTTATTTAATAAGAAAACTATTTTCTTTCTCTACTACCTTTGTGGGGAGACTTTCTGGGTTGAGAGGAGACTTTGCTTTTAATCCTATTTCCCCAACAGCTAACAAGCACAGCATCTATGCTATGAAGTCTATCACCCCATTCACTTCCATGAGCTGCTTCCAGCCAAAGACTGAGAAGGGGGAAGATTCAAAGGGCAGGCCTGCTCCTGGGAGACTCAGGACTCCTCTAATTTGCACCTTGGGCTTGGTAACTCTCTACCGTACATCTTGAAATTTTCTCAGGACTGCACTGCTGCCTAAGACCTTCCTTCTTTCCCTCCCTCTCTTTTTCACAGGGGTAAAACTTACATCCTAGTACAACAGCTCTGTTCACCTTTCGCTCTCCCCTTGCTTTCTCATATAGGCATTTATACCAGTGACTGCCTTGCTTCTCAGGAGATCCACGAAGACACTATATTTTCTATATGTGTTTAATGTTTCTAGCTTATAACTAAGGTGAATGAAAAAAAAAACATTTAAATCTTAAGAAAAAAAGATGCAAAAATATTTTAAAATCTCTATTTTGTATTTTAACAAATCAGAATTCAAATCCTAGTTGATAGCTTTACAAGGAAATTATATACAGTGTCAAAACAGCAGGTAATATAATATCTGTCTTGAAAATCAGTAGCTGAAATTTTGAGAAAAATAAAGGTCATTTTTTGTTTTTCAAAGATAACTAGGACTTTGCCTGGGAGCACACTGGAGGCATTCCATTCTTTTCCAGTATGACATGTTCACACTCATATGTGGAAGCTAATAAAGTTGATTCCATAGAAGTAGGAAACAGAATAATGATTCCTAGAAATGTGGTAGGGAAGAAGGGAGAGGGAGATAGGCAAAGGTTGGTAAACAAATACAAAAGTGTAGCTAGATAGAAGGAATGAGTTCTAGTGTTCTATAGCACAGTAGGATGAGTACAATTACAGCAATTTATTGTATATTTTCCAAGAGCTAGAAAAACAAATTTTAAATGTGCCCAACACAAAGAAATGTTAACTATTTGGGAAATGGATATTCTAATTGTCTTGATTTGATCACTACACATTGTATACATGCATTCATATATCACACTGTATCATAAATATGTACAATTATTGTGTTGATTAAAAATAATAAAAATAACAAAATAATGCTAAACAGAAGCAATCCAAGTAACAAAACCCGGACAAGCTATAATACAGAGAAGTGGAGGACAAATCACAGTACAATGTGTGTATAAATAGATGTGTGTGTGTATTTGTACACATGTATATGTATGTGTATCCATATACGTATCTATATCAGTATATATGGATATACACATAACAGATCATCCTAAGTATATTCATGACTTTTTAAGCATTTTCCCCTCAAGACAATGTAACCTTGACAAAGTTCTATGGAAATATTTGAAGACTATAATATCTCAAAAAAACATTTCTTTTTCATGGCTCACCACAGCCTCAACCTCCCTGGGCTCAGGTGATCCTCCGAACTCCACCTCCTGTGTATCTGGGATTATAGGCGTGTACCAATACACCTAACCCAGCTAATTTTTGTATTTTTGGTAGAGTCGGGGTTTTGCCACATTGCCCAAGCTGGTCTCAAACTCCTGGGCCCAAGCAATCTGTCTGCCCCAGCCTCCCAAAGTGCTAGAATCTTGCTTTTGAGGAAACAAAAGAAGTTCACTTTTTCCATGTTTAGTTTGGGGTGCTTATGTTTCATCGAAAGACATCATTTTTTAAAATGTGTTTAAAAAGCTACTGACAGATTATTTGGAAGGCCTACATCTTTATAGTGGGGTTGTGGAGCGGTGGGGGAAGTTTCCCTGATAATTACAATACTCAGATTCATATATTGCCCATTAAGTTCCTTGAAAACTTCAATCTCTGTATTTTACTTTGTAATGTAGCAATCTACAGTGTGACTGCATTATAATTAATTAGCGTAAGGATTGCTGGTTTTCCCTACATGTTGAATTATTTTAATGTGGTGAAAGGTTTCTGTTTCAAACTTCAGATTTGTAAATCAAATGAAACACTTCGTTGGAAGAGGAGGAAGAATTTTATTCAAAAGAATGAAAATTAGTCTGTGTCTTTATTTACATGTTAGCAAATGATAATTTGCTTTGTCAATCATCTTTCTATAAAGAAATTTACAGTTCATAGCTGACAGCTGGACCAAGACTGGAAATTCTTAGCAGAGGTAGTTGGAAATTTTCAATGAATGTTACAGAGGGTGATTTCCCTGACGTTTTGCAGTTTGCTAAACTTCATAGCTAAAAAGAAGAGCCATGATAAGATAAAAATAATAACACTGTACAATCAAACATGAGATCTATGTTATTATCCAAAAAGTCATCTGAAAATTAGTCACACAACAAACTACAGATCAGAATTTTCTCTTTGTAGCCATGTTGAATATATTGGAGAAGGTTTCCATGATTGTAATAGGTGGGGGATTTATAAAAGGAATGTACGAAATTAATTCATTGGACTCACAAATTGCGTTGCTGGATAAGAAATCAGAAGTTATGCATAGTTGGCTTCATTCTTAATAGTTTGGCCTTAGCCAGAATCAATGCTCTTCTATTAGAAAATCCCTAATGCAAGGGAAAGAAACCACATCCTTACTATTGTTCAGAGACTGGTCAACAACTTGTGCACTTGATTTGCTACTTATCTGTCTTTTATTTCCTAAAGATCATCGATTTCTCCTACCTCTTTTACCTTTGGCTAAAATGAAGAATTAACAGGGTAGCTTTCACACTTCCACTGGTATCTGCCTTTTCTGTTTATGAACTTCCCTTTGCCACACAGTTTTGATATCTTCTGGCATCATGTCCAAAAAAATATGAAAGACATATGACTGGATTACTCGATGTAAGTAATAATAAAACTGTTAATGATATAATCGTCTTCATTATTGGATCTCTCTCTCTTCTTTCTCTATTCCCTTGATTTTCTTTTTCTTGTTACTCCTTTCTTTGTGAAGACACATGAAACACATTAGGTTCAATGTCAGGGATTCCAGCGACCCCAGTATACAGGCCCATTTTAGAGCCAAGAAAACTGTTTTCCTTTTTTGTCCTGTTGCTCTACAAAAATTTGCTCTTTTCTTGACATGTACGGGGGAATTTTTTGCTACAGAACAAACTGGTTGTGATATCTGGTTTACGATAGGAAATCAGTATCCTTTGGGTCATTAATATGTTGTGATTTTTGGATACAGCCAAATGAAGAAAGCTTTCTTGGGATTCTCTGGCACCCGCAAGAAGGAAAACAAATATCTGACTGTATAAACCTGAGTCTTTACTATAGAATGTGAGAGAGAGAACAGAGAGACAAGGAGGAGGGGAGGGGAGGGGAGGGGAGGGAAGAAGGGAAGGAGAGGTGAGGCAAACTGATTTTTTAAACTATACCAGACAGGTTAACAGTTAAAGTATCCCAAAAATATATGATGGAAATCTTCCTAAGTCATTTTATAATATTAGTTACTATTAATAAGTGTAAAAAAGACATATTACATCTGAAAGTCCTTTGACATATATATACTCTTCATAAACAAGTAAGAAAATACTTTCGCCTAATAAAGACTACTTACTTGAAATTTGACCATTTATTTATCTACCTGCTTATTGGCATGGACTTATTTTTTATTCATATTTTCATATTTTATTACTATCATTATTTTAATGCTCAAATTGTTCCAGATCTGTCAAGTAAAAAAGACTTCAGGTTGGTTGCTGCCTTTAGAATCCTTTATTTATCCTTTGAGAGTTTGATTATTAAATGCTTTGAGGTTGTCTTCTTTGGGTTAAATCTGCTTGATGTTTTATACCTTCTTCTATTTGAATATTTATATATTTTATCTTGGATATTGATATTGAAGTTCTCCAGTATTATACCTTTGAATAAACTTTCTATTCCTATCTCTTTCTCTAGCTTCTCTTTAAGGCCAATAACTCTTAGATTTGCCCATTTGGGGCTATTTTCTAGATTTTATAGGTATGCCTCATACTTTTTTGTTCTTTTTTCTTTTGTCTTTTCTGACCATGTATTTTCAAATAGCCTGTCTTCAAGTTCATTCTTTCTTCTGCTTGATCAATTCTGCTATTAAGAGACCCTGATGCTTTATTCAGTATGTCATTTGCATTTTTTCAACTCCAGAATTTCTGCTTGATTCTTATCTATTTCCATCTCCTTGATAAATTTTTCTGATAGAATTCTGAATTCCTTCTCTGTGTTATCTTGAATTTCTTTAAGTGTCTTCAACACAGCTGTTTTGAATTCTCTGCTTGAAAGGTCACATTCTCTGTTTCTCTAGGACTGATCCCTAGTGCCTTAGTTAGTCCATTTGGTGAGGTCATGTTTTCCTGGCTGGTCTTGATGCTTGTAGATGTTTGTCAGTATCTAGCCATCGAAGAGGTAGGCATTTATTGTAGTCTTTGCAGTCTGGACTTGTTTGTGCCTGTCCTTCTTGTGAAGGCTTTTTATGTATTCCAAGGGACTTGGGTTGCAAACCCAATAATGTTGTGGTTCCTGCAGACTTGTAGACGTACTATCTTGATAGTCTTGGATAAGATATGGAAAAATTATCTGGATTACCAGGCAGAGAAACTTGTGCTTTTCCCTTATTTTCTCCCAAACAAATTGAGTGTCTCTCTGTGCTGGGCATCCTGGAACTGGGAGTTACGGGACACAAGCAACGCTGTGTGGACCACCTCTGGGACATCTGGGTTCAAACCTAAAGTCAACACAACACTAAGCCTCTCCCAAGATCCAATGTAACCACTACCTGGCTACCATCTAAATTCACTCAAGGCCCCAGGCCTTTACAATCAGCAGGTGGCAAAGCCAGCCAGGTTTGCTTTCCTCCCTTCATGGTGGCAAGTTCCTCTGGGTCCCAGGTGGCTGCCTGGGAGCCAGGGATTAAAGTCAAAAACCTTAGTAATTTGCCTGATATTCTATTCTACCGCAGCTAAGCTGGCACTTAAACCACAAGACAAAGTCTTCCCACTTTTCCCTCCCTCTTTCAAGGAGCCTCTCCCTGTGGCCACCACCACCACTAGCCCACAGGGGTTTCTGCCAGGCCACTGCCAATTTTCACTTAAAGCCTGAGGGCTCTTCAGTCAGCTCATGATGAATGCTGCCAGCCCTGGGACTCACCCTTTGGCCCAGAGCAGATCGAGAAATGTTGACCAAGAACCTAGGCCTGGACTTGGGGAACTCCAAAAGCCTGCTTTGTGCTCTATCTCACTGTGACTGTGACTGAGCTAGCACCTAAGGCTCAAGACAGAGCCCCCATTTTCTCCCCCTGCTTTACTCAAACAGGAGTCTTTCCCCATAGCTGGGAATAAATTGGGTCACACCTGAAGCCAGCACATCTCAGAGGCCAGTGCCCACAGCATATTACCTGGGTATCATTGTTGGTTATTCAGGGCCCAGGCACTCTTTAGTCAGCAAGTGATGCATCCTGCCAGATCTCCACTGTGACAGGGCAGCAATGAGTTCAAGTCAAAGTTCCCTAGCCATTATGCTCTTTCTCTCCCATGCATACACATTTCTCCATGCTGTGTGGCCACTGCCAGGGGATGGGAGAGGGGTGGGAAAGCACTCCCTCTGCCCCAAGCCCGGTGTCTCAGTAGGTCATGTGCCCCACCATCCACTGTCTATGAGCACGGCTGAGCCCTAACACTTTCCTAGGAGTTACAGTACTGGTAGTCTAGACTGCCCCTGAAGTTCCCTTAGGGCCCCAGAGCGCTCCAGCTCATGGTGGCAAGTCTTGCCAGAACTCAAGCTCTGACCTCTGGGATGGGCAATTCCCCTCTGGCTAGGGCTGGACCAAATATTCTCTCTGTGGGTGGAGATCAGCTGAATACAACCTGGTTCTACTTTCCACTGTGACAAGACAGCACCGAGTTCAAGGCAAAGCCTCACAATCACTGTGGTCTCCCTCTCTGAAGCACACAGATTCTCTGCACCACGTGGCCACTGCTGGGGCATGTAGGAGGGGTGGCATCTCCAATTCAAAACTATCTTTTCCACCCTCTTATGTGAAGTTAAAACCAGGTACTGTGATTGTTCATCTGATTTTTGGTTCTTTTGATGGTGTTTTTGATGGTGTTTTTGTGTGTGTTTTGTGTGTAGAATCGCTTAAAACCCGGGAGGCGGAGGTTGTAGTGAGCCGAGATCATGTCATTGCACTCTAGCCTGGGCAACAGAGGGAGACTCTGTCTCAAAGAAAATAGTAAAAAAATAAAATAAAATAAAATAAAATAAATTTCTAAAACATAGAATCTGAAAAAAAAAAAAAATCACCAGGCCTGAAATAAACCCACTTCTTTTTAAAAATTAATTAATTTTTAAATGGGGTCTTGGTCTGTCGCCAAGCCTGGAGTTCAGTGGCAAGAACTTGGGTCAATGCAGCCTCTAGCTCCTGGGCTCAATCGATCCTCCCACCTCAGCCTACCAAGTAGCTCTAAGTACAGGCACATACTATCATGCTCAGAAAAAAAAAATTTTTTGTAATTTTTTTTTATAGAGATGAGGTCTCACTATTTTACCCAGGCTGGCCTCAAACTCTTGGGCTCAAGTAATCCTCCTGTCTCAGCCTCCAAAAATGTTGGGATTACATTTGTGTGGCTTTGACTTTTCTGGCTAATCCGTATACTTTTTGGAGGAGGTATGACAATAATTCAATTTAAAGTGATTCCTCAGCCTACTCCTCACTCACTTTAATCTGATACTTAGACTCAGTAATGTAAGCCTGAGGAGAACCAATGGATGAACAAGAAAAGATCCACAGGGCTGGAATCCCAGGATAAAGTGACTGCATGCTAGTAGTGTTCTTTGTGCCCTTATTCTCTAGTAAAAACAAGTAAGATACAACTATATTTATGAGTCTTTGAGGAATATTCACTAGCCATACAATCACCACAAGTGATCTATGAAACATGGTGTGTACCAAGCATCATTACGGTATTCTCCACACCCTCTCCCATCTAAACCAGCAGAGAACAAAATAAAATGTTAAAAGCTTACGTAAAATGACTACCTGTCTTCATGAACAAGGTGCTGCAGTAACTAAAAAGTCAAGTAGGAAAACTTCTCCTTGACAGAATTACTTTTCTGAAGTGACCAGCTAACTTTCTCCATTAACTTCCCTTTATGTACAACTCTTTGGCATGTAGAGTCTCGAGCAGTTTTCCTCCAATTATACAGTAAAGCTTAGTTTGAAGTAGGAACTAAATAGTATGGAAGTTGTCTAAAGATATTTAAAAAAAAAGATCAATTATCAACCTGCAAAGCAAAACCCAACCCTTACCTTTCACTCTCCAGAAAAAAAAAAAAAAATACCCAAGAAATGTTAAGATGCATTCTCTGACAGTAACATCATAACAACCAACTGAATAAAACATACATATGTGCATTCGTGAACTTAATAACATTATTTACATTTTTTTGTTTCTTCATCCAGAAACACATTATTTCTGTCCCTTTATTCAAAATTTCCACTGATATCCCAGTTAAAGCTTTTTAATTGAAATACATTATTTCTAGGCTAATCATTCATTTATAAGTATAGTTTTTTGTAATATTCTCTGTATATTTAGAAAGGAAACAATGCATTTTATTTTAACGTAAATTTTGAAGATTTTACAATTACTCTTTCTCACTCGTCCCATGTAAGTATATATTTCTCAGCAAAATAACTAACATGGTCTGCATGTGGATATTTGAAAATTTGTCAGGATTTCCTTTTTGACCTACTACATATTCGATTTTAGTATCTATTCTACCTTTCCCAGAATTATTCTCTCAAGAATATATTTACTCATAGAGGAGTATGTAATTTTCTCAGTATGTGTCGTTTTTGACCTATTGCTAACATTGCAGGAATTTAAGGAAAACAACATAAATATTTGCAAACATTCATACACATAATTGTTTACCAACATAGTAGTCAAGATAGCACATCAATAGTTAGTCTCTGAATAGATTTTTGCCCCTCATCCCAGGGGACATTTGGCAATGCCTGGAGACATTGTTAGTTGTCACAGCTGAGGAGGTATGACTGGCATCTTTTAGGTAGAATCCAAGTATGCTGCTAAGCATCCTGCAACAGGACAGCTCCCAGCAGTGAAGAATTATGCAGCCCAAAGTGTCAACAGCACTAAGGTTGAGAAACCCTGCAGTGTACAATTGGAAACATTGTAAACCAAGAGAAAGGGAATTATTGAAAAATCAAGTCTGGGTGTGGTGGCTCATGACTGTAATCCGAGCATTTTGGGAGGCAAATGCGGGCAGATCACTTGAGCCCAGGAGTTCAAGACCAGCCCGGTCAACATGGCTAAACCTACAAGAAAAAAATACGAAAAAAATCTATAAATATTTATGAAAATATGAAAAAATTACATAAATATGAAAAAATTAGCTCGGTGTGGTGGCTCATGCCTGTAGTCCCAGCTACTTGGTGGGGCTGAGGTGGAAAAATTGTTTGAGCCCAGGAGGTCGAGGCCGCAGTTAGCCAAGATCACATCACTGCACACTTAGATAATAATGATACAGAAGAATATTATTGACATGAAAAATATATAATTATATGTTTATTAGTGGGAAAACTATTATAGAAGAACATATTTTAATGTGTTCCCCACCAAACACAATTAAAACTTTGAAGTTGTATAGGAAAGTATTGACAACAAATCTTTTTTAAAAGCTGTTTTGCTGATTTCCAAGTTTCTGTATAGATCATGACCTTATCTGAGTTAATTTTAAAGTCATTTAAAGTTTTCACTTCCTACGTGGTTGTCTGATGCCTGAGATTCAGTTACCCTGAAAGCTTTACCCACTTTGCACACAACTTTGTTTCCTCGTAAAATGAAAATTCTGTTTATACTACTATGTGAGACTGCATCTTACTTTGTGTGGTAACACTGGAAGTGAGTGTTCCTTCAAAAGAGTAGAGACAATCTAAGGACTTTGGTAAAGATGCTAAAATAAAATGCTTCTGTAACCAGAAAGAAAATTAAAATACTAAAATTAGTGAACATGAAATATAGTTATTATATCTACACAACTTAATATTTTTCTTTTTATTTCTGTATTACAGACCTCAGCATGAAGTTATAGTTTAATAAATATTATTGTATGATTTGGAAAAGAAAATATTTTCTCATTTATGTTAACCTTCTATACTAAGTGAAGTTTACACCAATAAAGAGAATTACTCAGATTAATTATTAATATGTGTAATAAAGTGACTTAAAATACAATATTTTATTATATGCATCAACCTGTCCCTGGAAATGTGTATATATTACCAGTATTTTGAGGAGATATATTAGTTAGAAAGCTTTTAATTATAAAAAGAGAAAACCTTGTCTCGAACTCTTGTAAACTATAAAGAATGTGATCAACTCATGTAACTAAGCATGTAAGGGAGACAGGGTCCCAGTTACGGTAATATCAGGAGCTGAATGCCATGACTAAGGACCCGGGTTATTTGCCTCTCTACTCTGCTGAACTCAGAATCTTTGTCCTAGAACTCTTTCCTCTGAGGTTATTATAGAAGATGACCGCCAATGGCAACTGGGTCAGTTTTCGTAATCATGTCTAGCCAGAATGAGAAAAGACTTATTTAACTGTGAGTTATAAATCTTTCCTTTCAATATGTTGAAGCCATTTAGGACCTGATCCCACGCTTGGATCAAGGACCTGTTGTCAGTACAATGTCATGAATCGATTGACTTAAATGGAATAATCAGAGTTCAACTCTGAAGTGGGGTTTGGAGTGTTTACTGAACAAAAGCATTGTTTGAGGTCCCCAATCCTCACTTAAAATATATATGAACAAAAATTCACAGAATTTGAGTGAGAAGGAAAGTGTAAAATTATGACAAGAAGCCAATATAACATTTTTCAATAACAAGAACAGAATTCAGGCTTTTAGTCATCGTAAATATAAAGTTATAGCCTTTCAAGTGGTAAATAGCACCATGTCTGAACTTTAAATCATTTTATAAGCTTTACAAGTCATTTTCATAAAGATAATAAGAGCTCTATTTCACAGCGGACCTGGATGCGTTACAAAGCAGGATCCAAAACAGAAACAAAAGAAGAAAATCATCTTGTCTACCACCAGATAATGTGAAGGCCAGTGTATGAGCAGAAATATTAGAGACAGAGAATTTCTCTCTCCAAGCTTGCTACCTGCTCTGTGTGGAAAAGAGTTTCTGGGGTGCCAGCTGAGTTGGTCTCCCTGTGTGAGACACCCATGGGAAGCCATGGGCGGCCTCTGAGGAGAAAAGTCTCCTTATTGCCTTCATGTATTTATGCCCGGAGAGCATAACCGCTCAGCAGCATTCCACAGGTTGCTCAAGGAGATCACACTCCCTTGAAGCAGTGGAACATAATCAAACATCTTGGCTCCTCCTGAAACCTGCTCCCACCATTTCAGTCCCGATAAGTTAAAGATCTTAAGTAGTTTAGACACACACCTTTGGTCAAGGAATTTCACAGAAACTGACACTGCTATACATCTTATGGAATGACTCATGAGTTCTCCTTCACTGATTAATCCTTTTCCTCATCCCTTCCTTCCCCTCCCATCTGCCCTAAGAACAAAGAGCTTATAAACAATAAATTGGGCGGAGCCCGAGAGCTCTGGGCCATGAGCAAGGCTCCGACTCTCCAGTACCCTGGACCTGCCTTTTAAACACTTATTGCTTATTCTGTCTCTTTCTAACTCCTTTATCTCCGGCGGACTTGGGGTACGCGCTGAGTGGTGTGAGGCTGGTTTCCACAACACTGTGGAAGCATCTTCAGCATCTTACTAAATGGGAAATTCATGAGGCAATTTTGGTGAATGGACAGATGGGGCCGGTTGATTGAATTGATGGGATTGCAATCAGAATTCTCATTCGCCTATGTCCTCACCAGCTTGGCCATATCCAGAATCTACTTGTGAATAATACTACTGGGTGGTTTTCAACTTGTACTTGATCCAGACATGCAAGTCTCTGATTTTAAAAACATATGTGTGCTTGTGTGTGCGCATGCACTTGTGTGTGTGTGTGTGTGTGTGTGTGAAACAGTTCTTAGTATTACCATGTCCTTGTGATTAAAGTCAATGGAAAACTACAATAACCCAAATTAGGCAGGGCCAAAAACCTTCAGGAATGAAGACTTGGGTCACCCCATTAGATAGAGCGACAATCAGCTTGTGTTAGTTCGTTTTCATGTACAATGGGAGTACAGGTATTGCGTAAATACAACCATTCCAAATGGGAGAAATTGGCCAAAACAAAGGGGTTACAGGGTCCATGCAAGTTCAAACCCAGCAGGGCAGTAAAATTTTAAAGCTCCGAAATGATCTCCTTTGATTCCAAGTCTCACATCCAGGTCTTGCTGATGCAAGAGGTGGGTTCCCACGGTCTTGGGCAGCTCTGCCCAAATGGTTTTGCAGTGTACAGTCTCCCTCATGGCTGCTTTCATGGGCTGACATTGAGTGTCTGCTGCTTTTCCAGGCACACAGTGCAAGCTGTCGGTGGATCTACTGAGGTCTGGAAGACAGTGGCCCCCTTCTCACAGCTCCACTAGGCAGTGCCCCAGTAGAGACTGTGTAGGGGCTCCAACCCTATAATCCCCTTCCACACTGCCCTAGCAGAGGTTCTTCAGGAGGGCCCCACCCATGCAGCAAACTTTTGCCTGGGCATCCAGGCCTTTCCATACATCTTCTGAAATCTAGGTAAAGGTTCCCAAACCTCAATTCTTGACTTCTGTGTACCCGCAGGCTCAACACCATGTGGAAGCTGCCAAGGCTTGGAGTTTCTACCCTCGGAAGTCACAGCCCAAGCTCTGCGTTGGCCCCTTCTAACCAAGGCTGGAGTGGCTGGGACACAAGGCACCAAGTCCCTAGGCTGCACAAAGCATGGGGACACTGTGCCCAGCCCATGAAACCATGATTTCCTCCTAGGTTTCTGGGTCTGTAATGGGAGGGACTGCCATGAAGACCTAAGACATGCCCTGTAAACATTTTCATCATTGTCTTGGTGATTAACATTCAGCTTCTTATTACTTGTGCAAATTTCTGCAGCCTGCTTGAATTTTGCCTCAAAAAATGGGATTTTCTTTTCTACTGCATCATCAGGCTGCCAATTTTCTGAACTTTTATACTGTTTCCCTTTTTAAATGGAATGCTTTTAACAGCACCCGAGTCAGGTTTTGAATGCTTTGCTGCTTGGAAATTTCTTCTGCCAGATACCCTAAATATCTCTCTCAAGTTCAAAGTTCTACAAGTCTCTAGTGCAGGGGCAAAATGTCACCAATGTCTTTGCTAAAACATAACAAGAGTCACCTTTGCTCCAGTTCCCAACAAGTTCCTCATCTCCATCTGAGACCACTTCAACCTGGATTTCATTGTGCATATCATTATCAATATTTTTGTTAAAGCCATTCAACAAGTCTCTAGGAAGTTCCAAACTTTCCCACGTTTTCCTATCTTCTGAACCCTCCAAACTGTTTCAGCCTCTGCTTGTTACCTAGTTCCAAAGTCGCTTCCACATTTTCAGGTATCTTTTCAGCAATGTTCCAGTCTACTGGTACCAGTTTGACGTATTAGTTCATTTTCATGCTGCTGATAAAGACATACCAAAACTGGGAACAAAAAGAGGTTTAATTGGACTTAACAGTTCCACATGGTTGTTGAGGCCTCAGAATCATGGTGGGAGATGAAAGGATCTTCTTAAATGATGGCAGCAAGAGAAAAATGAGGAAGAAGCAAAAGCAGAAACTCCTCATAAACCCATCAGATCTCATGGGATTCATTCACTATCACAAGAATAGTATGGGAAAGACTGGCCTTCAGGATTCAATTACCTCCCCCCGGTCCCTCCCACAACATGTGGGAATTCTGGGAGATACAATTCAAGTTGAGATTTGGGTGGGGACACAAACAAACCATATTACAGCTGAAGTGGAAGAAAATCATAAATACCACTTACAACCATGCGATTAGTTGCAGAAAAAAAGATTATAATTGTTATGAGTATTTATCCTTTATTTTGTTGTGGAAATAAATACATACATAGTTTATAAAATATCTATTTTTCTCTTTTATTCCCTTATCATGCAATATAACATATGTTAACTGAGCTACAAGACATACAGAAGAATGAACATCGCCCAAAATCTGTTAGAGTTTTTTTACAGTAGGTGAAGAAACTTAATTTTCGTTTTTTCATGAAAAATGAATTTAAGGATGGCAGTGGCAGCATGAGCGTATCCAGCTATGACGGTGGGGAAAGCAACTTACAAAGGCTGTTCTGTGGCAAGAGTTTGCCTTTATCATCCGATTCTTGGTTTTTGTCTAATACTAATTTTCAAGTGTACTTATCAATTCTATGAGTTATCCATACCCTTCCAACAAATTATTTTTCTAATTAAATTGATTAAAGTTGGTTTCTAGTTATGCAACCAAGAATCTTCATCAGTATTGTGAACTACTTGTTGCGGGGAGGTAATGCTAGCTTAATATCTTAAAATTTCTTTTTTTTTTTTAATTTAGTAAAAATTGTGAAAGGACAAAAGAAAATAAAGATGAATGTTTAATCTTGAGAAGAAGACATTTTGAATCATAAGGGAAGTGGCTGAAACCTCAAAGGAAAAGACAGCTGTGCCAAACTACAAAAACATGTACAATGTGTATTCATTATATAAAACAATAACAACAACGAAAACGCCTGTAAACAAAATTCAGACTAAACTGATGGCTGAGGGAAATCAATTACAGAATAAAAACTACCTTCCATAAAATATGAGTGATATGGTTTGGAACTGTGTCCCCACCAAATCTCACGTTGAATTTTAATCCCCAATGTTGGAGGAAGCCCTGGTGGGCGGTGGTTGGATCATAGGATGGATCTCTCTTGAGTGGGTTAGCACCCTCCCCTCTTGGCGCTGCTCTCATGACAGTGAGTTCTCATGAGATCTGGTTGTTTAAAAGTGTATAGCGTTTCCCCTTCTTGCTCTCTCTTGCTCCTGTTCCCTTCATCTGACATGCGTCGATCCCCCTTTGCCTTCCAATATGATTGGAAGCTTCCTGAAGTATCCCCAGAAGCAGAAGGTATTATGCTTCCTGTACAGCCTGCAGAACCATGAGCCAATTAAACCTCTTTTTTTTTTCTTTTACAAATTACCCAGTCTCGGGTATTTCTTTATAGCGGTGCAAGAACAGACTGATACAATAAGCGACTTCTTGAAAATTTTTAAGAAAATGTGAGCAATGAGTAGAAAAAGAATTAAAGGCCATATAGAAGTAGCTTACTAGGGACTTGGGAAAACATTCCCCAATACTTGGAAACAAAGAACTAGAAAAGTGATGATGGTCACTCACCAGAGTACTGTGTAAGGGTTCAGAGCAATTCAGGAATCCTGCTGCCTAAGTCAGTCTCCTGCTTTTATTACCATTCTTGAAGGGGGAGAAGAACAATGTGGAGATGGTACTATTGTCTACCAAAACAGAATGAAATGAGAAATAGAAATAAATAGTATTCAGATTCTAAAATAATTTAGAAATGATACCATATGTAAGCAAATATTCAGATAACATGAGTTTTCCTACATTTCAACCAAAATTCATTAGAAAATGTATTGTAACAATATTTTCCCAATTCTAAAGGTGACAAAAAGTATAGCTAGGAGAATCTGTTAAGTAATAAATAAGGACTATATTTGTTAAAATTATGAAACATTGTGTGAATTATACCAAAGAATATCCAAGAGCTATACCATATGTCAGGATTTAGAATTAGCTACAACGGGATGCCAATTCTTTATAAATTATAGTTTTAATGAAATGCCATTCAAAAATGGTTTTTGTTAGAAAATTCACAAAAATATTTCAGCATTTTAGGAAATGTAAACATGAAAAAATTACAACGTTTTTGATTTGGCTTTCCTTTCCTTCCCCTTCCCCTTCCCTTCCTTTCCTTTCCCCTTCCTTCCTTCCTTCCTTCCTTCCTTCCTTCCTTCCTTCCTTCCTTCCTTCCTTCTTTCCTTCCTATAAAAAGGAACTTTCATTTTGGGTTAAATGTGGAAAGTCACAAAAGGCTATCACATTCATCTTAAAAATGAGACATTTATTGAGAATTATTTTGTTCATTGGAGTACAATTAATCTTAGCAAAAGTTTCACAGGCACTTGAAAAGAATGGTTGGTCTTCAGTTAGATATAATTTTCTAGAAGGGTAAACTAGATCAAGTTTCTTCAAAGTGTTGTTCACATCTTCTATATTTTTACTGGTGTTTGTTTACTTCTTTTAACAATTACCATGAGAGAGTTCTTTATTCCATGTGTGTTGCTGCAACAGAGTGCCTTAGACTGGGTAGTTTATAAACAATGGAAATTTATTTTCTCACAGTTCTGGATGCTGGGAAGTTGAAGATAAATATGTCTCCTGAGGTCTGCTCTCTGCTTTCAAGGTAGCTCCTTGTTGCTGCATCCTCCAAAGGAGATGAATGCTGTGTCCTTACACGGTAGAAGGTAAAAGGGCAAAAAGGATGACACCTCCCTCACACCTCTTTTATAAGATCATTAATTCATTCATGAGAGGTCTGCCCTTATTACCTCCTAGAGGACCCATCTCTTAATGCTGACACACTGGCAATTAAGTTTCAACATATAGACTGTGGAGGAGATGTCTGGAGCCGTGAGACCCGGAAATTGCCGCGGCTTCTGTTGCTTAAGCTCCATATCATCAGAGACAAGATGGCGTATTTCCGGGTTCTTCATTAACAACTTTTCCCGCGCGCGCCAAACTTTTTCGCGCCCAGGAAGATAATGCAGCCTACAGCGCAGGCGCAGTTCCATGCCCGGGAAAAATACCAATTAATGGCGCATTCGCGATTGTAATTTGAGAAAACACAGCCCCCCGTCACTGCCCTGGCCCAACCTCTTCCCCTGCCAGCCTATATAAGGCATTGCACTGCCACCATTAAACGAGACTTGATCAGGCTATTTGTCTTGTCTCCATTTCTCGTGTTTTCTTGTCTCCTCCATTCCCACTCCCCCTTCCAGGGTCCGTTCGACTGTCCTGCAGGACGGGACAAGGAGACACATGTAGATCACAGCAAAGGGGTTTTTAAATCTTTGCTATGCCTATCACTTGCTTTAATTCTGTTGATTTTGCTTTATTTATTTTGAGTCACAATTATTAGTCTGATACACCTTCAGGATTGTTAAGTATTTTTGATAAATTGAACATTTTATCATTATACAACAGCCCTCTATTTTTCTACTACTTGTCTTGATAATATGGCCACTTTGAGAATAGAACTAGTCCTGCTTTTTATGGTTACAAATTCCATAGTATAGCTTTTTCTATCCCTTTACATCCAATCTATCTGTGCCTTTATGTTTAATGTTTTATCTTCCAACCATAACATTTAACTGTGCTTTTGTTTATTCATTCTGATGATCTCTATCTTTTAATTAGAGTGTGTAGTCAAATCATATTTAATGCAATCATCAGTATGGTTGGCTGTAAGTCTTGCATTTTGCTCCATGTTTTTCATTTATCTCACTTATTTTTGGCCCCCTGTCCTTTCTCTGGCTTTCTTTTGTATTAATTGACTATATCTTTAATTATTTCATTTTAATCTCACGATTAGCTTTTAAAACTTCATTTGTTATAATGAATTATTCTTTTATATATCTCTGGATTCTATTTTGTTAACATTTTGTTTGGAATTTTTGCATCTACATTCTGGCTATATTAGCCTGTAATTGTCTTATAAATGTTCTTGATGAAATTTTGTATAAAGCTGTTCACAGTATTGTGTTATCATAAAAGATTATACACAAGGATATGTAACTGTACATTATACAACATTATACAATATATATATGTATATGTGTGTGTATATATATATGTAGAGTGAGAGAGAGAGATGAGGTCTCACTCTGTCACCCAGGCTGGAGTGCAGTGGCTCAATTATAGCTCACTACAAGCTCAAACTCCTGGGCTCAAGCGATACTAACACCTTGGCCTCCCTTACAGGCACACACCACCATGACTTGATAAATTATTTATTTTTATTTTTATTTTTTAGTAGAGATAAGGTGTTACTATGTTTCCCAGACTGGTCTCAAGCTCCTGGGCTCAAGTGATTCTCCCACCTGGGTCTCCCAAACTGCTGAAATTACAGGCATTAGCTACCACACCCCGGCTGTATTTTTGTTATCTCTAAGGACTATAGTAATTTGTATTTTCTTTTGACCAACATTAGTATATTACTGTACCTAATTCTTTTCTTTTGGTGATTTCTGCTGTTACAATAATTTCTTGACTTCAATTTTCTTTCACTCTTAATTTTCTAGCTTCTAGAGATGAAAACAAAATTCATCTGTTTTTAGCCTTTCTTCCTTTCTAAAAGATGCATTCAAGGCTACAAACTTCCTTCAAAGAATGGCTTTAATTGGATTATGTAAACTTTAATAAGTCATTTCTTTATTACAGGTTGAGTATCCCTAATCCAAAAATCTGAAACTTGAAATGCTCCAGAATCTGAAACTCTTTGAGCTCTGTCATGACACTCAAAGGATATGCTCATTGGCAAATTTTGGATTTCAAATATTTGAATTAGAGATGCTTAATCAGTATGATGTGAATATTCCAAAATTTTAAAAAAAAGAAAAAAAAATCCAAAATCCAAAGTGCTCTGGTCTCACACATTTCTGATAAGGGATACACAACCTGTATTATTTAGTTAAAAATATTTTTCCAAATTTTGTTATTTCTTCTTTGACTTGAGTATTTAGAATTTTTTTGTCTTAGTAAATTGTTTCTTTCTCTAGTTATCTGTTTATTATTGAACTTAATTTTATTCCTTTGAATTCAGAGAACATTCAACACTTGTGAGATATTCTTTTGGATTCACATATGATCACTCTTGATAAAAACAGTCTAGGTGCACATGAAAAGAATGTGAGTTACTTTACTGTTGAACACAAGTTTGTCAATTGTTTTTTCATATATTTTCCATCTATTGATTTTTGGTATGTTTCTAGGCTAAGCTATTGAGTTACATATTTTACAGTCTTTCATGATGATTATAGATGTCTTATTTTTCCTTTTCTGTAAATGTTTGGTAGTTTATTTGGTTAATAAATTTTTGGGATTACCCTATCTTTCTGTAGATTTGAGCATTTTTATCACTATAAAGTACACTCCCCATTTATTCTCTAATGCTGTTTCCTACCTTAAAGCCTGCTTTATATAATATCAATATAACTATGCCAGATTTATTTTAGATAATGTTTGCATAGCTTATTTTTCCATAATTTTACTTTAAAGCTTTCTTTTTATATATTACATTGTGTTTCTTGTAAGCAGTATATGGTCAGAGTTTTAAATTCTTCTTTGTTAATATTAATTTTTACTTGGAGTATTTAGTTCATTTACATTTTATATAATTATATTCTCCATTTCTAGAAGTTTTTTCCCCAGATGTTCCCATTTCTTTCTGACAGTCTCTTGCTGCTCTTCTCTGAAATTTCATCTTGTGTTTTGTAAACAGTGTATACATTAGCTAATTTATCTACACCTATTCTTATCTGTCAATTTCAATATGCACAGTCCATGAGAATTTAAGTTTTCTACTTGCTTTTGGTTGGTTTGTTTTAATTTTCTATCATTTGTAGTCTATTCCTATGCTTAATTTAACTTTGTTTTGAAGTCATTGTGCAATTTTATTTATGGTAGTCATGACAGGATAAATGAGAGAAGGTCTTGTTTTCTCCAAAGCTTAGTTTATTCATTTTTAATGTAAATACAAAAAATAGCCCCTCTTTTAAAGGATTGAAGGCTTGTGAAATTAAGATGAGAAAAAAATGACCTTAAGATACTTAACATAGTGCTAGGAATATAATAAAATCTCAATAAATGGTAGATTTCACTTTTAATTTCACTTTTAATTCTTAGATCAGTATGTTGATTTACTTGTTTCCTGCCTCCCTCATTAGAATATACACTCCATAAATCACACAAGCTTTGAGATTCTGTCTACCACTATATTCCCTCAAAGATCAAGAGAGAGTTTGTTGTATCTAGATATTCAGTAAATACTTGTTGGATAAATGAATGGATGCCAGCAAACAGTAATGTGTTAAATGAAGAGATTATTCCTAAGAGCCTTTCATGTCAAGGGTAGTCAACACAATCTTCCGCATTCAAGGGTGTAATAACCATGAGTATAAAACAACAGCAACAGTTTTGTGATACATTTGTGAAACTTGTCATACCCAGAGTTGAGCTTAAATTTTAATTAAAAATTAAACTCATCATTTAGAGTAGGTATCTACAATGGCTAAATTTGTTTTTCACTTCTACATAGTATTTTCTTTCCAAATATAAATTGATTATAAATGACATAAATAATGATTTGATATTTTAAAAGATAAAGTCAAGTATTTTGTTTCTGTTTTGCATTACATTCTATAGGTATATGTTTGGCACTCCTTCTCTACAATTCAATTTATTAAATGTAAAGTAGTCTCAGGAGGACATGTAAAATCCATGAAACACAAATTTTCATTTGCATTTTAACAAATTATAGATAGGCATTCAGTCTGAACATTCTCTAGCTACGTTTTATAGATATATTTGGAAAGGTCTTCATTGAGAAATTTCTAATTCCATCATAAGCCATTACTGGGGCAATTTCAAGTCTTTATATAACAAATGAGAAGAAAGTCATGCTTCCATCAAGCAGCCTTGTTCTGCAGCAGGTAATCTAAGATAGACGTAACAGAAGCAATATTAAGAATTGGCAGATATGCTAAGTGTAGCGGAAGGCATCCTCATTTTTGTTGCAATTAGTGAGTCAGTATTTGGGGTTTTAGGGAATGGATTTATTGGACTTGTAAACTGCATTGACTGTGCCAAGAATAAGTTAACTACAATTGGCTTTATTCTCACCGGCTTAGCTATTTCTAGAATTTTTCTGATATGGCTAATAATTACAGATGGATTCATACGGATATTCTCTCCAGATATATATGCCTCTGGTAACCTAATTGAATATATTAGTTACTTTTGGGTAATTAGTAATCAATCAAGTATATGGTTTGCCACCAGCCTCAGCATCTTCTATTTCCTGAAGATAGCAAATTTTTCCAACTACATATTTCTCTGGTTGAAGAGTAGAACAAATAGGGTTCTTCCTCTTCTGATGGGATTCTTACTTATTTCATGCTTACTTAATTTTGCACATATTGGGAAGATTCTTAATGATCTTAAAATGAAGAATGACACAGTCTGGCGTCTCAACATGTATAAACGTGAATACTTTATTAAACAGATTTTGCTAAATCTGGGAGTCATTTTCTTCTTTACACTATCCCTAATTACAAGTGTTTTGTTGATCATTTCCCTTTGGAGACACAACAGGCAGATGCAATCGAATGTGACAGGACTGAGAGACTCCATCACCGAAGCTCATGTGAAGGCAATGAAAGTTTTAATATCTTTCATCATCCTCTTTATCTTGTATTTTATAGGCATAGCCATAGAAGTATCATGTTTTACTGTGCCAGAAAACAAACTGTTGCTTATGTTTGGAATGACAACCACAGCCATCTATCCCTGGGGTCACTCATTTATCTTAATTCTAGGAAACAGCAAGCTAAAGCAAGCCTCTTTGAGGGTACTACAGCAATTGAAGTGCTGTGAGAAAACGAAAAATCTCAGAGCCACATAGACACCTTGGGGAGATATGGATGTTCCATGAAAAGAATCCAGTGAATAAATCCTTGAAGATCTGTTTCACTGCACTGCATTCTTGCTTCGTTTTATTAACTGGGTCATTAAAGATCACTGAAATCTTCCATAATTGTTTTGGACTACATTTCAGGGAATCTCGTCTTTGAGGAGATTTTAATCTCACATGCAAACTCAGTGTCTTAGTCAGCTTCCCCACCCTGCAACTTCTTCCTACAAACTTCCTAGAGGAAAACCATCAGCCTGGAGACTATTCACTGTAAAGATTTAACGGTGAGAATAAGCTCTAAAATAAGACTTCTTGTTGTGCTTTACCTGACTTTTCTGAAGCAAGGACACCCATTCTCCAAGAAAACCCAAAGGAAAAAAGGAAAAAAGGAAAGAAAGAAAAGAAAGAAAAGAAAGAAAGAAAGAAAGAAAGGAAGGAAGGAAGGAAGGAAGGAAGGAAGGAAGGAAAGAAGGAAGGAAGGAAGGAAGAAAGAAAAAGAAAATTAGATCAATCTTGACATTTAGAACATGGAAGTGAGGATGGATGGTGGTGCTTCTTTTCAGTATGCTATTTTAATTATTTAAAGGGTTATTTTTTCATTTTTTAAATTCTAACATCCTCTTTTACTGGTGTATGTTTGACGTGTAGCAAGTAGAGTAATAGACGTAGTTCTGTGAAATATAGCTAGGGAAACAAGAGTCTAGTTAAGGGATATGGGATCAAAACACTGATGAAATAAATATACTCTTCAAAATCAGTGATTTGAGATAAGGCAGATTATGAACCAATTAAAGTTGAGTAAAGATTTTTCTAGAAGCATAGATCCAAAGGCTGCAAGATTCAACACAGTCCCTGACCAAAGGACACAAGATGAACACAGAATAGAATCTGTGTGAAATATGAAATGTTCTGTCTTAGAGCTTCATACACACACACACACGCACACACACGTTCATCTACACAAACTTGCATTCACAGACATGTTTCAAATTTTGAGTTTTAAAGTGAAATTTTATGTCCAACTCAGGTTATAAACTCAGTGACTTATTTTGGCAACTTCCAAAAGTGCCTTGATCTCATACTTATGGCCTAATGAGTGGAATATTTCCAAATATAAGGACTTAATTCATTTTCTATGTCAGGTTTCCAAATAAATATTTTCATATTTTTAAACTATTGTGTTTATAATGTACAGATAAAAGAGATAACAGGGGAAAAAAATCCTAATGCTGCTGCCTATTTCAACCAAATATATTGGCTTATTGGAAATTATATTGTATAAAGAACTATGTTCTCCATATGGATTATGTTGATAATGTAGAATTTATTCACTTTCCCATGTTTTCCAAAATTATTTATACTAATCGTTTTAAGGGGTACATAACTCCCTTTGCAAATATACAATAATATACTTAATGTTTATCATATCATTTGCATTTAAATTGTCTTCAGTTTTCCACTGTTAGAAATAAACATAATATGAGTATTACAGAGCATGAATACTATTCATTCATATGAATACTATTTGAATGCTAACTTGGCTAAGTATTGAGGATAGAGTAGTGAACAAGACATCAATATAATGGAAAATATATTCTAATGGAAAACAAATGAATAGCTAGCTAACTTAAACAATTATATTTATGATATTGGGAGAGAAAAACTATAGGATGCTGACCTCACCTGGTCATGGGAATGGACAAGATGTCACAGAAGTTAATGGTTTAATTTGATATCTAAATAATGTCTAGGAGTAAGGTGGACAAAGGAGGAGAAATTTGGGGTGGGAAAGCATCATGTCGAGGTCTTGAAGCAAGAAGGAGTACAGGGTATTCCAGAAACTAAAGGTCCGGTATGACTAGAATATAGAGAGAGTAATATGTAAATTATTTTTAAGGAAAATTCCAATGGGGAGAAATTTGATAAATTCCTTGCAGAACTGAAAAATTGCTCTGTAGAAGTAGTAAACCTATATGTTAATAGTGAAAAAATACCCATCTTATTCCAGTCTGGAAATCAAGCAGGTTATTATTTTTAATGTCATTACCTTGATTGCAAAAATATCTTTACTTCACATATATTTGATTACTAGTGTAGTTAAGCACTATTACAGGATTAACCAATAGCATATACACTTTGGGAATTGTTCATTGTTTTCTCCTTATTTGTTCATGTCATAATTTTTCTTACCAATTTTGTGACTACTTTATACATTAACACTATGCCATATATGTGTTATGATTTTTTCTTAATTTGCAATTTAGTAAGTAATTTAGTTTGTAATGTTTGGGGAAATAAGTGGGTAATTTACATGATCTCATATTGATTTATGGTTTCTTCTGCTATTTTTGCCGATATTAACTTATTTTTACTGATACCTGTTCCTTTCATCAAAAGCTCCATTTTCTACTATAAAACACAGTTTTGTTGCATCTAAAATTAGCAAACACAAAAATATATAAAGAAGAAATTGATTATGCACATTTGCAGTACTCAACTAACCACTGTTAACATATTTCTACATACATTGTAAAATAGATCTCAACATAGATAGATGATAGATAATAAACATGTTACTTTAAAAATCTGTTCTGATTAGATTTATACATAAAACTGGTTGGCGAGGTTCTTTATCTGTGGATACTGGAATTATAGATAATTTTAATTTTCTTGTAGTATTACATAATTTTCTATGCAATAATTTGTCATATGAAAAATACAACTAAATAAAAGATGAGGCATGTGAAAAAATATCTGTGTAGTAATACTTGCTTTGAGAAACAAGGGAAAGAAAAAGAATCTTCCCTAGCATTTGTACAGACTGCATAAGCTCTAATTCTGATATCTGCTGTGTTTGCAGCTCTGATAACTAACTTTGTTGTTTGTACTAACTTTTGATTATATTGGCTTGTTCCTCACATGTTTTATGATTTTATTTTGAACTCAGTTTTATTAGAATATTATCTGTGGGAATTCTTTGAGGTCAGGTTTACAGTGATATCTGCCAGAAAGAGTTTGATTTTGTGAAGGCTGACTGGGGTCACTTGCAGTCTCAACTTCTTTAAGCTAAACTTTTCAGTTTGCAATGACTTAGGCTCTATAGAATTTAACTTCTAGCCCCAAATATACATGAGTGAAAGTCTATTGCTACAAATTCTTAGAGCAACACTCTTCTTTCATTCCCCTTTACATTTCCCTTTCAATTAACTACCCTGGCTGAGTGTTTAGTACTCCTACTTTAGCCTTTTGCTGGACATATATTATTTTCTCATTTGTCTATTAAGGTTTTGCATTTCAGGGGTCTTGGCTTATAGGTAGTATCCAATCTCACTTCTAACTTTGGAGAAGTCCAAGTCAGGTATCTTATCCAACATGCATATGATCTTTTAAAACATAAGCACTGGTTTATGAATGGATGAAGAAAATGCTGTATGTATACACAATGGAATACTATTTATCCATAACAGTTTAAAAAAAAGAATGAAGTGTCATTTGCAATGACATGGATGGAAAGGGAAGACACTATGGTACATGAAATAAGCCAGAGACAAAAAGTTAAGCACCACACATTCTCGCTCATATAAGAAAACTAAAAAAAGAAGATCTCATAGAAGTAAAAAGAAGAGCAGAGTATACCAGAGGCTGGGAAGGACAGGGGTTTGTAAAAGTATACAAAATTCAGCTAGATAGGAGGAGTAAGTTCTAGTGTTTTATAGGACTATAGGATGACTGCAGCTAACAATAATACATAGTTTTAAATATCAGGAAGGAGGATTTCAATATTCCCAATAAAGAAATGATAAATGTTTGAGACGATAGATCTTCTAATTAACCTACCGAATCACTATATATTGTATGTTTCAAAACATCACTATGTACCTGATAAATGTGTACTTATTATCATATAAGGTAGGAAAATAGCCTATTGCATAGAAAGAGTGATGCCATCCTGAAGCAAAACTACCACAGCCACTGATGCTTATCTCCTGCATACCAATGTGTTCTGCAGCAAGCTCTTTAAACAATTCCTGTGACATAGATGACCCCTCATAAAGATGCTTATCTAACCTTCTTAGTGGTCATAAGTTTTAGCAAGAGAGTCTGAGGTATGAGTAGCTGCACAATGTTTTACCCAAAAAGCTGAATATATAAAGGATATTTTCTGGAGGGCGGGTGTGGGGATCCCATATCTTGCGGCCACCCAAGACATTGCCTCTGTTTATAAGTTCCTATTAAATATTTATTTCTTTTAAAGAAGATAACATATATCTATGTATAAGATATATATAGAGAGAGACATATGTGTAAGATATATATATCTTTTGCAGCAACTTGGATAGACCTGGAGATCATTATTCTAAGCGAAGTCACACAGGACCGGAAAACCAAAAACTGTATGTTCTCAGTTATAAGTGGGAGCTAAGCTATGAGTGTGCAAAGAAATACAGAGTGATATCGTGGTCTTTAGAGACTCAAAAGGGGGAGGTCGGAAGGGAGGGTAGGGCTAAAAAAGCTACATATTAGGTACAATTTACACTACTGAGGTGATGGGTGCACTAAAATCTCAGAATTCACTATATAACTCATCCACGTAACAAAAAAACACTTGTACCCAAAAAGTGGTTGGAGTAAACATTATAAATAAGCAAATAAATAAATAAATATTTCTTTCTGAGAAACTGGATTTGTTAGCCTCTTTCTTTGGCCTCTCAGCTCCGTCAGCCTTTAGGGATAGTTTTGCATATACCTTTTCACCGCAGAACATCAATTTGAAAAAATAACAAAATAAAAAAATACTTAAACACTGGTTTAAAGGAGAGTGACAATGCCCTCGGATAGATAACCTCCTCTATCTAACTCCAAGATAGTTAGTTAGGGACTAACTCTATCTTCGGCACTGTTTCCTCTCATGATTTGCACTTTCCCACTATTTTTGGCATCTGAGGATTCTTTTTTAACTCTCTTGACAGCTGGACCATGCACTTTAAAAATAATTCTGAAGGCTTCTTTTTCAGTATCTTTATCTTTTCTGGACTGGAAGGACTTTTCCAGACATCTGGGTTTTCATATATCTTTATGCAGTTTTTTTTAATTTATAAAAATAATTTTAACTTCTATTTTAGATAAGGGGGTACAGGTGCAGGTTTGTGAGCAGATTATATTCCTTGGTGCTGAGGTTTGGAGTATAATTGAGCCCATCATCCAGGTAGTGAGCATGGTACTCAACAGCTAGTTCGACACTCCTTACCCCCGATCCCTGCCATCTCTCCCTCTCCACTTAGTCCTCAGTGTCTATTGTTGCCATTTTTACGTTTGTGTGTCCCAATGTTTAGCTCCCACTTAGAAGCAAGAGCGTGTGATAGTTGGTTTTCTGTTTCTGCGTTAATTTGCTTAGGATGACAGTTTGCCATATTTTTGAAGGCAAAAGTTGTTTGTTTCACTAGCTTTGTTCAGTCTTTCTTTCTTTTTTTTTTCTCAGTAAAGGTATTCAAAATTGTATGTTTTCTGCCCAAATATCAACTTACATGTATTCCACAAATGTTGACACATGGTTCTTATATTGTATTCAATTCAAAGAATTTCAAAATATTCTTTACAGTTTCATTTTAATGCAAGAGATATTTAACAATAATGACATTTTTAAAGGTAACTTTTGTATTGATATCTTATTTCATTTAAGTTGGGTCAGACAGCATATGTGTATGATATTTGGCCTAGGATGAGATTTATTTGGCCCAATGTATGATCCATTTTTGTGACTGATTTTCTTTAAATGAGTTTGATGGTGTTAAAGTTAAATGTATACACATTAGATGAACAACATTAATGATATTACTTGTTTACATCTTTAATACATGAAAATTTCCAATAGTTAAATTAGTAAACCTACACTTACAATTACTGATTTATTTGTTTCTGCTCATAATTATTTTATTTGTAGTTGCCATTTAATTTGAAGCAATGTTGATAATTGCATTTTTATTCATGGTCATTACTTTCTTATGGTTATTTTTACTAATATTAAAAACCCTTGTCATGAAAGTTTTTGCTTTAAATTTCATTTCGTCCTTGGTAAATTCCCTAATTTTGTTACATTTTATTTTATTTTATTTTGATACATAGTATTTGTTCAACATTGTAAGGTCTATGTGATATTTTTTTCATGTATATAATGTGTAATAAAAGTCCAGATATTTAGGAGCCATCACTTCAAGCATTTATCATTTATAGACCATGTGTTTTCCACCTCTGCATTTTCAACACTTCTGCTTTTTATCTTTTTCAATCTCTTGTAGAAAACAAATATCTCATTTTTGACACTTTATTTAATAATGTAATCTCAAAATTATTATTGAGAAACATTTTTACACTTAATGTAATTGTGATTATATTGTTTTCTATCTTCTCATTTCTTCTTTTTACTCTATTTTAATGCTTTATTTTAGATTTTTTTTCCTTTCCTGTTTTCTATTGACATCAAATTTTCATGTGCTGGGTTTTAAATTGATACCTTTATCTCCATTTCACATAAAATTAAGTTTAATTCATTCTTATCTCCTGATAGCCATTTCCATGCTGCATGTTTTTATGGTCTGGAATATTAATTTTTTTAATTTACACATTTATTTTGTTTTAATTTTATTGTGATAAAATTTATATAACAAATTTGTCATTTTCACCATTTTAAGTGTATAATTTTGTGGCACTGATTACATTCACAATGTTGTGCAAGCGTCACCACTGTGTCCAAAACTTTTACATTACCACAAATAGAAACTTTGGATTCATTAGGCAGTAACTCCCTATTTTCCTTTCCCACAGTTCCTGGTGACCTCTGATCTGCTTTTTGGCTTTATGAATTGCCCTAGTCTAGATAATTCATATGAATAGAATCACACAGATTTTCTCATTTTGTATCTGGTTTAGTTTACTAAGAAAGTTTTCAAGGCTCACCAATATCTTAACATGTATCTGATCATCATTCTTTTGTATGACTGAATAATATTTTATTGTGTGTATACACCATAATTTGTTGAAAAACACTTGGGTGATTTCTACCTTTTGGCTATTGTGAATTATGCTGCAATATACACTGGCACATAAGTATCTTTTTGAGTTCCTGTATTCAATATATACTAGGAGTGAAATTACTGGATAATATAGCAATTCCTATGCTTAGCTTCTTGTGGAGACACTGAACTGTTTTCCACAGTAGCTTTATCATTGTACATTTCCACCAAGAACGTACGAGAGTTCCAAACTTTCCACATCCTTGCCCACCCTTGTTATTTTCCAGGATTTTTACTATAGCCATTCTAGTGGATGTGAAGTAATACGTGACTGTGGTTTTGGTTTGCACTTCCCCAATGACTAATGATGCTTAGCATCTTTTTATGCGCTTATTAGACATTTATAAATCTTTTGCCCAATTTAAAATTGCATTTTTTGTTGGGTTGTAGAGATTCTTTACATATTCTGAATGTTAAAGTCACCGCAGCTATGTGATCTGCAAATATTTTCCCCCAGTGTATAGATTGTCTTTTCACTTTCTTGGAGAGCCTTGTAATAAACAAAAGTTTTATTTTGCATGAAATCCAATTTAAGTATTTTTTCTTTTGTGGCTTACTTTTTTCATGTCATATGTAAGAATCCATTGCCAAATCCAAGGTCATAAAGATTACCACTAGATTTTCTTCTAAGTATATTTACTTTTAGTTGTTATATTTAGGTCATTGATCCATACTGAGCTAAGTTTTGTATATGTTGTGAGTTTGGGTTCCAACTTCATTCTCTTGCATGTGGATATCTAATTGTCACAGCATCATTTGTCAAAAAGACTCTTTAGGCCCTAAAGAATTTTTACACACTTGTCAAAATCAATCATAGATACATGAGTTTACTTCAAGACTCTCAATTCTATTACATTGGTCTATATGTCTATCCTTACGCCAATAAAACACAGTCTTGATTATCATATCTTTGTAGTAAGTTTCATATTTGACTTTAGCCAAAAGGTTGAGAAGTAATGTAGTGAATTTTAAAAATATTAAGTGCGAGCCTTCCAACTTAAAAATTCTCCATTTTTAAGATTGTTTTGGAAATTCAAGGTTTCTTGTAATTCCATATGGATCTGAGGCTCAATTTTTCTGTTTCTGAAAAACAGTCTGTGAGAATTTTTAATAAGGCTTTGAATGAATCTGTAGATTTATCTGGTATCTCCCCTTTGTGTCTGTAGAGTAAAAGCAGATGAAAAATTAGGAGTATCTGACCTGAGGGGCCCAAGAGCCATATCTGAGGACAGAGCGTAGTGAGGGGTCTTGGAAGGAGAGGAGGCATAGTACTTCCCACTAAAGGACATGGAATTCCATGATGCCACTTTTTCCTGCCTCTGGGTCCCTGTAGTCTTAGAGCCAGAGCCCACAGAGCTGGGGGTGGTGGCAGTGGGGCAGATCTGGGTGCAGCCCAAGGTGCAGCCAGGAGTGATTATGACTCCTAGAGAAGCTCCTAGGGTGGGGAACAGGATATGTCAAGGTGCAAAATTTCTCAGCATGTCATTAAAAGTTTTTGATTGCAACAGAAATGAATGTAAGCAGGAAAGGAGGAAGGAACTTTATAGTTAGGATGTTGAGCCATCTGTCCTAAAGTTAAGAGGAGTCCAATCATCTTTAGAAAGAGTCAGGACTCAGTCATGACTGAGATAGCCCCAAGGACCTCGGATATGGGAAGGAGTGGGTATTCTTTCTAGCTTATGCAGCCAATGTGACTCAGTTTGCACAACTCCCATTCTCTGTGTTTCCAAGGTCAAAATTCCAAATTCTTCACAGAGATTTATTTATTCATTCATTTGTTCATTGAATATTCATGGAACCCCTACTGTGTAGTAGGCAGAATTCTACACACTAAAGATACAGCACTGATCCAAGGAGACAAAAATACCTATTTTACATCTTACATTGCAGTGGGCACAGAATAAGATTGGCTCCACTTGGGTTAGGTATCCACCCCTAATTCAATCAGCTGGGGCCAGATGGAGTGCATGAGCCAAGAGACTTCTCCCAATGGGTTCTACTACAATGAACAATCATTCTTTAAGACACACATGGACTCTTGATTGTCAGTTCAGAAAGCAGACAGTGGGCTTTAAAATAACAAGGCATAGTTGAGTTCATTCAGTCACCTTGACAGCAATCATCTTCTCTAGGCGGCTGGATGTTCTCAAGGAGCAGCCTGTCCATCTTGCACCCCCCAGGTTCTCCGGATTCTCTACCTCCAAGCAGAAGGAGCAGGACTGGAACGCCCTTCCATATCATCAACTTTCTCCTCACACCAGACCTTACTCACCAGGGCCTGGGACTGTGGGTTAGACTTCTCCCTCTTTTGCTATCTTCAGTTCCTGATTTGGCTAGAATCTTCTGTGAACAGGGACAAGGCTTGCTTCTTCTGGTATCTGCCATGGCAGAAGCCAGCCCAGGGCTCAGGGAAGCCTTAATGAGGCCTGCAGGAAAAAACAAATTTATATATATATGTATGTGTATATATATATATACACGCAAAATAAAAATATTAAGTGTGAGTTTTCCAACTTTGTTCTCCTTTTTTAAAGATTGTTCTGAGTATTTGGGCTCCCTTGTAATTTCACCCGAATTTGAGGATTAGTTTTCCTCTTTCTGAAAAAAAAGTCTGTAGAAATTTTTGATAGGAATTTTAATAATCTTTAGATTGCTTTGAGTAGTATTGATATCTTAACCATATCAAGTCATCTTATCCATGAACAAGGGATGTCTTTCTACTTACTTGTGTCTTCCTTAATGTCTTTCAGCAACGTTTCATCATTTTTTGTATATAGGTATTTTGCTTCTTTGGTTAAATTTATTCCTAGTTATTTATTATTTTGGAATTGTTTTCTTAATTCACCTTTTATATTCACTGTTCAGATGGCTGGTGTGTAGAAACACTAAAGAGTTTTATGTATTGATCTTGTACCTACAACTGGAGTTTTAAGATTTTTATAGTATACAGATATTCTTTTAATTTTTTTTAATTTCTGACATCCTAAGCCTTACAAAATTTCTTATAAATTTTACTCCACATGTTATATAAGTATCTCCTCACCCTATTGTAGTTTTTTGTTAATACATCCTCCAAAATGTTGAAAAAAGTTCTATGTTTAGTAAATGTCTGAAACCTATATATCTGAGAATATTTTTACTTAACCTGAACATTTAGATGTGTTGTCAAATATAAATATCTTATTGTATTTAAGCTGAAATAGTGTTAAAATCATTTTATTTATGCCATTGCAGACAGAAACAAAATAGTCACCTGTCCCTCAAAATTATGAGATGCACTGGGCATTAATATTGAATAAAAAAAAAAGAACTACATGTGAAGGAGAAAAACAACTAAGTCTACTTAAGTTTGTTTACATTTTCAGTGAGTAATAGAAAATAAATCGTTAAACCATAATTATTATGTTGCCATATTTTATGATTTCATGTGACTGGCATTGTCTTAGTCCATTTTGCTGCTATAAAAAATATCTGAGGCCCGGCACGGTGGCTCAAGCCTGTAATCCCAGCACTTTGGGAGGCCGAGACGGGTGGATCACGAGGTCAGGAGATCAAGACCATCCTGGCTAACGCGGTGAAACCCCGCCTCTACTAAAAAACACAAAAAAGACTAGCCGGGCGAGGGGGCAGGCGCCTGTAGTCCCAGCTACTCGGGAGGCTGAGGCAGGAGAATGGCGTAAACCCGGGAGGCGCAGCTTGCAGTGAGCTGAGATCCGGCCACTGCACTCCAGCCTGGGCGACAGAGCGAGACTCTGTCTCAAAAAAAAAAAAAAAAAAAATCTGAGATGAGGTAATTTATAAGTAACAGAATTTTATTTTATCATAGTGCTGAAGGCTAGAAAGTCCGAGACTAAGGCATTGGCAGGTTTGGTGTCTGGTGAAGGCCTCGTCACTGCTTCCAGCACGGAACCTCGAATGCTGTATCTTTTTGTAACAGAAAGGGAGAGAGGCTAAAAGTCCTCTTTGGTTCCCTTCAGGCCTTTAAATCCCATCATAATGACAAACCCATCATAATCGTCTCCTAAAAGGTCCCATTTCTTCATATTGTTGCATTAGGGATTACATTTCCACATGAATTTTGAAGAGAATACAAACATTCAAACCATGGAAATCATAAAATGTGAAATTTGGCCAAATATTCTGGATAGGAAATTGTAATTAAGACTATAAAGGCTCTATAGCAAAACAACTAGTTAAGAGAATCATGATTTATTGAATGGAATGCCAAAAAATTCAATAATAATAGTACCTAAAATGTTTTGAGTATATATAAGAACTATTCTAAGTATTTTAAATGCAAGACTTTAAGTATAATATTTCTATGAGATCGATAGTACTATGATCAATGTTTTACACATTGGAGAAAGAAAAGATTCGGCACAATCTAAATCACACAACTAATAAAACTGAGAATGAGCTTCAACTCCAGCTGTCTGGCACTAAAGCTGAAGCTCTTAACTGTTATATATATTTCAAGCCTTGTCCAAACTTTGTTATTTAGCAAATAAATTATTTGTCTTCATGGATCCCAAATATTCTATTTCTTTACCATTTTTATTCAAACAGACAAGACTATTCCCAATATGCTATAAAGTGTTTTATGCTTGAATTATTGAAACTATATAGTTCTCCATTAAGACTGTCCTCTTCTTAAAGAAACATGCATATTTCTCATTCAAGGCATCCCTTCCCAACACGGGTCTTTATATTGCCCTATTTTCATGAGGTTCACATGTACCCCCATACATCTGTACAACTATTATATGTCCATAATAATTAAATTTTTAAAAATTAAAAATTCAACAAACAAGATTATTGAATGAATTTTTTTTAAATAGAAGATTATTTCATCCAACAAAAAGATAGGGGAACTTTAACAAAAGGAATGGTGGTAAAATTTAGTATATTTAACTATTCAATTTCAGGTAGAAAGCAAAGATCAAGGAAGGAAGACTGGCTTATGATTGTGACAAGGAAAGGTAATGTTTTGTATAGAGTGATGACAGGAGATAACGAACTGCTGTATGTCTTATGAGGGATTAGAGGTAGAATAATCTGGCCAGGCACGGTGGGTCACACTTGTAATCTCAACACTTGCGAGGCCAAGGCAGGAGGATCGCTAGAGGCCAGGAGTTCAAGACCAACCTAAGCAATAAAGTGAAACTCTGTCTCAAAAAAAAAAAAAAAAAAAAAGGAAACAGAATAATTTGGAAGTTACAAGAGAGGGAAAGAAAAACACCCACCCACCCCAGCTTTAGACCCACTTCTATGAGGGTCTGAGAGAGAAAATAGCTGCCACAGGATTTAATTGTAGAGTATTAAATTAAAAAGATCCATGAACATGAGTGATGAATAAACTGGGGGGGCACCAAATTATATACTTGTTTTTATTAATCCTTAGCTTCAATCTAGTATTTCTTATGTCTTGAATGTAAGTAACAAGCACATATCATACCAGCAGTATCTGTAATTTTTTTACTTCGGAAGTCAAAAATCTTTGTTGTTACAGGTGCCACCTATTATCATTTACTTTCATCACTGGTCTTTCTGCCAGATATTTTTGTTATGTCAATTAAAAAGCATATGAATTCCTGTATCACATTAAAAATATATTTCATACTGTAGAAAAAAGTCATATATATATACAGATTCCTTATACATTTCAAATATTTTTATTTCATGCATTTAAAAACATTATTCTGAAATTATAGCATGCGCCAGACTGGAAAAGGAGTCCATTGAACAAAAAAGTTCCAGAACCTCGAGTTAAAATGAAGAAGATAAAGTGAACTGTTAGAGAAATGAATGAGAATATATGACTGCTGCTAATGGTTTACTAGGGATCCCAATGGATATAGTGAAGAGTTTAGAATGGGATGGGAGGTAAAGTCAGCAACTATTCAAAATATAAGTTGTCAGAAAATAGGACAGTACGGCAGTATTCTGTTCTTGATTTACAAATATGAAGAGTATAATCATTTCCCTTGATCAGTAATAATCAGTGGCATAATTCGAGGACAAATGCCTGTAAAAGATGTAAGGTTCTAAAGAATGGTAAACAGTATTTCAACAAAGAAAAGAAAATGAAATTTAAGAAACATCTGCCTAAGTAGGTTTGTGTTTGCTCACTTCTCATGGAAAGACATACAGAAAATGATGTCATAAGTTTCCCAGTATTTCATTTGTTTTCTAGTGGAGACAGAAATAATCAATAAACTAACATTCTAGATTAAACTGTTTCTGCAATGGAAAGACATGTTAAAGTCTGTCAGCTAGGATTGCTCTTTAACTTCTCAATGCTAAGATTAAATCCAAAGGGCAAATAACACATAAAACACACACACACACACACACACACACACACACACACATATTCAATGGTATCAAATAAATTGAGATCATTTGGGTTTAATTTATAGCAAGAAAAGATAAAAGGGTGGCATTTTAGTAAGTATAGGCCCTTAGGTAACTCTGGTCATATACTATAGCATATTTGCATTTACATTTGAATATAGGCATAATAACTTCCTTAAATTGATCAGTATTCCACACAGCTAAAGAAAAGGGATACAGGGTAAAAGACCATGACTCAGAAGGCAAACTTGGATTGTGTATCTGGGTTTACCAAGAAATTTTAAAATGTCAGTTATTAATCACCCACCTACACGATGTATTTTCATCTTCATCTTTTCTGGACATTATAAATTGATCCCAGAGTACTTCCATTTCCAAATAATAACCTTCAACCCATGTTATTCCCCTCCTCAAAATTTTATCATTCCAAAAGTTTAATCAAAATAATGAAATACTGCATTCCCTGAGATGTAAAGATGGTGCAACCTTGTCTGTCAGTTGGATGCGAATCAATTTCTTTAGTGAAGTCCTTCTCAGAATATTACCTCTTTTATGGCTTTGGTCATGATAAGCACAGTGCATATTTTTGAGTTATGTAATCTGGTATTTCTTCAGAAACAAAATTCACAGAGAGGCATGAAAGAAACCCCAAATTTCACTTAATAGAATAACAATAGCCATTTACTTCCTCATAAAAATCTGCAAGATTAATTTTTATCTCTTTGTCTAAAACCCTGAACATATGACACATTATCTCATTAAATACTTTGTATTGTTGTGTTTGTTTGACAAACAATATTTAATATTGCCTTAAAATTTAATATTAGTTTCAAAATAAAATTTCTGGAAACTGTGTATTGCTGTGTGCCTTTTTATATTATTTCAAATATGTTCTATTACGTCCAATGACATGTTTCAGTGTGTCCCAATAAAACAAACTGTGTGTTTCCAATGTGTACATAATTAACATACTAATATTTATAATACACCTGCTGCCAAAAAATTGAGCTAAGAAAATTCAGAGCATGTATTCTTATTATTCAGTTCAGATTGAAGAGTCTTGCATATCTCTCAGACTTTTTAGTTTCTTGCTCTTTGTCCTCCTCACAGTTCAGACTGATCTGTTTCCATTCTAAAGATAAGTGACCAGTATTTTGACTATTTTTTCTATGTATGGAAGCTACATTCAGGTACAAAGCAAGAACACTCTAAGAAACCCTAACATCTAAACCAGAATTTTCTGTGTCCCGTTTACTGACAACTCTACAATTTCATGTTTATTTCCCTCGTTGTACCTTCTGTTGAGAAGACAACACTGCACAGCTTTTTGAGGGTACTGGGAATTACCCCAATAATGTATTTCTCAATGCCCTAGTGAATGGAGTGTCCTTTTGGCCCTCTTAAGTCATGTAATGGTGAGAAGGTAAAGTTTCCATACAATAAATTCACCTTAATACTTCTATCTATCTTCCTAAACCCTTAGATTCTTTCCTCTACATTCCACTAGTTGTGCCATTTAAGCCTCATTTAATGTTAATAACAATTTGTTTAAAGCTTTAGTCAACCAAGCAAGTAAACTGGCTACACAAGCTAACACATTAAACCTAGAATCTGTAATAGCGATAGCTATGCCAATATACTAACAAGGGTGGATAGTAGTCCAGCAAATTAAATTCTAGCCATATTTTCCAAGTAATTGATACCTCTTGAAGTTCCTGGTCAACAGCTCTGATTGACAAATCCAAAATATACAGAACTTAAAATAAGAAAGATTGTGCAAATTTAAGAAACCAGATCCATTCCCATTTGCATCCTAGAGCCCTTCTGTCATCACTGCACCACACCAAAGGAAATTACTGGCCCCAATCTTTGAAGTCTGTAGGCAGTTCTAGCCCAGAGCAGGACTAGCTACCTTCTTCATCTGCCGACAAAAAGGAGAGATAAAGACAATTATATCACGGTCTAAGTGGTATACAGATACATTGTTCTTCACTGGTCAGCTGAAAGTCAATTCATCATCAGTGATATTCAAAATCAGAAGTCTCTGCTGATACGCCAAGTACGATAGAGGCAATATATATTATTTTAGTTGCTGGTGAATTGACCATAGGGATTTGGGGAAATGGATTCATTGTACTAGTTAACTGCATTGACTGGCTCAAAAGAAGAGATGTTTCCTTGATTGACATCATCCTGATCAGCTTGGCCATCTCCAGAATCTGTTTGCTGTGTGTAATATTATATGGCTTCTTTATACTGCTCTTTCCAGGTACATATGACATTAATGTGCTAGTAAGCATTATGGATACTGTCTGGACATTTGCCAATAATTCAAGTCTCTGGTTTACTTCTTGCCTCAGTATCTTCTATTTACTCAAGATAGCCAATATATCCCACCCATTTTTCTTCTGGCTGAAGCTAAAGATCAACAAGGTCATCCTTGCGATTCTTCTGGGGTCCTTTCTTATCTCCTTAATTATTAGCATTCCAATTAATGATGATATGTGGTGTCACCTTTTCAAGGTCAGTCATGAAGAAAACATTACTTGGGCATCCAAAGTGAGTACAATTCCAGGTGCTTTCAAACAGTTAACCCTGAACCTGGGGGCGACAGTTCCCTTTATCCTTTGCCTGATCTCATTTTTCTTGTTACTTTTCTTCTTAGTTAGACACACCAAGCAGATTCAACTGCATGCTACAGGGTTCAGAGACCCCAGCACAGAGGCCCACATGAGGGCCGTAAAGACAGTGATCATCTTTCTGCTCCTCCTCATTGTGTACTACCCAGTCTTTCTTGTTATGACCTCTAACGCTCTGATTCCCCAGGGAAAATTAGTGTTGATGATTGGTGACATAGTAACTGTCATTTTCCCATCAAGCCATTCATTCATTCTAATCATGGGAAACAGCAAGTTGAGGGAAGCTTTTCTGAAGATGCTAAGATTTGTGAAGGGTTTCCTTAGAAAAAGAAAGCCTTTTGGTCCATAGAGACCCATAAAAACCCCATAAAGCCTGACTACAAGGAGAAAGAAATCAACAACAGGTATTCTCCCTTCTGTTTGCGTTCATTTTCTCTTACATGCTATTGGAAGTCAATAATGTCTACCTTGATTCTGAAGATTTGTTTTGTGTTCCTTCACCTTTTTTTCTTGTTTATTTGGTAATCTAATGTTATCATTGCACCACATATTCCTTGTCATTGCAGAAAAAATGAATCTAAATCCCACACTAACATTTCACCAATTCAAGTCATTGACTAAATGCAAAGAGGTTCTACTTATTTTCTGACAAATACTGGCAAAGGCCTTGAATTCAATGAGTAGAAGAATTTCAGGCAAACAGGCTTTGGGGAAAAGACTTGAGAACTCATCAACCCTTTCTATAAAATCAATCATGCAAAACAACTCTCTACTTTGAAATGAAGAGCAGTCCTTATCTTCACTGCCCTATCCCCTCCATTTCTGGAAGAGTTTGTCTTGATCAAGAAGGGAGAAAAACAGTCTTTAATGAGGTTCTGTCTAGGATGATATATGATGTGGGAAAAGGAGTATAATCTCAAGAATGAAGGTTTGACCAAGAGAGGAGGCACAATTATGTATAGCAGAACCACCTTGAGAAAGAAGGTTGAGGGTGCCAGTAGTCAGCTTGTTCATAAGTACTGTAGCTGGTGATGGCAATTTTAGAAGTCAGTTCCCAAATATTTTTTGGAATGTTCTCTCTAGCCTTCTAACTCAGAAATCTCTGACATGTTCTTTTCCCTCTGCATCATTTTATTTTCTATTTTGTTTCCAGCCATATTTTATAGATAACTAGGTTTCTTTAAGTTATTAAGTTTATGCTTTCCTGTTATACATTACACAAGTGTCAGAAATAGAAAAAATCCTGCATGTGTTGCACACATTCTAGAACTATTTAAATACAAGAAGATCCCTAGTGTATTGTGATTTTTATTACCTACATTTAAATGTCTTTGGGGCTAAGTTATACTCTCCCTCACCCCAAAACAAATAAATTCAATTTAATAGTAGAATTAGTCCTATTCTTTGGAAATACTGGCAGGTAAAAAAATTATTATTATTATTATTATTTTGAGACGGAGTCTCACTGTATCACCCAGGCTGGAGTGCAGTGGCGCGATCTCGGCTGACTGCAACCTCCACCTCCGGGTTCAAGTGATCCCCCTGCCTCAGTCTGCCGAGTAGTTACTTTTTTATGTGTTTGCCCTATCTAGAAATATGACTATAATATGCACTGTGAGATTACAAATCTTGTAAAAAGAGTTGATTGGAACTAGAATAATGTAAAACTTAAATTTCCCTAATTTTAGATTATGATGCTTATTATATAAGAGACAATGTTTCAGGAAGTGAATTGTCTTCAAGGGTATTTCTCACATTAAAAAAAATAAAGATAACAAATCTTTACCTGGCATATTTCACTTCTAAGGAACAATTGAAAAGAAAGCAAATTCTTCATAAATATTGCCATATGCCTGCCTAAAATAAATGTCATTTATAATTAGATTTGTATCATATCCTTCCCTAATTAGCCATTTAAATGAAGACAAGAATTATTATCCTCTGACTAAATGTTATCTACAATCTAATTGTACTAATTACTTCCAAAGTGAAAATTTGTTTGCATCTGGGAGAACTGATTTGTGGCTTATTTATTACTTACATGATGAAAATGAAGTTTTAATTACACAGTTGGATTTTTATTAAACATTTATCTCTTTTTTTGTGACTCCCTATTCAAAACTCAATTTGAAGGTCCAAATATAGAGCTGCAGCAAGAAACCTGTTGCAAATTTGTGTTATAAAATCTCTTTGAATTTGCATGAGAGCAATTTCAGCCAAGCATTTCAGTTATCACTCACTAAAGGGTAACAATTATAATTTTTCCAAACTATAAGTAACTAGTCAAGCTGCTCATTTGGAGCAATTAGTTGGTTTCTTCTTCAGGAACGTAGAGGCAATCCTATTTCAGGTGAGAGCTGAACACTTCTGGAATGCTAACAAAGTCAAAATAATAGCAGATGAATACATTATTGCATGATTCGAAGAATTTATTTATCATGCTTCAACAGGTCACCTGTAAATTAGCTCATCTACGGTGATATTTGACATCAGATTGTTCTCTCTACAAACATGTTCCGTCCTGCAGATAACATCTTTATAATCCTAATAACTGGAGAATTCATAATAGGAATATTGGGGAATGGATACATTGGACTAGTCAACTGGATTGACTGGATTAAGAAGAAAAAGATCTCCACAATTGACTGCATCCTCACCAATTTAGTTATCTCCAGAATTTGTTTGATCGGTGTAATGGTTGTAAATGGCATTGTAATAGTACTTTACCCAGATGTTTACACAAAAAGTAAACTACAGATAGTCATTTGTACCTTCTGGACATTTGCCAACTACTTAAATATGTGGTTTACTGCCTGCCTTAATGTCTTCTATTTTCTCAAGGTAGCCAATTCCTCTCACCCACTTTTTCTCTGGCTGAAGCAGAAAATTGATATGGTGGTTCGCTGGATCCTGCTGGGATGTTTTGCCATTTCCTTGCTGGTCAGCCTTATAATAGCAACAGTACTGAGTCATGATTATAGATTTCATGCAATGGCCAAACATAAAAGAAACGTTACTGAAATGTTCCATGTGGGTAAAATGCCATATTTTGAACCCTTGACTCTCTTTAACTTGCTTGCAATTGTCCCATTTATTGTGTCACTGATGTCATTTTTCCTTTTAGTAAGATCTTTATGGAGACATACCAAGAAAATAAAACTCTATGCTACCGGCGGTAGAGACGCAAGCACAGAAGCTCATGTGAGAGCCATTAAAACTATGACTTTGCTTATCTTCTTTTTTTTCTTATACTATATTACTTCTCTTTTGGTGACCTTTAGCTATCTTATTACAAACTACAAGTTAGCTATGGCGTTTGGAGAGATTGTAGCAATTCTCTATCCCTCGGGTCACTCACTTATTTTAATTATTTTAAATAACAAACTGAGGCAGGCATCTGTCAGAATGCTGACGTGTAGAAAAATTGCCTGCGTGATATGAAATCTTAGTCGTATAAATTGAATTTAAAATCAAATATTCACTAACAAAAAATATAATTTTCTTATAAGTCTATTCTCATTTTCCCCACTTATTTATTTTAGATGCGTATCTTTAAGTATTATCAGGACCTATTAGCAAACTAATGAATACATCTTTTGTGTCTCTTTACAACCCAGAAATGTTCATCTTTACACTCCTTTTCCTCAAAGAATTTCAGAGCTCATGGTTCTCTTCTTGTCTCCTCACCACAAATGTTAGGCATGTATTGCCTGGTTAAAATCTTTTTAGATTTTACTTTGGCTCATGGTAAAGTCAACCTGAGCTACACTAACTGATTTCTCATTTTTCTCTGTCATACATTTTTATTGCCGCTCCTTAACTGTGCTCCTTTCATGGCTCTGCTGAGTCACTCCCATTTGGCTTATTGACCAGGAACTCAGATCTTCTCTGGTCTGTCTTTGGTTTTCCTGAATGATGCTTTCTGTGGTCTCCTAGATAATATTTTCTGATTAACCTTGTTCTGATGCTTTCTATTTATTTTCCTTGAGATTAAATTTCCTCTCAAACAACTTGCTTTTCATGGAGCACCTGGGTGGGAATCAAACCCATTCAAGTACCACCCACTAAGGGGTGTTCCTAAGCACTCTTCACAATCTGGATAAAAGAATGGGGATAACAAATATCAGTCAGACTGCCCACTCAGGTTCTTTTCTCTAGCCAGACCCTGCAAAGGTTTTCACTCAGGACTTAACAAAAGAAATGAATTGGGAAGAAATTAGCATATACCATGGAATAAGCACATATCGTCACTGGAAGAAGCAACAAATGTTTACAAAAAATACAGAATAATTTTTATAAAAAAGAAGGAAAATAAGTAACTAAAAATTTTAATTTTTCTGTTAACATGAAATCCATCCTCACTATAATATTATTGAAACGTTTGGCCTGACATATCTCAGGTTGTGTATGTTCTAACATGGCTGTACAATGTCGCTTTTAATCTATTACTTTCTGTTTAATTTTGATGCATTTCAATCTACTAATTTCCTTTTACTATAACTAAAACACTACTTACCTGAAAATTATCAATTGTCTTATTATTACGCAAAACTCACTCTGTATATTACTAATATTTATAGCCCTAAGTATATAAATTTATGAACTGTATTTCTAACATGCTAGCTGTTTATGTTACTCTTTATTGTACAAGATGGAAGAATTCATGTTCTCTTGATGGAATATTATTAATATATTCTACAAAATACCTGTAGATTTTATACTAGGATGAACTTTATATTTTTCTAAATGTTTAGATGAAATAAATGTTTTATTGAATTAGTACGTTTGGGAAGGTTTTACCCCATTAGGCTTAAGTTTTTTTCTTCCGTATTTTGTTTCTTGCCTCTCCAATGTTTCAAACATTTCCAGTGACCACAGTGACTGGGGTTCAAAGTAGTAAGCTTTTGACAAAATGCTGTCTTGTAGAACTTTTTTTCTTAACTATATATTCACATAACTTCATGCTATACAACATTGGTATGCATAAGATCTACATTTATTTCCAAAACCAAACAAAAGTCTAAAAATAATTTGGGCAAATATGTCATCATAGTTCCTATGAGTACTTCATTTACCAGGATACACTGTGGGATAGAAATGATCAGTCTAGGCCAAGCACAGTGGCTCACACCTGTAATCCCAGCACTCTGGGAGGCTGAGGATGGCGGATCACCTGAGGTCGGGAGTTCGAAACCAGCCTGACCAACATGGGTAAACCCTGTCTCTACTAAAAATACAAAATTAGCCAGGCATGGTGGCACATGCTTGTAATACCAGCTACTTGGCAGGCTGAGGCAGGAGAATCGCTTGAACCTGGGAGGTGGAGGTTGCGGTGAGCCGAAATTGCACTCCAGCCTGAGCAACAAGAGCGAAACTCTGTCTCAAAAATAAATAAATAAATAAATAAATAAAAGGAAATGATGAGTCTAGGTCAGGAATCATTTCCAAGATCGTCCTATCATAGGTGATGTTCCAGTTTTCTGTGAACATGGCTACAAAATCATGCAGACTGTCCAAAACTGAGGCTACATCTCCGGAATGAAGGTTTGTCCTTTAAGGAAGGATAAGAGAAGACATGCATTCCTAGGAAGATGTGAATACCCAAAAACTAGTCTATGGAAACATCATGTAGTAAAGCACTTCTCAGTAACTCTAAAGTAGAGAAGCTATTTCAAACTAAGAATACATCTTTAGAGATGTGGAAAGTTTAACCTTCAGTCTGCTGCTAGAAGGGTTGAGGATCTAGATACTCATGCAATTTGTATGGAGGAACGTAGAAAGAATGAAATACAGAATTTTACTATCTTCTCTGTCATGCATACAACTACCCTTGAGAACATTTTTTAAATTTTTCTGTATCTTTATAAAAGTATAATTGATATAAAAAGAACTGCATATATTTAATGTATACAATTTCAAACACCCATGATATCATCATCACAAACAAGGTAACAGACATATCTAATACCTCTCAAAGTTTCCTTGAGAACATTTTAAGAGAAAATGAAGAATTTAAAGATAATCAATAGCTTTTTTTTATTATAAGTCCTCTATCTTATTATATATAACATTGTTAAGTAACCATTAAATGTCACTTGGTCAATAAGACAATGTGTTGTATTAAAGAGACACTATGCCATATAACTGTTCATCTAAATGGCCAAAATAATGACCTAAAGTTTATTTGGAATCAAATGATCTATATTTAGTGTTAACTTTTTAAATTTCCTGAAAATATATAACTCTCACTATGGAACCAAATTTTAGATTCTTGACTATCAATATTAACATTCAGGAAAATAAAAATTCTTCAAGAAATTTCCATTTTTGCTAGTTTTATACTTGCTACCAAATTCTTGATGTTTAGGTTGCCAGAATGGAGCACTCAATCAAATTTGAACTTCAGTACTTCCTGAAAGCACTGATCTTAAGTAATTTGGGACATACACTAAAAAATTATTCATTTTCGTACCTGTAATTCAAGTTGAACTGGGTGTCCTGAATTTTTAGTTGCTAAATCTAGCAACCCTATTGAGGTTACTAATATACATCACAAATTAATGAATCCAAAATGCGCACACCTTAGCCGCAGAAAGACAATGCAGGACCATGAAAGGGAATTGACTGAATTTGCATCTTAGTAAAGTAGCTCAGCCTAAATTAACCATATGTGGAAAATTACAACCTACTGAGTAGGTAAATGGGCATACAGTGACCATACAGACCAAGGATCACCAACCACATTGTTTGTCAAGACTAATTAGGATTTAATGAAGATAGCTCCAGTCTTCATTTATCATTCCAATCTCCATCACAAGACAGACTACAACAAAGAGGTAAAGAAAACTACATCAAAATCTAAGAAGCAGGTGTGGATGTCAAACTCCATCAGGTCAACTAGAAACTAATCGCATATTTCTCTATTTAAACATGACAGATAAAGTACAGACTACTTTATTCTTCTTAGCAATTGGAGAGTTTTCAGTGGGGATCTTAGGGAATGCATTCATTGGATTGGTAAACTGTATGGACTGGGTCAAGAAGAGGAAAATTGCCTCCATTGATTTAATCCTCACAAGTCTGGCCATTTCCAGAATTTGTCTATTATGCGTAATACTATTAGATTGTTTTATGTTGGTGCTGTATCCAGATGTCTATGCCACTGGTAAACAAATGAGAATCATTGACTTCTTCTGGACACTAACCAACCATTTAAGCATCTGGTTTGCAACCTGCCTCAGCATTTACTATTTCTTCAAGATAGCTAATTTCTTTCACCCACTTTTCCTCTGGATGAAGTGGAGAATTGACAGGGTGATTTCCTGGATTCTATTGGGGTGCGTGGTTCTCTCTGTGTTTATTAACCTTCCAGCCACTGAGAATTTGAATGCTGATTTCAGGCGTTGTGTGAAGGCAAAGAGGAAAACAAACTTAACTTGGAGTTGCAGAGTAAATAAGGCTCAACATGCTTCTACCAAGTTATTTCTCAACCTGGTAACGCTGCTCCCCTTTTCTGTGTGCCTGATGTCATTTTTCCTCTTGATCCTCTCCCTGCGGAGACATATCAGGTGAATGCAGCTCAGTGCCACAGGGTGCAGAGACCCCAGCAGAGAAGCCCATGTGAGAGCCCTGAAAGCTGTCATTTCCTTCCTTCTCCTCTTTATTGCCTACTATTTGTCCTTTCTCATCGCCACCTCCAGCTACTTTATTCCAGAGACGGAATTAGCTGTGATTTTTGGTGAGTTCATAGCTCTAATCTACCCCTCAAGCCATTCATTTATCCTAATACTGGGGAACAATAAATTAAGATGTGCATCTCTAAAGGTGCTTTGGACAGTAATGTCTATTCTAAAAGGAAGAAAATTCCAACAACATAAACAGATCTGAAGAAAAACTAAGCTTTTCTAGGACAAACAAAGATAAGATGTTTCTAAATTAACTTCAGTTATTGCATTAATGTTTTATGGATTAATGACTCCTAAAACTTAATTAGTATATCTGTAATTATCTGTAATTGTATATCTGTAATTGTAATGTAGGGAATCTTATGTATAGCTAGCTGGATCTCTGTATCTCTGTGTCTGACCCTGTCTGTGTCTCCCTGTTTCTCTCTTCTCTCACTCTTCCTTTCTTTAGAGTTGCTGTTTTTTAAAACATGTTTCAGAACAAAGAGAAATTAATATCCTGATATCAACTATTGGGAGTAGAGGGTATTTTCATAGTTCTAAACCCTGTTTCCAGATGCAAAGTTGTGTGACTAATTCAAAACGACTGTAACAGAATCTTGCTGTTATTTGCATCTTTATGAAAAGCAACTAGTTCCTCCTCATAGTCTTCGCTAGATTGTTCTTCTCAGATCACCCTGCAAAGCTCTACTTTTGGCAAAGACTCAATAAAGTGACAGTTCTTAATAAATGCTGTGGAATTCTATGAATAATCTTATTATAATTAGAGTGAAGGTATATATTATGGATAAATATATTGTCACAGTAAGTTCAAAGATTATTTGAGCACTGCAGGTCAATGAATGAAGGATAATCTATAAGTAAAAAGGGAAATTTTATGTAGAAAATGTTTATAAAATAAGAAGCCTAAATTGAGCTATTAATTATTTATCAAAGAAAATTTATCTACAAAAGATGTACTTCCATGGACTGCATCAGGCAATGATTGTCAAGATGCTGTGATAAGACCTTCAATCAAAAGCTTATATATGGTTATGTTAAAATGTCAAAACTCTCAAAGGATATATTGTCTCAATATATATCATCTCTACACCCCAGAGAAACATTGTTTGGATTGTATATAAGACATCTTTTTTAAAAGGGTTCAATGATTCTCTTTCAGTAATTTGTAGAACAGCAAAACATCTGTAAGAATATAGAACACATTAACAAACACTATCAAGCAACCTGATCTGATATTTATGAAAGACTCCATAAAAGGAAGAGAGAACACATTCTCTTTTCAAGCATATATTGAATATTCTCCGGACAATACCATATGTCATTGTCCCGAATGCAAAAGGAAATATGCATTTGGAACATAGCATCAAAAGCACATCATTTGTACTGTGGCAAAGATACTTTGGGATGATCAATCCTGTACTAACCAGCCTAGAGTAGCCAGGAAATTTGTGTACAAAAAAGAAAATATTTACAAATAAAGAGATATAAATGTTCTCATCAATAAATTTGGTAAAAATCAAAATTAGTTTTATACTAGTTTTATTTGTTCATTTTTCCTCTCTGACTCTGAAAGTGAAAAAGATACACATTGATTTAACTGCTAAATTTACAAAGATGTTTTGGGTACCTTGTAATTTAAAAAAAAAAAAAGAAGAAAATTAGACGCATAGGCTAAAGCTTACTTTTTTTTAATACTGTCTCAAAGAATACCTTTCCCCATACCCTAACTGAGCCAAGGCCCAGTTTGTGTTAACTTTTTAGGCATAGAAACAAGAAACTTGAAGGCTGATTGGAATCTTGGAAGCTCCACATTTGATGCCTCTATATTGTAGCAGTGTTAGTAACCTCTTACTGTACATAATTCTTGTCCTGGCCTACCTAGGATGAAAGTAATATAACCAAGGTAGGTATATTTTCTTCTGAGATTATACTAATTCTGAGAAATTATGCAAAGATGATAACTCAGGGTTGAAAGAAATATTTGCACTGTCTTTCACTCCAAGTATTTAGGATAGAGTTTTCGGGCTTTCTCTAGGTGAGTGTAGTGAAGGGGCTACAGAAAACACAGAAAGACTCCTTTTTTCTATTTTAGTTCCCAGCTTAATAAAAAGATATTCATTAGCACATTGAATGTCTGACTGTTAGACTCTACCTTGGGTACAGAAAATACAGATCAAATGTGACAAAATCCATGCTCTCATGAAATGTACAGTCATAGAAAGCATTATGGAAGACAAATAATGATCAAGTAAACAAAGAAATTATTATGAGTCATGATTAATGCAAATTGAGAACAACTGAAGGTGAAGGATACCTGTATATAGCATGGTCAGGATAGATCAACCCAAGAAAATGAACTCTTAGCTGAGACTTGAATGACAAATATAATCTAGTCATACAACATCCTGGAGAAATAACATCTCCAAAAGATGGAGGAGCAAGTAAGTGCAAAGATCTTAAGGAGCAAATGTTTGAGAAAATGTGACAAAGGTTTGAATGACCAAAGCGTGATGAGCAAGGAGTGAATGGCAGGAGATCATGGTCAAGATCATAAAAGACTTTGTAGGTCGTGAGAGGGAATTTGGATTTAAGTGCAAGGGAAAGACATTGAAGAATTTAAAGCTATGTGCAACATAATTTGACTTAAATATAGATTTAAGTTCACTTTAGTTACAGGAAGAATACTGTATACTTTGGTGAGGGAGTACAATTAGGAAGCTGATAAGTTGTTACAGTAAGTAGTCCATATGAGATATCATGATGGTTCAGATCTGATGGTGGCAATGGGGTTAGGGGATTTTCTTAATGAATGATTTATATATATTATGTAGGTAAAGCTGCTAGGTCTTGCTGAATGATTAGATAAATGCAGGAATTGAACAACAAGATGATTCAAAACAACTTTTTTTTTATAATTATACCTTAAGTTCTGGGGTACATGCGCAGAACGTGCAGGTTTGTTACATAGGTATACAAGTGCCATGGTGGTGTGCCGCACCCATCAATCCATCATCTACATTCGGTATTTCTCCTAATGTGATCCCTTTCCTAGTCCCCCACTCCCTGACAGGCCCCAGTGTGTGATGTTCCCTCCCTGTGTCCATGTGTTCTCATTGTTCAATTCCCACTTATGAGTGAGAACATGTGGTGTTTGGTTTTCTGTTCTTGTGTTCGTTTGCTGAGAATGATGGTTTCCAGTTTCATCCACGCCCCTGCAGAGGACATAACAACTGGGAGTACATGGCTATCTAGAATTGAAGGAGTAATTAATAGAAATAAAAATTCTATTTTTCACATGTTAGGCTTGACACATCTATGAAATAACCAAGTGAAGAGCTCAGATAGATAATTGGATGTATGAATCTGAAACTAACAATAGAACATCAGAAATATAAATTCCAAAGTCATCACCTATAAATGGGATTACTTTTAAAAATAAAAAGAAATCATTGATAAGGAAGTGACACCATATCTGAGCCCTGAAATGTTTGAATCTGTCGAGGTTAGATTGAGAAAAAATAAAACAGCAAAAGAAAATGAGAAGGATCTCATTTGTTATCTTCTGTTAGGAAGACAAGAAAAAAGCAAGGAGAGTGTGGTGGAATGGAAATGTAATAAAGAAATGTAACACACATCACTGTGTTACGAGGAGGGAAATATCAGCTTTTCAAATGCTACTGAGAAAAACTAAATTGACAAAGTAGCCACTGGATTTAGCAACATGGATAAAATTGGTGACCCCAACAAGAGCAAAGGCAGTGGAGCATGGGGCAGAGGTTAGGTCAGTGGGGAAGGTTAAGGAGAGAATGAAATGAGAACACACAGACAGGGTGAATACATAACATTTTTAGTAAGTTTTGTTACTGAGGAAAACACAGAATGGAGTTTGGAAATGAGGTAAAGTTTTAGTGTTTTCATTGGTTTTATTTTTCTATAGGATGATATGGTGAGTGCATGCAAATTGAAATGATTTAATAGAGGGGACAATTTTAATAATATAGGAGAGGGTTAGTAATTGCTGGAGCAATTACGTTACAATCATGGTCCTGACCCCAAAAAGTAAACCCTCGGACCAGAGATAAGGATATTTAGTTGAATGAAGCTGAAAATATTTAACTCTCAGATTCCCTGAAACTTCAGGGCCACGAGAAGCAGATTCCTCCCCGTTGCAAGAGAAGAATAGCCACACTATTTCTGGATACTGTTCAACTAACTCAGCCTCAGGAAAGTTAACGCTTATTCTTCGCAAGATCTGCCCTACCAGTCCTCAGTATTTCAGATCAAGATTTTGGCACAGCCCAATCAGTTAAGCACAGTTTCTCTTCCAAAACAAAATAGCTTCAAGCTAATACTATCTTATACTGCTAATATCTCAATAGGAATAAGGAAACATGCTGGAAATGGGTCTTGAGGGTGGTGACCCAACTCAAGAACCAAGAGGTCCTCTTTATTTAGCTTGTATTCGGTTGGTGCAAAACTAATTGCGGTTTTGCTATTAAAAGTAATTGGCAAAAACTGCAGTTACTTTTGCATCAATATGAAAAATTTATTGAATGAGGGCCTTTCAGTAATGATTTGGAGCTCAATATGCTGGCATAGGCACATAAATCCAGGCCTCATATTTTATTTGGATGACTCCATGGAACTTGGACACACTGATGACTTGGTATGTAAGTTGGAGTTGCTGCAACTTCCTTGATATGAGATTAGGAAGGGATCAGGGAAATTCAGGGAGATGGGAAAGACAGAACAGACAAACCACATAAGACCTGAGAAACTGCCACCTGACTATGTGCCCTGAGAGATCCCAAAGGAAATCCGTTTACTGAGACATAATGAATGCCCTGGTGAGGGGAGCACTGGCAGCAATGAGAACTCAGTGATGGGCTGTTCTCTGTAAGCCAGAGTTGCCTAGTGGGAGAGCCTGTCAAGAAACTGGACTCCCAAGTGCCAATGAGTTTGTTGGAATTGCTATGTGCAGTACACAATGATTGTTACTACATTTGACAACAAGGCCAGCCAGAGATAATCAGAACACCATGATGTACAGGAATCTGCAGTGATCACTAACAGAAATTGTGTTCTTAGAATTCAGATAGAAAGAGAAATAAACTGTTTCTTGAACTACATAAGAAAAAATGAAATGCCAAGTAGCTAGTGCAGTGAAAAATCACTGTTCCTCCTCAAGCTTCAAGCACAAAGTCACTTCACTAGAAGTCCTTTAGTTGAGTAGGAGGCTGTGTCCTGTTGACCAAAGACCCTGTGAAGTGACCGCAAGTTTTCATGGTAAACGTTTTCCCAATTCTCAATCCTCTCCAAGGGAACTGCACTCACTTGACAGAATTGAGAAAGAGGAGTAATTATATATTTTAAGAGCTTTTAAATCAAGGGTTTGCCCTGACACTACTATCAGAGCAATCGAAATGCCATTATGATCTTCCAGCAACAGTGGAGGCTTTGGGGACAAATTCCTTGGCGGCTCCAGTGAATCCACAGTCCTACCTTGTGGTTATTTTCCTAGTTATCAAGAATAAAACTGGGATAGATATACTTAGCAGCTATCAGACACAATATCAAGGCTCTTAAACTTTAGGTGGACAGAATGACTCATCTGGTGCATGTCAGCAATTCTGTCTTTACCTATTCAAGTTTTGAGTAGACGTTGAAAGACAGATATTAATTGGGTGCCAAAAAGGTAGAAATATGTGCAGACTTGACTTCTTCTGAAAACCGTTCTCACATAGTAAGAGGTGGATGTTCAGGTTTTTAGTCTAATTCTAGCATCTCTGGGGAGATATTGGCAATGACTGGTTTGTAACCAACCATATGGTTGCATTTCCAAAGGCAAAATATATGTGTACAGATCATCTATTGTGGTTCTCAGTCCAGGCCCATCATAATGGTGTGGAGAGATAAGTCTTTTTCAAACCTGATCAGGACACCTATGTATCTAATAAAGAACCGTATAATCTGGTATTTAACTTCTGTATGTTAAAATGTAAATTATTTAATTAAAATTTACATACAAATCCCAACGTTTATCCTTAAAATATCTCGATCAGATAGTAGGATGCTCTCTGTGACTGGAATTTAGGTGTAACTAGAAAAAAAAAAAGCTATTCTAAAACTGTTAGAAAATTGCTGCTAGGAACCTTAAGTGTGGCAAAAGAAAATTATTTTGGGGAATGATTTCTCTGTTCCAGTTAGAATCATGTAATAAGCTTGCATGGCCCAAAATATACAAATCAACAATTTCTTCATTGTTCTCTTCCTTGTCTTCAAATAATCATTCTGGAAGGGTCCTATTCTCTGCACTGGGGATACAAAGGTAATGAATTATTTGCCACTATTTTTAAGCAATTCAGAATCCAATGGAAGATTTAGCTTGTGCATAACACCTAATGATGATCACCATCAGAAAAGTGGAAAAAGAAGGTGTTATGAAAGTTTAAATCAAGGGGTGAAAGGGAAAGTCTCATGCAGGAGGTGACAAGTGCTCTGCAACAGGGAGAGTAGAGGGCTGGGGAAAGTGGAATGAAATGCATGGCTAAGTCTATGCATAGTTCATGGCATTTTCATTGATTTAGGAACACTGAACACTCCAGCAAGACTGAAGAGAAATAAAGGAAGCTAAAGTTGGAAATGTGGGTTAGTTTCATATTGTTGAAAGACACTGACGTAAATAAATAGCAAATTGAATTCATTATTTATTCTGTAGCCAATAAAGAGACTTTTGAGAGGGCGTAAGATGATCATTCTTTTGCAAATACTTCAGACTGGGATATAAACGATTTAACAGTGTAAAATTTTGCTTAAAGAAAAGGGGTACCTCTTTATCAAGGTATTTGCTTTAGAAGATGGCAGACAGGAGGCAGGACTAGCTTGCAGCTCCTGCTCCTATGAGCAGTGTGTGGAGACTAACATTGTGAACTTTAGCTCCAAGAACTACTGCAGAAACATACTAGGAAAGCCAAGAGAATCCACAGACCCTTTGAAGGAACTGGATCACCACTGCAGGCTCCCTGAGACACTGAGAAACTGTGCTGTTATCCACAGCTGCATGACCTGAAGACAGATCATATCATAGGACTCTTTGCAGACACTCCCCAGTACCAGGCCAGAGCCTGGTAGCTATGCTGGGTGGCTAGACCCAGAAGAGCAGAAACAATCACTACATTTTGCCTCTCAGGAAGCCCCATTCCTAGGGGAAGGTGGAGAGCCACATCAAGGGAACACCGCATCTGACAAAAGAATCTGAAGAGCAGCCCCTGAATCCAAGATCATCCTTCTGACATAGTCTACCCAAATGAGAAGGAACCAGAAAAATAATTCTAGCAATATCACAAAACAAGGTTCTTTAACATCTCCAAAAGATCATACCAGCTCAGCAGCAATGGATTCAAACCAAGACAAAATCTCTGAATTGCCAAAAAGAGAACTCAGGTCGATTATTAAGGTAATCAAGGAGACACCAGAGAAAGGTGAAGTTCAACTTAAAGAAATCAAAAACATGATATAGGATATGAAAGGAAAATTCTTCAGTGAAATAGATAGCATAAATTAAAAACAATCACAACTTCTGAAAATCAAGGATACACTTAGAGAAATGCAAAATGCATTGGAAAGTCTTAGCAATAGAATTGAATAAGCAGAAGAAAGAACTTCAGAGCTTGAAGACAAGGCTTTTGAATTAACCTAATCCATCAAAGACAAAGAAAAAAGAATTTTTAAGTCTCCAAGAAGTTTGCAACTATGTTAAACATCCAAACCTAAGAAAAAGTGGTGTCTTGAGGAAGAAAAATCTAAAAGTTTAGAAAACATGTTTGAAGGAATAACCGAGAAAAACTTCCCCAGTCTTGCTAGAGATCTAGACATCCAGGTACAGGAAGTTCAAAGAACACCTGGGAAATTCATCGCAAATAGATCATTGCTTAGGCACATAGTCATCAGGTTATCTAAAGCCAAGACAAAGGAAAGAATCTTAAGGGCTGTAAGGCAAAAGCATTAGGTAATCTATAAAGGCAGCAAGTTCAACACAATAAATAGAATAGTACCTCACATCTCAATACTAACATTCAATGTAAATGGCATAAATGCTCCACTTAAAAGATACAGGATAACAGAATAGATAATAATTCACCAACCAACTTTCTGGTGTCCTCAGGAGACTCACCTAACACAGAAGGACTCACACAAACTTAAGGTAAAGGGGTAGAAAGAGATATTCCATGCAAATGGACACCAAAAAACGAGCAGAAGGAGCTATTCTTATTTCAGACAAAACAAATTTTAAAGGAACAGTGGTTAAAAAGAAACCAAGATGGACATTATATAATGGTAAAAGGCCTTGTCCAGCAGGAAAATATCACAATCCTAAACATATATGCACCTAACATTAGAGCTCCCAGATTTATAAAAGAATTACTATGAGACCTAAGAAATGAGATAGATGGCAACACAGTAATAGCAGGGGACTTTAATACTCCACTGACAGCACTAGACAGGTCATCAAGACAGAAGGTCAACAAAGAGACAATGGACTTTTTACCCTACAACAAATAGATTTAACAGCTATTTACAGAATATTCTACCCAACAACTGCAGCATATACATTCATCAGCACATGGAACATTCTCCAACATAGACCATATGATGGGTCACAAAACAAGTCTCAGTAAATTTTAAAAACTCAAAATTATATCAAGCACTCTCTCAGACCACAGTAGAATAAAATTGGAAATCAACTCCAAAAGAAACCCTCCAAACTATTCAAATACATGGAAATTAAATAATCTACTCATGAATGCTTGTTGGATCAACAACGAAATCAAGATGGAAATTTAAGAATTCTTTGAACTGAACAATAATAGTGACACAACCTATCAAAACCTCTGGGACACAGCAAAAGTGGTGCTAAGAGAAAAGTTCATAGCCCTAAATGCCTACATCAAAAAGTCTGAAAGAGCACAAATAGACAGTCTAAGGTCACACCTCATGATAATTGAGAAACAAGAGCAATCCAAACCCAAAGCCAACAGAAGAAAATAAATAATGAAGATCAGAGCAGAGATAAATGAAATTGAAAACAAAATACAAGAGATAAATGAAACAAAAAGCTGATTCTTTGAAAAGATAAATAAAATTGATAGACCATTAGTGAAATTATCCAAGAAAAGAAGAGGGAAGATCCAAATACCCTCAATTAGAAGTGAAAAGGGAGATGTTACAACTGTACCACAGAAATACAAGAGATTATTCAAGGCTACTATGAACAGTTTTATGCACATAAACCAGTAAACCTAGAGGAGATGGATAAATTCTTGGAAATATACAACCCTCCTAGATTAAACCAGAAAGATATAGAATCTCTTCTATATCTTCAGAAAAGACCAATAACAATCAGCGAGGTTGAAATGGTAATACAAAAATTGCCAAAAAAAAAAAAAAAAAAGTCTAGGCCCAGATGGACAACAGCTGAATTCTATCAGACATTCAATGAAGAATTGGTACCCATCCTATTGACACTATTCCAAAAGATAGAGAAAGAGGATATTCTCCTTAAATCATTCTATGAAGCTAGTATCACTCTAATACCAAAACCAGGGAAGGACACAACAAAAAAAAGAAAACTACAGATCAATACCCCCAATTAACATAGATGCAAAGATCCTCAATAAAGTACTAGCAAACTGAATCCAACAGCATATCAAAAAGATAATACACCATGATCAAGTGGGTTTCATACCAGGAATGCAGAGATGGTTTAACATACATGTCCATAAATGTGATACATCACATAAAAGGAATTAAAAAGAAAAACTACACGACGTCTCAATAGAAGCAGAAAACGAATTTGACAAAATCCAGCATCCCTTTATGATTAAAATCCTCAACAAAATCAACATAGAAGGGGCATTCTTAAGGTACTAAAAGCCATCTACGGCAAACCAATAGTCAACAGTATATTGAATGGAAAAAAAGTTGCAGACATTTCCCTTAAAAATTGGAACAAAATATGGATACCCACTTTCACCACTTCTATTCAACATAGTACTGGAAGTCCTAGCCAGACAAGAGAAAGAAATAAAGGGCATCCAAATTGGTAAAGAGGAAGTCAAACTGTCAATGTTTGCTGAAGATACGAATGTATACCTAGAAAACCTTAAGGACTCATTCAAAAAGCTCCAGAACTGGTAAATGTATTCAGTAAAGTTTCAGGATACAAAATTAGTGTACACAAATAAGTAGCTCTGCTAAACACCAACAGTGACCAAGATGACTCAACCCCTTTTACAATAGCTGCAAAAAAAAAAAAAAAACCTTAGGAATACACCTAACCAAGGATGTGAAAGACTTCTACAAGGAACACTACAAACACTGTGAAAAAAAATCATAGATGACACAAACAAATGGAAACACATCCCATGTTCATGGATAAGTAGAATTAATATTGTGAAATGACCCTGCTGACAAAAGCAATCTATAAATTCAGTGCAATTCCCATCAAAATACCACCATCATTCTTCAGAGAACTAGAAAAAAAAGTTCTAAAATTCAAATGAAATTTTAAAAAGAGCCCACATAGCTAAAGCAAGACAAAGGAAAAGGGACAAATTTGGAGGCATCACTTTACCTGACTTCAAACTATAATATAAGGCCATAGTCACCAAAACAGCATAGTACTGGTATAAAAATAGGCACATAGACCAATGGAACAAAATAGAGAACCCAGAAATAAAGCCAAATGCTTACAGCTAACTGATCTTCAAAAAAGCAAACAAGAACATAAAGTGAAGAAAGGATACCCTATTCAACAAATGGTGCTGAGATAATTGGCAAGCCACATGTAGAAGAATGAAATTGGATCCTCATCTCTCACTTTATACAAAATCAACTGAAGACAGATCAAAGACTTAAATCTAAGACCTGAAACCAAAAAGATTCTAGAAGATAATATCAATAAAACCCTTCTAGACACTGAGTTAGCCAAAGACTTCATGACCAAGAACACAAAAGTAAATGCAACAAAAACAAAGGTAAATAGATGGGACCTCATTAAACTAAAAAGCATTTGCACAGAAAAGGAATAATCAGCACAGTTAACAGACAACCCAAAGAGTGGCAGAAAATCTTCAAAATCTATACTTCTAACAAATGACTAATATCCAGAATCTATAAAGAACTCAAATTAGCAAGAAAAAAAAAACAATCTCATCAAAAAGTGGGCTAAGGACATAAATAAATAATTCTCAAAAGAAGGTATACAAATGGATACCAAGCATACAGAAAAATGCTCAACAGCATTAATTATTAGGGAAATGCAATTCAAAACCACAATGTAATACCATCACACTCTTGCAAGAATGGCCATAATCAAAAAATAATAGACGTTGGTGTGGATATGGTGAAAAGGGAACACTTTTACACTGTTGGTGGGAATGTAAACTAGTACAACCACTATGGAAAACTATTTGGGGATTCCTTAGAGAACTAAAAGTAGATGTACTGTTCAATCCAGCAGTCCCACTATTAGGTATCTACCGAGAAGAAAAGAAGTCATTATATGAAAAAGATATATGCACATGCATGTTTGTAGCAGCACAATTTGCAATTGCAAAAATATGGAAGCAGCTCAAATGCCCATCAATCAGTGAGTGGATAAAGAAAATGTGCCATATATATATATACACATTTGTATTTGTACATACACGCATACATTTATACATACATTTCCACTTTATTTGTGAATGTCCTTGCCTATTTGCTATGCTTGTATTACACAAAACTGTACTGATTGGATATGGGACATGATCTTTGCTGACCAATGTTTTGATTGAAATGATACCAACTCATTACCAAGTAAATTATTGTCAATTATCTGTACTATCTAATGTTATTATGAGGTTCATTTTTTTTTTTACCTTTTTTATACCTTCAATAAATGCTTTAATGAAACATTAGAAAAGATCACAAATAAGGCTCCTAGTCTGCGTGCAACATAAAAATAAAACTTATTCTTTAATCCTCACCTTAATCAGTTCCAAACAGTTCTGCCTTCAGGTTTATCTGTTTTAGTATATTTTGAATTGATTACACTCATATATGTCTGAACATGAATCCACTCATATTCATCCACAGAGTGGTCATATTACTTCAGAAGCTAGAGGGAAATTCTATCAGGAATCCAGGCACTGAGAAAAACAGGACTATTAAATCTTAATTTTGCTTCCAAGAAAAAGGTCAGTTCTAAATCTGATTCTAGAATTAAAGGTGATCGTGCATGTGGAAATCATCAGAATTAAATATTTTTCATTTCTCCTTCTATAAATTCATTAATCCTAACATTAAAAGTAAACTATTTATAACCTTAATAGAAAAGCCATTCGAGCCTTCATTTTTACCCTCACCTGATTTTAGAGTCAATCTTTTTTGGGGGTCTTCTGCATTCACATGGGTGATTCCTCGTAGGTATAACTATATTTTGACACTCAGAAAAGCAAAGAAATTCTCAGCTAGGCACAACCACTAGCTTGACTGTGGGCCCAGCAACTGAGAGATGCATGCCTCTAACACCTCTCTCTGCTGACCTCCACTAAGGCTCTGGAGGTGGAATGGAATAAGAACAGTGTAAAATTAGGCTACGTTCATTCTTTAAAAACAAATCTGATAGGTGAACTTTCTCACAGTATTAGTTTGCTAGGGCTGCTGTAGCAAAGTACCCACTGATTGAGTGGCTTAAACAACAGAACTATATTCTCTCCCAGTTCTGGATGTAGTTCGAGATTAAGTTGTTGACTCAAGATGGTTCAGTGTTAGGGCCATAAGGAAGAATTTGTCCCGTCCTTCCATCCTAGCTTCCTGTAGTTTGCTAGTGATCTTGGGCATCCCTTGGCTTCTGCTATATCACCCCAATCTCTGCCTTGATCTTCACATGGTATTCTCCGTGTTCATGTCTGTGTCTAAATCTCCACATTTTGTAGACACCAGTCATAGGGTTGTCAGCCCCTAATCATGTAAGTCATCTTAACTAATTACATCTACAACAACCCTATTTTCAAATAAGGCCACATTCAGAGATACTGATGTTAGTTCAGGATCATATAAATTTTTGGAGGACACATTCAACCCATTATATGCATCTTCTTCTATACTTTGCTTAGTTCTGGTACCATCACCGGGTTTTACTCACATAATTTTCACATATTCATATATGCAGAATTAAGTCAACTGCGTGATCTCAAAATAATGTATAAGGTATATCTCCATGTCTATAAACTAAGGGGAAGTTTGCCTGATTGACAGGTGATTGGTAAGTCATCTCTAACAGTGCATGCTGAGGTTCCGCAGGCCCTCATGAATCCGAGCTATAAACAAAAATGTAACAAAATGGCTCATATGCCTTGCTAGATTGCCTCTGACAAAGTTCACAAGGTAACTTTCCCTGTGTTTGAACTGAGAAAAGCGTATGTGTATTGATAATCTAGTTACTATTGTCAAGAATAAAAATAGTTTCATTTCAAACATTGCTGGTAGTTAAGCCCTCATAAAAATTATATTAAAAGCTGAACTCCCTTAAAGCTCCACAATACAGACCAGTAGGAGTCCAGTCAGGGCCCTGTATCTCCCTATTTTTTGTGTCCCTTGACTAAGAACCATGATCCTAAAAAGCAAACAAGAGCCAAGGCTTTAATGCTGATGACTTTGATGTTTGGTAGTTTGAGAAAAGAAAGACCCAGAAATTTACACTTTCAAAAGGTCTTTCGTCACCAGTTGAGCTCCATCAGTCTCTGAAGCAAAGAGACAGATTTTAGACGGAAGCAAAAAATTAACCTGGGCATCTTCTACGCCTGATAGCTCTACCATTAAGTGGTCTCCCAACACAAGATACCAACAGAGAAAGGAGAGGGAAGTGGGGAGGGGAAGAAGGAGGCGGCGGCTAGGAGAGAAGGAAAAGAAAGGAGAAGAAAAACATACAGAAAGGGGTAGAACTTGGGTAGGCTGTGGGCTAACATAAAATGTGTCAGAAAAACCTCAGAGCGGAAATAGCACTTGCTCTTATAAAAACGAAGGCGACTTATCTTTGGGTAAGGTGGAAACAAGGAAAATTGTAGTAAATACAAATCTGGACAAAGACTTTAAGGGAGATTAAAGTCAAGATTTTTTAAATAAGAGAAATTAAAACCAACAAGAAACGATAATTAGGGAATTTAAAAAGAAATTCAGTAGATTATTGAACAAAATAAAGGTAGGATTTAGGGAATTACAGAAGGCTATCTTTAGCCAGGCCCTCTTCACTGGCCAATAGGAGCGCCTCTGTACTGACCACCCTGGCCACCTCTTCCAGGCTGGCCTCTCTAGCTACCTCTGACCACCTCTGTCACCCTGGGCCACCTGGCAATCAGCCTCCTATGCCACCTCTGTGTCTGGAATTGGTGGGTTCTTTGTCTCACTTACTTCAACAATGAAGCCACGGACCCTCATGGTGTATGTTACAGTTCTTAAAGATGGTGTCTGGAGTTCGTTCCTTCAGATGTTCAGATGCGTCTGGAGCTTCTTCCTTCTGGTGTGTTCGTGGTCTGGTCTCGCTGACAGGAGTGAAGCTGCAGACATTCACGGTGAGTGTTACAGCTCTCAAAAGCAGCGTCTCTGGAGTTGTTCATTCTTCCCGATTGGTTCGTGGTCTCACAGGCTTCAGGAGTGAAGCTGCAGACCTTGGCAGAGAGTGTTACCGCTAATAAAGGCAGCCTGAACCCACAATTAACGGCCGCAAGATTTATTACTAACAGCTAAAGAACAAAACCTCCAGAGCTTAGAAAGTGAGCCTATGGGGTTGCCACTGCTAGCTGGGGCAGACTGCTTTTATTTCCTTATCTGGCCCCACCCACATCCTGCTGATTGGTCCATTTTACAGAGAGCTGATTGGTCTATATTACAGAGACCTGATTGGTCCATTTTACAGAGAGTTGATTGATCCGTTTTGACAGAGTGCTGATTGGTGCATTTACAATCCTCTAGCTAGACCTAAGAGTTCTCCAAATCTTCACCAGCTCAACTAGACACAGAGCACTGATTGGTGCATTTACAAACCTTGAGGTAGACACAGGGTGCTGATTGGTGTGTTTACAAACCTTGAGCTAGACACAGAGTGCTGCTTGGTGTATTTACAATTCCTTAGCTGGACAAAATGGTTCTCCAAGTCCCCACCAGATTAGCTAGATACAGAGTGCTGATTGGTGCATCCACAAACCCCGAGCTAGACACACAGTGCTGATTGGTGCATATATAATCCTCTGGCTAGACACAAAAGTTCTCCAAGTCCCCACCCAACTCAGGAGCCCAGCTGGCTTTGCCTCGTGGATCCCCGACTAGGGCACTGCAGACTGCCCGCCAGTCCACCACCTGCACCCCTCAGCGGGAAGGTGGATGGGACTTGGCGCCAAGGCACAGGGGGCGGCGCCCCTCCGGGAGGCTCCGCCCACCCCGGAGTTCACCCGACGGGTGCTCGGACATGACAGGCTGCAGGTGGGAGCCCTGCCCTGCGGGTAGGCGGCTGAGGCTGAGGCCGGGAGAGAATTCAGCCCCGTGCTGGCGGGCCGGCAGTGCTGGGGGACCCAGCGCGCACCCTCCCCAGCTGCTGGCCCGGATGCTAAGCCCCTCACTGTCCTGGGCCGGTGGCGTCGGCTGGCGGCACTGAGTGCCGGGCCCACCGAGCCCGGGGCCGCCCTGGTTCCCACCCGCGCCTCTCTCTCCAAACCTCCCTGCAAGCAGAGGGAGCGGGCTCCGGCCTCCGCCAGCCCAGAGAAGGATTCCCACAGTGCAGTGACAGGCTGAAGGGCTCCTCAAGCGCCGCCAGAGTGGACGCAGAGGCCGAGGAGGCTCCGAGAGGGAGGGCTGCCAGGGCTGCCAGCACGCTTTCACCTCTCACCTCCCCCGTACGGCTTTCAGGTGAGCTCTCCTGGCCTCCCTGGACAGGCTGCTGACCCTGACTTGCCTTTTTATTTTTGCCCTTCTTGCCACACTGGCATCTGAGCTCTCCTTGGGGTGTGAGTTGTGATTCCTCCTGAGTTTCCTCAACTAATTCATCAGCAGCTTAGGTGAAATGACACAGATCCAAAAAAGAACAAATAAAGAGAAGGGTTAGCCATAAACTTAAGGCAACTATGGAATCCGCCATAGTCTAAACTTAGTGAGGAGTAATATTTTACTGGTTTAAATGGCATTAGGTGGTGACCAGGACCCAGGCCCTAGAAGAAAAGGGGAAGAGAAATCCCGACTCTTGAGAGGACCCGCACTTAGTTGGGCACCTCTCAATTGCCTCATCACGGTGTACTCTCCCACCCTCCATATCCTTGGGTTCCACATCCACAGATTCAACCAACGCCGATCAAAGGTATTTGAAGAAAATAATAGAACAATTAAAAATAATGCAAAGTTTAGGCCGAGCGTGGTGGCTCATGCCTGTAATCCCAGCACTTTGGGAGACCGAGGCGGGCAGATCTCAAGGTCAGGAGATCGAGACCATCCTGGCTAACGCTGTGAAAATACAAAAAATTAGCCAGGCATGGTGGTGGGCGCCTGTAGTCCCAGCTACTCGGGAGGTTGAGGCAGGAGAACGGCATGAACCCGGGAGGTGGAGCTTGCAGTGAGTTGAGATCCCGCCGCTGTACTCCAGCCTGGGCAACAGAGCAAGACTCCATCTAAAAAAAAAAAAAAATGCAAATTTTAAAGCAATACAGTTTAACAACTACTCACATAATATTTACACTTCATTAGGTATGTATCTTATTTAGATATTATTTAAAGTCCACCAGAGGATTGTGTAGGTTATGTGCAAATACTACCCAATTTTGTATAATGGACTTATGCATCTCAGATTTTAGTATCTACAAGGGGCTCTGGAAGCAGTCCCCCATGGTTATAAAGGAGTGTCTATATAGTACATGAAGTAAACCATAAACCACCAGATTTCTCATGGTGTCTAAAAAACCACCAGACAGAGTCACTATCTCTACCTGTAAATATACATGATACCTTGACACAAGTCTATTGAACAGGGGATAATTATTGGCCACCTTATCTATGCCAATAGCAGAGCAATCATACAAGGCCCACTCTCCCACTGCCTCTGTTATTTTCCACAAACTCTTAAGTCTATAGTTTCACAAATAGAATATATAAATAAAACCCACCCCATATTGTCTCCTTTTGCAAATTTCTAGTACCTATAATTAAATCCAAGCCCTTACCATCTTTACTATTTTTTTGGCTCGAACAACGGCAATTCATTTTTACAGTTCTGGAAGCTAGAAGTTTAAGATGAAAGCATGTGTAAGTTTGGTTTCCTCTGGGGCCTCTCTGGCTATGGAGAGGCCACCCTCTTGCTGCCTCTTAACGTGGCAGTCCCTCTGTGCATGGGTGCTCCTGGTGTCTCTTCCTCTTCTTACAAGGACACCAGTCATACTGGGCTAGGGTGCAACCCTAAAGGCCTAATTTTAACTTAATCACCTCTTTGAAGGCCTTATCTCCAAATATGGTCACATTCTGAGGTACTGGGGGTTAGAACATTGTATTAGTCTGTTCTCATGCTGCTGATAAAGACGTATGCAAGACTAGATAATTTATAAAGAAAGAGAGGTTTAATGGATTACAGTTCCACGTGGCTGGGGAGGAGGTCCCACAATCATGGCAGAAGGCAAAAGGCATGTCTTACATGGTGGCAGGCAAGAAAGAATGAGAGTAAAGCAAAAAGGGAAACCCCTTATAAAACCATCAGATCTGGTGAGACTTGCTTACTACCATGAGAACAGTGTGGGGAAACCACCCCCATTATTCAATTATCTCCCACCAGCTCCTTCCCACAACATGTGGAAATTATGGGAGCTACAAATTCAAGATGAGATTTGGGTGAGGACACAGGCAAACCATATCAGATGTCAAGATAAGAATTTGGGGGAAACACAATTCAGCCCAGAACACTCTTCTACTTCCATGTTTCTCACTTACTTCTGGCTCTTCTACCTCAGTAAAGGACATTCTTAAATCCTTTTCATATTTGAAGCACTAACAACCCACTCCTAATTCAGCTCTTCCCCCTGTTCTATCTAGATGACTGCCATCACTGTCAAGGTGTGAAAATACCCTAAGCTGGGAATCTCAAACTCAAATATAGAGGAGCCAGGGGAATCATGAGTGGACCAGGTGGTGAACAAGAGACTACTACCAGTGCCGTGCAAAGGTAAAGACCACCATCTATTGCCAGATAACTTCAGTCAGATTTGAAAAGAGAGTCTAGGGTGTCCTGTTCTGTTTTTTCAGAGAACCCAGAAATATATTTATGTGAAGTTTCCCAAGTTTTATATGCTGGTAACAAAAACAGAAATGCCCCCCAAAACTGTAGGCCCTCACTGTCTTTCGTATCAGCTTTCAATTACTTCTTTGTGATCTCATGGCCGTGACTCTTAATTACGATCATTCTCTTGCAGACTAACATACTTTTCATTGAATACCCTAGACATGTCAGACACTAAGATTCAAAGAACCAAAGGCAGTCTGTATCCTCAAGCTGCCTTCATTGTTGTCAGGTGAACAGAGAAATGATTGTGCCACTCTGCTGTTCAAAAATCTCTGCCACAAAACTAAATAACAAATTCAAGTTGCCATTTGTAACAGCCTTCACAATCTGGAGCTCACCCACATTTTCAACTTCATTATCTTGTATTTTGATTTCAGCCATTCAGGATTATTCTATGTTCCTAAGCCATTGAAAATGAAATGAGGTGTGTGTAGATTTAGCCGTGCATTTCCTTCTGTTGCCTTCCCACCACTCTCCCAGGCACAGATCACATATCACTTCCTACATGAGACGTTCCCTTTCATCTCCTGCTCTGAGCTTTCATAACACCCTTTTCTGTCAGTCTTTTGATGGTGATCATCATTAGGTGTTACGTCCAAGCTACATCTTCCATTACATTCTGAATTCCTTAAGGACAGTGACAGTGTTTAATTTAATTTTTTGTATCCTCAGTACAGAGAATAGGGCCCTGCCTGAGTGATTGTGAAGCATTGAATTTTATTGAATTAATGTTGGGGGAGAATAATGAAAATATCTCTTTCAGAAATCATCAAATAGGCATGGCCACACACCACCAGCCAAGGCCAGGTACCTTAGGCAAGAAAAAAATCAGAAAGCAAGGAGGAACCCCACACTGGACCTCAGACAGCCCCTTATATCTAAAGCAGATCATTCTTTTTTTTTTTTTTCTTTTTGCGTCTTTTTGTTTTCATTTTTGTTTTTGTTTTGTTTTTGAGATGGTGTCTTGCTCTCTTGAACAGGCTGGAGTGCAGAGGCACAATCTCAACTGACTGCAACCTCCGCCTCCCAGGTTAAAGTGATTCTCCTGCCTCAGCCTCCCAAGTAGCTGGAACTACAGGTGTGTGCCACCATGCCCAGCTAACTCTTTGTATTTTTAGTGGAGACAGGGTTTTTACCATGTTGGCTAGGCTGATCTCGAACTTCTGACCTCAAGTGATTTGCCCTCCTCGGCCTCCCAAAGCGCTGGGACTACAGGTCTGAGCTGCAGCACCTGGACTTCAGAACAATTCTTAATAACTTAATTGAACTCAGAACAGCTCACATGGTGCTTGGGTCTTTTCATCTTCCTCTTGAGAGGCTCCTTCAAAGAAAGAAGAGAAAAAGAATGAAGTATGAAATGACATCATAAACTCAATAGAAGGGTCATTGACAAGTCAGAACCAGGGAAAAAGTTCATTAAGCATAAAAGTTTTCTTTAAACAACAAAATTGTTGGTTGACTCACTTACTCAATTCTGCCACTTCTTTGGTGGCATAATTCATTAGCTCTCTCATGTACTCTGGGCATGTATTATATCCTTCCTCCTACACAGAGTCTCTCACCCAGGCCATTAGAACAGACTTCAGATTTTTCACGTAAAGTGTGTGTGACTAACAGCGGCTTTAAATTTCACTTACTCTGAGACAAATTAGTATTTAAGCAGATATCAGGACTTGAAAACTAAACAATGAAGAATTTGTGTTTTAAGTCAGAGTGGCAAAAGAAAGTGCAATGATACATTCACTGATTGACTATAATAATGTAGGCAAATTTCACAGTATCTTTACGCTTCAAATTAGTTATATGTCAAGGGAGATATTGCTCTTGCAAAGATAAGAGATTTGTGCTATTCAATCATTAGCCATTGGTTATAGAAAGATATAGAGAAAAACATTTACAAATAATTACTGTGTCGATATTCTGCTGATGTTCAGATGCTAATTACAACTCTGACACAAGAGATTCTAAAGTGAAAATGAAGGAGATGGTCCATATTAGCCATTACTGGGCCAAGCATGGTGGCTTATGCCTGTAATCCAGTACTTCGGGAGGATGAGGTGGCAAGATATCTTCAGCCTAGGAGTTCAAGACCAGCCTGGGCAACATGGTGAGACTCCATCTCTATGAAAAATTTTAAAATTAGCTGGGTGTGATTGTGTGTGCCAGTAGTCCCAGCTACTCAGGAGGGTGAGGTAGGAGGATAGCTTGAGCCCAGGAGGTGGAGGCTGCAGTGAGCTGTGTTCACACCCCTGCACTCCAATCTGGGTGACAGAGGAGGCTTGTCTCAATAAATCGAACAATATTATTATTGAGAACCACTAAAACTTTCAGGTTTTGTAAGTCTCTTTTTCCCTTTGGTACTCCCTAAACTCAACGTTGACAATGTTCAAGAATTTTGAGAATGCTTATTAAACAAAGAGGAAAAGTATGGTAGGTTCTGAAGAAAAAAGAAAAGAACACATCCCTTAATACAGGTTTACCTTACTCTTGAAAGAACTCTTCAGCAACAATACTCAGGATTTTAAGAGAAAAGAAATGAAAAAGAAGACAAATTTAAGACATGATTCGATAAAACCCCAACTGTGAATTTGTAGAAAGACATTTAGGTTTAGACATAAGAGTTTTAAAAATGCCTAAGAGAGCTTTAGGGAAAAAAAATTATAAAGGTTTGGATACAATAAACCAAAATTTCCCAAAGTAGAACCCTAGTCCCAATCATTGACTCTGAATGAGGGGTGACCTGTATTTTAAAGGCTTAAGGAATGGAATGGAAAGAATTTGATAGTGCCTGCTTAACATCAAAATTTTGATTAAGTACAGATTTAATCAAAATTATCAATATTTTTAAATGTTCAAGAGTTTGATGTCAAGGAAATGCAATTCTAGATGAATTACAGAATTATAGAATTCTATTATAGATTATAGAAATAAAAAATACAGATTTTCCATTCAATTTAGATGCCCTGTTTCACAGAAACAGAATCAATAACTGAAAATCCATATACTTTAGAACAGCAAAATTACATCATGAAGATGTTGACTTAAGACTTAGGCCCAGATTTTCAGAGAGGTATCTGCAATCAGTGAAAAATAGAAATTAAGGTTGCCTCTTTTACTGACCTACTCTCTGAAAATAAAGTGCTTAATTTCTGAAAGGGTCAATCTAACTGTAGTCTTTTCCATGCATTTTAACCCCATTATCCATTGTATTGTCCCCATTTCCTCCTCTTGCCATCATCTATGCTCTGAGCAGAGCTCAGGGTCACCAAAGCCGTTGGGAGTAGGACCAGCAGCACCTTGATGGAAGCCATGGTGTCCATCTCCCTCGATGCTGTAGGAACCTCAGACACAGAACTCGTATTTAATTGTCCATTTGCCCATCAGTCAGACTTGCTGAGTTGGTTTAAAAGTCTGGTCCATCTCCTCAAAGGAAAACCATAAATTTAGTAAGATTCCTGAAAACAATTGTTCATCCTCCTCAACTGTTAGTTATAAGTATTAATAATTGTCTTTCATTAATTAGTATTCCGCTCAGAACTATGGTTCTCTTTTCTGTTACCATATTCAATATGGTTCAAGTTGTCCAAACATCAGTTACTTCTGGTCCTTTTCCTATAGAATGAGCCAATAGAATCATCAGGAAATCAAAGGTTAAAATAATAGAAATATAATCACAAGATGAAAGAACAATAAGGCCTCGAGAAAGCTTAGTATAAGTTATCTAACACAGCTTGGGTAAATGAAAGCAATTGCCAGTAAGAGACTAAAATCAACTTCAGACTCAGAAAACTGTAGCTATTTAGAATGTGCTTGAGTTCGTTATTTGAATGGACTGTGAAATCTTGAAACTAAACATAATCAGAATAATCAGTGGGTTGGAAAACAATATCATTCAAGAATCACTGAATGAATTAAGAGTGTTCAGCTTGGAAAGAGAAGAATATGAGTAAGCATGATAGTTCCACATAGTTACATAGAACAAAAAGTAATCTTGTTTGTGTAGTTCTGGAAGATACAAAAAGAGCTATTGATTTTAAAAGGGGGATAATTTGTTGATAGTATAAAATAATTTTTATAATTATTTAAGTTATCTTAAATAATTTTGAATTTTAAATTATCTTAAATAATTTTAATTACTTTAGAATAATATTAAAATAAATTTCTTAGAATTATTAAAACTTGAAACAATTGATTGAGCTATCCAGGGAAAATTAGTTTCTTATCCCTGAATGTGCTCAGGCACTAAGAGATCTATATCTAGCATGTTAAAAAAAAAAAAAAGTTGAGATTCATTGGAACAGAATCACTGTATCCAACTATCTCTTTAAAACACAGTTAATGAAAGAAAGGATTCTTTTTCCTCTGGATGAAAATTTCATATTTTGTTTTTACAATTTTGTGTTCCCTTCTTTACATCTTCAATCTTCACTAATTCGGCTACCTGTAGCCAAAAAAATCCTGAAGTTTCCGTTAGCGTAAAAAAAACTTCCATAAACTTTTTTAATTTTCCTAACCTATTAAGCTACCCACTGTTCTTACTAAAACAATTGCTCATTTTTAAAAAAGTGTCCTGAAATTACTCTCCCTGGGGGTCACAGCTTGTCTCTGATCATCAAACTTAGTAATATTTTCTTAGTCCTTTTGTCCTTAACCTCTTTAAAATTTTGTATATTACTATATATTTCTTCCCTCTTACAGTTTTTTTTTCTTTTGATTTCTGTAACACTGAAATCACTTGATTATTTTTACATCCTTTTTGTGTCTGCTTTATTGAATATTCATTTTTAAATTATTACCTACAAGGTGGTGCAGGTACCACTGTCTACTTACCCAGTATCAATTTTTACCATTTTCTTTGCAGAAACCCAATACTGATCAGGGTGGCAACATTTCCTGTTAATAAATATTTATTTTCAGATTATTTTGCTGCTGGGGGTGACCATGTGGCATAATTCCAGAAAGTTAGAGGTTGGTTGAAGTCTACTGGATAGTGCTTCTGAGAGCCACTTTACATTCAGGTGGGGAGTGGAGGAAGAACAGATACCTGTGGCATAATATTTGACCATTTACCATTGTTCCTGATTGCCTGAAATGCAGACACAATATCTTAAATCTTAATGGCCATCTTGCAAAATGGGACCATAAGATGAGGGTGAATATCAACACATTTTGTATGGTAGAAATAAAGATAGAAAGATCCCTAGTTCCTGATAGCATAACTAAACTTCCATACCAGCCCTGGCCTTGGGACATCTTGTTGCTTAGACAAAAATAATTGGTTAAGTTTCTAGTAGTTAGAAATGCTACATAATGAATGCATTTCCAGCTGACCCTTTAAGTTTCTAACTTTGACCTTATAAATGTCAATCATTTTCATCATTTCAACTGTCACATCTACAGGAAGCACTCTTGCAGTAGACTAATTGTTAGGGTGGAATGCAAAACTTTATGTGTGCTGCTTAGATGACTAGAGGTTAAGAAAGCAAGACTGGGAAGCGCAACTCCTTATTTTCACGACTCCTTATTTTATAGGACTAGTCACTATTTTTATTTATTTATTTATTGAGACAAGGTCTCACTCTGTTGCCCAGGAGGCTGGAGACTGAAGTGCAGTGTTATGTTCATGGCTCACTGTTGCTATCCTTTCAAAATTCTTATGTTAAAATACTACCCCAATATGATGGTACTAGGAGGTGAAACCTTTGGTAAGCTATTAGATCACAAAGGTGGAGTTTTCATGAATGGGATTAGTGCCATTAGGCCAGTACATGCAAATTCAAATCATCAACAGTAAATGGAGCACTCACGTCTGCCTGTGGAAATCAGAGAAAATTTCCTAAAGAACATGGCATTTCCAAAGAAGTCATAAATTAAAAGTTAAACGTCAGGTAGATAGCTGAATGATGAGTACTTCAGGAAATGTGTAAAGGAACAAAAAGAGTGAAAGAACATCCATATTTGAGACATTGAATACTGTTCAGTATTTCTGAATTATAGTGTCTTAAGATAGAAAAGATTTGAAGTGAAAGGAGAAAAGACTGCATGTGTAGGCAGGGACCAAATGATAAAACCAGATGACAAAAGTTGTGTATGCCATACAAAGATGGTGGTATTGATTATACTTTATGGAATGGGAGATAATTAACAAATATCACACAAAAAATAAGTTCATTAGAGCATCACATTTGAAAGATGATTCTTATGACTGTTGAGAAGAAAGTAGACTATTGCAATTCCCCCAAGAAACACACAGTGATAATTCAAATGAAGGGAAATACTAAACGAGATATTCCAGAAGTAGAGTAAAGATGATAAAATAAAAAAGCAAGTCAATTGAGTTTTCTGAGATTAATTTTATTTTTTGGTTTATACAACTAGCAACATTAGAATTCAGCAAGATGGGTAATCAAAAGAATAAAAAAGCAGATTTGGAGAAAAGCTTAAGGTGACTGGATAAGAGTCATGTGGAATTTTCTAGTGTCTCACATGCACCTGGAAAATAGGTGCTCAACCAACATTACAGGAATAAATATTCTACTGTGTAGCTCAGGATTCGGCTTGGGGTGAAATATATACTTTGGAGTCACAAATGTATAGGTGCTTAAAGCCATAGCAGTGAATGAAATAAATCCCAGTGTGTAAGTTAGACAAGAAAGGAGGAAGACAGTTAAAGACTCTCCTGAGAAAATTAAAGGTTAAGATACAGAAAAAATCAAGGAGCCCCGAGTGGGGATGCTATCAGAGAGTACTTAGTGACATCAACAGAAGAAGAAGTCAATTAAGATTAAGAATGAATAGTAGGCATTGTGTATGAGTAGCACAAAGTCTGCAGAAGAGAACATTATGATATAAAAGTGGAATTGGATCAAACAAGAAAGGCTTTTATGGAAAGTACAACTAGAAAAGCACAACTGAAATCCACTTAAGGCAGAAAGAAGCAAAAAATATTCACCAGAAAATCAAATAGCATGTGTTGTGGCCTATGTAAATATCTAGGACAGACAGTATGGAGTGGAATGTTGATTACAAGTTAACAATTCAAAGCCAACCTGCTTGGGTTAAAATTGTGACTGTGTCACTTCCTAGTCACATAAACTTGGGAAAATTACTCAGTCTAATCTGGCCTCAGTTTCCTTGTGTATAAATTAGAAATGGTAATAGAGCTCACTTTTTTGGGTTCTCATGAAGATTGAGTCAAAATATGTAAAGGTCATTTAGTAAATGCTAGTTATTATTATAATAAATATGTGTCTAGAATGCAGTGGGAAAGAACATAACATAAAAATTGTAATGCAGTAACAGAAAGGAACAGAGAATGGGCAGTCAACAGATAGACACTTTGGCACAGAAGCAAAAATGAAAGATTAGTAGAAAAAGATTTTCCTAGCTGGGAAAGTTACATGGAGACTATGATCCCATTTCTACATAAAAGGATTATATATGCACATATATATAATGATTTTTTTCACTCAGCATTTTGTTGAATGTGGTAGTGTGTTCATTTTCATTTTTATTAATAGCAGTGATCATTTTTCTTTCATTTTCATTAATATAAATTGGTGCAAAACTAAGTGCAGTTTTGCCGTTACTTACTTTTGCACCAACCTAATATGTGTATGTGTGTGTGTGTGTGTGTGTGTATATATATATATATATATATGAGAGACAGATTTGTATTCAGAAAATATTTCAAATTATAGACAAAAATGTTATTAGTGATTTATTTCTGGAAATGAAATCGTGGTGGAAGTCAGTAACACTTTTTCTTTTTATGCTCCTATATTGTTTAAACTTTAATGATAACTTTTAATATTTTTAAAACACTGTTAAAAATGAAGACCCTAGCCAGCAAGCTGTAGTCTAATACAATGAAAAGGAACTGTCCTGCAATTTACCTTAAGCCTTAACTTCCTACTTCCTCATTTGCTTCTGCCAGGTTCAGATCTTGGCCTTTAAGCATCGCTTGAAGTCTAGTTTTTGCTCCGGTAAACACTTGACACCTTCTCTTCTATCATCCAATAATTAACTTGTTTAGCCTTTAATTCCACATGGCTCTATGAGGCTTTCACCTGCTTTCACCTGATAATTGACCTTCATTTTACCCCTTAAAGCCGTCTTCCAAATGTAACTTTTACCTTCACCCCTAGCTCTTTAGAACTGAGTCATGATCTTGATTTTAATATTCACATGCCCAAACTTGAGACTGATAATATATGCCCAAAGTATTGTGTAAGCCCTTTTAGCCATCTTATTATTTAATCTAATCTTGAAAACCTGGAAAAATAGGTACTATTATCATTCCAATGTTGTAAGTAAATAAATTGAGGTATAGATTATATTTATCTCTTATAAAGCAGCAGTAATCAAAACATTATAGTGCTGGCATAATAACAAGCATATAGACTAATGGGACAGAATAGAATCCAGAAAGAAATTCATGCATTTATATTCAACTAATCTTTGACAAGGCTTTCAAGAACACACAATGGGGGAAAGGATAATCTCTTCAATAAATGCTGTTGGGAGAACTGGATATCAACATGCGGAAGAATGAAAGTAGACACTTATCTCACACCATCTATAACACCGCACTCAAAATGAGCTAAAGGCGAGATCAGAAACTGTAATATTACTTTAAAAAAAAAACAGAGGCCAGGCGCGGTGGCTCACACCTATAATCCCAGCACTTTGGGAAGCCAAGGTGAGCAGATCACAGTGTCAGGAGTTCAAGATCAGCCTGGCCAATATGGTGAAACTCTGTCTCTACTAAAAATACAAAAATTAGCCCGGCATGATGGTGCACACCTGTAGTCCCGGCTACTTGGGAGGCTAAGGCAGAAGAATTGCTTGAACCCAAGAGATGGAGGTTGCAGTGAGCCGAGATCATGCCACTGCACTTCAGCCTGGGAAACAGAGCAAGATTCTGTCTCAAAAAAAAACCACCATAGAACAAAACTTCTTGACATTGGTCTGGTCAATGATTTTTTTGGATATGATCCCAAAAACACAGACAACAAAAGCAAAAATAAGGAAGTGAGCCTACATCAAAATAAAGACTTCTGCACAGCAAAGGAAAATAATCAACAAAGTGAAGGAAACAGCCTACAGAAAGGGATAAAATATTTGCAAACCATGTATCTGATTAAGAATTAATATCCCAAATACATGAGGAACTCAAATAACTACATAGCCAAAAACAACCCAATAACCCAATTAAAAAATGGGCAAAGGACCTGAATAGACATTTCTAAAAATAAAACATATAAATGGCCAACAGGTCAATGGAAAGGTGCCCAGCATCACAAAGCATTAGGGGAATGCATATCAAAACTGCAGTGACTTATCACCTTGTAACTATTAGAAAGACTATTATCAAAAGACAAAATATAAGTTTGTGCAAGGATGTGGAGGAAAGGGAACCATTGTACACTGTTGGTGGAATTGTGAATCGGTGCAGCCATTATGGAAAACCATACTGATGTTCTTCAAAGATTTTTGGAAAAGAAGTACCATATAATCCAACAATCCCATTTTTGAGTGTACGTGCAAAGGAAATCAAATCAATATGTTGAAGATATATCTGTAGTCCTATGTTAATTGCTGTTCTAGTCATAATAGCCAAGATAACCTAAGTGTCCGTGGATGAATGATTTTTTCAAAAATAGTAAACACACACACACACACACACACACACACACACACAGGAATAGTATTCAGCTTATAAAAAGAAGAAAATTCTACCTTTTGCAACAGCATAGATGAACCTGGAGGACATTATATTAAGCAAAATAAGCCAGACACAAAAAGACAAACACTGCATGATCTCACTTAAATGTGGAATCTAAGAGTCAAACTAAAAAAGCAGAGAGTAGAATGGTAGAAGAAATGAAGAGATACTGGTCAAAGGCACAAAGTTTCAGTTATGTGGATGAACAAGTTCTAGAGATCTAACATACATAGTGAATAATACAGTTTTGTATACTTGAAATTTGCTAATAGAGTAGAATTGTCTTATCACAAAACAAACAAAAGGTAACTGTGAGATGAGAGATACCTTAATTAGCTTCATTGTGGCAATCATTTCACAATATATATGTATATCAAAACATTAAGTTGTATATGTTAAATATACATAATTTTTATTTATCAGTAATACCTCAATAAAGCTGGGAAGTTGGAATATTTGGATTCATCAAAAGACATCATAAAGACAGGAAAAAAAAGATACAAAATGGAAGTACTTTTTTTTTTTTTTGGAGTGGGGGCGAAGTTTTGCTCTTTTATCCAGGCTGGAGTGAAATGGCGCGATCTCGGCTCACTGCAACCTCCGCCCCCAGGGTTCAAACAATGAGTACCTAGGATTACAGGTGTGTGCCATCATGCCCAGCTAATTTTTGCACTTTTAGTAGAGACGGAGTTTCACCATGTTGGCTAGGCTGGTCCCGAACTCGACCTCAGGTGGTCCACCGCCCTCAGCCTCCCAAAGTACTAGGATTACAGGCATGAGGCACTGCGCCTGGCCGGAAGCACTATTTACAACACATATATTTAACACTTAGTAACCTAAATTTACATGAACTCCAAAAAATAAGGAAAACAACTCAATTTAAAAAACTGGCAAAAGACATTGAACAGGAATTGCACAGAAGAGGTAAATTCACATGGCCAATAAACATGAAAAAATGCTCAACCTAATTAATAACCAGGGAAATGCTTATGAGACAACAATAAAATACCACTTTTCCACCACCAGATAGGCAAAAGTAAAGAAGCCTGACAATGTACAAGAGTTCTTTTCTTACATTTCCCTGATAATTAATTATATTGTGCACCTTTTGACGTAATTATTGGCCATTTGTATATCTTTTTTTGAGAAGTGTCTGTTGAAATACATTGCCTAATTTTAATTGGTTTGTTTTTTTTCTGTTGTAGGAATTTCTTATATATTTTTACTATTAACCTTTTACAGATACATGGTTTGCAAACATTTTCTCCCATTCAGTGGTTAACCTTTTCATTTTGTTGATTGTTCTCTTTGCTTTGCAGTAGCATTTTCATTTGATGTAATCCCATTCGTATACTGTTGATGGGAACATAAATTGGGTCAACCAGTATGAAAAACAGTTTAGCGGTTTCTCAAAAAAATTAAAAATAGGGGTACCATATGATCCAGTAATTCCACTTCTGGGTATACACCGAAAATAATTGAAATTAGGATCTTGAAGAGATCTTAGCAATTTATGTTCATTGCAGCATTTTTCACAATAGCCAAAAAGTGGAAGTAACCTAAATGTTTACTAATGGATGAATGGAAAAAGAAAATATGGTATATACTTTTAAAACAAAAACTTTAGACAAATAAAATTTAACAGAGTTTATTTGAGCAAAGAACAATTTATTAATCGAGTAGTACTCAAAACAGAAAGAGGTTCAGAGAGCTTCGTACAGCAGCATGAACAGTGAGCTTCTTATATGACACAAAGGAAAGGCAAGCAGATGAATCACCTAATTGGCAACAGCAAGGTGTTTGCCTTATTTGGGACTAGTGTGATGAGATATTTGCCTTATTTGTGTATGTTCTGATGAGCGGTTTCCAGTTGTATAATCAAATGGCTGTTCAAATGGCCATTTAGTTGTTCGTGATTGGTTGAAGCTCTTTTTTTTTTTTTCACTTTTGTCAATTACAATAAATTTTTCTAAGTTTCAATCATTTGTGACAACATGGAAGAACCTGGAAGACATTATGCTAAGTGAAATATATCAGACACAGAAGGACAAACACTACATTATGCCACCTATATGTGAAATCTAAAATAGTCAAACTCATAGAAGCAGAGAGCAGATCAGTGGTGGCCAGAGGTTGGGGACAGGGAGATAAAGAAAGGCATTGGTCAAAGGGTAAAAAGTTTCACTTATGCAAGATACATTAATTCCTTCAGATCTACTATACAGCATAGTGCCTATAGTAACAATAGTGTGTTTATACTTAAAAATTTGTGAAGAGAGTAGATCTTATGTTTTCTTATCTGAAAAAACAAAGAGCATGGGAGGAAACTTTTGGAGGTGATGCATACATTTATGGTATTGATTGTGGGGATGGTTTCATGAATGTATATCTATTTCTAAATTTATCAAATTGTATAAATATGTATAGCTTTTTGTATGACAATCATATCTCAATAAAACTTTTTATTTAAAGAAGTTGGACAAAAGCAGACTTGGCAGGGATGTGAAACAGGAATTTTTATACTGATTATAGAAGCAAAAATTATTAAACCACTCTAACACAAGTTGGCATTATCTCGTAAACCTAAACTAGTGCCTACCCTATGACTCAGATATTGTTACTCATGTGTTCTTTGAGACATTTCCAAGAACGTTGATAATAATGTCACCCAATAACAAAATACTGGAAGCAGTTCAAATCTCTATTATCAACACAATTCATAAACAGATACAATGTGTTCACTTGGTGAAATGGTATGTTGAGTAAAAATTAATCACATCTACTGTCAATATGGAGGAATCACAAAAGTAGAATGTAGACAGATACAAAAAGCCTCAACAAAACACTAACAAACTGAATCCAACAGCACATCAAAAAGCTTATCCACCATGATCAAGTAGGCTTTATTTCTTGGATGCAAGGTTATATGAATCATCACATAAACAGAACTGAAAACAAAAAGCACATCACCATTTCAACAGATGCAGAAAGGCTTTCAATAAAATTCAACATCCTTTCATGTTAAAAACTGTCAAAAAACTAGGTATTGAAGGTACATACCTCAAAATAATAACAGTCATCTATGACAAATTCACAGACAACATCATATTGAAGAGGCAAAAGGTGGAAGCATTCTCCTTAAGAACTGCAACATGATAAGGATGCTCACTCTCAACACTCTTATTTAACATAGTAGTTACAACAATCAGGCAAGACACAGAAATAAAAGGCATCCAAATAGGAAGAGAGGAAATCAAACTATCTCTCTTTGCAGATATCTCTCTTTGCAATTGTGAATTTATACCTAGAAAACTTCAGAGTTTCTGCCCAAAAGCTCCTACATCTAATAAACAACACTGGCAAAGTTTCAGGATACAAAATCAAAGTACAAAAATCAGTAGCATTTCTGTACACCAATAACATCCAAGCTGAGAGCCAAATCAAGATCACAATCTCATTCACAATAGCCATACACACACACAAAGTATCTAGGAATACAACTAACAAGGGAAGTGAAAGATCTTTACAAAGAGAATTGCAAAACAGTACTCAAAGAAAGCAGAGATGATACAAACAAATTGAAACACATTCCATGCTCATGGATAGGAAGAATCGATATATGGCCATATTGCCCAAAGCAATTTACAGATTCAATGCTGTTCCTATCAAACCACCAGTGACATTTTTCCCAGAATTAGGAAAAGACATTCTAAAATTCATTTGGAATCAAAAAAAGAGCTCAAATAGCCAAAGCAATCCTAAGCAAGAAGAACAAAGCTGAAGGCATCACACAACTGAACTTCAGACTATACTGTGAGGCTACAGTAATGACAACAGCGTGGTACTTGTACAAAAACAGACATATAGACCAATGGAACAAGTTAGAGAACCCAGAAATAAAACTGCACATCTACAACCATTTAATCTTAGAAAAAGTCAACAATAACAAGCAATGGGGAAAAGACGCCCTATTCAATAAACTGTGCTAGGATAACTTGTTGGCCATATGCAGAAGATTGAGACTGGACCACTTCCTTTCACCATATACAAAAATCAACTCAAGATGGATTAAAGACTTAAATGTAAAACCTAAAACTGTACAAACCCTAGAAGAACACCTAGGAAATACCATTCTGGACATCTACCCTGGCAAAAACTTGATAGTGAAAACTCCAAAAGCAATTACGATAAAAACAAAAATTGACAAGTGGGACCTAATTAAACTAAAGAGCTTCTGCACAGCAAAAGAAACTATCAACAGAGTGAACATACAGTCTACGGAATGGAAGAAAATATTTGCAAACTATGCATCTGACAAAAGTCTAATAACCAGAAACTATAAGGAATTTAAATCAAAAAGTAAAAAACAAACAACCCCATTAAAAATGGGCAAAGAACATGAACAGACACCTCTCAAAACAAGACAGATGTGTGGCCAACAAGCATATGAGAAAATGTCCAATGTCACTAATCATTAGTGAAATGCAAATCAAAACCACAAGGAAAAACCATCTCACACCAGTCAAAATGGCTATTACTAGAAAGTCGAAAACATCAGATACTGGCAAAATTGTGAAGAAAAGGGAATGATTATACACTGCTGGTGGGAATGTAAATTAGTTCAGCCCCTGTGGAAAGCAGCTTGGAGATTTCTCAAAGACCTTAAAATGGAACTACCCTTTGACCCAGCAACCCCGTTGCTGGGTATATACCCAAGGGAATATAAATTGTTCTATCATAAAGACACATGTACTCACATATTCACTGCAGCACTTTTCACAATAGCAAAGACATGAAGTCAACCTAGATGCCCATCAACAGTGGACTGGATAAAGAAAATGTGGTACATATACATCATGGAATACTATGCAACTATAAAAAAAGAATAAGACCATGTCCTTTGCAGCAACAAAGATGGAGCTGGAGGTTATTATCCTACACAAAATAACACCCAAGCAGAAAACCAAGCATAGCATGTTCTCACTTATAAGTGAGAGATAAATATTGAGTACACATGGACATAAAGGCAACAATAGACCTGTATCTACTTGAGGGTGGAAGGTGGGAGGAGGGTGAGGATTGAAAAGCTACCTATCAGGTGTTATGCTGATTTTCTAGGTAACAAAGTTATCTGTACGCCAAACCCCCATGACATGCAATTTACCCATGCAACAAACCTGCACATGAACCCATTGAACCTAAAATAAAACTTGAAAAAAAATAGAATGTGGGGTTAAAAAAAATTCAGGCCACCTAATACTGTGCATATATTACAATACCATGCTGTAAAACACAAGCCAACTAAGCAATATGTTATTTAGAAGTATATAAATATGTTGTAAAGTTATCATTTTTATGGTAATTAGCTTGATTTAATCATTTTGCAATGTATATATATATCAAAATATCAAGTTGTACCCAATAAATATTTAATATGTATAGTTTTAAAAAATCAAAAAGGCAACAGATAAAGAGATTCACAAATCACTTCATCTTTTTCTTTTTTTTTTTTTTTTTTGAGATGGAGTCTCGCTCTGTCACCCAGGCTGGAGTGCAGTGGTGCGATCTCAGTTGGCTGCAAGCTCCACCTCCCAGGTTCACGCCATTCTCCTGCCTCAGCCTCCTGAGAGGCTGGGACTACAGGTGCCCACCACCACACCTGGCTAATTTTCTGTATTTTTAGTAGAGACAGGGTTTCACCATGTTAGCCAGGACAGTCTTGATCTCCTGACCTCGTGATCTACCCGCCTAGGCCTCCCAAAGTGCTGGTATTACAGGCGTGAGCCACCACGCCTGACCATCTTTTTCCTTTTAAAGTATGGCAGGAAAATGTCACAAGTCATGAGACTAACAATTCAAGAGCAAAAAATTATCTGGTATTTATCATGCTATCACTAAAGTGACTCTAAGGTACTGAACAGCATTGATCTGATACCATTTCCAACATTATGTGCAACTGCTGGGTTTTTTGTTTGTTTGTTTGTTTTTGCAGGTACTATGTTGTCAAACTATTATTAAAGGCAAGGGAATAAAGGAAAATTTGGGTTGTTACCTGCAGGGAGTTGGACTGGGAGATAAGCATACAGTCAGCTTTGACTGAGTTATTAATGCTCTATTTCTAAGTTGAGTGATGGATCATGAGTATTCTATATAGATTTTAAGAGTTATTTCTATAAATCACAAATATGAAACATGTTCTACTGTAAGAAGGTTACATAACATTGTCATTTAGGTTTCAGGACATTATTAACAAGTAGGAGTAATAAAAGAGAAGTAAAACTGTTCTGTTAAACAATGCAAAATACTAACTTCACTGTAAAACTAAGGTATCTCACAAATTATGAGCCACTTAGAAAAAATTATCTTCTTATCAATAAATCCAGACTGCACATTGTGAATTTGTAAGATGAGAGTATATGTCTTCACCTGGTAGAGCCAGAATTATGGTGGAGCAAGAGAAACACTTGCTCTGGGTACAAACTTTCAGGGGGTGTCAAAAAACTCAGTAATCAACAACAATGCTATATATTTATGTGTTTATTATTTTTAACAATAATGTAAATGCAACATTTAACAATCAAAATTAACACAAAAATTCATAATTAGCAAAATGTTGAAATTTTAAATAAATACCAGTGCCTTACTACATTAGGAACTACAAATATTTTCATACTATCTATATTGAAACTAGAGGCAAAAGGGAAAATATATTCTCCTATATACATGTTTTTATACATTTTTAATGACTAATTTTTTTCCAGAACATTAAAGTAATGGGAAAATATACTGAAAAATTGAAAAGTAGATATATTGAAACTTACAAAATTATGTTTAAGTTTAATTATTTTTAATATTACAAAAACAGAATTTGTTATAATTTCAATTTCCTGGCTTTCATGGAAGCAAATACATCATAATATTTTTAAGATGACTTTCTCTGATTGTCTTGTTTTCAGTTAAGAGAATTGCCATGTTTGGACTCCTCAAGGATCTAGAACTAGAAATACCATTTGACCCAGTGATCCCATCACTGAGTATGTACCCAAAAGATTATAAATCATGCTACTATAAAGACACATGCAGGGCCAGGTGTGGTGGCTCAAGCCTGTAATCCCAGCACTTTGGGAGGCCGAGACGGGCGGATCACGAGGTCAGGAGATCGAAACCATCCTGGCTAACAGGTTGAAACCCCGTCTCTACTAAAAAATACAAAAAAAAAAAAAAACTAGCCGGGCGAGGTAGTGGGCGCCTGTAGTCCCAGCTACTCGGGAGGCTGAGGCAGGAGAATGGCATAAACCCGGGAGGCGGAGCTTGCAGTGAGCTGAGATCCGGCCACTGCACTCCAGCCTGGGCGACAGAGCAAGACTCCGTCTCAAAAAAATAAAAATAAAAATAAAAAAATAAAAAAAAAAGACACATGCATATGTATGTTTATTGCAGCACTATTCACAATAGCAAAGACTTGGAACCAACCCAAATGTCCATCAATGATAGACTGGATTAAGAAAATGTGGCACATATACACCACGGAATACTACGCAGCCATAAAAAAGGATGAGTTCATATCCTTTGTAGCGACATGGATGAAGCTGGAAACCATCATTCTGAGCAAACTGTCCCAAGGACAGAAAACCAAACACTGAATGTTCTCACTCATAGGTGGGAATTGAACAATGAGAACACCTGGACACAGGGCAGGGAACATCACATACCAGTGCCTGTTGTGGGATGGGGGTTGGGGGAGGGATAGCATTAGGAGAAAAAGCTAATGTAAATGACGAGTTAATGGGTGCAGCAAACCAACATGGCACATGTATACATATGTAACAAACCTGCACGTTGTGAGCATGTACCCTAGAACTTAAATTTAAAAAAAAAGATAGCAGAATGCTATTCTAAAATATTTACATGAAGTATAAAACAGACTAGTTCATTTTTGCTAATACTTCTATGAGTATCTCAGAATGACTCCATGAAACTCTTTTGGTTTAATTTTCAGTTGGGTAGAGAATTGTTAAATAAACTCTTAAAGCATTGTAAAAAAATAATAATAAAATAAAATAAAAAAAGAATCACCATGTTTGATGATTTCGCTTGACCAAATGATTAAATAATTTTTAGTTAACTTCAGCTTGTTGAAACTTATTTTATAGGTTGCCACTGGGACACATGGTGAAAGCTGCCCTTTCTCCTATGGGTTTGTTTATTTATTTTTATTTTTATTTTTATTTTACATGAGGGGCAGTGGGTGAGGTGTGGGGTGGGCGTGAAAGAGTGCACCTGCAACCTCTGATTGCAACTCCCTTGACCTGGACAGCACCCTGGCTTCAGCTGACAATTTCTGATCATTCCCATTCTCTTCCCAGATTCTGCCCCAGCCTCTCTCTGCTGAGTTGCTTCTCCATTTCAGAACATCTCCTAGGGAAGTTCAGTCTCTCTTTGCTAGGTAGCTCACAAGTGCGCCATAGAAAGCATACACCTTTCATCAGCTGCGGCTAGGCATGCGGTTTCTTCTGAAATGCTGCCTGCTACTCTGCTGGGAAACAGGGTTGTTCAGCCACACTCGCCTGAAGATATTTTTTTCAGGGGTGATTTAGACAATGATTAACTGGTACTCCTCAAATTCCAGAGAGCCATATTAAGCTCTGGAGCCCCTCTTACTAAGCAGTCAGTGAGGAGGAAGCATTTTCTTCAACTCATCTCCATGGGGAGAGAGGAAAATTGTCACAGCATTCTCACCACTTTTTCCCCAAAGAACCTCTCTCTCTCATCTCCAGTCTGCTTGGTATACATTACCTGAAAGTAGGTATGGCACATTAGTTTTAAGCAGGTTTTCAGCCACATGGTTTGCAAGTTCTGCTTAGGCCATCTAGTACCTTGTTTGAAAGGTAAGCAGAGTTAGTTTTAACCATCTAAGGGATTTCATAAAACTGAGAGTCTCATTTTAATGTTATTACACAAGTATGCTTGTACTTTACCTCTATAGAAACATGGCAAAGAGAATCACCTAAGAGGACCCACATTTCCTCGTAGACACTACACAACTTGGAATGCCAAACTAAAGCCTGTATCCATATTCCTCTACCATAAATTCTTGGGCATTTTAGGAGTTAAAATTGCAATAGGCATCACCCGTTGTCGTTCTGAAAATTCTCTAGGCATTACCATAGATTAATTATTTAGACTTTAGGAAACATATTTCAGTAGGAAGAGAAGGTTGCATCCCAGGACACAATCAAACCTAGAGGCAAGCCAAAGTGATATCCTGGGATTTACTAGAGGTTTAGAAGATCAAAGAAGCCAAACTATTACAAAATTGATGGCAAGGGAATCAGGTTAGAAATTGGCCTATGGGAATTGTAACAACCTGCATTGACGTGACATAGATATTAGAACTAAGAACTGAAACCACCTGCATTAATATGACCTAGTTATTCTGAGAAAACTTAGTCTGGGAAAAATAAGCCTGTAAGACCAAAAATCACTCCACTTTGTGCTTCAGGAAATTCCTGAAAATCAACTTTTCTTAGGCAACAGTCTGTTCACCTGGACAAATAGCTTATTTAAAAACATTTATGGGCCAGGTGCAGTTGCTCATGCCTGTAATCCCAGCACGTTGGAAGGTTGAGGCAGGAGAATTGGTTGAGGCCAGAAGTTCAAGACTAGCCTGGGCAAGATAACAAAACCTCAAATCCTCATCTTTAAAAAAAAGTAAGAAATAAAATAGCCAGGCATGGTGGCACACACCTGTAGTCCTAGCTACAGGTGGGAGGATAACTTGAGCCTAGGAGTTTGAGGCTGCAGTGAGCTATGATCATGCCACTGCACTCCAGTAGTCTGGGTGACAAAGTGAGACCTTGTCTCAAAAAAAAAAAAAAAAATAGCTTCAAGACCCTCACTTTGATATGTCCGCCAGTTCTAAATTATTATGCCATGAAATTTGCCCACGTCCAATCACTTCTCTATCCTGAAAGAGCTTCCTTAAATCATTTGAGCCCATCTTTTAATATCTCCCACCCTGAATTCTTTTTTCTGAGATACTGCTAGAACTCTCTTAAGATGCAAAGATTGTCTCATTTTTGTGAAAGGTCAGTAGACAGAAACTTGCAGTGATTCTTTGTTGAAAGTTTAATTTCCTCAATGCTTTCTCCTTAGGCCCCGGACAAAATTACTTTCAGTACAGAGCTTTAATATTTTCCAATTCTACATTGTAATTTCTTCCATTTAGTCTAAACTTTTCCTTTTTAAAAATGTATACATCAGGAAAGAGAATAAAGGGAAAGATTGTTTTGACTCTTGCCTCCTTCTTTAATGTTATTATGGGGGAAGAAACAGTAATAATTCAAGAATATTATATTCAGGGCACCCTGGTGGTATCCAACAGCAAAGTGAGCAGTGGTTTACTATGGAATTGAAAGATATGGTACAAATATACATTGCTAAGAGCAACAATTAAGACAACAACCAAGATTGAAATTTCTACTTACCACTGTATCCAAGAGAAAGCTATTGTTGAAAAGATTTGCAGAGGTGTGGGTGGTCAGCCTAAATTTGGATAACATTAAAGAGCTTCCTTACGACGTCTTTGCTTCTGCTAATAAGCTTTCTCCTTAGTTCTGCCTTCTAGTGCTACATTTTTCTCAGACTACTCTTTTCCAGGCGGTCATTCTTTTCTCTTTATTGGTCATCCACTGGCTTAAACTCAGTTGTTTTCTTAATGGTACTATAACTGGTGCTAAATTTACTGTAAATTTATATTTACAGTAGTGCCTAGAGTCACCTCTATTAAAAATTTATTTTGTCTCAAAACGGCTCATAGGACCATGCCTTCACCACCTTTCTGAGCACAAGCACTTGTTTCCACTTGTCTTGTTTTTTGTTACTTGTTTTTGCTCACCACACCTCAACTTGGAGTGTAGAAGTCTAAAAGAGGGAACTTAAAAATAGTTTCATGAACAAATATTTAAAGTGATAGATAGCTCAATTACAATGATTTGATCTTTAAAAATTATATGAATGTATTTGATCATATGTAATTTTAAAATATGTTCATGATCATGTATCAATAAAAAAATTAATACAAATCTCACAAAATCCCCTAAAAACATTATTACAATTGAAATATTTAATGTTTATTTTTTCTTTTCTGTTAATGGCATTCATCCTACAATCAATGAGTATTTTAATGAAGCTGGCTGTTTTTCAATATTAAAGTTACGTGACATTAAAGTGATGTTACATCTTATAATAAATGAAATCATAGAATTGAGGAAGTAAATATGTGCACACCACTGCCGTTCTCCCTGATGCAATAAGCAAAAACACTTGCTTCCACTAGTTTATTGGATTTAAGAATGATCACCTTGCTAACTGTATCAGAATTAGGATTAAAGTAATATAACCTCAAAAATGTGGTAATATGTTATTCGATTTATTCTATGAATAAAATTTTTTTTTTGATTTTGCTAAATGAGAAAAAAATGCATTTGCCTAGAAAAACAAGCTTGGAGAAACAGAAGAGTTACTTCCCAATATGTACTTCTTTCTAGAAGTACAAAATATTGAAGAGCAGGCAGGTCCAGAAACAGAAAACTGTAAATTCAACCACTTAAGGCATGAGACCATCTTATTCTCTAAGCAGGTAACGTGGAAGAATATTGATTATTTCTCAGTGTATGTTGTTTAAAAGTGGAGATTTAATAATAACTGAAATAGAAAGTATATTCTAAATTTTTCACAATTTGTACCAGTCACCATGGGTTTATTTTTTAAACAAATATTGTAAACAAATATTACATAAAATATTTCAAGATCATTATTAGGTATTTGTTTAATATGATTGACCTAGAAAAGCTTAATCTGTTTCCCTTCTGCAATTCCATTAGGAGCTAACATAGGAAAATGAAATGGAAGGATATTTAAATAGCAAATGGCTTTTATTTTCTGTGTGTCAATCCCTTGACATCTGAGGCCTTGCTCACCCTGGGGAGACCAAACCTCGCAGAATAAGCCAATTCTTAGAGACAGCAAGCAACCCATCCAGTGAGCTTGCTTTACAAAGGCAAATCAATTCAGTGTCCACACCCCACAACCAGCTCCTTTGGGCTCTCACACTCCAGACCACTATCCACCTGTCCTAATCACCCCAGGGTCTCAGACAACCAGTAACAGTCTATATACCCCAGAGCCCACTGAAACAAACTAGCTAATCCTTAACCTTCTTATCCTGCATCAACCATTCCTTCCCACAGAAACCACAATGGAAGATCTTGCCCGCAGTCCTCTCCTGCTCCCTCTGCCGCCTGACTGTCATGGAGGCTTCCATGTGTGACCAGCCACAGCATGACATCATGTGTCCCATTCTCTTGGGATCTGCAAATAACACACTATCTCTTCAGTGGTAGTCATCTTCTGATCTGTTGGTCTTACCATACCTAAATAATAATAATACTTATATTAAAACATGTATGTTTACATATATATATTAAACATTATTTGTAATAGCAAAAAAATTATAGCCATTTACATGGCCCCCAGCAGAGGAATGCTGGAGTTAATTCTAATATATCTAATTGTATAAAGTCCTAAGCAGCAGTTAAAAAAAAGAATGAGGCAGTTCTTTACAAATTGACATGGAATTATCTCCAATACACTTTGTTAAGTAAGAAACTAAAGCTGGAACACAATGGATATGCTCTGATGCATACCTTATGTTTAAATAAGTACACAAAATAAGAGTATATATTTATAAATGTTCTTAAACATAAAGGCACCCCAAAAGGCCTGTTTGGGTAATAAATCAAATAGATTACAGTATTTATTTTTAGGTAAGTCAAGAAGGATTTTTAGTTCATAATTTTTAAAAATATATTTACACTGAGAATGAATTTATATATTAATTGTGGAATTCAAAGTAAATAAAAATAAATTTTAAAAGTTGATAGCTAGGCTACATAGCTCATGGTGGTAGGAAGTAGTCTTACGTAGTAAGCAGCTAAAGTGGTCAATTCTAATTTTTCACTAGCATTATCATCAACCTACCCCTTGCTATTCAAAGTGCCTAAGATCCACCATGTTTAGGACCAATTAGACACTAACAGCAAGATTAGTCTTATCACTCCAGCTGCAAGCTCACTTTCATTTCAGTACTACAGGAACACAATAATTTTCTTCCTCCTTGACTCAGTAAAACAAAATCAGAATTACAGCTTTGCAGAGGAGTATATTGGATGTAAGCCTTGAGCAACATAATACAATGCTGAGCTATATGCAACGTTTGGCTACTACCTTTTAGTAAACATAATTTTTCTTTTTATTCTAACAAGTTTTCTTTGAAAAAGTATAAAAGAAACATACTAATATTTATGTGGAATTCTTTTTTCTGGAGTTTCTTCTCCCCCATCACTGAATGAAATATAAAAACAAATGAGAATATTTGCCAGTATAGTCAGCTATAGCTTCTACCAGCAATTTCTTTGTTCTTTGAATTCGTACAAGTTACTATCCATATGATTCATGCATTTTCATGCCATATTATGAAGCATGTCTGTGCAAAGGTAGGCTTCATTAAAGTTCATTAATTATTTCTTAAATGAACAAGTTCAAATTATACAAATGGGAAAAATTTGTCATATTGAAGTGGACATCATAAGAGATGGCTCCCATGGATATCACTAATCTACTTTGTGCCTTAACTTAAGCAGATTAGTAAATGTCATTGGCATGGATTTCTTCCATATATTTCCCCAAAACAAATAGTAAAAGATTAGATCAATATCAAATGAAAGATTAAAATAATACCAATTACATACAAGACAAAACAGGAACAAAGAACCTGTATGGCAGGTGGACTTTCAGAATTATCTGCAGGCCATTTTGATGATTAAATTGAAATGTGTGTTTTCTGAATATTTTCCAGAATCCCTTAGATTTCATATTCTAAAGAAACTTTGGGGATGCCCCATTGGGCCATAGGTATCCCAACTGGACAGCAGAGAAGACCGCATGCTTTGCTAATCCAGTTATTTCTGGTACCCTTAGAACTCAAAATTAAAACCCCTGAATGAGACACAGAGCTCACAAATAGAGGATGCTGAGCTTTTAATATGCAGATTTTAAGAACAACACTTGAGAGAGTAATGTTTGGACTGAGATGAGTCAAGAAGAATAAGCTCAATGATGCCTCCATCTGATTCCATTTCTCCATCCAATATCTGGGAGGAAAACAGAGAAGAAAGTAGTTCAACCAAGGCTTAAAAACTGATGCCTAACTTTTAAGTGACATGAGTTTCATGCTTTCTTTTCCTTAGAGATGGAAGGGGTGCAGAAGGGAATAAAAGAAAGGAAAAGTTCTGGATGCTTAGTGAAGGATAAAGAACATATGCTAATATTATCAACTGCATAACCATAGAGGTTCCATCTGTCATGTCCATTCCTGCATTCTCAGTGTGTGACATATTGTGGGCATCCAATGAATGTTAATTGAATGAATAAATAATTGAAATCAGGTAACATATATGCGGAATTTCTTCTGAGATGACATGCCCTTTTATATGTCATAGAGGAAGTGGACTATATTCTAGACCATTCTAACTATAAATTCTATACTATAGTTGTAATAGAATATAAAATATAAGGTTGGGTTGGAAGAATACTAAGACAAAAGATACAGAAAGTATTTTAAGAGAGTCAGAGAACGGATGAGGAGATCATGTTGCCCCATACTTACTTATGCCTTAGATTGTGGAGGGGAATTGAAAAACACAGGGTCAATCATAAGAGGATGTGTGTACCTCAGGCCACATCTAAAGGTACCACAGCACTTCATAAGATCTCTGCAGTCATAATCATTTATACAAGGAACCCCAGAACAATAGGTGGAAATCTTAGATTGTTGCTTAGAGGCTTGTTTGCCCAGACAGGATCTAAATTTCTTTTGACTTCAGTCTTGACTGTGGCTCTGTTGCTTCATGTCAAAAGATTCTATAAATTCAGGACATGTACCTGGCTTGCCCTCAACTACGAAAGAGAAAAGGAATTGTGAGCTTTTCACCTTCTCTTATTTGTACCAGGAATTTAATTTCTTTAAAAGATATGTCTATAATCTCCTAATTATGCTCTTCTGTTAGCTGATTTTGCTCTTTAAATCATGTTTTAAAAGCACTATAAAGCACTACCAAGTATACTTTTAAGGTATCATTATGAACTGGCTGTTAGACTAAATCCAACCTGATTATTGTAATACTTTGATATATATTATGTATGTATGGAATACATATATTTATAAAATATATATTTGAAATGTTTATATACATAATCAGAAAGTATATATTCAGAATATATATAGGTTTAGTATATGTATGTTTATTTGGAATATATGCATTTGAAATAAATTGGGGCCAAGGAATTACTTATACAATATGGAAAGATGTTCAGCTCATGTTTTTCTATTTTAATAGAATTTTATTGCAGCGCTATGTTAAAATATTTTCATACATGTACACATTTTTTTAAATTACCAGGTATGTTCAAATGTAGGCTTACTTGGAATGTAGTATAGGACATCTAAATTGTGGATGATCAGCAAATACAGACAGTTTTAACTCATTCATTTACTCCCTTATATGTATTGGGTGCCTACTGTGTATTCCATCCAGAGTTGTCAGCACTCCAGATACAGTAGTAAATAGAAAAAACAAAAAAAGTTCTATTTTGGAGTGGACAAGATAGATAATAAAGATAAACTAGTAAAATTTACAGTATATTAGACAAAGATTACTGCTAAAGAGAATGATTAAATCCAAGGAGATTCCTAAAAGTACCTTGCAATGCTAAGGGTCCCTAATTCTTTAAACCTAGTTATATAATCTACATAAACCAGTTATTTTCAGAAGTTTTTGCACACTGTATATGTTATCTGTTCACATTTACTGTCATTCAAGAAACACTGATCAAATTTCACTAAGACTAACAGGAATAGCTTCCTTCCTTTACATGAGGTCAATTAGATTACAGGCTTCTTATTAAAGTGCAAATAAATATCATCAGTAATTAGTAAATGACAGGAAGCATTTAAACTTCCATAATTATTCTATGCCATTATAACACTATAGAAAGTTAAGAAAATTTAACATATGAATATATTAACTCCTGATGTTCCTTATACCATAGACTTGGAAACACTGTACATAAGAGAAAAGAGTAAAAATATAGTGTCAGAGGCCAGAGGCAGGAGGACTACTTGAGCCCAGGAGCTCAAGATGAGCCTAGGCAACATAGCAAAACCCTGTCTCTACAAGAAATACAAAATTAGCCAGTTGCGGTGGTGTGAGCCTGTAGTCCCAGTTACTTGGGAGGCTGACATGGGAGTATCACTCAAGTCCAGGAGATCAAGGCTGCAGTGAGCTGTCATGGCACCACTACACTCCAGCCTGGGTGACAAAGTAAGACTCTGTCTTTCAAAGAAAGGAAAAGAAAGAAAAGAAAAGAGAAAAGAAGAAAAGAAAAGATACACACACACACATACACACAGAGACACATATAATCTGTAAATTAAACAATAAATAAAACTAACATGGTTGTCTGAATTGACTTCCTAAAAAAGATAAAGGAAAAATAGTAGAATTATAGAATCAACCAAGTATTAATTTCAGCTTAAAACTGAATTTTTCTTTTTTCTATAACCCTTAGTTTCCTTTAATAGGAGAGTAACAGAATTGGAGCAGCTTACAATCCTTTTTGTGGAGGAGCTATACATATTACAATGTTTTCTTTCTTCAGTCTGTTTAATTCTGGAAAAAAAATTGATAAAATGTCCTGCATAGCTAATTTTTCTGTGACATTTTCTTTCACTATGAGTTTGTTCAATCCTGTCAATTACCCTGTGGGTAATTATTCTCCAGCTCTTGCTTGTTTATCAGATGATAGTGATGTCCCTTACCTTCCTTTCCCTCACTCCCTCTTTGCTACATGTTCCATGGTCGCAGTTTCAGGTGGCAGAATGACATTATGTTACATTACTTTTGCACGTTGCACAATGTACTCAGGTCAGTCCCTGACCTGAGAGTAAAAGTAAATAAATATAACTCTGCTCTTTATTTTCCACTTCATTATCTTCTCTGGCAGGCAGTGCTAGCCCAAGTTCTCTTTCTCCTCTTCTTTGCTAATAGAACCCTGATTTTGTTCAGGGGAGTAATGTGCCCAGTGGATCTCAACTGGAAGCATTTTGGAAATCTTTGCTGGCTGATCTGGCTGTCACAGCACTGCAGCTCCCTAACTGTATTCAGTAAGTGAGGCAAGGCTGCTGGGTGTCCTGCAATGGGTGGAGCACCCCCAAAGGAAGACAGAGGAGCTGAAATACAGGAGCCTGTCTACCTCCAGACTTCCCATTATATACGAAAACGAAACTGCTATTTGTTTAAGCTACAGTTAGTCAAGAATTCTGTTACTTACAGTTTAACATAATTCTCAATGATAAGCCCTTCAGTCATGAACATCAGGCCTCTATTTCATATCATTCACCAAAAGGATGCAGTAAATCTCATATTCCACTTAGGGAAACAAATGCTAGAAGAAAAAGAGATAACTAGGATCTCACCTTGCCATTGCACATCCTGGTCTTGCCAAACACCTAAGGGAAATGGAGAGTAAAGTATAAAGTAAGTGCTTTCTTCTTGCCCAAACATCTTCCTTTAGCAAATTCTAAAGTGATTTGATAATATGTTGTTCTCATTCTAGGGCAATTACTATAGTAAGTGCTTGGAAAACAAAGTGGCTCTTTTCTATTTGCCATACTACAGCCATTTGTCATGTATCATCTCAGTGAATATGTAGCATAAAATTATACTTGATATAAATATTCCTTTATGTTATTGATTTTTCACTGTTCAATAGGAATATTATTTTGTCAACTATTTCATGCACTTGTAATATGGCAGAATGGATTCTTCTTCATCACAAATGCAGTCCCTCATTTATAAGTAAACAGAATAAGGATTTTCAAAAGAAAAAAATATTTTTTAAGTTTTGGATGATTTTAGATTTCTGAGTAGTTGCCAAGATAATAGAGAGTGCCTGTTTACCTTTCCCTTACCTTCCTTTTATGTTTGCATCTTACATAACCATGGTACAACTATCAAAATGAAGAAGTTAGCAGTAGTAGAATATTCTTAACTACACTACAGATTTTGTTTAAATTTCCTGCTTTTTCACCAATATTCATTTACTGTTTCAGGATTCCATGCAAGACCCACATTGCATTTATTTCTAACTTCTTAGTCTCCTCCAATTTGTGAGAGTATCACAGTCTTTCCTTGTCTTTCATGACCTGTATATCTAAGAAGAGTCCTGGTCAGCTGTTTCATAGAATGTCCTTCAATTTGTGTTTGTCTGAATTTTTTATAACTAAACTGCAGTTGTGGATTTTGGAAAGAGTACCACAAAAGTGAAGAGCCCTTCTCCTTGGATCACATCAGGGGGTGCCTGATATCACTGTGTCTTGGTACTTACTGATGATGTTAACTTGATTACTTATTTAAGATGGTATCTGCCAGGTTTCTCCACTGTAACATTTCTACTTTTTGTTGTCTATATGTAAATGGAGTTTTTAAAAGTGACTAAACACTAGGTCAAAGATAGAACATGTCTACCTCCAGGATATTAGCAAGGATTAACCTTTGCAGTGAAAAAGTATGACTTGCTTTCAGATCCTCCATCTAAAGACAACAGGTAGGGAAGTTATGGGAGCCCTGCCCTCATCCCTTTTACTGGCCAGTGGCCTTTGACTTGCTGTGAGTATTGGCTACTAGCAACTCACAGCTACCCCATTCTCCAGGTAACTACCCTTAGCAGTGGCTCTCTGGCATGAAGGTATAAAAGTCTGGCTTCCTTGCCTCAAGTGAGACTAACTCTATGGAGCAATAGGTGTTCCAGATTTTCTATGTGGGGTTAGACTAACCTAGTCTGCAAGTGAGACCACATTTTGTTTAGCCTTATTCCTTACCTACCCTGCTTCCTAAATCCCCTCTCTGGGAGAGCTCTCAATACATATTTTTAAAAACAGTCCTATTTAAGGATTGACTTCTGAAGAATCTGACCTAACACAATACATGACTTGGAGTTATTTCCCTCTCCACCTTCACATGCAGGATCCAAGACCCACTTTTCTCTCCCTACTCAACAGTAGAGCCCAACAGTAGAACGACTCATCGGAATCAAATGCAAGAAGAGACAAGTGGTGGCAGTGGATAAGTCGAAAAGATAGAAGGATGAGCCTAAAAAGGATTCAGAGGGGAAGCCACCTGCCATCTGCCTTGGGTGTTCTCAGCATCAGGAACTAAAACCCTACACCTTGGATGGAAACTCAAGAAAAAGATGTGCATGCCCCAAAGCCCACCACATTATGAAATCAATATTGGCTGGATTGTGTTTCTTGAACTCGAAGAAAAGGATTGAGAAAATAGTCTGTGGACTCCTGTACAGAAAACTGGCTGACAGATCTTTTGGTGGCAAAATTCTGGAGGATGCATCCATATAAGGAAGAGACAAAGGAAGAAGAACCAATTAAATCGAATAGCAACAACCAAACAGCTAACAGCAAATTTAGAAGAGGCTAATGCCACCAAACCTTACTAGAAGAGAGTTTCCGAAGGAGTGGGATGAACAGCAGTCAGTGTCAAATGCAAGCTCATTTTGATACCCATTAAGCTCATTGAAACTTTGAAAGCTAGTTTCAGTAGAAAGGTGGCATTGGAGACCAAACTCCTGTTGACTGGAGAGTAATTAGAAAGTGGATTCTACAAATCAAGGATTATTTTTCAAGAACTGAGTGAGCTGATATATAACTGGCTTGAGGATTAGGTAGGATTCATTTTTCTCTTTAAATAAAGGAAGATATGACTAGGAGGAAAGGGCAGATGCCAAGATAAGAGGTAAAATTAGATGTTACAATTATCTAGTTTAATCTAGATAATTATATAGAATTATTCTGGATAATTATTTAGAATTATTCTGGATAATTATTTAGAATTATCTAAAATCTAAGGTAACTAGAGTCAGGGAGAGTTAAACTTATAAAATAGTAAGCATAATGCTTAAACCCTGGTTTCTCATGACGATTTCCTTGAAAGAAAGAACTTGTAATAATTTGAGCTAGTTTTCATCATATTGTGATTATGCTTCTGAATGTATTATAAATGCTAGGGTGTCACCTTGTGGTAAATATAAGTATAGCTTTGAGGCAACCCACTTTATACATCATCTTATTTCTAGATATCAATTGCAACCATTTTCATGGTCCTTTTATTTTATTCTTAATGTGGCTTCCTACTTTAAGTTTATTTTTAAGTAATATATAAGATTGAAAATATAGGCCGGGCGCGGTGGCTCAAGCCTGTAATCCCAGCACTTTGGGAGGCCAAGACGGGCGGATCACGAGGTCAGGAGATCGAGACCATCCTGGCTAACACGGTGAAACCCCGTCTCTACTAAAAAAAATACAAAAAACTAGCCGGGCGAAGTGGCAGGCGCCTGTAGTCCCAGCTACTCGGGAGGCTGAGGCAGGAGAATGGCGTAAACCCGGGAGGCGGAGCTTGCAGTGAGCTGAGATCCGGCCACTGCACTCCAGCCTGGGCGACAGAGCGAGACTCCGTCTCAAAAAAAAAAAAAAACCCCAAATATATGTATATGTATCTAAAAGATAGAAATCTGACAGGATCAAATTGAGGAAGAAAATCTGGGCGCAAAAATAGAAATTAGAAATCAGATAAGATGGCTGATACGAGTGAGATGAATTCTGCAGACTCTGCTAACTTGCAATTAATGAAAATAAAGAGGAGTCTGGAGCCAAGGACAATCATCCTTCGGATGACTGCTTAGAGATGGAATGTAAAACAGTCAGGCAGGTTGGCCCCGTTTCCACATCCCCACGCAAACATAAGCATTTACACACACACACAGAGAGAGAGACAGAGAGAGACAGTCATGCAGTGAACAGTGTAGCATTTGCTTCTAGACCGGAGACATTAGTATGAATAACTGGGTCACAGAAGTAGCACAGTGTTCCAGGTGTTTGGCAACACCCAAAAGGAATAGAAAAATCTTCATTCCTGCACTGGAAGGTCTTGCATTCATAGATTCCAGCCATCTCCACTAGAACACTGTAGGCAGGGGAAGAGGAATTAAACTTGATTCTTTTGAGCAGTACATTGCCAAATGATTTATTGCTTTAATGTCCTTAGTACAATGGTTATGACTTTGTTTTAGTATAATTTTTTTTTTTTTAACATTTGTCTCCTCTTCTAATATAAGCTCCATGAGAGATAGAAGTATCTGTCTTTCAACACTATTTTCCCAACACATTTTATATTGTCTGGAAACTCTGAACCATCAGGTTGAGCTACCACTGCAAATGGTTTGACAATACTTTTATATATATGTGCATGTGTGTGTTTGCATATATATGTACAGAACAAATCTCACCCATAGCCATCTTATCTGATTTCTATCTTTGGGCCCAGATTTTCTTCCTCAATTCAATCATGTCAGATTTCGATCCTTCAGATTTTAACCGTCTCTACTCGAACACCGTAAGCAGGGGAAGAGGAATTCTCAAATGAAAATGTAAAACTGCAATCAAGAGTGACAACCACACAGTGCAGAACAATCTCATTAAAGAAAGACACCAAATAGACAAATAATAAGAAAAAATGAATGAATAATTATATAAAAAGCACAGGTACTGAAAAGAAAATGAGAAAGGAGTCAATGACTAGTGATAATATAGTTGCCTTCATTGAAAATTCAAGAGAAACCAAATGACAGACTATTTAAATCAATAAACAAGTTCATCAGGTAAGAGACAACTGAGGGATTTAAAATGATTTCTGCCACATAGTAAGTACTATGTAAGTATTAGCTAGTTATACAACAGTGACAAATAAAAAAATGGAAGTTAAAAAATCCCTGTTTACAAAACCACAGCGTAAGATCTTCAAAGGAAAAAACATAAACATTACTGAAGAACATAGTGACATAAATAAGTGGAATCATAAGTTATTTTCAAAAATGAGAAGGAAGAGTATTGTGAAGATATTAATTCTCCTGGAATTCTCCAAATTTAGTGAAATTCCAATCTAAAATCCTAACAGAATTGTTCCATGAAATTTACAAACTCATCCTAAAATTAGTCTAAAACTTTCAATGGGTGATCACTGTGTACTTCAAGGACAAGTATCTCAACTCAAAGAATTTAGGATTCTAGGCCGGGCGCGGTGGCTCAAGCCTGTAATCCCAGCACTTTGGGAGGCTGAGACGGGTGGATCACGAGGTCAGGAGATCAAGACCATCCTGGCTAACACAGTGAAACCCCGTCTCTACTAAAAAAATGCAAAAAACTAGCCGGGCGAGGTAGCGGGCGCCTGTAGTCCCAGCTACTTCGGAGGCTGAGGCAGGAGA
>NW_012112030.1:3742482-3766787 GCF_000951035.1 Colobus angolensis palliatus
ATCAAGACCATCCTGGCTAACACAGTGAAACCCCGTCTCTACTAAAAAAATGCAAAAAACTAGCCGGGCGAGGTAGCGGGCGCCTGTAGTCCCAGCTACTTCGGAGGCTGAGGCAGGAGAATGGCGTGAACCCGGGAGGCGGAGCTTGCAGTGAGCTGAGATCGGGCCACTACACTCCAGCCTGGGCGACAGAGCAAGACTCCATCTCAACAAAAATAAAAGAATTTAGGATTCTAGCTGTAACATGAAAAAATATGGCTAAATGCATGGCTGATCTGTTAAAAGTAAAAGGAAATGTTCATAGATTTAACAAAAATAAAGACAAAGCAAAAATCCAGGGAAGTAAGTAAAGCCTAAAATTTGGTCCTGTCCTGAGGGTGTATGTAAATCAAGGATAATCTGAGCTTTCGTTGGTGTAGCCAATGTGGACAAAGGACAGCCACAAAGCCCACACTCAAGTTGGACTAATGAAAAAACAGTCAAATTGGAGACTAATTCATAGAAACTCCTCCAGCACACATGCACCTGGGATACAATAAAACTACACCCTGATTGTGATGGAGAGCTACAAGCAAACAAACAAGCCAAGAAAAAGGGAACAACAAATGTATTAAAGGTTTCAACCTTGGAAATGAGAGGAGAGAGGGAGAATAATTGCCATTAAGAATTCATAACCATAAGCCAGACTTCAAACATGTTGGCAATATTTAGTCCCCAAAACTTCAACCTGAAATTTTGTTTTAAAGTGATACCTTCAGTTTGCATGTAAGAAGCAAAGGAAAACCTTTCCTGTAGAGGAAAGCAACTTGCACACAGATCCCAAGGAATACTCATAGATAAAATCCTCGCAGCAGAAGGTTATAAGGGAATTAAACACACACACGTACTTAGCATGCACACACATGCACAACGAGGAAACAGGATGCCACAGGTAACCACCTGTAGAAACAAAACACAATAATCTGCCACTACCTAAAATAGGCCATGGATTTTCTTTTCTGCTTGTTTGGAAAGATGGAAATATGATAGAAAGGGGAAGAGAAAGCAGGGATGCCCACAATAGATCCAGAAATAAGCATTAATCATATATGTGCTGGGAATTCGAGTGCTCTTAGTAATGCAATTAAGACATTAAAATAATTCATATATGCCAGTGATATGAGCCTCAGAAAGAAGAGCAAGAGTTACTATGGCCTAAAAGGCTCAGAAGTGAGCAGGACTTAAATTGAGCTTAGAGAAAATAAGATTTGCACAGTTTCTGAGAAATGAAGGGATATTTCAGGAAGTATGAGAAATATACAAAGGTGGAAATTCTCAAGGAGTCCCTGCAAATAGGGACAGGCCTTTAGACAATCACCCAATAATTCCACAAAAAAGAATGGCAGAAAATACTTCCAAAGGAAGATGATTGACAACCTCCAGAAAATAAACTAGAAAGGGGCAGGATCACATGTAAACACAGTGCCATAAGTCCAATTGGTCAACTGATTACTACTTATAAAGTAAATACTGAGAAATAATCAGCTAACTGTAAAACAAACATCTATTATCCACTTGGGCAAGAGGGAACTATGTTTGATTGGACGTCAGGAGACCTTAAATTCTTTTCCTAAATTTACCACTGACCAGCTTTGAAATTAAAACTATTTGGGAATCAGTTTTTATATTGAAAATTGGGGAGGAGGAAGGTCTAGGGAGAAGGGCAGATTAATTAATGATATCACTTATGAACGCAGCTCTACAACTTTGCAAAACCAAAAGAATGAAGGACTGTGCTCATTCCTCCGGTGCTCAAAAGAGGGCGCCCACAAGAGCAGCTGAGATTTACTGGAACCGATTTGCTGAAAATCCCCGTTTTCACTTCCCGGTCTGAGTCTCATTACCCAAGAAATCCACAGGGTGGCGATAACACTGAACTGAAAGCGAATTCAGAGTGGAAATTCTCAGAAACCTTATTCTTCAATGGCCAGTGTTTACAGATTTCCCTTTCCCTGATTTTATGATGTCACCGAAGACACAGAAGCCGGCGGAAGGAAGGCGGCACACAAGGCAATGACGATGATGGCAATGATTCCCACGGGAGAACCAACTGTGATCCAGACCCTTGGCAATCCTCACAGTAATGCAAAGGAGACTTTACCAATCTCTTCCTCATTTTACAGAAAAAAAAAAAAAAAAACTAGAAAGAGAGAAATCAAGTAAATGATCTAAGGTAACCGAGGTAGTGAGTGACTTGGGCAGAATTCAAACCTTAGTCTAGGGTCAGTGTCATGGTTGTTTCATCACAGCCGGGTGACAGCTCTGAAGAAAGCCTGTTTGGTACTGGTACCAAAACAGAGAGATAGGCCAATGGAACAGAACAGAGGCCTCAGAAATAACACCACACATCTACAACCATCTGATCTTTGACAAACCTGACAAAAACAAGAAATGGGGAAAGGATTCCCTATTTAATAAATGGTGCTGGGAAAACTGGCTAGCCATATGTAGAAAGCTGAAACTGGATCCCTTCCTTACACCTTATACAAAAATTAATTCAAGATGGATTAAAGATTTAAATCTTAGCCCTAAAACCATAAAAACCCTAGAAGAAAACCTAGGTAATACCATTCAGGACATAGGGATGGGCAAGAACTTCATGACTAAAATACGAAGAGCAATGGCACCAAAACCCAAAATAGGCAAATGGGATCTAATCAAACTAAAGAGCTTCTGCACGGCAAAAGAAACAACCATCAGAGTGAACAGACAACCTACAGAATGGGAGAAAATGTTTGCAATCTACCCATCTGACAAAGGGCTAATATCCAGAATCTACAAAGAACTCAAACAAATTTACAAGAAAAAAACAACCACATCAAAAAGTGGGCAAAGGCTATGAACAGACACTTCTCAAAAGAAGACATCTATGCAGCCAACAGACACATAAAAAATGATCATCATCACTGGTTATTAGAGAAATGCGAATCAAAATCACAATGAGATACCATCTCACGCCAGTTAGAATGGCGATCATTAAAAAGTCAGGAAACAACAGGTGCTGGAGAGGATGTAGAGAAATAGGAATGCTTTTACACTGTTGGTGGGACTGTAAACTGGTTCAACCATTGTAGAAGACAGTGTGGCAATTCCTCAAGGATCTAGAACTAGAATTACCATTTGACCCAGTGATCCTACTACTGGGTATATACCCAAAGGAGTATAAATCATGCTACTATAAAGACATATGCACACGTATGTTTATTGTGGCACTATTCACAATAGCAAAGACTTGGAACCAAACCAAATGTCCATCAATGATAGACTGGATTAAGAAAATGTGGCACATACATACCATGGAATACTATGCAGCCATAAAAAAGGATGAGTTCATGTCCTTTATAGGGATATGGATGAAGCTGAAAACCATCATTCTGAGCAAACTTTCACAAGGACAGAAAACCAAACACCACATGTTCTCACTCCTAGGTGGGAATTGAACAATGGGAACACTTGGACACAGGGCAGGGAACATCACACATAGGGGCCTGTTGTTGGGGGGGGGGCGTTGGGGGAGGGAGAGCATTAGGAGATATACCTAATGTAAATGATGACTTAATGGGTGCAGCACACCAACAGGCACAGGTATACATAACAAACCTGCATGTTGTGCACATGTACCCTATAACTTAAAGTATAATAATAAAAAAAGGACTTTTTCCTAGGGAAAATTAATAATAATAATAAAGCAGATACAGTAAGAATATTCAATATCTTGATTAGAAGCAAATCAGTGGATTTTTTAAATGACATTCTGAAGTTGTTTACAACCAGTATTTCTTATTATACTTAGCAAAAAAGAAAGGTAAAAGTTACCAATGCACTATAAGTGTAACCTGTTATCAAAAGCTAAATTACATGCTGCTATGCCCTACGTCAGTGGTTCCAAAACTACAGTACCCTCTAGAATTGCCTAAAGGGCTTGTTAAAACATAGACTGCTGCCTGCCAGCCACCTTCTTCTCCTTCAAATTTCTGATTCATTAGGTCTGGGGTATATGGTCCAAGAATTTGCTTCTCTCACAAATTCCCAGGTGATGCAATGCTGCTGATCTGGGATTGCACTTTAAGAACTCTTGCTCTAAGCTCAGGACAGAGAAACCATTTCTAACTGACATTTTTCTAGGTTTATACAGAGTTATACCAAACAAAACCAAATGTAACAAAAACCAAAATCAAACAAATATACAGCAAAATTTTTAACTGACCTACTTTTCAAGGTCCATTTACAATTTGGTACAATGGTGGTCAGGAGAGTTAAAAATATATATATAGGTGCATTCACAAATGACATCTACATACTCTCAAAGGTAAGTGAAAGCTCAAAAGCTAGAGTCAAGGCTAGTCCCTAGACAAAATGAAAAGGGAAAAAAAAATTGCGCTCAAATTGTCATATGTTTGTGAAAGAGCATGGTATTAATGGAATTATTTCACCTTTTGTTGCCAGGCCATCCAGTCTTTAAGATCTAGGTCTGCCATTTACTAAATATGGAATCTGAGGATTTACCTAACTCTCTGAGGACATTTGTTTGACTGTATCCTGGTTTTCATAATACCTATTAAAAGTGATGTTGAGAACACTATCAGATAACGTATACTAAAATGCCTAGTGCATAGTACAACTCGTAGGGCATAATGCCTAGCACTCACAGAAGCCACCATCCATTGCTTTAGGGTCCTATTATGTACAAGGGACTCCATTAGGTTACTTAATCCTTACAAAAGTTTTTTCAGTCATCATCATGATAACCATCATTATTCCTATTTCACAAACAAAAAAAAGAAACAGAATTACAAGATAATCTAGGCAAAAATTCAAAGTCAAACCACAATAGTTTGAAGCCAAATGTTTCTACAAAGATGAGTTATCTTATACTTCTTATAGTTCCCATTTCAAGTTCCCTGGCAGTTATGAAACAGAGGTTTCACTGCAGAATAACTTCCTCATTTAGTCAATATTCCATGCCTTGCCCTCTTTAGCTTTACTTCTTTCTAAGTAATGGTCACTACTTTTATTTATTATTCCATCAGGACCTTGTTGGCAGACCTAATTAAGCAAACGTAAGATGCAGGAAAGTTTATTTTGGGTAACTTATCTCCATTTTTTTCCTTCATTGTTCCAATAATTCTTTAGTGTTTCTGCTCTTAGATTTGTTCCCAGAGGGAGAGTGGGATCTGATCTTGAATTTCTTCTACAAAGTAGATTCTCATCTTCTCTTACTATTTATTCTACACAACAGAGGCTGTTTTATAAACTAGTTTACATTATATTGTCAGTGATATAAAAAGACATAAATGCCTTTTTGAGGACATTTTCATCCTTACCTACACTGCCTTTATGACAATGAACCTTGCCATCTCTCTCAAAATATTATGTTTGTCAAAGTGTCACTCAAGTGTCATTTCCTCCATGCTTCTTTGCCTTATCCCCAGATTTTTCTTTGCTTCCAAATACCTACAATACTGCAAGTCACTTTTTTGTGTTCTTTGTATGCTTAACTTCCTATATTAGATACTGCTTGTCTTCTCTTTTCCTCCACTAGATTGTGTTTTTTCTCGTGTGTGAACATTTACTCCCTTATCATTCTTTTGGTGCTCACTTTTAGCTGGGCCCTCTTCAGGTGCTGCAGAGATTGGTGAGAAACCAGAAGTTCACAATCCAGTGATGTCAAAAGAAGCTTTGAGAAGCTGGGAGAGGCTTTGGAAAAAAGGTAAAGTGTGAACACAGTCTTGAAAAAATAATGAAAGCTCTCAGGTGTGCAAACAAGAAAGGGTATTCCAGCCAGATGAAACAGCCTGTAAAATCATATGAAGCCGTGACAGCAAATGAGTAAAAAGAGGATTTGTAGAGGAGGCAATACGTTTACCTATAGATGGAAGATCCGACACAGGAACACGGAATCCCCCGACTAATCCTGTGTAGACATGTTTGGCATCACTAACCCGTCAAGGTTCTCCTTCATCCTGAGCTCAGATGTGACTCCAGAGCTTTTTTTTTTTTTTTTTTTTTTAGACGCACTCTCTCTGTTGCCCAGGCTGGAGTGCAGTGGCCAGATCTCAGCTCACTGCAAGCTCCGCCTGTCGGGTTTACGCCGTTCTCCTGTCTCAGCCTCCCTCCCGAGCAGCTGGGACCACAGGCGCCGCCACCTCGCCCGGCTAGTTTTTTGTATTTTTTAGTAGAGACGGGGTTTCACCGTGTTAGCCAGGATGGTCTCAATCGCCTGACCTCGTGATCCACCCGTCTTCGCCTCCCAAAGTGGTGGGATTACAGGCTTGAGCCACCGCGCCCGGCCCGAGCTCTTCTTAATGAAACAGTCCAGGCAACCACTGTTAACCCATTGAAGTTTTCACAAGATATGAAATCTCTTTACCAAAAACACACTAACTAAAATGTATGAGTTTCTATTTGTTAGAATTTCAGTCTACTTGTGGCATATATTTTACAGTAGGTGAGGTTTTGATGTGAGTAACTCAAATTAGTTCTCATTGGTGACAGCCTTCTGTATATATGTGAGTAAGATAAGGGTAACAAGATGCTACTGTTGCTGAAGAGAGGGCTTGAACCTGGAAAAGAGAGGAAAAAATGATAAAAGGGGAAAGAGACCTGCCATTCCAGCAGGGAGGCCAAAGCAGGAGGATTGCTTGAGGCCAGCAAGTCTGAGATTAGTCTGGGCAACAAAGCAGAACTTGTCTCTACAAAAAAAAAAAAAAAAAATCATAGCAGGGTGTGGTGATGCATGGCTGTAGTCCCGGCTAGTCAGGAAGCTGGGGTGGGAGGACTGCTTGAGCCCAGGAGATCAAGGCTCCAGTGAGTAGTAACCAGGCCACTATACTCCAGCCTAGGTGACAAAGCAAGACTCTGTCTCAAAATGAGACAAAAAAAAAGGCGAAGGTGGGGAAAGAAAGGGCATGCTGAGTCAAGCTTGGGGAATTCGGTTACCTTTTTGCTCCATATCATTCAGAGGAGTGATAACAAACAAGCCGAGTTAACTAGAGTTTTAGTTGAGCACCTGAAATAACCTTCCTGGGCTCTGTAAGAACCTTACCTTTTGGTAGGTGTTTCAAAATTTTGCTGCATTATTCATTTGATTCTGTTTGGTACATATTGCATTGCTCCTGGAATTATATCCCCAAATAAATAACAGTAATGTATATATCTTTACTGTCACAGTGTTCACATGCAATATTTCTTAAAGCTTATGACTGCCTCCAGCCAGTCTTGAGACCTCCCACTCACTCCACTCTTTACCATCTGAAATTACAGAGTTGTATGTGACTGAGATACCCGGTTGTCTTAGTCAGCTCAGGCTGCCATAACAAATATAAACTGGGTGCCTTAAAGAACAAGAATTTATTTCTCACAGTTCTAGAATCTGGAAAATCCAAGATTGAGGTACCACTCCACTTGGTACCCCAGTGAGGGCTCTCTTCCTGGCTTGCAGATGGCTACCTTCTTGCGGGTACCATCCCACTTGGTACCCCAGTGAGGGCTCTCTTCCTGGCTTACAGATGGCTGCCTTCTCGCTGAGTCCTCACAAGGCAGGGAGAGGGAGGGTTCTGGTCTTTTCCTCTTCTTATAAAGATACTAATTCCATCATGGTGGCCCCATCCTCATAACTTCCTCTGAACCTAATTCCTTCCAGAAGGCCATACCTCCAAATACCATCACATTGATGGTTAGGGCTTCAACATATGAAATTTGGGGAGGAAGGGAAACAAACATTCAGCCCATAACACCTGTCAGTATTAACTTAGCTTTATAAGGCACTCATAAGTTATTGAAGTCTTTAGACATTGTTTACAAGTTACTCCCCAGAGAGCTGCTGAGAAATCAGCATTATTATGGCCTTTTAAAGATAGGGAAAAGAAGGTAAAGTGTGGTGGCTCACGCCTGTAATCCCAGCACTTTAGGAGCTTGAGGCAGGAAGATCCCTTGAGCCCAGAAGCTAAAGTCTAGCCTGGGCAACATGGCAAGACTCCATCTCTACAAAATATTTTAAAAATAGCCAGGTGTGATGGTGCATACGTGTGGCCCCAGCTACTCAGGAGGCTGCAGCAGAAGGATCACTTGAGCCCAGGAAATCGAGGCTGCAATGAGCCTTGTTTGCACCACTACACACCAACCTGGGTGACAAAGCGAAACCCTATCTCAAAAAATAATAAGAGAGGAAAAAAGGCCTTAAATTTAGCAGGTTATATTCTGAAGGGCTCACAATCAATAGCAGAGTCTTTTGATAACTAATGTCTCTTTTGCCTTTTGGTTATAAGCATTGTGATTGACCAATGGAATCTAATAAAATAATTTATTTTCTTAGTTATCTTAAAATTCTATTAAATCTCCACAATATGCTAGATGCTGCATGGATTACAAATCTGACATATATTAAGATGAATAAGTGACAAAATATGCCAAATGTATAATGGCCCATATTTATCTCATATATTTAATGTGTTTTATATTTTGATTTGGGTGTTTAGACATAGTAAGATATTCACATTATGCCCTTCACCCTTATTTCGCTCTGTTCCCCAACCTGCCAGGTGACCACAGGAACCGTAACCAATGACAAAGATGTCATACTCTCTGGTTTGAGGCCTTAGGCTTGTTGATGTACCACTAAGAACCACTCCAACTCCTCTTCAGTGCCCAGTTTTGTGGTTTTATCATAGCGATTGGTAGATTAATAAATTTTTAAAGTAAACTTGATTTATAATGACAGAAAATGCATTTGAATATACAGTATCCATATACACACACACACACACACACACACACACACACATTGTAAATGTACAGAAAAATCCTGAAAGGTTAAAAAAATGTTTTTAGAATATTTAACTTTTTCAGTAAATAATTTCAAATGTACAGAAAAGTTGGAAGTAGAAGAGGAGTACAAAAATAATCCAAATACTTGCCTTTTACACAGATTCACTTATTACAATTTTACACCATTTGCTTTATTATCTCTCTTTTTTTGCCTGAACCGTTTGAGTGTAAGTTACATAAATCATGGTCCTTTACCCGAAACTTTTCAGGATGTATTTCCTAACAATCATAATCGTCTCTTACATAACTACAGAGCAGGTGTCAACTTAAATAAATTCCACATTATATCACAGTGTTAAACATAATGTTTTCATCTACTATCTGAATTCCAGTTTTGTCAGTTGACCCAATAATATCTTTTATAGATTTTTTTCATCTTCCAGCTCACAGATCCAATTTACTACTGCATTTAGTTGTCATGCCTTTTTAGCCTCCTCTAATCTTGACTATATTTTCAGCTTTTTTTTCTTTTATAACATCGGCATTTTTGAAGAATATAGACCCACTGCGTGTTAATACAGCATTCCTCATTTGGGTTTTGTTTAATACTTCCTCATTATTAAATTCAGGTTATGCATTTACAGCTGGAATCCTACGTAGGTGATGCTGTATCCTCACAGGATACCTCATCTAGAGACACATGATGTCCATCTACCACTCACTGATAGTGTTAATTCTGATCACCTACCTAATCAAGGTGTTCTTCAGTTTCTCCACTATGTAATTACTATTTTTTCTCTTCCAACTAATAAGAAATTTGTGGGGAGATACTTTGAACCCATGGAGATGTCCTGCTCCTCATCAAATGTTCTTCCTTGATTTAGTGTAAATTGATGAATCTTACCTTGATCCAGTTAGTGCCACGATGGTTGCTGAATGCTAATTTACAACTCAGTTTGCCTTTCACATTCACCAGTCAGCAGTTACTCAGCATTTTGTTCTTAAGCAAGATTCCTCTCTTCTCTCCATTTATTTATTTTTTAATCACCATGACTCTCTAGCCTTCTATATTTTCATTACTGTACCTAATTATGTAAGTCATTACTGTACCTAATTATGTAAAACAAACTTTTAATAGTGGTTATCTCTGGTGAGCGGGATTTGGAGAAAAGGCTTTGAAAGGGAGATTTTCACTTTTTATAAACGCTTTACTTTTTTTTTTTTTGAGACAGAGTCTCTCTCTTTCACCCAGGCTGGAGTGCAGTGGTGCAATCTCGTCTCACTGCAACCTCTGCCTCCTGGGTTCAAGCGATTCTTCTGCCTCAGCCTCCCGAGTAGCTGGGATTACAGGTGTGTGCCACCACGCCCAGCTAATTTTGTATTTTTAGTAGAGATGGGGTTTCACCATGTTGGCCAGGCTGGTCTCAAACTGCTGACCTCATGATCCGCCCACCTTGGCCTCCCAAAGTGCTGGGATTACAGGCGTGAGCCACCACGCCCAGCCAAACTCTTTACTTTTTAAGCTTTTCACAATAGCGCATATCCCTCCCTCTTTTTAAAAGATCGAATGAAAAAAATTTTAAAACGGTAAAAGAAAGTATTTCCCCAGGGACACTGTAGAGGCAGAAGGAAGTAATAGGAAATTGGCCTTGAGACAGTGGACACTGTTAATACCTGTCTCTTATTTAAGATATGCACATAAGAAAGGCAAATTTTTGGAGTTATACTGATGGCTCATGGCCTGTAAACTAATCTTCTTGTGATCAACTGGCTGGGTGTACATATTAACTAGTTAGAATTAGCTCTGTAGTGTGGGGCTTAACAAGTGGTAGTTACTAAATTAACTGTCACCAAGATATCTACACTTATTACAGAACTTTATATGGTTTCGAGAAAATAATGAGGACATGAGTCTTCACAAAATGAGATATCCATGAATTGTCAAATTATTTTATTTTCTTTAAATGAAATTAAATCAAATCCAACCGGCCACTCAAATAGGCTGACAGAAAGATATAATTTAATATTATATTTCAATATTGTTCTACCTCATTTCCATAATCAATTAATTTATCTCTGTAAAGAAAACTGACACCTATTTTGTTGTCCTCTTCACAGCATACAAAAATAAACCATTTTTTTAGCCTGAATGAGAGATGTTTCAAGGACAGGAAGCTTCAGAAAAATCAGTGGCTGGATGGAGGGGCGATAAGTTCCCTGAGTTCCTCAAGAGCTGAATATGTGAGCTGAGCACAGGGGATATTTCTAGCCTGTGCCTTTCAGAAACTGAGTCTTCTTGGAAATTTTTCTTTCTTCCAGAACAGTTCCAAATCCACTCATTGACACGGCTACTCAGAGTCTATATTAGCCTCACAGAACTTGGAGTCTCAGATAATGGAGTAGCCATGTGGGGCTTAAACGGAGATATGAGGTTTTTCTATGGGTGGCAAGCCATGAATTGCTCATTCAAACCAAATCTTCAGTCAAGCCTCTTCATCCTTGAAGCCATTCCATTTCTCCTTTCTCCCTGACCCTTGGGTCATAGTCCCCTGCTCACATCCATCCATGTTTGGGGAAGAATGAGAGGGTAGTGCCACTCTCCTTGCTTTTCATCCATTACCAGGTGAAGGTTTAGACTGTACTTTCCTGTTTCAAATTTCCAGTTTATTATTGTCTAAAAATCTTTCCCAAGCACAACCAGTCCTCTGTTACAGAGAAAGTACCTGGTAAGAGCTGGTTAGCTTTTCCCAGTTCCTGAGCACAGTGTGCAGAGCTGTGACTCCAAGTGAGTCAAGCAAAAGAGGTGTCAATTGCATGTGGCCTCTACTGAGACAAGAGTGGCCCCACTGGAATTCCCTCTCCTAAAGAACCCCAAAACACACTCAGCTTTTTCATCAAAGCACTTACTGTGTGGTTAGTTGTGAGCATGTAAATTTTCCTCAAAAGCACAATAAAAGAAGGGTGATTGCACACCCCTAAACTCTAAACAGCTATCTTATACATGTGTCCCTTCTGATGATGAGGGTAAGCACACATTTACTGGGTATTTTGGTTGTGACAAGTATTATTCTAAGAACTTTATGCACTTTGTCTCATTTAATCATCACAACAACCTTATAATTATTATTTTTTAAGAGCTGGGGTCTTGCTCTATTGCCTACACTGCAGTATAGTGGTGCCACCAAAGCTCACTGCAGCCTTGAACTCCTAGGCTCAAGTGATCTTCCCACCTCAGCCTCCTGAGTAGCTAGGACTACAGACGTGCGCCACTGCACAGCTAATTTCTTTTCTTTTTAATTTTGTAGGATCAAGGTCCCATTATGTTGCCTGGGCTGCTCTCAAATTTCCTGGCTTCAAGCGATCCTCCCACCTCAGCCTCCCAAAATATTGAAATTACAGGCATAAGGCACCATGCTTGGCAAGAGGTACTATTATTATTATTTCCTTTTACTGATGAAGAAACTGAAGAAACGAAATGGAAATTTGTCCAAAGTTGCACAGCTTGTAAAATTGAAACCCAGGACATATGACTTCAAATTTCCTTTATCCAGTCATCCAGTTTGCCTGGGACTAAGGCATTTCCCAGGATGTGGGACTTTCGGTGCTAAAATTTTAAAGTGATACTGGTAGAGCTGGTGTTGCTATGGGGCCAGTCTTTTTCAGGTCCCAGGCTCTCTCCGGGTGGCTCAGGCCACCACATTGGCAGCAGGTTAAAGTCTATTACAATTCAATGGGATTACCAGCAGCCAAACATTCACAGAAGCCGATTCTCTGGTGAGAATGAGAGAAGGGTATCCAGTGTGGATATCCAGGGGGCCCAGTTACCCAAAACTTTGAAAAGTAGCATTCAGAGATTTTAATTGCCACCTTAATTCCCCATCAACTCTCTCATGGGCCTGGGGTCAATCCACAGAAAAGGATCTGTTTGCCTGCACCCTGTCTCCTGCTATGGAAGGAAACAGTTTCTTTTACCAGCTTCACTAGTTGAGAGAAGTTTGGCAAAGGGGTTGGGTATAGTCAGATTAGGCTTTGCAGAGAGAAGGATGCTCAGCTTTGCTCCTGCCCATACCAGGGCTGAATGGGCCAGTTAACCTTACTATGAATATAGTCAGCTTTCCCGAGCTTTCGGGCAACATTTGGGATGTTTACCTACAATCTTCTCTGGTTTTAAGTACCCAGAACCATCTGTCAAGGACCTTGAACTAGTCTCAGAAACACATGACTTGAGGGCACTAGTGGCTTCCTGAGGTTGACACCCTCAGGCGTTCTAGAGGTCATCTTCCTTTCTCAGCTACCTGCCACCTCATTATTGAGCCTTAATCAAGACAGACATGTCTTTTCTCTCGGGATGGAAATTGTGTCTCCTAAAAACACTCTGAATTTCTGGTAGGTAATCATCTCCAGCTTAATCTAAGTGGCCTTTTCCAGGTTCTATCATCTGTCCCATCATGTTAAACCATGTGTCAGATGGCATGTCCAGGTTTGGGGAAATGATGTTTGCCTTGTGCCCAGGATTCTAACAACATGACTCCACCGTCTTCAAGCAGAAGTTTAATTTTTAACAATCCATTCTGAAATGATGGTCTTATAGTCATGCTCCCCAAAAAGGACTCTCCAGGTAATTGCTAAACACTAAAATGGATTGTATTTACCCTAATTTAATTTCTTTATCTTCTGCTGGACAATCTTATATGTGTAATTGTGCAGTAACTTTCAAACAGTCTCACCATAGTACCCTAGTCACATATCACTAGGGACTTGTGAAAGTGCACACCCAAATCTACACCAGAGTCACAGCCAGGCTGACCAGTCATCCAGTTTGTCTGGGACTAAGGCATTTCCCAGGATGTGGGACTTTCGGTGCTAAAATTTCAAAATGATTTGGCTTCAGTGCTAAGAGCTGTAATCTACCCATGGCTCTGATATGGACCACACAAATACTTCGGTAATTCCAGTGGCAGGGGAGCCGGGGGGAAGGCACGTATAAGAGATATGAGTCATAGCCCGCATATTCGTGTGTGGTGAAAAAAGTCATATAATGTATCAGTCAGGGCCCTGGCAGGCAAAAGCATGATAAAAGGCAATTAATTGAGAGTTTTAACAACAACAAAAAATACCCTAAAACGTGTAGGGAGGATTAGGGGAGATCAACCAGGAATGATGAAGCACCCTCAGGGCTAAAAACAGGGAAGCTTAAAGATCCTAGGGTTTGAGAGTGCAAAGAGAGGAAATCGTTTCCAGAACCCAACCCAGACCAGATAGGGCCCCCAGACAGGATTTGCTACCTTCAGGAAAGGGACTCCATCAAACTATAGGGAGGGGTCCTTGGAAATAAATATCCCAATTCATTCCATTCTCTTCTTCTGCAGTGCCCTCCAATGACTGGACCCAACTGGAAGCCAGAGCAAAGAAGTCTGTAGAAGCTGTTCAAAGTGGTTAATTCTCTAGGGCACAGAGCAGGGAGAAAAAAAGGTAAAGAGTGGATGTTGGAGACAAAAAAAAAAAAATCAGCCTACATTATTTTCTTTCACTTAAAATTAATTTTATTTGGGGGAATCCATCCCAAATCCATCCCCTCCTCTTCACACCCATCCCATCTTCAATAGAGCATGGTGTTTAGTATTTAATCTAGATTCTGACCACACTTACTGATGAGATGAACGCTGTCCAACTTGCAGGAATGCCCAAGTCCAGTGGTTCTGTGGCTCTGCACCACAGTGTTCATGGGAATCTTTGGTAGAATTGAGAACCTTGAGGAACACGGTGCTACTCAAATGTGCCTACTATGAAGATATCCTCCACATTTCGAAGTCCTTCCAGGGAGCACAAGAGGGAACAGCCACAGTCCCAGTTACATAGATGAGCTTATTGTTTTTTCCCCAGGCTTGAGATTCTCCTTAACTTGAATTCTGCTTTTGCGAATCTTCTTTCAGACACTAACTCTTTTCCCCTTCCACTCTGAATTTCCTGGCATAATTTCTTCAGTGGGCTTGGATTCTCACAAAATCAAGAGGGCGGGGGAGGGGGTTCTTCTGGAAGCAGCTTCTGCTTTCAGTCCTGCAAACTACCAAATGCCAAAAACTTAGCTTTCTAGAATAAGGAAAAAGAAAATCACCAAAACAAATCCAGTTAGTCAGAATTCTCCCTGACTCTTCTACTGCAACATGAATAATATGCAATTTAATTTACATAATCAAGTTGGAATTTTAAATGGAGTTGGGGTAGCATAGCAGAAGGGGAAATTGATGTTAATTATAGCTTGTATATAAGATAGAAACAAGAAAAAATATACACATAAAATATCAATGTATATAAAAATAGAAAAACAGTCATAGCCTTGTCACTTGTCTGATTCCACATACATCCTTTCCCCTCCACTCTTTGCCTCCATATTTCTGAGCCTCAGAGCTTGACAGAGATGGAGGGAGGCAAGAGGATTAAGGTAAGCATACAATGATGTAACTTCCCCTATAATATTTAAACAAACTTGCCTCTCTGAACGTGTACTTAATTACTGTCCAGAGCTGATAGTCTCACATAATCTGCATGGATAAGGACAAGAGGAATGAACATCAGTGTAGAGCTGAGGAGATGGTCCTGACTTTGGACCCTGATGAATCTCAGTTCGAATCCTTATTTTACGACCTACTATCTTTATGATCATAAGCAAATTGAGTAACCATTCTGAGTTTTGGTTTCCTCACCTATACAATTACAATAACACCAAACTTACTGAGCTGGTGTAAAGGTTAGAAATGATAAATACAACGTCCCTGTTTAGTACATAGACCATGGTAAGTACCAGATGAAGAGTGCTTCCTGTTCATATTCAGGTAATTATCCCACCCTCAAAACCACAGAATACAGCAAACCAGAGAAAGGCCTGAGAAGTTGATGGATTAAAAAAATGAACTGGCCAAGTGTGGTGGCTCAAGCCTGTAATCCCAGCAGTTTGGGAGGCTGAGGCAGGTGAGGTAGGAAGATCACTTGAGGCCAGGAGTTTGAGGAACGATAGCAACATAGCTGTATTCCCAGCTACTCGAGAGGCTGAGGCAGGAGAGGCAGGATCTCTTAAGCCTGGAAAATACAGTTTGCAGCGAGTTATGATGGTGCCACTGCATTCCAGCCTGGGTGACAGGGAGACCCTGTCTATAAATAAAATAGAAAAGTAAAAAAGAAAAATGAACTGGACTGAGAGTTAAAGTCAAATGAAATTATAAGAGTCTCTACTCATAAGATATTTTTGTCTCTTCTTTCCAGTTTTTGTTTGCAGGAAATGAGAGGGATCCTCGGATTACCAAATTTACTCTCAACAGGGGTTGGTCCCCATCTGGAGCAAAAGGCATCAGTAACCCCAATCCAGCATTTTCTCGACAGACTTCTAACTCAAAAGAGTACTGTGGCCTATTTCTGCAGGTATGTACAGCTTGCTTAAGAGTTTCAGCCATAATAAAGGTCAGGAAAGGGCCAACTAATCTTGAAGGACCAGGATACACTGAGATCAGAAACCAAGGATAAGGTGTGCCCAGTTATACCTGTTGAGTCCTCATTAGTGAATCTTATTTCCTAATCTATAAAGAAGGGTTGAGTGATGGAATGGAGTGTGGATAACCCTCCACAGCAGATTCCTACTCCTGTCAAATCTGGACAGTCAAGTCCTAATTGAGTATATTTTAATGACCTTTTCACAGACAGCCCAGACTACATCCAACCATTAACCAACTCCCTGCTCACAAAGATTGTAGTTACCTCAAAGGGACACCTCAAAGTCATTTTGTCACATGATGGAATTTCTCACCCCTCACATTTTGATGCTACCAAACCAAGTTCCTTCTTGGTACAATTTAACTTGTGTTCTTCTGTTTTACACTTATTAGATACATTAAAATAGCTAGTTATACACATCAGTGCAATTCAAAGAAAATGGCATTCTTCTATTTTCTTAGGCCCCAGTATGCGTAATGGGTCCTTTTAGATGTCAGCTTCCATATTTTAGGGAAATATTTTATATTTCATAGTAGTTATAGGTTATGAATCCTGAATTTGAAAAGAAATTCATGAAATCGACATACAGGAGAATGGGAGTAGCCACAATCAAACAGTATACGTCTTTACTGGAACATACTTTTTAATATTGCCTTCTATTCTAAAATACAGGTTTTTAGCTTAGTGGGTCTTTTTTAGGATGGCCCCCAAAATAATAATAAATATATATAAATCATCACTCAATTCACCACCAACAAAAAAAGTAACCCCCTCAGAAAACAAACCAAATCATTCCAGTTGATTCTTGCAATCTTGTTTTTACAAATTAACCTATTTGAATTTAAGTTTATCCCTTTGATATTTCAAGACTCCTAGTTTTGTTTCTTAATTTTCCATGTAAAATTTCACTGTGGGTACTTCTAGAGTGGTATAGCTTTAAAGGCTAAAACATTTATCTTGAAAAACTCTAAAATTGATCTGTCTTTATCAATAAGACCATTCTATTATTGATTACTCTTTTTCATCTTAAATTTAATAAAAAGTCAAAGAGAAGAAAAAGCTGGCTTAAGAGTTAATGTTGCGGCCGGGCGCGGTGGCTCAAGCCTGTAATCCCAGCACTTTGGGAGGCCGAGACGGGCGGATCACGAGGTCAGGAGATCGAGACCATCCTGGCTAACACGGTGAAACCCCGTCTCTACTAAAAATACAAAAAACTAGCCGGGCGAGGTGGCGGGCGCCTGTAGTCCCAGCTACTCCGGAGGCTGAGGCAGGAGAACGGCGTGAACCCGGGAGGCGGAGCTTGCCGTGAGCTGAGATCCGGCCACTGCACTCCAGCCTGGGAGACAGAGCCAGACACCGTCTCAAAAAAAAAAAAAAAAAAAAAGAGTTAATGTTGCAAATCAGTGTAGGCTGCAAAAAAAGAATACCAATAGAATAAATATTATTTTACTAAAACTATTTTAAAATATATATTTTATGATTTAAAGTAAAATATCACTAGGTTGATGTGTTTCTGGAAATTGGCAACAAGCTGATCTGTAATTGGAAATGGTAGTAAAATATATGCTAGTCAAGACATAGGTTCCATGGTCTGAACGTTTGTGTCTCTCCACAATTCACACGTTGAAGCCTAATCACCAAGGTGATGGCATTAGGAGATGGGGCCTTTTGGGGACATTTAGGTCATGAGCACAGGCCCTCACCAATAGGATTCGCACCCTAATAAAAGAGACCTGAGGGAGCTTGTTAGCCTTTTTGTCCTTCCACCGTGTAAGGACCTACTGAAGGCAACATCTATGACGAACAGGCCCTCACCAGACACCAAATCTGATGGTGCCTTGATCTCCAATTTCCCCGCCTCCAAAACTGTAAGCAATACATTTCTGTTGTTTAGAAACTACCCAGTCTATGGTATTTTTCTGTAGCACCCCAAACAAAGTAATAGGTATCCCGTCATAATACTCGTTTTTGCTTAAGTTCTGCTCCCTACCATCCCATGCTTACTAAAAGACCAATAGTGATGGATGCAAGGGATTTGGCAAAAGCAGAATAAAAGGAAATAAAAAACTAGAAATATTTTGCTCACAGTACAGTAAGATTTCTGGAGATCTAAATCCTTGGAGGAAGCAGATATTATACTTCTTGTTTATATTTAGTCCATAATGTCAAAATAAATACATATTCAGGTCTACATTAGCAAATACTACTATTTTGTGGTCGTGTGTGTGTGTGTGTGTGTGTGTATGTGTGTGTGCATGTGCACGTGTATTTACTTTTTGAATATATATATATATATTCATTTGGAAGTTAAAACTCGGATTCGAATTTTAACAAATCTTTCTCTCTTGGAATTTTCTTAGGAGCCAGTTTTCTTTCTCCCAAATTTTCTCATTCTCAGTTTCTACTCCAAAGTTCCCATGTTAAAGGAACATCAAAATCCAATTAAACATGTCTCCAAAAAATGAGTATTAAATAGATCATTATAGTGAACCACTAGGGATGCTAAAGAGATCAAATGAAAGTCTGACTAAAAGGAAGAGTTCAATTTAAAGAGAAGAGAAGGAAGAATTTTGAAGAGCAAAAACTGAAGAAGAGACACATTGGATGATTTTCCTCCCTGTTTGCTGTGTGAGCGTGCATTTTCCTGTTTGCTGTTTGAGAGTGCATTTTTAAGAATTATCATATCTACCAAGAAATAAAAGACTCTATATCTTCTAGACAATAATCTAGATTTGATAGTCTCTGAGATTTAATTCCTAAACAAGTATGGACATAAAGTGAGGTGACAAAGAAAGTTAAAAGAATAAAGAAAGTGGATTAAAACAGAAAAAAAAGAGAAAAACAGTATTGCAAAAAGAGACAGAAAAAAGCTTTTTTAGGAAGAGGAGAATATATTTTATTCATTGCTTCAGAAAGTTTCAAAATGCTTCAAATAAAATTGCACACAGCTGTTTGGTTTCCTCTCCAGAGGACCTAATTGGAAAGATCTGAACATTATCTTCTGTGGCCAGACAGCCTTGCTTTATTTCTTTTCTTTGTTTTCTTAAGACAGGATCTCACTCTGTCACCCAGGCTAGAGCACAGTGGCATGATCACGGTTCACTCTAGCCTCAACCTCCCAGGCTCAAGTGATCCTCCCACCTCAGTCTCCTGAGTAGCCATGAGTAGCTGGAACTACAGGCATGTGCCATCATGTCCAGCACAGCTAATTTTTGTTAGTTTTTGTTTGGTTGGTTGGTTTTGTAGAAACGGGGTTTTGCTATGTTGTCCAGGCTGGTCCTAAACTCCTGGGCTCAAGCGATCCACCCGCCTTGGCCTCCCAAAGTGCTGCCTTGCTCTGGTTTTGAGGGGACTCAATGATAGAGCATGGACATTTTGTCAGTCAGAATTTTATGGTGGCAAGGGCGCTGAATTGGGTATAAGGAGACTCAGGTTTTGGTTCTAGCTTCGCCACCAAATACATAAATTAGTTTAAGAAAGTTGGTTAATCTCTGAACTGCAATTCCTTGTTTCTAAAATGAGTGGGGTTGAGATGGATAAATTTCTTTCTAGTTCGAATTTATCAGATAACCTTTTCAAGTTCTTCCACCAAAACTGTATCCATCTGCTAGTCTTTAAATAAACACTAAGAACACATCTAAATAGTTGAGAAAATAAGTAAAAGCAAAACAAATGCAACAAAGTCACTTAGAAGCTGGAACTTTTATATAAAATCAATATACGTTGAAATATCAGGTTTTTTAAAACTTCTCAGAAATTGCTTTTTTTTTCTCTCCTGCTTAATAATTTCAGGTCTACAGGTGCAACATTTTCTGAACTCTAAATCCAGCTTCCCAGAGGGGAGAGTAAAGTCACAGCCAATTCCCCACCATATTCTTAGTTCTCTTAATGAAAAGGAAGAAATCCTATAATACACATTCATTATGGTAGGCCAATATATGTGAAAGTTAAATAAGAAGCATAGTCTATAAAGGCAGTGGTGACATGGAATGGATATTGTAAATTCACTTTGTTTACATACCCTAGAGATTATCAGTGACATCATCATAGAGTTATTCAGAATTACAGCATTATGGTTCATGTTTGGATATTATATGTTTGGATATAATATCCAATTACATGTTTGGATATAATATTCAATTCTTTGGATATTATATGTCACAAAGGAAGCTCAGACCAGCCCAACAGTTAGCATTATCCTGATGGGTAACCACAGACTGATGTATGGTCCACCTTTCAGGATCGGGACTTTTTCCCAATGGAATCCTGAAGAATTATTCAGGCTAAACTTCTAATTGTCTAGAAGGCTTGTGCTACTCAATATGGTAGTCATCAGCCACACTGAATTCTTTAAATGTGAGTTCAAATTAAGATGTCTTAAAAGTGTAAGATACACACTTTGAAGACAGTACCAAAAAAAAGAGGAATGTAGAATGCATCATTCATAGTTTTACTCTTGATTAAATGTGGAAATAATATATATTTTATATTGATTGGGTTAGGTAAAATCTATTAAAATTAATTTCATCTGTTTTTCACTGTGTTATTGTGGCTGCTTGAAAATTTAAAATTAAATATTTGGTTCACACTTGGGGCTCAAATTATATTTCCATTGGGACAGTGTGGGTCTATACCATAAATTCATTCAATACAGGGACATTCCTGTCCTGTTTTGCATGATGTTCTCATCACCGAATTGGAATGATTAATAAATGTGCTGAATGCACTATTACTGAGTGCCAAACAGCATGATAACCAAGGTCCACTCTCCCCCTGAACATTGCTGGAGACATCCTGAAATACCTTTACTCTCTTATTCTTGAACTTTTCTGTTCCAAACTGATCATTTCCCTCATGTTCTTTTTTGTATTAAGCTTAGATTAATACTTCACGGTTTTCCAGTTTCAAATATGCTAATATACAATGCTTCCTCACTTTAAGCTCCAGTCCCTTGAATAACTTGAATTCTCCTCAATCTCCTTAGTCAATTAATTGCATTTTCTTCTTTAGGGTGATATGCTAGTCTCTTGTCAATTTAGCATCAACCTTAGCTTCTTCAAACGCAGAGACTACATTTCCCAGAATCTCCCTCCTGGCCTGTATATTTCCAAGTTGGAATCTGCAAATGAGAGGCTTTCGCTCAAAGTTTAGAAGGAAGAAGAGGAGGAGACCATTATATTCCAGAGTCAGTTATGGAAAGATGCGGTGCAGCACACCAACGTGGCACAAGTATACATATGTAACAAACCTGCACGTTATGCACATGTACCCTAGAACTTAAAGTATAATAAAAAAAAAAAAAAAAAGATGCATAGGCATCGAAGCTGCTTCCAGATGAACTTCTTGAGGACTTACTGCATCTGTGGTGCTGACTGAGACAGCAGGTACAGAAGTAAAGCTAATGAAGTTTAAATTTCAGGGCTCCTATCTTGCACAGACCCTTTCTAAGACTCTGGGAGCAGTCCTAGCAATTTAGTATTCATAACTTTATCTCAAAAAGGGCTCTCTAAATTGTATGAGTTTTAAGTGTCACAAAACCTCAATCCAGCCCTGAATTACTGAGAACTTCCGAAAGATCTTGTGGCTCCAGTGGCTTCAGGAGAACTCCTGAGAACCACTGTCTTGGGGACTGGAGTCTGAGATCTTCAACGGAGCTTCTCTGAGTTTCCCTCCTTCAGCCCTTCCAACGGTTGTGAAAGCTTTAACTACCTCCATGCTGGGAACAGAGTGACATTTGTTTTTATGATCAAATCAATAATTGCTTAAAAATGATTGCTGTCAGCAATTAGATTATAATTCTTTGTTGACTTAAACTTAATAAATGATGATATTGTCTTACAACAGAAATGTTGATAGTGAAAAATAATTTAACATCACATCAAAACACCTTATGACCAGCTCTATTCTGGTCAACATTGGCTACTCATAATGGTGTACTTGACAAAGTATTTGCTTAGCAAATATGAGTGTATGAATTAATGAATGGCGGAATGGATAAATTTATGTGTATCTGTATCCAAGTTGCTTCCTAGTTATGATTATTAAAACAACATAGATCATGTTTGTTCTAATTTTCTTTAGATTTATTTAGCCCAGTACCAAGAACTTCCAGCTGCTCACTGCTTTTTTTGGATGACAATGATGAGTAGTTTTGGGAGCCAGTCCAGCACAAATTCTAGGAAATCCCAGGATGCATCTGTAATTATTTTAGGGTCTTCCAGAGGTTGGAGACCACACCTGTTAGTTATGAATTATTTCCAAGGATGAATTTTTTTTAAAGGCTTTACTGTTGGATCGGTTTGAAGAGTTCAATCTCTTTTTTCCTGTAATGTAATTCTGAAAGGTAATAGCAATCATAATCATTTTGCTGAATAAGAAAGTCAATGATCAGTCCTCACCAGAATAAATCATTCATATAATTTAATTGTAATTAAGGGCATAATCTTTCGAAGTAAGAAATAATTTAATCATTCTCAGAATTAGACCAGCATTTTAAAAGCACCTGCATTTATATAACATCATTGTATGCTCCATATTGAAGTCAAACTAAAATATGAATCTAACATTTAAGAGTTTGTAATTTTTAAAATATTGATGAATTACATAGAAAAGCTCAAAATTCCATAATTTGCCATTTTTTCAAATAATTTATTTTCTTTGTGTTTTTTGTGGATGAAACAAGAAAGTAAGAATTCAGGAAAGTTTCATAATTGATAGCAAATGTGCAGATAAGTAATTGAGTTTGGAAGAATTTGGTCTGTTTTCATTTTGTAAAAACTTATTATGTCCAAACTCTATGCTACATACTGTACTAACCAGTGGAGATACAAAGATGAATTACACTTGATAGTTACCCTACTGATGTAAGGTAGACATCGACATTACAGATACATTCCTGGAAAAAATTTGGTAAATTGTTTCAGGCAACAGGCAATAACTTAAAAAACAAACAAAACGAAGGAGCTTTAAGTGGACCGGACCCTGGAGTTACACATGATAATCTCATCTACTTTTCATGTCACCTTTGAGAACCTCTCATAAAGAAGGAAACCGACTCTGGGGCCAAATAATCCTGTATTCCAGACAGTCTTTGGGTATAGATCCCAGACCCTTTGGCCCTGTGTTTAGTACCATCCAGTCCATTCTCAAAGGGCCATGTGAGCTCTTCAAGTTGGGAATAATGTTGATTGGGTGATCTGTTTCTCTATACTTCTCATCCTGGAGGCTAAGAGGGCTCAGTTCCTTAAGCTTTCACCAGCTGGCAGAGGCAACTGGAGCAGAAGGTAGGACGTGGATTTATTCAGCTTTTTTCAAGTATCTTATTAAACATATATTGACAGCTCATTATTTGTCGCGGTTAAATTGGTGTAAACTCTGAATTTACATTAAATCTGTGAGGTCAATTTCCTCATCTGCGTGTTACAGATGAAATGATCCGTATATTACCTTTCAGGAGTAAGCTGCCAAATAGTCTTCAGGTTTTATTATTCCAGTTCTTAATGGCTGTGCTACGAATAGCTGCTGGGGCTTGATATATGTTGAATGACCGACTAGATGCAAAAGATTTAAAAACAAGCGTTTGAGACAGTAAAGCGCAGAGTAGTTTGGGTGCCCTATTTTACCTCTCCTATAGGTCAGCTGCGGGTGTCAAGATGGGTTGAGGGAAGAGAGCCCCTGCACCCCGCTCCAACAAAGGGTCAGCAGCGCGGGCTCCTCGGAACGCTCCAGGCGACAACCCAGGCGCCTCGTTCACCCTGGCTTTCCTAGGCTCTGCAACGCGGCCCGCGCGCTCGCGTCCCGGCGGATTGGAGCCATGGAAAGGGCACCGGGCGCCTTTAAATGCTAATGAGAGCCCAGGGCCTGACTCCCAAGCCAAGTTTCCCCACCCTCTCCCCTCGCCCGCCCTTCCCTCCCGGGCCGGTGCGCCGCCTAGAAAAACTTGTGCGGGGCCATTTTTGGGGCAGTAAGATCGAGCGAGGAGCCCAAGAGCGAGCGCGCAACGCAAAGCTCGAGCC
>NW_012112030.1:3767076-3874220 GCF_000951035.1 Colobus angolensis palliatus
GGGGACGCGGCCCCCGTAGCCACGGGTACCGCGGCCGCCGCCTCTTTAGCCACCGCCGCCGGCAGCGAAGACGCGGAGAAAAAAGTTCTCGGTGAGTCAGGCCGGGGAGGGCAGGGGATGCAGTAGTGGGGCGGGCCCGGCCGGCCGCGGAGCACGTGTGGGCAGCTCGCGCTACACCTCCCACCTGGGCTGGAGACGCTGACAGCACGGGGTCCCCGGGGGTCTCCGGGTCCCCAGTTACGGCCGCCGCTGGCCGCCTCTCTTGCCGGCGCTCCCAGGTGAGCGCGCTGCGCCCTGCGCTCCTCGCCACCGCGTGCACCTACCTTCTGGTTCCGAGCCAGAAAGTTTAGGTCTTAACTTCTGTCTACCAGACGGACACTGTCGCGGATTGCGGGGGTGGAAAATGCCTGCGTTTGGTAGAGGAAAGGAGAGGCGGTCTGGGAGAGGGGACCTTGGGTAGAGATGGATGTGGACGTAGGGGAAGGACGGACACGTGGGCCTGGCACTTTGGGGTCCTTGCTTGGGATCTGGGAAAGGAGAGCATTTCCTTTGGGGAAGAGGAAGGCGCTAGGAGGAAACGGGGAGGGAAAGATAGAAAAGCTTCTTGCCAGAAAGGGTCGGGTGTCTGTCCCTGACGCCCTTCCCACATGGGCATGGGAAAGACGCCATGCTCCTGTCGGCCACATGCCAGCAAAGAGGTGTTGCAATCGTCTCCGGGAAACTTGGATCTTAGTCCCACGTCCTCCTCCCCCTCTCTGTGCCCACTGCTGCAAACAGCCATTCAGTGTCCACCAATGGCTACACGCTTCCCTCTTCCCGGACTGTGGGAACGCACGTGGTGTAGCAGCTGAAAAAACTTCGTCGGAAGTAGGAGTATGACGTTAGTTCAAAACATTGTTACTTTGGCACTTGTAACCTAGGAAGGGAAACAGGAAGATGAAATGTTCAGATTTGGGGGGAGGGGGCAGGCAGTGGATGGAAAGGGTTTCTGTGATGGTTGTTGGTTTAGTCACGTAACTTAAGCGTTCTGTTCTTAAGTAACGCCCTGTGTGAGTTCTTAAACGCTTGCAAAGCAGGTGGGTGGTGAATAACCTCCCTAAAGGGTGTGTGTCCATATCGTTCACTCTTTTCAACAGGAACACAGGAACGTTAACAGATGGTGTAGGATGCTTCGGAGACATTTTCACTATTTGGGGTGGGGCATGTTTGTCTGATCTCTCTGAGCCCTGCTTCCCCTTTGGGAAGAAAGTTGAGGGAACAGTGTGAGAAAAGTGTAACACCTTTCAATATTCCCCACCTTGAGAGGACTATTTTTCTCTTTTTTTCCCAGGGCTTTTACTAAGTCCCTACCAAACAATATGCCACTTGTAACCTGTGTAGGTTAAGAAACAAAATAGGCCTCATTTTGCTGGACTAAAAGTTGCTTAAATCTAGTCAGTAGTACATTGTGTTGTCGTTTCTAGCAAATATTTATTGGAACACTTTCTGCCAGATGTCTGAGAGAGACAACCTTGTGTTCTCCAAAGCACTGTTAAGATAACATTCTTAATGATACCTTATTTTTGTAGAAAGCTTTTGCGGTTTTTCACTTAATCCTGTGCTCTTCTGAGATTGGGAAAGCAGATACTACTATCTTTAAAGATAAAGGAAGCAGATAAATGAAGGTTGATGAGTCTGATGACTTATCTTTCACCCTTACTGCATCTCTCTAAAAATGAAGGACAGCCCTTTCTACATGACACCGCAACACTGTTTGTCTCTGCCTAGTGTGTCCTGCCATCCCCTTTCCTTTGCCAAGCAAACACATGGAAGCCTAAGATGTGCTAGGCACAGTGCTGACTAAAATGGATATGTTCTAGTATTTGCAAATGGGCCTTGAGTTTATGGGCACATAGACCAGGCAAAATTGTTTTCACGAGTGCAAAAAAATTTTCCTTCTGATAAGTATTATGGAAATCTATGGTCTTCCTCCCCAACCCTTCCCCTTAGTATATATGTAGTGGGTTTATGGTTTAAAGCAAGAAGTGGGAATGAATTTGATCATATGAAGTCCTTGGAGAAGTATTTGTGGAATTACAAAACTTTTTTTTAAACTACATTGGAGAGTAAAAATAACCTTCAGCCTGGATTGAGGCTAGACCTGAGAATTATTTATCATCTTTTCCCTTTATTGTTAGTTTTTTGCCTTTTTAATCAAGATTATTCCATCAACAATGCTAGATATTAAAAAACAGTTCCACTCTTTATATTTTCACAGGTAATTAATTTTTGGGGCAAATAAAAAAAGGCACTAAAAGCATATTATTTGGAATATTGCCTGACTTAAATGCATATGCATGTATCAAAAACGGGCCTCTTCTGTGTACATTTGCATCTAAAACATCAACTGTTTTTTTTCTCCTTTGCCTTGCTGCTCCAGTTAGAGTGGCCTCAAGCCTAAGATTGCCTGAGTTTGATCTCTCCTTTGGAGAGATGAGAGATCTTTGGAATTAAAGCTGGAGAATGCCTGATCAATGTAGACTGCATAACTTTGGAGATACAAAGACATGTTTTTTGTTTTTCTTCTTCTTTTTCTTTCCCCCCCAAAAAGAGAGCTAAAGTATTTTCCCAAGTATATCAGTCTAGCAAAATTCAGAACTAACCCTGCCTACAACAGAGCAAGTCCTAATTACTATTTTAGTTTTGAATTTAAAAGTGAAGCCTTACTGTTTATCCTTGGAAATTATAAACTTTGTATTTTATGAAGAGACAGCATGGATTAATGTTAATAATTACTTTCATTCTCTACTGAGTCTTTTTTCTTTATTTTGTCTTTATGGTAATCTGTTATCAGGTTTCCTATTTCATTAAGTCTCGATAATTGCTTTTCGCACTTCCTGAATTTAGAGAGGGACATTTCCTAGAAGTACTGAATTTGTCATTCACAATTGATTCCAAAGATCATATTTGAAATAGTTGAGATAAATATAAACCTACAAAATACAAGTTACTTGAAGTTTTATTTTGTTTAGATTCCTTCTCTTAATTCTGCTAAAACCAGGCATTGTAGAGAAGTGGTCCTGCTCATGAGGTAGAGACAGTCAGTGATCACAGTAAAGAGGGGGATTTTATGGAAAATGCTTAAGTTTGATTCGCACAACCGTAGAGAGCAAGGTAAACAAAGAAACAAACCCAAATTCATCATGTGGTTTGAAAAGACCTGTTATATCATGTCTCAGGGTGGTAAGTACCGAACTGGATTGAGACAGCAGCAGTTCTATTATTATTCTTGACTCCTCTGATGGGCTCCCATTTGGCAACTGGACAAGTTGCTTTACGTCTTTCTAGAGTGCCTGTTAACAAAGAGCCACCTTGTTTCTCATTAAAGTTTGCCTAATATTTCGAGGTATGAAAGTGATATGTTAAGGTCTTTCACTGTTTTATTGTAGCCCCTCTTTTGAACTTACAACATTTGTCTGGCTTAAAACTTGTAAGATTCTTCTTGAACATTTTTTTTTCCTTCAGTGTTTCTCAATTTTAATGATTACAGAATTGTATAGACATAATCACTGCTTATCTTGTGACTTTCCTGAAAAGTTGAATAAGGAAGAAAGGTTTAGTCTTCTGAAAAGTGTTTCCTTAGAATATCTTGGCTTGCTCCATTTTCTTTTTCTAATGTATTTTGGAATTAAGCTTTTAATGGTTTCTTTAGGTATGTTTAGGCTTTGTCTAATGTTATCAAGATCTTAGTGATATGAGCTTTATCTCTTTGTAGGTCAGATACTAATTTATCTGCTTAATCCTATTTTAGCCACCAAAGTCCTTGGCACTGTCAAATGGTTCAACGTCAGAAATGGATATGGATTTATAAATCGGTATGTGTGTGTGTATATTTGCATGTTTTAAATTATATTGTGGCACTAACAGTTATAAATCCCTTATCATACTTCATTAATGGCTTATATAAATTTTTTAGGTTTCTAAGCACTGTAAATATTCTTATTTCTAAGCTACTGGTTGTTAAATATTACTTAAAATACATTTCCAGGACACTAATAAATAACTTATTTTGTAAAGTCTAGTCTTTAAGGAAAAAAAGGAGGAGGGGACAAAATCAGAAATGGGAAGGGCCTTAGGATAAATGAGACAATATCCATAATTTCACAGATGGAGAAATGGAGTCTTAGACTGGTTAAGCTGCTTTCCTAAGGTCACCCAACTAGTGAGTAATTGAGCTGGATCTTTAACCCACTTCTGGTCCAGTCCTATGTAGAAACTGTAAACTGTGGCCGCTTTTAACCATACAAGAATGAGAACACAACTGTAGGATGTTGGGAGTATTCTGAGGTTTTTACATGATATCGACATTTTCTTTGCTTTCCCACCTTTTCTTAAAGTTCCTCCAATTTCTTGTCTCCTTTGGTGGGGTGGGGGTGGGGGGCTGTTTTAAGTTTCAGTGTAAGGAGAGCCTAGTTCACAGCTGTGCCCTGTCCTTTTAACTGTCGTGCTTTGCTTTTGCTGGGAGGAAAGTCTAAGGCTCTGATTACACACCATGTGATTCAGAAAGAGACAGAGGAAGGGGATGTTTCTGTATGTTGAGTCTGTGAGCTTGGATCTAAGCACTGTGACAATGTGGAGGAAGAAGGTGGGTGGCTTGTGGAGTTAGAAATGTTTAACAAGGATTGATTTTAGGTGTCTGAATTGAGTGTAGAAAATAAGTGAAAATATGTGTTGTGTTTTGAGGACTTGGGATTTAAATTCATAACACATAGGTTCTTTTAAGTTTTTCCACATACTTACTACCTTTAATTGTGAGCTTTTTGTCTTTCAACAGAAATGACACCAAAGAAGATGTATTTGTACATCAGGTAAGAGGGATTATAAATATTACATTTGCTGTGTGAGGAGGGGGTATGTAATCTTCTGTCATCCCTTTCCCAAAAGTAAGTCCTATGGATTATTATTTTAATCTAAACTCTTTCTGTGATTTATTTTGCAACAAGAGCTCGGTTCCACATTTTAAGATTGGCAAGTAAGTTCTTCTGTCCCGTCATATTAACTGTTTTCAAATAGTTTTATTTTTGTAGTTTTATAAAGCAATATTTGGTTAGACCACTTTCTAATTTTTAAAGGCTTTGAGTCCTTAGGCAAAAAAAAAAAGTCTGTTTCCATATTAGCATCCTGTTCTCCTGATGTGGTTCCTCCTTAGTGTTTGCCTGGAGCCAATCTGGCTTCTGCCTGGGTAGGTGTTGGTTAAAGCTCCTCTGTCAGAGCAGCTCTCAATTGAAGTAAATAGCACAGAGAAGCAGATAGTAAGATGAGAAAACTTCCAGTTTCCAGGGTAGCCCTCACTCTTGTTAAATGAGGCATGTTAGGACATATCCAGGTCAAAAGATGCAAATTCCCTTAGATTTGCAGGAAACAGAGGCAATGGGTAAGATACGGAGCTACTGTGCTGTTGGTGCCTCAGTTTTTCTTTGCTTTGATAGCCTAGGATGTTATTTATTTTGTTATTAATATGTCCTAGACTTCCTTTATAAAATAGGCTAAGAGAAGGAATACTATCCTTAGTGTTCTTTTTGTTTATTTAGTTTTCAGTGAATTGTCTGAAATATGCGTTCTCAGAGTATAACAATAAGGAAGATACAGCAGGTACTAATGCCAGTCTGTTCTCTTGCAATGCAGAAATCCAGAATACATCTGATTTTCTGTGTTTTTGTTTCCTTCTGTTTAGGTTTGTGTGTGTATTGGAGTGGCAGTCGGAGTTGGAGAGAGTGGTATCTAGCTATGGTTTCTATTGTTTATATTTCTACTTGACTGGATATATCTCAGTTGTACCTAGATAATTTGAGTAGATTTATTTTGTTCAGATATAGTGACTTTTAGGGTCATAATAGAGTTGTTTATAATACTTGGAGGTTTGAGGTTAATAGACCTTTTGGGGTAAGAATGCTGAAGACTGCTAGAGGTAAAGGTCCTCAGAAGTTGCTGTATTGGTGGCTGGCTTTATTAGCCTGTGAGTATATGACCCGATTCCAGCCCCGGTGAGGTTGTGTGGTGAGTCACCTCAGTGTGTTGAGGCCTGCCCAGTTTAACAGGAAAAAGGGAGAGAGCCGGCAGGGAGGGGCTGTTTTTGGAATGGCTGAATGTTCATGCTGCGTGCGCATATATCCTGTCCTGAACTGCCTTTTTTCCTCTATGGGTGAGGTCTCTGCTCTATTGGCTCACTATTTCTTTTTCCTCCTACTCAGAGTTAGGGGATGGGCTGGATTACACATGCTTAATCGCTTTGTAAAATGAGGTTGACCTAGTTCCATAGAAACTCAAGCCCCTTTAACTGTTTAGAGATACCAGCCAAAGAAATGGAAATGCATTGCAGGAATTATTTTCTGCCTTCATTGATTGAAAAAGAAAGAGCAGTACCTATTCATAAGGAGATGTTTAGATGTAGATGTTTAATGAAGAATAGCATCTTCACTAACCTTTTAATGTATTATCAGGAAACATAGGATTTGTTGACATATGAATTGTGTGATGGGGGAAATGTTGAATAAGTATCATATAGGTAGAGTACAGGGTTGTGAATTCCCTCTCCTCCACTTCCCCCATCATCCCTGGGGCTGTTGCATTTGTGACTTCAGATAAATCACTTTAACTGTTAGCCTTATGTTAACTCATCTGCAAAATGGGAGGGAGGAGGGGGGAGGCCAGGTTATTGCTAATACATTCTGATTCTTGAGACAATTTTGTTTACTCTGTCAGAAATATTTATCCCCTTGGCATTTTAATTTTTTTTCTTTATCACTGCCTCCTTTCCCCCTCAAGCCTAGCTCGCATTTTAAAAATCCCTATTGAAGTTGGTAGTTTCTGTTGTCTACAGGAACCTCTATGCCTAAAATATGTGTTTGTGTGTATATGTAAGATCTCACAAAAGCATTTTTTTACCCTTGCTGATGGAGCTACAGCTTCATCTTTGGTTTGAGGTAATTAATACAGCTGATATGATCAGGTGATCAGCCTGTGACAGTAGTGTGTAGTCACTGCACATACTGCAATTATAGGAAAAACATGTTCTGTTTAATCTACCTGTCAAGATGAGTAGCACAAATCAAGAAAGTAGTGTGGAATATAGTTTTATAGTGTTTTTGTTGTTGTTGTTTTAGAGCTCCAAGTTAGTGGGAGAATGATGGAAAAATAATAATTGATCAACAGTTTCTTCAGGTTCACTCTAGTGTACTTGAAAGCAATGAAATCTCTGGCCAATATTGAAATATACTTTGAATAAAATTTTCTGTTCTCTTTACTTCGAATAAAATTTTCTGTTCTCTTTCCAGACTGCCATCAAGAAGAATAACCCACGGAAATATCTGCGCAGTGTAGGAGATGGAGAAACTGTGGAGTTTGATGTGGTTGAAGGAGAGAAGGTGAGAGGAAATTGTGGTTGGGTATCAAAAGGGCTGGCACATAGTTTTGTTGCACAGTAAATTTTCTGTCAGCCCCTTATTAATTGACATGACTTTGGAATTTTTGTACAATAGCAGGAAGTGACTTTTATACAGAATCTTTTTTTTTTTTAGATGGAGTCTCCCTCTGTTGCCCAGGCTGGAGTGCATTGGCGCGATCTTGGTTCACTGCAGCTTCCGCCATCCAGGTTCAAGTAGCTGGGATTACAGGCACCCACCGCCACACCCGGCTAATTTTTGTATTTTTAGTAGAGACTGGGTTTCGCCATGTTGACCAGGCTGGTCTTGAAACTCCTGACCTTAGGTGATGTACCTGTGTTGGCCTCCCAAAGTATTGGGATTACAGGTGTGAGCCACCGCCCCCAGCCAGCAGAAATATTTTTGACATTGTCATTATAAACATTCTGCAATAAAGATACTGTAATTCTTATTTAATAAATGATCAACTCTGATTTTGGAAAGAAAAGCTGATTTCTCAATTTAAAAATAACTTTTATTTTTGTACCAAAGGTATGTATTTTGAAATGCAGTTTAAAATTTAGCTATCTTATTATTACAACTGCTTTGCAGCTGGACGCGGTGGCCCACACCTGTAATTCCAGCACTTTGGGATGCCGAGGCGAGTGGATCTCCTGGGGTCAGGAGTTCGAGACCAGCCTGGCCAACGTGGTGAAACCCGTCTCTACTAAAATTATAAAAATATCTGAGTGTGGTCGCACGCCTGTAATTCTGGCTACTTAAGAGGCTGAGGCAGGAGAATCGCTTGAACCAAGGAGGTGGAGTTTGTACCTCTGAGACATTGCACTCCAGCCTGGATGACAGAGCAAGATTCTATTTCAAAAACAAAAAGAAAAGAAAAAACAAAAAACTGCTTTGGGGCAGAAGATTTCTTTTATCAAAGTAAAGTTTTCAGGCTGACTTGTAAGCACTTCTACCTACAAATAATACATGGTAAAGTATATTTTAATCTCAATAAAAGGAAATTGAAATTGAATATTAATCATTTTGTTTTCTGTTTGGTTTGGATTTTGGGAAGCTGAAGGTATCCTGATAGACCCTAAAATAGCTTTGTTCAGGTGAATTGAATCCAAGAAGTTGAGGGATTATCCTGAAGACTAGCTACAGAAGTTTTTAATACTGTTATATATTTAATTCCATGTCAGTAGTATCCTTTATGCTTTGTGTTTAGTCTGTTATAGATATTAGTAAAACAACGTTGAGTTAGATTAAAAACACGCTAAAACTACATATAGCCCAACTGCCATGGCAGGTAGTCATGGCAGCTGAATTAGAAATTAACTGAATGAATGACAGGTTAACTCCCTGTATGTGTTCCTCCCACATACACATAGACCATTCCATAGTTCATGTTCCTAATGGCTCTCAAACCATTGTGTTTTGAAAGAAAACACTTGATTTCATTTGATGCAGAAATTTAAGTGATTATCTTTACCAGTGTGAGCTCCAGGGTGTCTTGTAAGTCTTTTAGATTTCCGGCACATGCCGGTCTGAGGATCTCTGATAGCCCGTCCAATTTTTTAAAAATTGTTTTGGGTTGAATTTTCTTCTGTATGTTTTCAGAACTCGGGGTTTTACAAATTGACGTAGGATGTGAAATACGTTCTCTGAAATCTTCTTGGTCTACATTTTTTTTTACATTTTGGAAACATTATCCATTTGTCCATATGAGAATAAGAATTCTAAATCTGTTTCAAGGATAGTCTAAAGAAGGAAAGTGTAAAGAAGGACTACATGTGTGGAGAATGTTATTCCTCAAAGACCCTTTCTTCTTGTTGCTGCCAAAATGGGAGAAGTTTCACTCATTACCTTTGTGCTAGACAGAGAATCACACGAGCCCATGAATAGGGATTCTCTTGGTACCTCCTAGACTAACATAGGTTTCAACACATTCTAGGAAAGTAACAGTATCTCAGATATTTCCCACTGAGGAATAGTCTTCCTGGTCTAGCATTACTTCTACTTGGACAGTTGTATATTTGCTAGTTTATGTTCTTTAAAGAGGTTACACTTTGCTTTTGCGATTGGCATAACTAGACAAGAAAGCAAAGCTCAGGTTGTGGGAGCACACAAGCCATACATGTTTAAATCAGGTTGTGAAGTACCTTGCTCACTTTGTTTAAAACCTAGATCTGTTTTTTAAAATCAACAGTGGGAATTCTTAGTATGTTCTGCCAGTCTTACACTCTTGCAGTCCAAGGCTGTTTTGTGAGTTAGTTTATGTTCTTTTTAATTTTGAGGCCATCTTTTTATTTTCTTCTCAGGGTGCAGAAGCTGCCAATGTGACTGGCCCGGATGGAGTTCCTGTGGAAGGGAGTCGTTACGCTGCTGATCGGCGCCGTTACAGACGTGGCTACTATGGAAGACGCCGTGGCCCTCCCCGGAATGTACGTTGCTTCTGTTACTTACCAGTGATTGAGAAATTCTTCATGCATGGAATTAAGTGTGTGTACTTGGAGCAGATAAATGCCTTGTCTTCTCCTGGAGACAAATGATTAAAGTGATTTTTATTTTTTCTTTAGAGGAAATTTTTATCTTATTTTTTAAAATGTTTATTATTTATTTCCATAGGTTTTTGGGAAACCGGTGGTGATTAGTTACATGAATAAGTTCTTTAGTGGTGATTTCTGAGATTTTGGTGCACCCATCACTGGAGCAGTATACACGGTACTCTAAAGGGGAAATTTTAGTGCTCAGAATTTTTAAAGAGCTACTGGTCTCATTAGAAACTTGCCATTCAGAAGTCGTATCAGTTAGGATATATTTGGCTACAAGTAATAGACATTTAATTATCTTAGAACAGGAAGACTTAAGGGAGACAGTGCTGAGGTTTTAACAAGGTTTCTCTTCATTTGGCTCTTTTTTTCTGGCCAGAACCTAGTCACACATTCACTGGCAAAGGGGAATGCAATTTCCATCATTGACTTAACCTTGTTGTTCATTCCTTGGTGCCGACACTGTTGACCTCTAAGAAAACAAAAATTTCATTGGTGAAAGAATGGGAAATAACTTGTGAATAGGCAATAAAAGTGCAGGCCATGGAACTATTAACTAATTTGCCTTGGTTAAGAGACTGTTTTATTTAGCATAGCATTTTTCCATTATTTCAAAGGAAAGAAGCAATAAGTGATTCTGTGGATTTTTAGTTCTTGAGATTGGTTTCAATGCAGGGGAAAGAGTTTGTAAGCAAATCTGGCTGGAGCTTTCTTGGGAGGCTCAGTTTATAGGAGTATTCTCAAGGCACCCAAAATGGACCCAGTATATTTGTGGTCACGAGGAACTTACTAGATTTGAATCAGTTCTTGGTGTTTCTAGAATTAGAACCAGGTACTGGCACATGGAAGAAAACTCTGAATGTTTGTCAGCACAAGATTGTGACTACCTATCTCATCCAAAGAGAAACTCAACAGAATTCAATATCTGCAGATTGAGAATGACCTTTCTTTATGTTTTGATAGATTTACATCTTTCTGTTTACCTAACTGCTTTTCCTCTTTATTCTGCCATCGTCACATCCTGCCCAAATTAATTCTGTCAGATTCCTTAGGACTTCTCACTTATTTCTTTGTTTTTGCTTATCTTATTTGATTTTTAATAAGCTATGAGGGGGTAGCTAGGAAAGAGCTGCTGTAGCATTTCCTACATGTTCTCTTTCAAGTTCATCAGAGTCACAGAGCTCTAACTGTGATTATTTTGACTCCTAGGTTAATTCAAAAGTAAAAGTGGTAGAAAAACATTCAGTGAAAAATTTTTCTTAAAGACTTCCCCTCCAAAACCTGAAAATTCTAAAGTTATGCATATAAAGGATATTTAGAAACAAAATTGTTAAAACGCTTAAGGAACAAAATCATTAAAACTCTTTAAGTGTAGACATAAATGAGCTTTTTTGTCGTAATGTCTAAGTCCCAACAACTTGTTCAGTATCTCTCAAAAGAGCATGTTCAGCAGTGCTGGTGCCATTATTATGCTTTGTAAAACTCTTAAAGATTTGATTGTGTGAAATGCAAAAGAGAAAGATAAGCCTAAGAAGAAAAACAGTTTATGTTGTCTCACACTTAATATTTTGGTAAGCATTTTCTGTGCAAATAAACATTTACATAATTGTGAATCTCATCTTTGGTAGAGGTTTTATGAAGAGTAGAAAGGCTTGATTTTTTTTGAAGTTAGACTAGTTGAGGCTTTTTTGGAGGGGGAGTTTGGTTGCACATGTGGACTTGTTCTGGAAGGGTCCAAAGCTTAAATACACCTGTGAAAAAAGTAATGGGTCATTATTTTGCTTTTTTTATTTATTCATTTTAAAATCTAGTTACTTCCCATTAAAGACAATTGCATAAAGTCAGATATGAAATCACATAGCCTTTGTAGGATGTTTGGTTTTTTAAAATGTAAAATGGTAATATATGATATAATTTAGAGGAAAAATATAAAATGAATCAGTAATTTCCTTTGTTAATAAGTTCTGTATTTAGAAACCTCCAGTATTAGGGCTTATTACCATCAGAGTATGGTTAAGCTTTACTCTTAAACATATAAAGGGAGTCATGCCATAGGTTGGTGGTTCTCAAACTTCTTGGATTTGGGATTTGTTTATATGCTTACATGTTATTGAGGATCCTAGAGCTTTTTGTCAATGTGTATTTATATTAATATTATATTAGAAAGTAAAATTTAAAGTATTAATTGATTTAAAGTAACTATATGTTCATGAAAATAACAGTATTTATGGAAAATACTATTTAAATTGAAAAGAGTGGTATTGCTTTATACTTTTGCAGATCTCTGATGTATGGTTTAATAGAAGATAGCTGGATTCTCACATCCGTTTCTGCATTCAGTCTGCTGAGAGACCACATGTCATTGTAGCCTTTGGGAGACCATATACTTCTGAGAGAATGCCTGGGAAAGGCAAATAGCATCTTAGTAATATTATGGCAATAGTTTGACCTCGCTGACCCCTGGAAGTTTTCAGAGATCCCATCCACACTTTACAGACTGTTGTAGGAAGAATACCACTTGGGTCAAATATGTTGGTAACATCATAAAATGTATTCTTTTTTGGCTTTTCCCTGACATTGCCTCAGTGGATGGTAAATCCTAGGAGACACGCATTTGATGGAGCTAAATGTTTTAAGCTTTGCAGATACTCTTCGGGTGGTTGGTTAGCTGATACCAGTTCTAATTAGATGAATATTAAATTGATTGTAGATTGATTGCTCTTGCTTTTCTGCTTCTTGGTATTTTATCTGCACAGATCTACTCTAATCTTAATGTAGTTTATCCCAGGAAATCACATGATAATCTGGGTTAAATGCATTTTTTCTGTATAATGGAAAGGATTATTGCTTTGGGGAGATTTTCTTTTGGTGATACTCATCCTAAATGGTGTTCTTTGGTTCTTTCCTTGCTAAAACTTCTTCTGAATCTCTGTTTCTTTGCTTCGCTAGTACGCTGGGGAGGAGGAGGAGGAAGGGAGCGGCAGCAGTGAAGGATTTGACCCCCCTGCCACTGATAGGCAGTTCTCTGGGGCCCGGAATCAGCTGCGCCGCCCCCAGTATCGCCCTCAGTACCGGCAGCGGCGGTTCCCGCCTTACCACGTGGGACAGACCTTTGACCGTCGCTCACGGGTCTTACCCCATCCCAACAGAATACAGGTAAAATTGCAACTGAGACTTCTCTTCAGCAATCCTCACCCTTCCGTCCTTCTCTGCCTCCTCTTCCTCCTCCTCCTCCAACACCAGCTGCCAGAAACCTTGCTTATGCCTTCCTGATGCTACAAAAGCTTGAGGCAAGGCCTTCAGTCTGCTTTTTCAAAGCAGTCATTCCGGTAACATTTCTAAAAGCAAAACCACGTGTTCCATGCCTGTAATAGGGAACCCCCGTAGCTAAAGTTTCTAGTTGATAGAAGGATGAAAAAATAATTAAGGTAACAAGACAGGTGGAGTGTGTAAGAGCTTGGACTCTGAAGTCAGGCTTAATTTTTGAATCCCGGTGAGGTTTTGAGTAAACCAAGTTTTAGATTAAGTTCATCCATTAAATGGGGGCATTAAATGCCTGCACCATAGGGTTGTGATGGTTAAATATAAAGGATTTAGCAAAAGATGCCTCCAGCATAAATAACGTTTATAAAGTATTAGATTTAAATGAGATACTGCTGATTTTTAAAGGCAACCTACCACAACGGAGGTTGTTGATTATTGATTCTGCTTTTTTACTGCAAAATATTAGTACAGCTGTTGTGAGTTTGTTTTGTGCTTCATAAACCTTACATCAACTTTGCAGTTCCTGGGGAGCTTGGAAAACTAGGGCTAGGTCATCATTTTTGTTATCACTAAGCCACAACTTTTTTCTCCTTAGTGTCCTTGGGGTTTCTTTCTTTCCCCCCCACTAGATGTTTTGACTGAACATTATGTTCAGTCTGTTCTTTGCTACCCTTCTCCTGTCCCATCATGCATGACTGTGTTCTTTCTTGTTTTTTTCCTTCTACTCTTCAACAGCTGCCCCTGACAAATGTGCTAAAAATAACAAGTAGACTTACATATATGGAGAGATTGGGTACATGAGACATAGTAGCTTTAGGGCAACGCTCTGGGCTTCTAGGAAACAAGGACAGGAAAAGTCAGTGAGATTGTAATATGTTGTAATATGCACTTGTTTTTAGTGTCTTAATAGTGCTTTCCTGAAATACTCCTGCTTAGTGTTTGGCATATACAACATATATCACGTTTGCTGAAAGCATGGTGATTCTTTTTCGTATCTTTTGAAATAAAATGTATTTCACCTTAGGAATTGAAGTTTCAGAACAAAGTCATTCCTTAGTGCCATGTAAAACATGATGTGCAGAAGCTAATCGAAAGCTTCTTTTGAACATGTACACTTATTCCCGTAACCTAACTGCATTTAGTTGTTGACTGAATGACTGACTTTCCTACCTATTCCATGTCAGAAGTAAAAGTTGTCTTGATCCTTTAAACAGTATTTTTTAATAATCTGTATAATATCTACTAGTTCCCTAAGCACTCTGATTGAGCCAGTCAAGATCATCAAAAGAAAATTCCTAAAGCTCTCATCCATATAACTAAGCTACTTCAAAGTTGTCAGTGTGATGTCTTAAAAATATATAGATGGATCTCTAGGATGGTAAAATTACTGAGATCAAATAGAAAAGTCTTTGCCAACATTTTCTATTACAACGCTATGAAATTTATTGGGCATAATAGAAAAAATAGGAATATTTAGGCCTGTGGTATTTGCCTTATGCAAGGACATAATGTAGCATAATTTATTAGTGACTGAATGACTTCCATTTTTAAAGAAAATAGTTCTATAGATTTGAAAATTAAGTAGAATCGTTCACTGAGCTACTAGGTACTTGTTGTCTTTGAGAAAATAATTATATGATGGAGGGAAGGGAGCAACATTGTGGCATCTACCAAGTGACAGATATTTGGAATCGGTTCTTTAGTTCTCTCTATAGCCTGAGGGAAACAGTGGTTTCCATATTTTTTGTTGTTGTCACAAATGAAGGAATTTGATTATTTCTAAAAATCAGCAACTTTTATTTTACATGGACAAGAAGTGGTAGAACTTAATTTTAATTCATTTTGTTCATGTCACCCAGTCTTTCTGCCAGACTCTCATCCTTTATACACCTTAATTGCTGTTTCTGTCAGTCTTTTTTTGTGACTCACAGTTTCTGAGGAAGAAATGGCCGAGCTTACTTAGGAAACTAAAGAGAGGCTCATGTGATGGGGATGATGTGAGTGAAGCGGGGGAGGGTATGAGGTGAGATCTCAGGGGAGGTCAGTCATGCTGGTAGACCACTGTGAAGACTTGACCTACTGTAAATGTGATAATAAGCCAGTAAAGGGATCTCAACAGTAAAGAAACACTTAAGAGATTATTGGACTGTTTTGTTGGGACTAGACCACAGAAGGCAAGAGTTAAAAGGAGGGAGAACAGCTGCTATAATCTTCTCAGTAGAGAGATGAACATGGGTTGTTTTAGAGAAGCTGTCAGTGCAAGGTCTCACTAAATGGTTAGATTTGGAAGATGTTTTAAGCATATAGAGGTGTCGTCATTTCATGATGGATTGAATGAGGAGTGTGAGGAATGGCAATGTATTGTATGAGGAGTAAATAATACCGCTGTAGTTTTGATTTAAACAAATATGGGAATATTGAAGAAGATTGGGTTTGGAGGGAAAGGTGAAAATTCTTTGGAGGTCTTTTTCTCTTATTAAATTCACCTACAAGTGGAGGTGTTAAGTAGGCAGAAAAAATAAAGTAGAGGGAAGAGGTAGGAAGTGGCTGGAGGATGGAAGGTGTAGCCTTAGATACAGTGGTTGACAGCATTTTTAGGAGTTCATTAAGTTGTAGTTGAGAAGAGACCTAAATGGAGCAAGGGATCAAGTCCATCAGGTCCCAGGAAGAGCGTGAATGGGAGTCTGAAGGGGAGAAATGGGATTGTAAATAATGATTTGGAGGGTTTTTTTAAATTTATTTTTATTTATTTATGTATTTTTTTGAGATGGAGTCTCGCTCTGTCGCCCAGGCTGGAGTGCAGTGGCGTGATCTCAGCTCACTGCAAGCTCCGCCTCCCAGGTTCACGCCATTCTCCTGCCTCAGCCTCCCGAGTAGCTGGGTCTACAGGCGCCCGCCACCACACCTGGCTAATTTTTTTTTTTTTGTATTTTTAGTAGAGATGGGGTTTCACTGTGTTAGCCTGGATGGTTTCAATCTCCTGACTTTGTGATCCACCCGCCTCAGCCTCCCAAAATGCTGGGATTACAGGCGTGAGTCACCGCGCATGGCCGATTTGGAGTTATAAAACAGGATATTTAAAGCCATAGGGGCAGGATGAGATTAACTATAAGGTGAGTGTAGGTGGAAATAGGATTCCAGGATCAAGTTCTGGGACACACCAACAATTAAAGATTAGGAAGATGAGCATTGTCTAGCAAAGGACAATGAGAAGGAGCAGCCAAGGAGAACGTATTTCAAGAATGAAATGTGTTAAATGCTTGTTGATAAGTAGAGGAGATTAAGCTGAGAATTGATTATTAGATTTGGTAACTTGGAGGTTAGTGGTTTAGTGAAGACAAAAGTTTAAATAGAATGAACTTTAAGAAACAGCAAAGGGTGGGAAGAGGAGACATATCCCCCATTGAGGTTTCTGTAGTGGTGGTCATGGTGTTTGGTTTTTCTTTAGTATGTATGTCTGTAAAGAAATGGGGTAGTAGCTGGAAGAAGATACGAGATCAGAGCAAGATTTTTGCGTGATTTGATTTGCTTTTTACAATGCAGAGTTGCCCGTCTCTCCCTTACCCCTTATCTCACCAACAGCTTATAAAGCCATTAGATGGGCAGATCAAGGTAGGCATGTGTGTTTGCCATACACGCACATGCATATACATAGACACACATATATATGTAACATTGTGTGTATATGTGTTCCATAGTTCTGTCTACTGAAAGTTCCTGAAAGCAGTGATACCTTAGTAACAGCATTGAGCATACCTGTCCCCCAATTTTTTGTTTTTAAATAACATTCTCAAACAAAAAGAATTCCCTTTGGAGAAATGGCTGATTTCAGAGCTGGGACAGAGAAAGTACAATATGAGCCTGGAACATCATGTTGTGCCAGAAAGGGAAGAAGTACTCAAAGAATGTTGGAAACATGTCAAAAGGATATGAGCCAGCTTGAAGGGGTTCCCGTTGGCCAGTAATGATAGTAACAGATTACAACTCATTGAATAAAATAGAAAACCATGATTCCATAAAAATATAAATAAATAAATCAATATATTGAAAAATATGATAAGGAATAGTATATTTACATACTTTGTAAGTACTTCCTCACAAAGGACTCATTAATTACAAAGAAGGAAAGAGTCAACTTACAGAGGAGGACCCTGGTGGCAGATAACCACCTTAACCACTTATCAAAGTGAACGTTGTCAGTAATGGCACAAATTGGAACTATATGCCACCTTACAGGATGCAGTGAGGAGAATACGGTGTCACTTTTGCTGGGGATGCAAAAACAAAATCTAATCACTAGTGAACACCAAATAACCTAAGTTGAGGGATATTTTACAAAATAACTGGTTTGTAATCTTCAAAAAAGGATCAAGGTCATGAAAACCAACGTGTTGGCTCATGCCTCTAATCCCAGCACTTTGAAAGGCCGAGCCGGGTGGATCACGAGGTCAAGAGATTGAGATCATCCTGCCGGACATGTTGAAACCCCATCTGTACTAAAAATACAAAACATTAGCCGGGCGTGGTGACACACACCTGTAGTCCCAGCTACTTGGGAGGCTGAGGCAGGAGAATCACTTGAACCAGGGAGGCCGAGGTTGCAGTGAGCTAAGATCACGCCACTGCACTCCAGCCTGGCGACAGAGCAAGACTCCATCTCAAATAAATAAATAAATAATTGCTCCAAACAAAAAGATATAACTTACTTCAGTGCATAATTCTAAATGGTGTTTTTGCTATAAAGGGCATCATTGGGACAAATGGTGAAACTCGAATGGGATTTGAGAATTACATGTAACTTTTCTGTAACTTTGTGCTTGTTTCAAACTTTTAAGAAATTGAAAAGTATGGGTGCTGTTTCACTGGGTATATATACTTGGATGGAAATGATAGAAAAGGCAAAAATATATAGTGAAGGATAGAGTTAACATGCTGTATCTACTTGATGAGAATAGAGAGGCTGTTGGTTTCAAATATGAGCTTGGATCACGTATCCAGGGTAATGGGAGACAAGAATATCCTAATATAAATACAGGGAGCTTGGTAGATTTGCTAGTGAGAATGTGGAAACTGTCTTCTGACTATTTCTCTTTTCTTGACAAAATATGAAGGACAGTATTTGGCTCCTAGGAGGCAGAAGGGATGTTTTGAGATAAGAAAATAAAGTTAAGCTATGGCTTGTATGGTAAAGAATTGCAGGCATTATTGGTGGGTTTTTGTTTGTTTTTTAAGTTGTTCTTTCTTCCCCCTGGAAGTAGTACAATAAGTTAATTTTATTCCACTGGCTTAAAGTAACTTTGTTGTAAAGAAAAATAAAAGAGTATTTTATGTAAAGAGATGAATGAGATGTATCCGATTTCAAAATATTAAATTGATGCACAAAAATAAAGTGAGGTGCTCTGGGATTAAGCAAATGACTGTTCTAGTCAGACTAGGTTTGTCTTCCTTTTCAGTCGTTCACAAAGATTTACTCATAAATAGTTTGTGTTACCGCTGAGAGTGCCTCGCTTTGTAGTGAAGCATTTTATTTTTTACTTCTAAAAAATGTTCTGAACATGGCTGTATGCGCTGTGTCTTATCCCCTGTGCTGTGACCCTCACTGTCAGCTCTCATGGCCTCTCCAGGCTGGTGAGATTGGAGAGATAAAGGATGGAGTCCCAGAGGGAGCACAACTTCAGGGACCGGTTCATCGAAATCCAACTTACCGCCCAAGGTACCGCAGGTATGTCGCATTTTCCACTAATTGCCCATTAAAGGACTTGTGTGCACAGTGGTAGAATGAGGACCGTGTGGTTCTGTTTTAATGGATCCATTATATATCTAGAAGATGTGAATGCTTTGACTGCATGCCAGAGTTTTCAGGTGGTGGTGTGACATTTCCCCCCTACTTAATACTAGATTTTTTAGTTATCTCTGCGCCAAAGCATCATTTTGTATTCTGGAACTGTAATATGATGTAAATTTGTACTTAATTTTTATCAAAATAAATCAGATAAATTATTGGTGGGCAATTCCGTGGTAATGCTGCAAATGGAGGAAGAATTGAGTGTCAGAGGGTGTTTGGAATACTGAATATTAATCCTTGAGGCAGTCCAGTAGAGGGGTTAAATCAGAGTATGATCAGATCACCTGAATTTATCTTCCTGCTCTACAGTTCGTTAGAAGTATGTTCTTGGACTGCATTGCAGCCTGCACAAGAGAGTGAGACCCTGTCTGAAAACAGAGATATTCTGTAGTTGGGGATTAGAGGTACTAATGCAACTAAGATAATTAGTGTGGTACCTGATAAAGGCCTCAATATGTATTAGATATTATTACCACCATTGAGGCTAATATTAGTGAATGCTGGGTTATTGTATTTGTGCTTTATTCCTTTTGAAGACTGAGTTAGGCTAGACTCCCTCCCTAAGATCCCTTTGAAGCCTTTTATACTATAAGCCTGCCCATTCTTTTATCTTACCCTTTGTGTTAAGTGGAAAAACTACAACTTCCTTCCTGAATGGTGTTTATGCTACCTTGAAATGTGTCAATATGGGTTTATTAAAGGGAGAAAAAGTATATTATACTGGGAAAGGATTCTACCAATATAATTGTAAAAGGATTGTATCCTTTTTCTTCACAAGGTTCCCTCCAGTTTTAGGCATAATCAGGAATGATTAAGTACTAAGGACTTTCAAATAAAAGAGATGGCATAGAAATGTCTTATTGGAACAAAAAGGATGCAGTAGCATGTGTGAGGTTCAGCTTCATCAGTCCCTGGCTATGTGATCTTGGAAAGTCATAGTTGACCTTTTTTAACCTATAAAAGCAGCACTTTTATGCAGCTCAACCATACATTTTATCGTCTAAACTTCTTGGTTTTCTCGTTATAAATCTCATCCACAGAATTACCATTCAAATTAAATATTTAATTTGAAAACCGACTAGCACAGACTCTGACACATAATAATGTTTCTTCTCATGTTTCATTCCCTTAGTCTCTACTAAATTCTGTTCATGGAAGGCAGATGCTAGACGACTACTCTCTTTTTTAATTTTCCTATTCTTAGTGCTTATCAAAGGGTCTGATAGGAACAGAGTATGTGTTCAGTATGTGTATGTGCACTGCAAATATGTATTCAAATGAAAGGGGAAAATGATGGAAAACTAAGTGTGTTTTTTTTTTTTTTTTTCATGAAACCTCTATTCCTTTTGCTGCATTGGCCTGTGAATAATTCTAGCAATAAGTACTGATCACTTGACTTTTTTTTTTTTGAGATGGAGTCTCCGTCTGTCACCCAGGCTCCAGTGCAGTGCCACAGTCTCTGGTTGCTGCAACCTCTGCCTCATGGATTCAAGCAATTCTCTTGCCTCAGCCTCCCAAGTAGCTGGGATTATAGGCACGTGCCACCACACCTGGCTAATTTTTATATTTTTAGCAGAGATAGGGTTTCACCATGTTGGCCAGGCTGGTCTCAAACTCCTAACCTTGCCTCAACCTCCCAGAGTACTGGGATTACAGGGGCGAGCCACTACGCCTGGCTCTGAACACTTGACTTTTTAATTTTTAAAAATAAATAAAACCTTATTTTCTGGAGAAGCCCTGTCCCATTGGCACTTGTTCTATTTTGTTCTATTGGCACTTGTTCTCTTTTGTTCTGTGTTCCCTCCAGCAGGGGACCTCCTCGCCCACGACCTGCCCCAGCAGTTGGAGAGGCTGAAGATAAAGAAAATCAGCAAGCCTCCAGTGGTCCAAACCAGCCGTCAGTTCGCCGTGGATACCGGCGTCCCTACAATTACCGGCGTCGCCCGCGTCTTCCTAACGCTCCTTCACAAGATGGCAAAGAGGTCAGTCCAGCCAGTCAGGGTGGATTGTCTTTAATCATGTCAAACTAGCATTCTAAGAGTGGTTTTATCACATGCTAACCTGCAACTTAACAAATACAAAAACATTTTGCTCAAGATCCTTATATATAGGGTGTGCCTTGCACATAACACAGACCAAATATTTGAATCAAGTGAACATTCTCTGAAAGAATGACCCATACTAATGGGGATTCAGAGCTCAGACATTTAGGGCTCTTCAAATAAGAGAGGTATTTATCGAGAGGAAGCTGCCCCTAAGCATGAGTTGAAAGCAGTTGTATGTCACAGACTTCATGGAGAGTAGTGGTATTTAGTTTGCCGTTTGTAAGCTGTTCTTCTATGGTACTAATTTTGTTTTGTTTTTTGTTTTTGTGGGGTTTTGGTTTTGTTTTGTTTTGGTAGAAATGCCAGGGACTGAATATGGTACTAATTTTTGACTCATACATAAGAGTAATTTTTTGCATGCTAATTTTCCTTCACAGGAAAATTCAAACTTTGAAGAACTTTCAGTCTTGAACTTTCCACTGTCATGTGACTTTATCTGATTTATGGCTTTGTTTTGCATTTTAGGCCAAGGCAGGTGAAGCACCAACTGAGAACCCTGCTCCACCCACCGAGCAGAGCAGTGCTGAGTAACACCAGGCTCCCCAGGCACCTTCACCATCGGCAGGGTAAGAGCTGGGGCAGCCCAGTCTTGAGTTGGTATTTTCTGTTTAGTATTACTGGTTTCTCAACAAGAGTACAAATTAGTCTAAACTAGTTCTGCAGTTCATCTGTGCCAACGCTTTGTCTCTGTTGGGATTCTGTGGAGAGAGTGATTTGGTGGTTAAATATTTCTGAGATTGACCTCATTTTGATAAGCTTTGGTGAGGGTATAAGCATTCAGACAGAGTTGGTGATACTCTACTTCTTTTTTCTAGACAGGCAGTTTTTTAACTGCTAGTACCACTTAGGAAAACTGATGCTAAAAGTTCCTAACAAAGGCCTGGTTTTAGTAATCAGAAACAGTTTCAGAACCTGTTAAGTAATCAGAAACAGTAGAATAAACTAAAGGGTTTTTTTTTCCTTCACTTTTCCTTTGATAATCAACTTTATTTATTTTGAGGCAGTGCAGCATAATGTATAAGAGCCAAGGTTTTTCTATCCAATGCAGGCTCTACTGCACCTCTCATTTGCTGGGTGATCTTGTGCAGTTTATCCTCTGTCTCAGTACTGTACTGTCTGCTACTGGTAAGAATTAGGATACTAATTATATTTACTAGGGTTGTTGCAAGGATTATTAAGTGAAATAACAGAAAGTGTTTACAGTAGGGTATGGTAAAGAATAACCTCTCATAAAAGGATAGCTTGTTATTTTCTTGTCATTTTCTACTTTTTTCTGTCTTTTAAAGGTCTTGGACATTTTATTTACATAGAAAGAATTACAGCTAGAAAGATCAACTCAATTATAAGTTGTGGGCTTTTTTTTTTCCTATAACCCTTTTAACTGAGACTTTAGTTCTTATACTTCTTAGTTATCACCCTTTCCATTAGCTTTTAGTTAAGAGAGAGGTTGTAAACTCAGTGTTGATGCTGTTTTTCAAAAATTGTTAACATTTCATAAATGAAGTTTTGGGATTATTATAAGTGCTTGTGTCTTAAGGCCATCTGCTTTTATATCCAATGATGGGGGATTTTAGTCAGCCTTTAATTAGGTAGGCATTTGCTATGAGGGCAATATTCTGTTTTATCTTGGGTAGCATGGACAGTCTGTCACAGAAATAAGTTCCCTATTCAAACTTGGAATTAACTGATTTAGAGTAGCATATTAATCATAAAAATGATCATAACCTTTTATGGAGTAACATTATTTCTAGGTATTTCTAAGGAAATAATTTTAAATATTAGGAAAAAATATTTTTACAATTTAGTCTGTCTGACATTTGGTAAGTAGCTAACTAATTGTGGTATATTCATATTAGGAGATAGGGTGCAGCCACTAAAATGATTTTGAGTATTGTTCATTAGTAATGGTAATTTTCATTTATACAGTTTTTGCTACTATGTACTGACTTCTGGTTTATAAAAATACTTTATTAAAAAGTGAGAGTTTCCATTTAATTAACATACTGCTTACAGATCTATACAAGATATGTTTGTATTTAGAGCATTTGAAGTACTCTTTTTCTAATTATATGAAAAGCAGATAATTTCTGCCTTTTTATTCTTTAACTCATTATTACTTTGTCACTCTTTATAAGTTTGATTTTAACTTTTCCCAGGTGACCTAAAGAATTAGTGACCATTCAGAAATAAAGCAAAAAGCAGGCCACAACCTTACCAACACCAAAGAAACATTCAAGCAATAAAGTGGAAGACAAACCAAGATTTGGACATTGGAATGTTTACGGTTATTCTTTTACGAAACAACTACAAAAAGAAAATGTCAACAAATTTTTCCAGCAAGCTGAGAACCTGGGAATTCCTGCACAGAAGACAAGAGAGCAGCCTCCCCAGTTTCAGCAACCGCTAGGTTTATATTTTTTTTCCTGGTTTTTACTGTTTTGGTAATATATATATTGAAACAAGAAATATTAATACTGCATGGGGAGAACCCCAACCAAAGAAATCTGAAATATATAGTAAATGCTTTTTTTTCCGTTTTTGTTCATTTTGGATGCTGGTGCTAAACCTCCAAGTGTCATGATTTAAAAAAAAAAAAAAATTTATGTCCTTCTTATTTATTTCTAGGATGAGGGGAGGATAACATTTTTGTTTTCTTATGTGACTCTCTTTGAAAATGTGCAGTAAGAAGTCCCTCGAAAATAAAATTTTTACCCTTCAAAGGACAAAATGTTTAATAGGCGTGTATTGTTGACGCCCTTAGCCTGTGTTGCAACAGCACATATTGAGTCTAGGTTTGTGGTAAACATTATTCTGGTGGCTAGGACGGAACAAACCAGCAAAATACCATTGTTTCAGTGACCAGGCACATACAGAAAATAAACAAATACGGAATTTAATTCAGATGGCAATAAGTGCTGTTAAGAAACAGATATGGTAGGAAGATAAGGACTGCATAATTATACGGGTATGTTGATTTGAAATAGTGGGGAGGGTCTCCTATTTAAATGGAGTCCCAAGGTGAGGGATCATTAAACATTTGAGTGTCTGCAGGGAAGAACACTGCAGGTGGAGGGGGCATTGTTTGCCTAATAAATGGCAAGCAGGTGAATGTGAACTGTTCAAGAACCTTGTATTATATTGAAGTTAAAAGAGTTGGTAAAAATTGGTAATAGGCCAAAGCAAAAAAAGTCAACTATATAAAAAAGTATTCTATTAAAAACGTCTCCTATCCTTGGTTCCAGTTTCCTCCAGGCAACCAGTTAGCATATCTTAAGAATACATCCATTTCACATATTTCATGTGTGTGAGTCCGTGTGTGTGTGTATGTGTGTGTGTGATTGGCAGACTAATGGAAATTTGAGAAGAGGAAATGAGCTTAAATTGTGCTTATGTTAACAACTTAAAAACAATCATTAGACATATCCGTGTTTAAAATTCTATGGATATATTCAACTGTACTATTTAGCCAGTCTTCTTTTTCCTAACTTCCCCTTCTCTGTTCCTACTCACTTTAAAGCTATTCTAGTATAGAATATTTCAAACATACCTTTCAAAATGTTTTTAAAATGTACCATATACTTTTTGGCACCGACTTTTTTTTCACCTAATATTTTTCCTATTATCAACATGTGTAGAGTCTTCTCATCATTTGTAGTAACTATATAACATTCCATTACATAACTATCCATAATTGTACTAGCCTTCTATGATGGAATATTGAGGTTATCTTAACGGCCATTGCAAACATTTTGCCTGATACAATCCCAATATCCTTACTTCTAGATACTATTATCTGTTTCAGGATTGTAGCTATTCTATTTCTGGAGAAAAAAAATGGAATGATGAATGCAGAGTTGGGGAAAACACACTGGTTATAGGTACAGAAAGAACAGAAATTGGATATGATGTGAGGATGGGCCGAAAGCACGTTATTTCACAGCAGCAAACCAGGGACCTTGGATTGCTTTATCAAGAAATACAGGCTACTGGGGTGAGACCACAGCCAGAAATTAACTGGAAGGCTATCTGTCATACTGCAATCACAACTTAATTGTGTGGTGATTCATATTTGATGGCACTGCACCTATTAGAAAACAGCACTATGCGGATCAGTATTTGAGTGCCTACTATGTATAAGAGTGATGCTGGGTGCTTTCAGATCACAAGTAAATCAGCTGTAACAGTGTTATAAGGGTTCTTGTGTTTATTGCAAAGATGCAAGTTTTGAAAGATTTTTGCTCTTGGAGTGGATAAATGTGTTTATAAAGACCAATGTTTTGAGATTTTAAAGAAACGTTTTAGAGCTAAATTAGATTGAAGCTAGTTTCGGGTAAAAAATGGAAAAGAATCTCTTAAGAATGATTTTGTATATTATGGCATAAGCATCTTGTTTAATAAGAAAAAGTCTAGAAAGGATACAGATGCTGATAGAAATCTCTGGAAATGTGGTGACCTTGTACAGCAGCAGAAATAAGAATTCATCAGCTTTGTGATTTTCCCATAATGCTCTGTGAAAGCATTTTATTTTAACTGATGACCTAGCTCCAGAATCACCCAGGCTTTCAGAATGGGGATGGTAAGCTCTAATGAATGATCCACACTGGTCAAATAACACAGGGAGCTTAGTTTGCAGATCCCTCCCTATGTTTCTAGTTTGGACAGTATTCTAGTAAAAGGGGTATAGAATAGAGGCATGTGATAAAAGAGACTAGAAATCACCACTTTGCTATTGCCATAGTATTGTTCTTTTATGCATTGATCTCATTGTTAAATTCATGAAGACTTGCACATAAGGAGTTCCAGGCAACGCCTGTGCCTGCCACATAGACTTGGCACCACTGGTGAAAACCTCCCTCTTATCAGTTGAGAACAGAATTTCCCGAGTAATAAAAATTGTGGGAAGAAGCTTTCGTGTGTGTGTGTGTGTGTGTGTGTATTTTAAAAAATTCCTAAGATGTTTTCCAGCATGGCTGTTAAGGGCCTAATTGTGTCCCCCTAAAACTCAGATGTTGAAGTCCTAACATCCAGTACCTCAGAATATAACCATATTGGGAGATAAGTTGTTTTAAGGGGTGAGACATGAGTTTAAAATAAGTCCATTTTAGGGTGAGGTCTAATCCAATAACCATATTGGTACATAAGTTGTTTTAAGGGGTGATATAATGAGTTTAAAATAAGTCCATTTTAGGGTGAAGTCTAATCCAATACGACTGGTGTACTTGTTAGAAGCAACACCAGGAGCATGCATGCACAGGGGGATGACCATGTAAAGAAGCTGCAAGAGAAGGCCATTTGCAAGCCATGGAGAGAGGCCTCAGGGTGAACCAAACCTGCCAGCACCTTGATCTTGGACTTCCAACTTCCAGACCTGAGAAAAGAATTTTCTATTGTGTAAGCCACTAATCTGTGGTATTTTGTTATGGCAGCCCTAGCAAACTACTACAGAGGCTATGTCACTTTACATTCATGGCAGCAGCATATGAGACCTGGTGTCTTAACATATTCATCAGCATTTGGTATTGTCACTGTTATTTGCTTAACTTTTATAGGTGAGGTGATATTTATTGTGGCTTTAATTTGCATTTCCCTAATAGCTAATGATGTTGAATATATTTTCACATGCTTATTTCCCATCTATCTTCTATGGTGAAATGTCTTTCCATGTCTTTTACCAATTTTCTGATTGGGCTGTTTGGTTTTTGTTACTGTTGGAATTTTGGGAGTTCTTTATGTAATCTAGATGAGTTCTTTACTTTTTTTATTTTTGTTTATTTATTTGAGACGGAGTCTCGCTCTGTCACCCAGGCTGGAACGCAGTAGCACAATCTCGACTCACTGCAACCTCTGCCTCCCAGGTTTAAGCGATTCTCCTGCCCCATCCTCCCATAGCTGGGACTACAGGCACGTGCCACCATGCCTGGCTAATTTTTGTATTTTTAGTAGAGATTGGGTTTCACCATACTGGCCAGGCTGGTCTCACTCTCTTGACCTCGTGATCCATCCACCTTGGCCTCCCAAAGTGCTGGGATTACAGGTGTGAGCCACCGCTCCTAGCTGTCTTTACCCTTTTAACAGTATCTTGTGCAGAACAAAAGTTTTTAATTTTAGTGAACTCCAGTTTATTATTTTTTTTCCTTTATTGATTGTGCTTTTGGTGTTCTGTCTAAGAACTCTTTAGCTAGCCTCGGTCTTCAAGATTTTCTTCTATGTTTTTCTTCATCTTTGTGTATAAGATATGAAGTTTAAGTTGAGGGTCAGTTTTTCACCTGTGGCTGTCCAGTTGTCCCAGCACCATTTGTTGAAAAGACTGTCTTAGTTGCATAGCTTTTCTATAGCATTGCCAAAATCCAGTTGGCTCTGCTTTTGTGGGTCTTTTTCTGGGGTCTCTATTCTGTTCTACTGGTCTTGTTTGTTATCTCTCTGCCAATAACATATTGCCATAATTACTGTAAATATCAGGTAGAGTGATTCTTCCCACTTTATTCTTTTTCACAATTGTTTTAGCTATTCTAGTTATTTTGCCTTCCTGTGTACATTCTAGAATAAGCTTATCTGTTTCTAAAAAAAAAAAATCTTGCTCGGATTTTGATAGGGAATGTGTTAAGCCCTTGATTAGTCTGGAGAGAATTGATGTTGAGTCTTCCAATCCATGAACACATACATCTATTTATTCAAATCTTTGATTTCTTTCGTCAGCATTTTACTTTTCAGCATATATGTTCTGTACATATTTAATTAGGCTTATACCTAAGTATTTCATTTTTAGTGATTGCAGATGGTACTATAAGCTTTTACTGTTCATAGCTAGTGTATAGAAATACATTTGTATATGTTGACCTTTTATGCTGCAAATTCACTGAACTTAACAGTTTTAGGAAATGTTTTGGTAGATTATGTTATCTGCAAGTAGGCACAGTTTGTTTTTTTTTTTTTGCTTTCTAATCTGTGTGCCATTTATTTATTTTCTGTTCCTTATTTTCTTTTTTTATTTTTGTTTTTATTTATTTTTTTGAGACGGAGTCTCGCTCTGTAGCCCAGGCTGGAGTGCAGTGGCGCGATCTCGGCTCACTGCAAGCTGGGCCATTCTCCTGCCTCAGCCTCTGGAGTAGCTGGGACCACAGGCACCCGCGACCACGCTCAGCCGATTTTTTTGTGTATTTTTAGTAGAGACGGGGTTTCACCGTGTTAGCCAGGATGGTCTAGATCTTCTGACCTCGTGATCCGCCCGCCTCAGCCTTCCAAAGTGCCGGCATTGCAGTCATGAGCCACCACCCCCGGCCTATTTTCTGTTCTTACTGTGCTGACTGGTAAGGACATTCAGTGTTATATTAACTAAGAATAGTAGAGTGGATAATCTTGCCTTTTTCCCAATACTAGGGAGAAAGCATTCAGCCTTTCACCATTAAGTATCACGTTAACTGGAGGTGTTTTTGTAGATCTTCTTTATCAGGTTCAGGAAGATCCTCTCTGTTTTCTAGTTCGCTGAGAGTATTTATCATGGATGATTATTGGATTTTGGGAAATGCTTTTCCTGCTTCAGTTGATATGGTCACATGGTTTTTCCTCTTTAGCTTGTTAATATGGTGGGCTATATTGATTTTCAAATATTGAACCAGCCTAGCATTCCCTGAATAAATGCACTTGGTCATGTTGTATAATGTTAAATATATTATTGGATTTAACTTGCTAATATTTTATTGAAGTTTTGTACTCCTCTGTGCGTGAGGGATACTGGTGTGTAGTTTTTCTTTTTTTCTGTACTGTCTTTGTCTGAGTTTGGTATCACAGTTAACATTAGCCTTATAAAATGAGATGGAAAGTGTTCCTCCCTCTTCTTTTTTTGGAAGAGATTATGTATAATTGATGTTAAATTTTCTTTAAATGTTTGGTAGCATTCTTCAGTGAAACCATCTGAGCATAGAGGATTTTTTTGAGAATTTTTAAACTACAAATGTAACAATTACAGGTCTATTCAAATTATCTATTTTATATTGGGGGAGTTTTGGTAGTTTGTGCTTTTTAAGGAATTCATTACCTCTAAATTATTACCACATTTATGTATGAAGAGTTATAATGATTTTTTAGATTTTCCTTTTATGTCTTTGGGGATGGTGGTAAAATCTCTGTTTCAGTACTGATATTTGTAATCTGCATCCTTTTTTTTTCTGTCAGTCTCATAAGAGGTTTTCAATTTCATCAAAAATTTTCAAAGAACCAGCTTTTTGTTTTATTGATTTCTCTCTGGTTTTCTGTTTTACACTTTATTGACATCTGTTCTTTATTATTTCTTTTTTCCTGCTTGCTTTAGGTTTATTTTGTTCTTTTTCTGATTCTTAGGACTGGAGCTCAGATTATTTATTTTTGACTTTTTTCCTATTCTATTATAAACACTTAAGCTCTAAATTTCCTTCATAGCATGGCATTAATTGTGCCCACAGGTTTCAAATGTTGTATTCCTATTTTCATACAGTTTAATGTATTTTAAAATTTCTCTTGAAACGTCTTCATTGACCCATTAAGAAGTATGGTGTTTAATTTCCAATGCTTGTTGGTTTTTCTGTTATTCTGGTATTAATTTCTACTTTTATTTCATCATAATCAGGGAACACACAGTGTATCATTTTGATTATTTTAATTTGTTGAGTTTTGTTTGGTTTATGATCTAGGATTAGTGAATGTTCCATGGGCTCTTAAAAATAACTCTGCTATTGTTTAGTGGTTTTAGTGATATTATTAAGTTATTTATCCTTGGACCAATAGAAAGACCATCTAATCATGTAGGTCCAGTAGTTTCTGCTCTATGAACATGATAACTGCTGAGTTTTGGGGGAGACAAGGGAACCTGGGGCCATATGCTGACTGGCGTGGCCAAAAGACCTGGTTTGAACCAGCCAATTAAAACACCTCGCCCATTTTGAAACTTGCCTTGTGGACTCAAGTAAATCTAACCAAAACCTGTCTTGACTACTGCAGAAGTCAGACAAATTCGGTGAGGCAAAGTGAAAGATTATAAAAATGTTGTGAAAAATGTTGAGAAGCATGGTATGAAGTTATCTTTAAATTCTCTTGCATAAATGAACAACACAGTAAATACCAATGTTCTCAACATTGCTTTAGGCCTCCACAACAATCCTCGCTAGTCTCTTTTGTTGCCATTTAGGAAGTGAGAATGTTGTGGATGCTGGTTACACAAATGTATTATAAGACTGAAATTCACAGAAAGTAGGCTAGATGGAGAACAAGCTCAGGAGCTACAAGATCTAGATTCAGGTCTAAAACCCTCATCATCTATAACCTCAGGCTGCTCACTCAAGAATGTAGTTTCAACATATTTGAAAAGAACAATGTGGTTTTCAACTAAAGGTAAAGGGGAAGACATTTCAGACTATCCCAGCTCTCCCTCAACTAGAATATGCCATTGTCTTTTTGTGGATGGCTCTGTCCTGGTCTCATCTAGGGATTATGTTTCACTGCCTGAGACATGTAATCTATACCTCTACATAATTGTAGGGCAAAGGATAGTGGAGGCCACAGCCAATGTAGAGTAATCCAAGTGTGTGCCAATGACATTGTATCATAAGTATAGCCGACCAAAATAGGTAAGAGAGAAGCTAAACAAGGATCAAATACCTTGCTCGTTCTGGTCATTTAGTTTCTATTTAGAAAAAGTGTATTTAAACTGTGATATTAGATCCTTTTTGACAAGTACAGTTTGAGATAACCCTGATGATGTTGTGAAAGTAAAGTGTGATGATAATGACTTTTTCCTTCTTATTTTTATTCCTGAAGTCATTTTCTTGACAGACTCAGAACTTTCAGACCCTTTCCTCCTACTTTTTCTGCTTAGTCCTTCTCCTTTTTCTTTTTAAGGTTAAATTTTAAGGTTAAATGACTGCTAATGGCATGTGCAATTGTTAATCATTTCCATCATCCCCAACAAGCAGCATTTGGTGGGTATTGAGACCTTCCTTTATGAAGTTCATTGTAGTTAGGAAGGTTTTGATGATTAATTTTGTGTGTCAACTTGACTGGCCACAGGGTACCCAGATTAAACATTATTTTAAGGTATGCCTGTGAGAGTGTTTCCAGAAGATATTACCATTTGAACCTGTGGATTCAGTAAAGTGATTGTCCTCAGTCTGTGTGGGCATCACCTAATCCACTGAAGCCATGAATAGAGCAAAAGGCAGATGAAGGAGGAATTTGCCCCTTTTTCCCTGCCTCACCACTTGAACTGGAACGTCTCATCTCATCTCCTCTTGCCTGAGACTGGTATTTGCACCATTGGCTCCTCTGATTCTCAGGTCTTTGGACTCTGACTGAATTAAACCATTGGCATCTCTGGAACTCCAGCTTACAGACAGCAAGCAGTTCTCAGCCTCTATAATGAGCCAATTATTTATAATAAATCTTTTATATACATCGTATAGAGATCATATATATACATCATATAGAGATCATATATACACATATATACATCATATATGCACATATATACATCATACATATACATCATATATATACTATATGTATATATAATATATACACATATATGTGTATATGTAATATACATATTATATATATATATATGCTACTGGTTCTGATTCTCTGGAGAACCCTAACAGAGATTTTGGTATTGAGAGTGCTTCTAGAGGAACAGAATTTTAAGGATGAGTTTTCAGAATTGCTTCTGGAGTTCCCAGAATTCACTCTAATCTGATTAGATTTAAAGATGCTAATGACTACTTCCAGTAGTAAATAAAGCATTGATAGTGTATGGCATGAATGATAGTGTATTGATAGTTTATGGAGGTATGCAAAATCTCTCTACTGGGGTGCTCCTAGTTCACCACTTACAAGGAAGCAAGGAGCTAAGTGACTATGTATATGATACTTTCAATCATTTTTGGAAAACTAAGGAAAATAATGATGTTAGTTGGTTGTTCCTATGTTGCTAGACAAAGTAGTGCAAGAAAAGGATGAGCTTAGGGATATGAAATCCCAGCTTAAGCACTACATAACTGTCTCAAGAGTTTTTATGTTTGAGCTGAAAGAGACTCTTATCTCCTGTAGCTGTAGGACTGAAATTGCTGAAAATCGAAGGCAGAACCTCATCCTGTGACTGGCCGAGTACATGGCAAGTTGAATTCCCAGCTTTACATGGTATGTTGTATTGAAGTGAGGGCATTAAATGGAAAAGCATGGGACCCTATACATTAGGATGCGGCTGTGTGGGAAGACCCTGATGAAGCTGGGGACATTGAGTCCCTCAATTATTACAGCATTCTCTGCAAGTAGAAGAGGTCTTCCTAGCCCCAGCAGAAGTGGTCCCCTCAACTCTAGAAGAAGCAGTACCCCCATGCTCAATACAGTGGCATCCTCACCCCCAGTGGTATTAACCCTGAATTGCCTGAGAAAACAGTAATTGCCTTCCCTGAGACAGTGGCCCAATGAAACAATGTTGATTCTCAGGACCCACCCCCAACACCCTTATTTTCTTCTAGACCTACAACTAGACTCAAGTCCCAGCAGGCCCCTAAGGGTGAGGTAGGAAGTATGACCCATGAGGAGGTGCACTACACTCCAAATGAGGTACTTGAGTTTTCTAATTCATACACACAGAAATCCAGGGGATATGTGTGGGAATGGATACTAAGAGTATAGGATGATAATGGAAGGAACATAAAATTGGATCAAGCCAAGTTTATTGACATGGGCTCCCTAAGCAGAGATTCTGCATTTAATGTTGCAGATCAACTCAAGGAGTTAGAATGAGCTTTAAAAATTAATTTGATTGTTTGGCTAAAACATTAATCAAAAGGTGGTTCACCATGAGCGAATTGGAAATACAGAAAATGCCTTGGTTTAATGTAGAGGAAGAAATCCGAAGGCACAGGGATATTAGAATTAGAGCGTATTAGTCATTTAAGACATACTCACACTGAGAAGTCCAGAAGACATATCTTTCAGCAATACTGGAAGAAATAAATTTGTGAAGGAAGTTCTGGCATCCTTGAAGAGTTCTCTGATTGCTCTACTCTCTATAGGCCAGACCTCATAGTGGGAACTGCAGTCACTGAATTGAGAAACCTAAATGCAGTAGGAGTAATTGGATCTGGGGGTAGCAGGGGCGAAGGCAAGTTGGGCGTAGTTACATTAGAGGGCATCAGAGTCAAAGCAGTAATCAGAATAGTCTGACTTGTATAGACCTGTGATATTAGCTAATTGCTTATAGTGTTCTTAGAAGGGAAACAAATAGAAAGTCTACTACATTTTTTACCTGTTTAAGCAGAAAAGTTCTAGGTCAAGTGAACAAAAATCTAAGCTGAATCATATAAACAGAGAGTCATGGCTCCTCAATCGATTACCAGACGAGCCAATTTACAGACCCGGAGCCCCTTAAATGAAAGGGAGTCCAGGTCCTTTAGAGGGAGGAGCCTGCTACCCTATCAAAAATGTATACTGTTAATCTTTCTCCAAGCCCTCCACAAAGAAACCTACTGCCTTTTGCTGGGGTAAAAATCACTGGGGAAAATAATCAGACTGGACACTGGTTTTGAAATTACACTGATTCTGGGAGTCCCAAAATATCACTTTGACCTACCTGTCTGAGTAGGGGCTTATGGAAATCAGGTGATCAATGGAGTTTTAGCTCAGGGTCACCTCACAGTGGGTCCAATGGGTCCCCAGATCCATCCGGTGGTTTTCCCAGTTCCAGATGCATAGCTGGAATAGACGTATGCCATTAGTAGCTGAAAGAATCCCACATTGGTTCCCTGACCTGTGGAGTGAGGGTTACTATGGTGTGAAAGGCCAAGATGAAGCCATTAGAACTGCCTCTACCTAGGAAAATAGTAAATAAAAACAATACTGTATTCCCTGAGGGATTGCCAAGAGTCACGCCACCATCAAGAACTTGAAGGATGCCAGGACAGTGATTCCCCCACATCCTCATTCAACTCTCATATTTGGTCTGTCCAGAAGACAGATAGATCTTGGAGAATGATGGAGGATTATCACAAGCTTAACCAGGTGATGCTTACAGTTGCACCTGCAGTATCGGATATAGTTTCATAGCTTAAGCGAATTAACTTATCCTCTGGTACTTGGTTTACATCTATTGATCTATCAAATCCCTTTGTCTCCATACCTGTTCGTAAGATTCACCAGAAGCAGTTTGCTTTCTCCTGGCGATGCCATTAATGCACTTCCACTGTCTTAACTAAAGGGTAGGTGTATGAATCCATTTTCAACTGCTATAAAGAACTACCTGAGGCTGGGTAACTTATAAAGGAAAGAGGTTTTTGGTCTGCATTTTGGTCAAAACCATTCAACAAGTTACTAGGAAGTTCTAAAATTCCCCCTGTCTTTCTATCTTTTTCTGAGCTCTCCAAACTGTTCCAAGTTCTGCCTGTGACTGAGTTCCAAAGTCACTTCCACATTTTCAGGTATCTTTATAGCAGTGCCCCAATTTGCCAGTATCAATTTTCTGTAGTAGTCAATTTTCACACTGCAATAAAGAACTACTAAGAGTGTATAATTTATAAAGAAAAGAGGTTTACTTAACTTACTTCCTGTATTAATCTTTTCTCATGCTGCCAATAAAGATATACCTGAGACTGAGTAATTTATAAAGGAAAGAGGTTTAATTGACTTACAGTTCAGCATGGCTGAGGAGGCCTCAGGAAACTTACAATCATGGAGGAAGGGGAAGCAAACATGCCCTTCTTCACATGGTGGCAGGAAAGAGAAGTGCCAAGCAAAAGGGGGGAAAGCCCCTTATAAAACCATCAGATCTCATGAAAACTCACAAGAACAGTAACATGGGGGTAACCAACACCATGATTCAATTACCTCCCCCCACTGGGTCCCTCCCATGACATGTGGGGATTATGGGAACTACAATTCAAGATGAGATTTGGGAGGGGACACAACCAAATTTTATTAGTTCTGCATGATTGGGGAGGCCTCAGGAAACTTAAAATCATGGTGGAAGGCAAAGGGGAAGCAAGGCACATCTTACATGGGAGTAGGGGGCAGGAAAAGTGCACCACTTTTAAACCATCAGATCTCGTGAGAAGTACCTTACTGTAATGAGAATAGCATAGGGGAAACTGCCCCTATGATCCAATCACCTCCCATCAGGTCCCTCCCTTGACATGTGGGGATTACAATCAGATGAGATTTGGATGGCGACACAGAGCCAAACCATATCAGTAGGTCAACTTGCCAGACCTATGTTTTAATTTAGTTCTCAGTGATCTTGACTGACCTTCTCCAAGATATCACAGCGGTTCATTACATTGATGACTTACGTTGATTGAACCTCATGAGCATGAAGTGGGAACTATTCTAGACTTATTGGTAAGAAATTTATATGTCAGAGGGTGGGAAATAAATCTGATGGAAATTCAGGGATCTTCTCCCTTGGTGAAACTTCTAGGATGCAGTGATGTGAGTCATCTTGAGACATCTCTTCTAAGGTGAAGGATATGTTGTTGCATATGGCCTCTTCTACAAGCAAGAAAGAGGCACAGGCCGGACGCGGTGGCTCAAGCCTGTAATCCCAGCACTTTGGGAGGCCGAGACGGGCGGATCACGAGGTCAGGAGATCGAGACCATCCTGGCTAACATGGTGAAACCCCGTCTCTACTAAAAAATACAAAAAACTAGCCGGACGACGTGGCGGGCGCCTGTAGTCCCAGCTACTCGGGAGGCTGAGGCAGGAGAATGGCGTGAACCCGGGAGGCGGAGCTTGCAGTGAGCTGAGATCCGGCCACTGCACTCCAGCCTGGGCGGCAGAGCGAGACTCCGTCTCAAAAAAAAAAAAAAAAAAAAAGAAAGAGGCACAATGCCTAGCGGGTCTCTTTGGATTTTTAAGGAACATGTTACTCATTTGAGTGTGTTACTCTGGCCCATTTACAAGTGAGCTGAAAAGTTGCTGGTTTTGAGTATGGCCCAGACCAAGACAAGGTTCTGCAATGGGTCCAGGCTGCTGTGCAAGCTGCTTTGCTACTTGGGCCATATGGAGCTTGAAGTATCAGTGGCAGATAAGGATGCTGTTTGGAGCCTTTGGCAGGCTCCCTTAGGTGAATCACAGGACAAGTCTTTAGGATTTTGGAGCAAGGCCCTGCCCCATCATCCACAAGTAACTATTATTCTTATGATAAACAACTCTTGGTGTGCTACTGGGCCTAGTAGAGACTGACTACTTAATTATGGGCCACGAATTTAACTGGACCTGAGCCCCCCACCATGAACTGGGAGTTATCTGGCTCCTCAACCCATAAAATTGGGTATGCCAGTAATACTCCATCATCAAATGGAAGTGGTATATACATGATCAGGCTTGAGCAGGCCTAAAGGCACAAGTAGGTTACATGAAAAGTGGCCCAAATGCCCACTCCGACTATACTGCCTTCTCTCTCCCAGCCTACACTTACAGCCTCACTGGGAGCTCCCTGTGATCAGTGGTCAGAGGAAGAGAAGACTTAGGTCTGGTTTACAGATGGTTCTGCACTATATGCAGGCACTACCTGAAATTACACAGCTGCAGCCCTAAAGCCCCGCTATGGAACATCATTTGAAGGACAGTGGTAAAGGGAAACCCCCAGTGGGCTGAACTTTGAGAAGCGCACCTGATTGTTTACTTTGCTTGTAACAGAAAATGGCTAAACATGTGGTTATGTTCTGGTTTATGGGCTGTGGTCAATGGTTTCACTGGATGCTCAGGGATTTGGAAGGAACATGATTGGAATATTGGTGGCAAAAAATATTTGCAGAAGAGCTATATGGATAGACTTCTCCTGTGTCCCATGTGAATACTGACCTTAGCAGAGGAAGATCCTGACTCCTAAGGCAAAATGCAACAACTGCTTTGCAATAGAAATAAGGAAGAAAACATGTCTGGAATACAGTAGATCCTTTAGGGCATCTCTTAGATTACATGCTCTGTGATTAAGGTCAGTGAAACTATAGCAACCCAGTCTAGGGAGGAGGACGAAGGGGGCAGATCCTTCAGAAATGAAGGTTTTGGTCACACCACCTGATAAAGAATCATGACCAGCTGAGGTGTTGCTAAAAGCAAAGGGAACACAGAAAAGGTAGTGAAAGACGGTATTACAAATACCAGCTACAACCACTTGACTGCTTACAGAAATAAGGACTGTAATTGTCATGAGTACTTCCTCCTTATTCTGCCATGAATACATTTGTGTTTATGTGCATCTTTGTTTTCTTTCCTCTCTAATTCCCTTATCATGTAATGTAAGATATATTCATTGTATAGACGTAGTGTTTAAGTACAGTTGTTCCTCGGTATCCATGGAGGATTGCTTCCAGGACCTCCTGCTGATACCAAAACTCACAGATGTTCAAGTTCCTTAAATAAAGTGGTATAGTATTTGCATATGACCTATGTACATCATCCCATATACTTTAAATCATCTCTAGGTTACTTATAACACCTAATACTATGTAAATGCTATATAAACAATCGGTATCCCATATTGTTTAGGGAGTAATGACAAGGAAAAAGTCTACATATGTTCAGTAAAGATGCAATCATCCATTTTTTAATGAATATTTTCAATCTGCAATTGGTTGAATCTGTGGATTTGAAACTCACATATATAGAGGATTGATGTTTATTTTATATCATAGTATTTAAGTCATGGGATATTGTTTGCCAGGTAGCATATTGCTGCCAGTACTTATCAAAGAATAGAGCGCAGAGTGGGAAACTTGACTTTGTGTAAAGGGAAAAATGAATAGTATTTTGAACGTGATAACTCGAGTATTTTGACAGATGATAGCAGTAAAAACAAGTAATTATAATGATTACTGCTGTCGTTTTATGGTTTTGCTAAGATCACACTATTTATTGGTTTTTATTTTATAAACCAAACCACACTGATATCATCATAGGCTGCATTATGTTAAACAGGTACGAACAAATGCATCTTGCACATGAGCAACCCCTTCATTCCATGTATTACTGTCCTACTCACCAGGATACTAGATGAATATCTCGTCTTCCATACATAATACACAACCCTGTGACATACAGACCCAGTGAGGGTGCCACTGTCATTTCATGATATAAAATATTAGTAAATTTTAGCAAAAACTTATTTTCACATATTTCAAGACACATATATTTTTTCCTCCTGGTTTACATATTACCTACCAAAGTAACCAAAATATCAAGCATTGTAAATATGCTATCTTTTACCTTTACTGAAACACATTCTATTTCCCTTTTACTGATGTGGAAAATAGTGGCTCTTGCGTTGTAATATGTTTGCATTCCTCAAGATAATGCTAGCTGCTGTAATCAACAATCTTCAATTCCAATGGCTTAATATATTTTTTTCTTGTGTGTTTGGTTTGGTGGCTCTCTCTGGGCATTTCTCCTTCCTGTCGCTACTTAAGAATAAAGTCTCCTTCACACTGTGGCTCTATCACCTTTAACGTGGTTTCAGCCTGTTCTGTGATCATCCAGCCAGTAGGTAGGGAAATGAGGGAGCCCCTGGGCTTCAGACTGGAAGTGACAACTCACTAATGCTTATCGTCTCTGGACAAGAGCTAGTTACATGGTCCTACCCAGATGAGAGGGTGCTGGGAAAGTGCACCTAGAGGGAAGGAACAGGTGAGGTGGGCAGAACCTACCACAGTCTCTGCCACAGTTCCAAAGCATGAGCTGTTTGGAGGCGGATTTAGGTTTCGACCATGGTCTTTCTGATTACAATATCCATGCTTTTCTCTTCATGCTACATTGTCAGTGTAAGGCAAAAGGAAGAACCCGTGAAAAGATTAACTGCCTCTTCATGCTGCACTTTGTAGGGGCACAGCATGGTGAAAATGAGATCTGTCTTTAGCTTTGCCCGTTCATAAACTGCTAATTTTTAGTTCCCCAAGGATTGTTTAATACTATGTTTGCAAAAATCATTTATAAGAAGTGACATTTTAATAACTTTAAAAAATTTCCTCTGTTTACTGAATTTTTCTCCTTCCTATTCTAGAACAATTTAAGATGCTTTACTCTCTATATAGTATATAATATACTATATATACTTTATACATAGTATACTGAAATATATTACAATATATACATTATATAGTATATATACTTAAATTTACTATAGTATATATCATATATGGTACACTATATGTAGTATATACTATAGACCATATTTACTATACTATATAGTATATACTATATATTTACTGTATGCTATATCTGTATTTAATATATACTATATTTACTATATACTATATATAGTAAAGCATCTTAAGATTTTATTTTATATATATAAAATATATACATATATGTATACATATGACATATGTGACACCAAAAGATAAAAATAAGTAAATTGGAAAGATAATGAAGTAAAGGGGAAATAGGTTGAAGTTAAAACTGAGGCAGAGCACAATATGTTAGTCATGAATCCTATACATAATAAAGTGGGCCATAAATTTGGTTCTGATATTTTGTAACAAATTTACCTCTAAGAAATACAAGTAGCTATAAGTGAACTGCATCTATAAAAAGAGTCAAATAATTTGCTTCCAAAATGTACAACTACACCTCATGCCTAACCCAGAAGGAAATATATCCCACGGATCATTGACTCATTCACTCATCCATTTCGTAAATATTTTTAAGGGACTATCATGTACCAGATAGTGTTTTAGGTTTTGGAGATACTTCTGTGAACCAAAAAGGACTCTGTCTTTACAAAGTTAAGGAAGAAAGATGATAAATAAAGAAGTAATTGTATAGTGTGTTTGGGTATGATAAGCTCTAAAGGAACAATAATGGCAAGGATGACTATATGTGCCAAGATGGAGTGGGGTTGGGTGGTCAGGAAAGGCCTCACTGATAAGATTACATTTGATCAGAGACCTGAAGGAAGTGATGGTGGCGGGTAGCTGAGGAGAAATCCAGAGTGTTCTAGGACCAATAAATCACAAGTGCATTGCTCCGGGAATATGTTTAGAGTTTTTGAAAGATATTGGGAAGCCAAGGAGACAAAGTCTCCTTGGGGAGACCTGGAGAAGGAAGTACTGGGGATCTTGTGTTATGTAGTAATAGCAACCTTATGCTACACAAAGTGTTCACATCATGTTATAAAAGCATATTTCCCCTTGGTAATGTTGAACACATAAAAAATTTCACTCTGGTTTTTTTTTTTTTTTCTGGACTGTATTCAGACCATGGCATTATTATGATATAAATGAATCCTTGGTGAGATTTGGGCTTCCTGATCTCAATGCATTTCTTAAGTACCTCTTAGAGGCTTTAGCACACAGTTACATTTTTTAAGTTTATTTTACTAGCAATTTTTATGTATTTGGGTACAAACATATATTTAATAAAGCATTTAATTTGGCAAATACTGACTTTGCAGCTTACTTTCTGTGTGACTACGGACAAGACACAATCACTGAATCTCAATAAAAATTACATGTTTTTTACAGTATCTGTCCTCTCTGCCTCACTAAGGTTTTATAGAGATCTAACAAAATGATAAATCTGAAAGTATTTTGAGACTTCAATGTAAGACCATCACTTTTTCTTATACTCTTCCCATATTTGACAAACACACCCTGGCACTTTGCAAGGGTCTATAAATAGGATAAATTGGCATCTCTGTCCTTAGGGAGAATATAGTCTATTAGAAGAAACAGACAAGGAAACTACAAATGAGAAACACTCTGGTGCCAAGAAGAAAGAAGGACAGTCTGCATAGGAGAGGATTCACAGTAAAGCTCAGGGACCATTTACTTCTCAGAGGTGAGCTGCATCCTAAACAGCTAGGTGGGAATTATTAAGTAAGTTAGGAGGGGAAGGGCATTATAAGCATAGGGAACAGAGTGTGCAAATGCTTGTCAGGTGAGAGGAGTTAGTACTTGTTTCTTTGGTTTTTGTAGAAAAAATGAATATGTAGTATGATTGGTGGATATTAGGAAGTATAGATAAGGTGAGGGTTAAGGGAGATTCACCATCAAATTTTATTTTGCAATGATGTAAGAAATCATCTTTTAAGAAATTTTATTTTGTAAAGATTTTTAATGGTGGTAGGTATTGCATGGTAAGACATACTCATTGGAAAAATATGCTGGCAATAAAATGAAAAATTAGAAGGTGAGATTGAGGAGTGAAGGCCAGTTGGAAGACTCTTACAGAAATTCAGGCAGGAAAAGAAGAGGGGTGAATTCAGATAATGTAAGAGAGAAAAGAGACAAGATAAAGACATTCAGAAGGTACAACTGTTACTGATATTTGATTATGTGAAATGGAGGCAAAAAGATTGAACAGCATCTATGTGGCATTTCCCAGCTTCCTGATTTGAGCAGCTCAGTGGATACAGTATTCTTAACCTGAAGCTTACAGTCCATTAGGGAGGGCAGTAGCTATTTGGAAAATCATATTTAAAGACTGCTTATTGAATTAAGTACCAACATTTAGATAATTATTTAGTGGTATTGTAAAAACTCTGTTCTTTTTACCTTTATCAGTGAAGTAGGTGGAAATAATATAAAAAGGGTGCTTTTTAAAAAAATCAAGTATGTAGTTGAAAATATCTCAGTAATATAGCTAGAAAGGGATAATGTCAGAATTTTGATTCAGAATTATTTTTAATGTTTTACCTGAAGGGGACTGAGATGAACAAATAAAGTGTTTAAAAGAGAGATGTACAATCCACCATAGGTTGCACAAGTATAGATTAATAGAAACGTAAGATATTATTAGCAATATTAGGTAATAATAATATGGAAATTAACACATGTAGTGCTTTTGATTTTCAAGAAGTACTTTCAGTATTTTTTTTTTTTTTATTTGAACTTTCAACAACTCTGTGAGTTAGGCCTTTTTTGTTTCATTTTACATGTAAACAAATTGGGGGTTAGAGAGGTTAAGTATAAGAAAAAAATTCTGATAATCAGGTGTTATGAATGGAATAAGCTACTTGGTGGCCGGTCCTCAGCACTGAAGAAGTGTAGACAAAGCTGGATGTCTACCTGCCAGAGATGTTCCATAGCATGCAATAGCTCTAGCAGGCAGGAGTTAGGAGGAGATGAGATTGTGCATGCAATGTTTAGAGGATCATAGAATATGAACCCTGACAAGAACCTGAGGCTAATGTAGTCTAACCTTTCAGTTTTACAAGTGAGAAAACTGAGGCCCAGAAAGGTCAACCTGCTGAAGCTGATGCAAGCTCTGGAATCTAGCTGTAGGTCAGTGAACTCTAAACAGTCATTCTCAACTGAACAACTGTATGAGAATCCTGGTGAAAGAAGGAAAACGAGAAGAAAAACATGAGTGGACCCAAATGGTTGACATCATATCCTTAATTATCACGTTTTTTTTAATCCGTAGGGAGATCGAATGTTCTTGAGAATAAAAATAGTTGGCAAGTGGTATACGTTTTTTATGGTCAATAACATTTACTGATTTTTTAGTATTTACAGGAAACAGAGACTATGAAGAGGTGTAAGACATGGACCTTATACTGCACGCTCTTCCAAGCAATGTGTGGTAGGCAGAACAATGGCCCCCAAAGATGTCCACACCCCAATCCTTAGAACCTGTGATTATGAGGCAGGAGAATAGGGTCTGAAGGCAGGGAACCTAAGGCCGATTGGCTCCGACTTCCTAGAACTGAATCAAAAGGAAAACCCCACCTCTCCACACCCAAGTAACAAAACGATCAGGGGCTACTTCCTTTGCAACTCCCCGCTCCACCCTTTTCTGCGTTGCAGATGAAGAATGAAAGGACCTCTGATTGGTCCCCTCCTGCAACCAATCAGACTGGTTGCAGGCCAAGTCTTCATGTGTAACTTTGTAACTTCACTTCAGCTTCCGATTGGTCATTTTGCATCACCAATCAGACTGGTTGCTGGCCACTACTTCATTTACATAGGGTTTAAACCAAGTAACCAACAGGAAACCTCTAGAGAGTATTTAAACCCCAGAAAATTCTGTACCCAGGCTCTGGAGTCACTTGCTCGAAACTGCTCAGTCTGTGGAGTGTAATTTATTTTGAAAAATCTGTGATTTACTTTCATTGGTTTGTTTGTGCCTTTTGTCCAGTTCTTTGTGCAAGATGCGAAGAACCTGGACACCCTCCACCGGTAACGATTATGCTACCTTTAATGGCAAGAATGACATTGGAGATGTGACCGAGGTTATGGAGCTTCAGAGAAGAAAATTAGGAGGTCAGAGAAGAAGATTATCCTGGGGGCCCAATCTACTCATCATGTGAGTCCTTAAAGGTGGAGAAACTTTCTAACCTGTGGTCAGAGAGAGAGCAGGACACAAAGCAATGGCAGAATGGTCACAGAAACACGCCTGATGTGAAAGGACTCAACCAGCCGCTGTTGGCTTTGAAGATGGGGGGAAGAAAAAGGCTAGCAACCAAAGAATATGGGAGACTTTTATAAGCTGGGAAAGGCAAGAAAACAAATTCTTCCCAGGAACCTCTAGAAAAGAATACAGCCCTGCTAATACCTTGATTTTAACCCACGTAGAAGTATATTAACTTCTGACTTACGGAACTGTAAAATAAAAAATTTATATTGTTTAGGCCACTAAGTTTGTGGTAATGTGTTATGTTAGCAATAGAAAGCTAATATATAATGTAAAAAGAAATAACATGTACATGGAAGCTTACCAATGATCAATATTCTGTAGGGTATACCAACCAGGGTTAAACATGAGGTCATATCAGTAGTAATTTCCCATACTCTGTCACTGCCTTTAGTTGGTTGCAGAACCTCTGGTTTTTCTTAAAAGATCCTTTCCCCAACTGTCCCTGAAGATCCTCAAGATAGTAGAGGACCTCATAAATTTTCACAGTCCCAAACCCTAGCTGCTACATAGAGTCCACTATTTTTCTTGTCTTAGATTTCCTCTGGTGATGTCTGCTGTTCTCTAAACGCCTGGGAAGCTCCATTTAGATGCCAGGCATTGCTGCAGTGACTCTACCGCTGACTCTGTTTATAGCTTTCATCAAAGGGACTCTGATCCTTTGTGCCAGTGCAAGTCTTTCAGGTAAGCCTCAGGCCCATGTGGAGCTACCTCCCACTAGTAGCCACCGCTTGTCCTTTTGTGAAAGTTGAGCTGCATTTCCAGATAAAGTTGGAAGAATTCACCTGCCTCGCTTTTGTGTTATATTCCCTTGAAAACAGTTCCAGAGCAAAGCTACCTTGTGTACACAAGGTCTCATACAGTTTCATTGTTGCTGTTGTATTTTTCTGTGAAATAACTCTACCAGTTGTACTTAGAGTCCCCTCTCACTAGGACTCTGTTAAATTTCATAAGGGCTTGGCCAAAGGACATTGAGATGCAGACACAATGCTGAACCCCAAGCTATTCTTGTTAGTGGAAAATACCTTTGTGCTTTGATTTGCTTTTTTCTTATAATGAATGACTTTCCAGGAATTCCTCCATGCCTTCTGTAAATAGATTCCACCCCACTAAACCAATAGATTCCTTCCTCACAACTGCAGAATCATAGAAGAGGGAATATACTAAATAACACATGGATGGATGGCTTTAACAGCTTAGAGGAGAGCAGGATCTGGCAGTTAGGATTCATGTAGACTAAACTGGAGAAGGAAGAGAGCTCCAATGTATATTTCAGTGTGACACTACTGTTCAGTACTTAATCTGGACAGAGAGATAATGAGCATTCAACAAATTCCTACGGAATTAATAATGAGGCAGAAATAATGATCTGATAGAAACACTGGAGCCAAAGCATCGTTGACAATGAGTTGGAGGCTCATAAATTTGAGATGGAGGTAATAATTGAAATTACAAGGGAATGAAAACTTGAAAAGAGAAATAATGGATATTCTAACCATCTTATTAATGAGTATAATGTGTGGGACTAGCTATACATATATACCTCATTGTGTATTTCTGCTGTTTAACTCAGACTGTGTGGTACTTAGTTGTTTCCGTGTCTGGGCATTACTATTTCCAGTGTTTTCTCTATCTCGAAATGTTTTTAATGTATAATTTATTTGATTTGCTCAACAAAATTGGAGAGTAAAATTTTGCCTCCTCTTTCTGTACCATATATATATACTTTTTTAATCCTAGAGGTTATAACCTCTATTACCATAACAGTAACGAGATTTTAAACAAAATTCTGTGCATCAGAATGAGTATCTAGCAATACACTGCAGAAATTTAAAAAATGAGTAAACCACTTTATCTGTCATCAAGGAGCATGCTTGGGGAGGTAGAGTAGAAAATTACATCATATGAAGTTCCAAAGAGTTCATTTGGCTTTGATTTATCACTTATGACACAAAGGATGGAAAGAACAACTAACTGATGAGATGTCTTCCTTTCTCCTTTTGAGATAAAATTCACATAACATAAAATCAACCATTAGCCATTTAAAAATGAACAGTTCAGTGGCATTAAGTACAATTCATCCTGTTTTTAAAAAGCCCCAAAGAAAATGAAAATGCCAGTAGAGAAAGCTCTAGAGAATTGATATATCTCAATCTCTAAATATTCCATATTACATTGCACCCAAGTTCTTTTTGCTCTAATGAATGTCAGTTTGTGTTTCGTATGCGTTCAATGCTGAACAAACTGGTGACATATTCAAGTTTCCTATGACCCATATTTCTTTAATAGAATTTGTATTAGGTGTTAATATCTAACAGAATTCCTTCAGCTATCTATTGTCTTAAGTATTTTCTATTATTTTAGTTTCCATGTGGGCAGGTAACATAACTAATTTGTTCACTGTTTCCCCAGAGGAGAACCCAGGACATAATGGGATACACACACACACATATACATATACATATACATATACATATACATATACGTGTGTGTGTGTGTGCGCGCGCTCTAAATGAATGATCAATTACGTAATCTTGGGATTTTAATTCCCATTAATTCCTTATAGGTTCCCCCACGTCTCTGCAGTGATCAGTACTATCTTTTTTTTTTTTTCCAGACGAAGCCTAGCTCTGTCGCCCAGGCTGCAATGCAGTGGCACAATCTCGGCTCTATGCAATCTCTGCCTCCTGGGTTCAAACGAGTCTCCTGCTTCAGCCTCCTGAGTAGCTGGGATTATAGGCGCCCGCCATCACGCCCGGATAATTTTTGGATTTTTAGTAGAGACGGGGTTTCACCATGTTGGCCAGGCTGGTCTCGATCTCCTGACCACAGGTGATCCACCCGCCTTGGCCTTTCAAAATTCTGGGATTACAGGTGTGAGCCACCGCTCCCGGCCCGTCAGTATTACCTTGGAACACCCTGGCAAAGCCTTCAGGTGGAGAACGTTCCTGGCGCGGAATAATCCATCTGAATGTGAATCCTGACCATTTTTAGGCGCCAATGGAGGCCGCTGCTTTGGGGCCGGCCGTGAGGTGGCGCTGTTGCCCTGTGTCGTGACTCCGTTTTCACCTGGACTGGAGTCTCCGTGATACCTGGCATCTAGCGATCACTATAGATCAGCAGCAAGTCCAGCTTTTACAGTTTCAGCAGCGGTTTCCTGTGGCTCGCGTGTGGCGAGTCCCGGAAACCTCGGAGCCCGCAGACTTCCCTTCGCGGGAGCCCGCCCGAGCTCCATCCTTTGCCGGCAGCCACGCCCCGCAGTGGGAAGGAGGGACTGAAAAGCATTTCCTTGAGGCTGGTACACCTTGCCCTACCCAACCCGGTCATTATTTCCCCTCTGACTGGGCCGGTCCCACCTGAAACCGGAGTGACCACAGGAGGGACACGGTAGTGAACGGGGTATGGGGGGCGGGCGCGGCGGGGAAGGTAAAGAAGGTGGGAGGGGAATGGCGGCGAGGCAGCTGGGGGTGGACTTTGCAGTTGGGGAGGGAGAAAAAGGGAAGAAAGAGGCTGGGAGCGGAACGGTTGTGATCTGCTGTTTGTGTGTATGTGAACAAACAGAAATCACCAAGTGAATTAACCTGTGTTTCTTCGGAACAAGCATCTTGTGAGGTTTGGCCTCTGTGTTTTTATATGGTAAGGGACTAAACCTGCCTCAGCAGATTTGGTGCGGAGAGAAACATGAGAAAATCCAGGAATGGGGGACCTCTGTTTATTCCTGGAGAGGGGGACATCAGGAGAGGGGGGAGGGAAAGAATGAGCTTACAGGAATTACTTGTCAGAGGACTGCATAGCCTTTCGGACCATGGGCTCATTGCTTTCAGCTTCAGCTTCTTCAACTGCAAAGCATAAATACAGGAATTACTTTCCAGGGTTGTTGCGATATTTAAATGAGATATCAATAACCATGATTAAAAAGGGTACAGCGTGATGTGCTATCCCTTGTTGACTGAATCTCTGTTTTCTTTCTTTCTTTTTTGGGGAGTGGGGAGAATGGGGGAGGGAGTCTCGCTCTCTCACCCAAGCTGGAGTGCAGTGGCACGATCTCAGCTCACTGCAACCTCCGCCTCCCAGGTCCAAGCGATTCTCCTGCCTCAGCCTCCCAAGTAGCTGGGATTACAAGCGCCCACCACCAAGCCGGCTAATATTTTTGTATTTTTAGTGGAGACGAGGTTTCGCCTCTGTTTTCTTTTTAACGTCTTTTTTCCTCTTTCATTTTTCTCTATCAACCCCTCATCCCCCCTTTGTCTCCTTTCTTTCTTTCATTTATGCGATTGTTGCTTCCTTCTGTAATGAGTCCTCTCCACATTGGAGTTTCTTATACCTATGAGACCACACTTCCTTGCCACTGGGTGGGAAGTAGTTGTGGCAATAAAGGAGTCGAGTTACTATAATGTGCAGCACAGCTCAACTGAAATACACCTGGAAACGGGACTCTGTGCTGTCTACCCGGTTTTTCCCCCGCAGTGCACCGGAATCTCCACTGACAGCTAGCTAGGCGGCAGCGAGGTCTTTCATCGAGACATCATGAAGTATTTGCTTCAATGAAAATCATACGCTTTTTCTTTCAGTGCCTCCATTACTGTATGAGTTTGCTAGGGCTGCTGTAACAAGGTACTACAAACTGCATGGCTTTTGGCACCAGGTACCAGGGACTGATTTTGTGGAAGACAATTTTTTCACAGACGCGGATGAGGTTGGTGGGTCGGATGAGGTTGGTGGGTCGGATGAGGTTGGTGGGAGATGATTTCAGAATGAAACTGTTCCATCTCACGTCATCAGGCGTTAGATTCTCATAAGGAGTTCACAACCTACCTCCCTCACATGAGCTGTTCACAATAGGGTTCACGCTCCTAGGAGAATCGAATGCCTGCGGGCACGGTGGCTCACATCTGTAACCAGCACTTGGGGAGGAGGCGGTGGGTGGATCGCCCTGAGCTCAGGAGTTTGAGACCAGCCTGGGCAACTTGGCGAAACCCGTCTCTACCAAAAATACAAGAGGAAGAGAAAGAAAGAAAATCTAATGTCGTGGCTTATCTGACAGGAGGAGGAGCTCAGGAGGTAATGACAGCAGTGAGGAGTGGCTGTAAATACAGATGAAGCTTTGCTGGCTCACCTGCCTCTCACTTCCTGCTGTGCACCCCAGACAGGTCTGCGCCCCGGGTGTTGGTGACCTCTGGCTTAAACAACAAAATGATTGTCTCATAGTTCAGGAGACTAGTTGTCCAAAACTCAGGTGTTATGAGGGCTGCATCTATTCCAGGCCTCTTTCTTTGGCTTGTAGATGGCTGTCTTCATGTTTATGTGGTGTTCTCCCTGTATATATCTGTCTCTGAATTCCCCCCCCCCCGGCCTTTTTTTTTTGAGACGGAGTCTCGCTCAGTCACCCAGACTGGAGTGCAGTGGCGCGATCTCGGCTCACTGTAAGCTCCACCTCCCGGGTTCACGCCATTCTCCTGCCTCAGCCTCCTGAGTAGCTGGGACTATAGGCGCCCGCCACCACGCCCGGCTAATTTTTTTTTTTTTTTGTATTTTTGGTAGAGACGGGGTTTCACTTTGTTAGCCAGGATGGTCTCGATCTCCTGACCTCGTGATCCGCCTGCCTCAGCCTCCCAAAGTGCTGGGATTATAGGCGTGAGCCACCGTGCCCTGCCCCTGAATTTCCCCTTTTTATAAGGACACTAGTCTTATTGGATTAGGGTCCATCCTAATTACCTCATTTTAATTGATTATCTCTGTACTGTCATCTCCCAATAAAGTTACATTATGAGTTCTGGAGGTTAGAATGTCAGCATATTAATTTTGGGAGGGTGTACAGTTCAACCCATTAACAACTAAAGTCTTTAATCATGCAGAAGTTAGTTAAGCATTGCATCTATTTCAGTTGTCTCTGGCAGAAACTAATTCCCACCTTTCCCAAACCCTCCCAACCAGTCCCAACCAACATGTGCTCCGAAGTTCTGCCAGGAGTTATGTGATTCTGCAGCTCTGTTTTCTTTTAACCTGAGTTTATACATTTCCTGTTGCCGCTGTAACAGATTACCACAAAGGTGGTGGCTTAACACAACATAAAGTTTTATCTTACAGTTCTGGAGGTCAGAAGTAAAAATGGATGGGTAGGTCTCCAGATGGATGGTTCCTTTTGGAGGTTCTAAGGGAGAATCAATATCCTTGCCTCCTCCAGTCTCTAGAGGCTGCTTACAATTCTTGGCTCATGGCCCCTTCCTCCATCTTCAAAACCAGGAATGGCCGGTCGAGTGTTCCTCATGTCTTCTCATGCTGACGCTCACACTTTTGCCTTTCTCACACTTAAGGATTCTTGTAACTGCACTGAACTCACTGAGTATTCCAGGGTAATCTTTCTATTTTAAGGTCAGTTGATTCATTCCATCTGTAACCTTAATTCCCCTTCGCTATTTCAACGCTATTAAAAATCAACATATTCATAGGTTCTGGAGATTAGGACATGGACATCTTTGAGAAGCCATTATTCTGCCTACTATACCTGAGCTTTCCCAACTGGGAATTCTTTATTTTTATTATATGTATATTTAAAATTTATGTTTAATTTTTAAAAATTAAAAATTATATATATTTATCATATACATGTTGTCTTGAAATATGTATATATTGTGGAATGGTTAAATTAAGCTAATTAACATAGTATTATTTCACATATTTTTGTGGTGAGAACACTTAACATCTACTCTCTTAGCAATTTTCAAGAATACAATACATAGTTATTAACTATAGCCACCATGTTATACAGTAGATCTATCTCTTAAGCTTATTCCTCCTTGTTAGGAAGAATCCTTTCATATCCTCTGACATCTTTCCAACCCCTCTAATTCCCCCAACCTCTGGTAACCACCTTTCTATTCTCTACTTTTATGAGTTCAACTTTTTTAGATTCTACATATAAGTGAGATCATGGGATATTTCTCTCTTTCTGCCTAGTTTATTTCACTTAATATAATGTCTCCTGGGTTCATCCATGTTGTCAATTTCCATTTTTCAAAAGGCTGAATAATATTTCATTGTGTTTATACTATATGTATTTATACTTTATTCATTATCCATTGATGGACATTTATATTAATAAAATATATTTATATTAATAAAATAAAGTATATTATTTATACTTTATTCATTTTCCATTGATGGACATTTACATTGATTCCATCTCTTGGCTATTGTGAACAATGCTGCAATAAACATGGCGGGCAGACAGCAGTATGTCTGAAATCAGACACACTGATTTCATTTTCTTGCTATCTATACACAGAAGGCAAAACATTGAGCCTTCAGAATAAAAGTAAGATAATGTACTCAATATAGAACACTATATACAAAAGTCAAATCACTATTGGATGTATACCCAATAGTGGGATTGCTGGATCATACAGTAGTTTACTTTTAATTTTTTGAGGAACTTTCCTACTGTTTTCCCTAATGGTTGTACTAATTTACATTCCCACCAACAGTGTGCAAACATTCCCCTTTCCCTATATCCTCTCCAACACTTATTTTTCATTTTTTCGATAACAGCCATTCTAACAGGTATGAGGTAATAGCTCATTGTAGTTTTAACTTACATTTTCCCTGATGATCAGTGATGTTGAACATTTTTTCACGTATGTGTTGGTCATTTGTGTGTCTTCTTTTGAGAAATGTCTATTCAGGTCCTTTGTTCATTTTTAATACAGTTATTTTCCACCTATTGTTTTAGTTCCCTATGTATTTTGGATATTAATCACTTACCAGACATTAATCACTTCTCAGATATTTCTCCCATTCCATGGGTTATCTCTTCACTCTGTTGATTTTTTCCTTGGTTGTGCAGACATTTTTTAGTTTGATGTAACCCCATTTGTCTATTTTTGCTTTTGTTGCCTGTGCTTTTGGGTTTATGTCCAAGAAAACCTCGCCTATCCTAATATGATGGAGCTTTTCTCTATGTTCTCTTCTAGTACTTTTAGTGTCAGATCTTACATTTAAGTCTTTAATCCATTTTGAGTTGATTTTTGTATATGGTGTTCTTTATTGAGTATATTATCTTATTTTTATTCTGAAGGCTTGATGTGTTGCCTGCTGTTTATAGATAGCAAGGAACTTAAAATATTTTATCTGAGGAAAAGCAACCTGCTTAATGATGGAACCAAAAATGTGTCCTTATTGAGCAGAAACCTGGGTACCATGGACTTGCTATATATACTGTTAAAAACTACTCCCCATTCCCCCTTGTACTTTTAGTATTGTAGTTTAATTCTTTATGGGTCATTAGTTTCTATAGGTTATTTTTCTATAAAAATTTCTTGCAGAACCAATGCTATTTTCATAGATGAATTAGCTACTTATTTCTTCAACAATCATACGAATTCCGATATATGCCAGACACTACTCTTGGTGCTAGGGATACAGCAGTGAACAAAATAGCTGGTCCTTAAATTTTTATTCTCTATTTCATGCTTTTTCTTCTTACTTTGCCACTTCATTTTTGTCCTCCCCACCAGCCCATGCTCAGCCAGTCTCCAGTTCTCCAACATGCTTTCTGAATTTAGATGTAGCTAGTGTTCTGTGCCTACTTCTGGCCTGTGCTAATAAGGGACCTAAAGAAGTTGCCTGTGCTCTCCAGGAAATTAGTCTTGTTGGGAAGAAACAGATAATAATAAGCAAACTGGTTAAGTACTGAATAAGTAGGTTGGGTATTAGCATATCATGTCTTGGCATAGTTTCTAACTGGAGAAAGTGAAAGTAGAAGGGAATGAATACGCACGAAGGTAAAGAAGCTAATTATGGCCGGTGGGGCGCAGTGGCTCACGCCTGTAATCCCAGCACTTTGGGAGGCTGAGGCGGGCGGATCACCTGAGGTCAGGAGTTTGAGAGCAGCTTTGCCAACATAGTGAAACCCCATCTCTACTAAATATACAAAAAAAAAAAAAAAAATTAGCCAGGCATGGTGGCAGCTGCCTGTAATCCCAGCTACGCGGGAGCCTGAGGCAGGAGATTAGCTTGAACCCGGGAGGCGGAGGTTGCAGTAAGCTGAGATCGTGCCACTGCACTCCAGCCTAGGCAACAAGAGTGAACCTCTGTCAAAAGAAAAAAAAAAAAGAAGAAGAAGAAGTAGAAGCAGCAGCAGCAGCAACTAATTACACAGACATCAGTGTAGAGTGGCTAGAGGTCCTCTCTCGGTCCAGGGGACCTGAAATCTGTTTTAAGCTCTGTCTTTGTGAGCAAACAACAAGGCACCTACCTCAGGGGTCCTTAGTTGTTTGATTATTATTTTTATTCCTTTTAAAAATGAAGGGTAGAGGTTGACTGGGAAATTGCTGGAGATTCTTCCAGGTTAAAAAAAAAAAAAAGAAGTCTTTTATTTTAGAACTTCACAGAATTTCTTTGAGATTTCTAACTAGAATAATAATAAGATAGTTCAGAGTTCAGAGGAGATAGTAACCTCTGGATAGGGAAAGGATAATGGGGATGGAGTAAGGGGTTTCTATCCATCCGTTGGCTTAAAACTTCATTTCCTGCAGAACCCTCCTCAGCCCAGGTGGCCTTCTTCACTAGCTTTTCCTCCCTATACCTTCTGCTGAATTGGGCAGTTAGAGTTCAGCCCTATCATATTGTGAGTACTACCTCCTAAGGGTGAGTCTTCAGGAAACATGAACATTTCCTGATGCTCACTCTTTCCTTAGCCCCCAGCAGTCTAGGTCGTATCCAAGCTTCTGAGTATTATGCGCTTCCCTGAAAGCCATCTCAATCAGTTTTCTCATATTTCTCTTTCACAATAACCCTTCTTGGCATAGTGACAACAAGGAATATCGACAGTTAATTTGTTTTGTTTTGTTTTTTGAGACGGAGTCTCACTCTGTTGCCCAGGCTGGAGTGCAGTGGGATGATCACAGCTTGCTGCAGCCTTGACCTCTCAGGCTCAAGTGATCCTCCCATCTCAACCTTCCCAGTAGCTGGGACTACAGGCGTGCACCACCAAGTCCAGCTAATTTTTGTTTTTGTTTTTTTTTTAAAGAGACAGGGTCTTGCTGAAGAGCCTGGCTAACTAGGCTGGCCTGGAACTCCTGGCCTCAAGTGATCCTCATGCCTTCATCTTCCAAAATGCTAGGATTACAGAAGTGAGCCGTGGAGGCCAGCTGACTGCTAATTCTTAACAGTTGCCATGGTCAGAGCAAATCCAAGGTAGTGTTTTAACTTTTATGACCCAAAATTTATACTTTTATGCTTTAAATTACGGCCAAAATAAAAAAATGAAAAGGAAACCTGCTTTAGTTTTTTTTCCTCTGTAGCTGTTAACCTTTTATAACCTCTTTATACATTTAAGGGTATTTTCAAAAATTGTTAGATAACAATGTATAGAAATATGGTAGTTTTAGAATATTGATCTAAATTAAAAGTATTATATGTATATAATTCTAGGCTAAGTTAGAATTCTAGTAAGGACACAGTAGTGGATGCCATAGGTTTAAGGGAAAAGAATGTATTTCAAACTATACATTGTGGTTATAGAAAAATCTCAGTAATACACATGTGTATTAGTCCTTTCTCACACTGCTATAAATTACCCAAGACTGGAAGACTGGGTAATTTATAAAGAAAAGAGGTTTAATTGACTCATAGTTCCTCATGGCTGGGGAGGCCTCAGGAAACTTATAATCATGGCAGAATAGGAAGCAGGCACATCTTACATGGTGGCAGGCGAGAGAAAGCCTGTGAAGGAAGCAAAGGGGGAAGAGCCCCTTATAAAACCATCAGATCTCGTGAGAACTTATTCACTATCACGAGAACAGCATGGGGGAAACCACCCCCATGATCCAATCACCCCCCACCAGGTCCCTCCCTGGACATGGGGGGATTATGGGGATTACAATTTGAGATGAGATCTGGGTGAAGACATAGAGCCAAACCATATCAACGTGTAATATCCACATATGAAGTCAGATGCCTTTCTGGAAAAAGCCTTGAAATGATTGGTTTTAGTTGCACACTCAGACATTGAATGATTTAACCAGATGTACTGTGTTGTGGGAGATGAATGCAGGGTTTGTGTTAGACAACTTTAGGAGACAGGATTACTTTATATTCATATTATGCTACCAAATAAGTGGTGAAAAATACTTGCCAAAGGTGCTAATTTGATGTTTAGAGAAGTTGATCTCAAGTACTTTTTTTTCTGACAATAGTCAGCTACCAGGACCAATTGTATGTCAAGTCACCCCTAGTTTGTGTCACTGAAAAAAGGCTTAGAATCAACTTCTCCAAAGTCTCTGTTAAGTCAGATCAGGCTGGCTTCACCTAGATAGGAAAAGCTCCTGGTTGACCCTCACCTACAAAAATTAGCTGGACGTGGTGGTGGACGCCTGTAGTCCCAGCTACTGGGGAGGCTAAGATGGGAGGATCACTTGAGCCTGAGAGGTGAAGGCTGCAGCTCTTTGACACCTCTTCATCCTGGGCCCAAATTTCGTACCACTTCTGGCCAGTTAGAAGCTATAATAGCGAGAAAGGACTCGTTTTAGTAGTAGAATTAACAGGTTTGGCTTATGGTTCAAGGAAGGAGGAGAGAGGAAACTGAAATGTTGAAAATTGATCCTGACCTTATGGTCAGATTTATTCTGTAAGACTTATTCTCCAATTCCACAAATCCAGCCCATCTGATGTGAAACTACATGGCTTCCCTGACTCCTGCTTCTGTGGTCTTTCCTCACAGGGCTCAAGGCCTGACTCCTTTAACTTTCCTTGGGGCTGATATCTTAGTATAAGTCAGAGCGAGTTCTGGCTAAGGAAGAAAAAAGAAGCAGAGTATTAATTAGAATATTCTTAAAGCCCCATCAATGAAAACACAACTGAGATATAAATATTGTAGCCTTCATGTATCTGGTAGAGATTGGCAGAGGCTAGTCTGGATACATGTGCATCCCAAAGGCCCAGAAGAAACTGTGAAAGTGTATGCACATTGTGAATTGCAAGGGCCAGGGTCTTCTTCCTCATTCTCATCCCTACAAAACTCAACTGAAAAACATAGATGGAATATCTAGTCAGTCATATGAAGGGTGGGACATTGTAGTGGGAAGAGCACCAGATGGAGATGCCAACACACAATGCTTAGGTGCTAATTAACTATTGGGAGGTATCTAAACTCTGTGCCTTAGTTCCCCCACCAGTAAATTTGGAAGTTAGGTTTTTGTTTTGCTTTCAAAGCACCCTTCTTATTGTACACATAGGGCATTCTGTGGCATTTGTGAAGCTTGTGCTGTATTTCACAGTGTATTTGTCAAAGAGATCAAGAAATAGACAACAGGGTTGCTGTTCTTATGGTTTTTGTTTCTGTAACAGGGAGGTGTGATTATAGTGGTACAGAAGGTATGGGATGGTTACCTCATTTACAGTGCATGAACGGCATGGCTTTCTGACACTGAGAATTGAACCTGCTGTGTTTGCATTCTTTCTTGAAGCCCAGGTGGTTCCCATAACTCCAAATGACCTTGATTTCACTCTCTATCTCTTTTCCTCACCCATGTTTCATACTTAGAGACAGTCTAATAATGGATTCATGATTGGAAGGTCCCACATCTGATTAGATCTCTGATTCATTTTCTGACTTATGCAAGTCACCTTTTCACTTAAACTTAGTTTCCACATGCAATATGAAGTTGGTAAAATATCCACAAATTATTGTGAAATGGTTTTCTATTACAAAAATGGGGATAATTTTGAAAAACATTCCAGTTTTGCAGCATTAGAAAAAAAGAAATGTAGGTAAACCAAATGTGATTTAAAACTACAATTATAATCTCCCCTCCCACACCAAAATCATTTTTTGTAAGTCTCCTTTTTTGGGGGGCTAACATTAAAATGAATTATTCTTAATTCGTTAACATTTACTAGGAAATAGAGTCAGGCTCACTTGAACTAAGGTCATAAAAGTGTGACCTTAGGATATCTACAAACAGATGGACAACACAAATTTGACAGTATCAACAAGACATAACTAGTGACAGGTTGTGGGTTTATAAATATTCAGATAGTGTGTGAGATAGATTGCTCACAAAAAGAAGTTCATTGATCCTTGGCATAGAACTCTCTGTTCTGTGCTAGATGTACTAGCATCTTTACACCTGAGTTTAGGGTTTAGCGGGGATATTGGGGGCTGCATCTTTGTGGGCTTTTACTTAAATCTCAATCAGACATATTTTTGGTGCCTAGGGAGTGGTGGTCTCTGTAGGAGGATGGATAACTAGAAGTATTTATGTTAATAGGAAGTTAGGGATGCAGATTCTTTGGACAGAGTCTCTCGTCCCTGCAATTCATGACAACCTGAGAAATTTAGATCATCCCCTGTGGGCTGTCAGGGGAAAATGAGCTGGGTTCTGACATCAAGACAACTATAGAATGTAGTGCCTTATAGTCTGTCTACTTATCCCAGGTATGAGAAGGATCAATAGTGGTATTGTATTACACCATGCTACTTCACATAGAATGCGTTTCTGGCCAGTCTCTGGGAGGCATTTGTCGCCCGACCTGTCCTAGAACAGATTCTTCCAGACACAGAACATTCTGTGGTCTCACCAAATCGCACACAAATTCTGGTTTAACCTTTAGAGGCCATGGAACTATAAAGTTTATTATCAACAAATGTTACTTGTACACCAAAAACTACAAAATATCCCAAATATCCTTGAGAGGAGCTAAAGAAGACCTAAATGAATGGAAAGACATATTGTTTTCTTCAAAGGGATGACTTAATACTGTTAAGATAGTGGTACTCCCCAAACTGATCTACATACTCAACATAATCGCTATCAAAATTCCAGCCGTTTTTGTTTTTGTTTTTTTTCTGAAATGGTCAAAGTGATTCTAAAATTTATGAGACCACAAAGGACTCAGAATAGCCAAAACAGTCTTGAAAAAGAACAAAGTTGGAGGAATCACACTGATTTTTTATTTTGAGACTCTGTCACCCAGGCTGGAGTGCGGTGGCGCAATCTCAGCTCACTGCAAGCTCTGCCTCCCGGGTTCACGCCATTCTCCTGCTTCAGCCTCCCGAGTAGCTGAGACTACAGGCGTCCGCCGCTGTGCCCGGCTCATTCTGTATTTTTGGTAGAGATGGGGTTTCACTGTGGTCTGGATCTCCTGATCTCGTGATCCGCCCACCTCGCCCTCCCAAAATGCTGGGATTACAGGGGTGAGCCACCGCGCCTAGCCACACTTAATGATATTAGAACTTACGACAAATCTACAGTAATCAAGACTGCGTGGGCTGCGTGCTGTGGCACGTGCCTGTAATCCCAGCTACTTGTGAGGCTGAGGCAGAGGGAATCCCTTGAGTCCAGAGCGTGAGGCTGCAATGAGCTCTGATCACACCATTGCACTCCAGCCTGGGGGACAAAGGGAGACATTTTCTCTAATACTAATAAGGCTGAAAAAGACTATCTTTAATAATAATAAAGAGCAGAAAACGAGTGTTTTTAACAAATTGTGCTGGGACAACTGTATATTCACATGCAAAAGAATGAAGTTGGACCTTTACCTGTAATTCAAAATGAACCAAAGGCCTGAATGTAAGAACCAAAACTATGAAATTATTAGGAAAAACGTAAGTGTAAATCTTTGTGATATTGGTCGGGCAATGGTTTCTTAAACACACATCAAAAGCACGAGCAATCAAACACAAAATTGTCAAAATTAGAAACTACTATGCTGCAAAGGACATTATCAACAGTGAAAAGACAACATAACAGCATGGAAGAAAATATTGCATATGATATATCTAATAAGGGTTTAGTTTCTGGAATATATACTGGGTACTTATATAATAAAAAGACAAATTGCTCAACCAAAAAAAAATGGTAAAGGAGTTGAATGTACATTTCTTTAAAGAAGATATACAAATGGCCAGTGAGCATATGAGAAGACGTTCAGCATCAAAAATGCAAATCAAAACCACAATGAGATATCATTTCACACCAACTAGTTGGGCTACAGTAAAAAAGACAAAAAGCAAGAAGTGTCTGTTAAGGATGTGGAGACACTGGACTCCTTATAAATTACTGGTGGGAGTATAAAGTGATGCAGTCACTTTAAAAGACAGTTGTCAGTTGCTCAAAATTTAAACATAGAGTTACCATGTCAACAATTTCACTCCTACATGTATACCAAAGAAAAATGTAAACATGTCCACACAGAAACTTGTATGTGAATGTCCACAGCAGCGTTTTATATAAATGTGAAAAAGTGAACACTATCCAAATGCCCACCCACTGATAAATGGCTAAACAAAATCTCTGTGTATATCCATACAATGCAGTATTATTTAGCCTCAAAAAGGAATGAAGTACTCTTTCCATGCTACAACATGGGTCATCTATGAAAACATTTGCAAGTAAAAGAAGCCAGCCAGTTACAAAAGTCCACATACTGTATGAGCCGATTTATATGAAATGTCCTGAATAGGCGAATCCATAAAGACAGAAAATAATTCATGAATCCCCAGGGCTGGGGAAGGGAGCAGTAGGGTATGACTGCTATTGGGTAGGAGTTTCTTTCCGGGGTAATGGAAATATTCTAAAATAAGATAGTGGTGATGGTTGCATACTTTTGTGACTATAATAAAGCCACTAAATGCACACGTTAAAAGGGTAACTTTTATGGTCTATGAATTATATCTCAATTTAAAAAACAGGTAATATTAAAGGTAATTCTAATTTTACAAAAAATACTAGTTTTTGAGAATTTACTGGACTTTTACAAAAAGAACATGGACTCTAAAGCCAAATGATCTGGGTTGGAATCCATCTTCACCGCTTACTAGCTGTGTGATCTGGAGCAACTTACTTAACCTCTCTGTGCCCCAGTTTCTTCATCTGGTAGAATTAAATGACTAAATATTTGTGAAGTGCTTGGAAGAATGCCTAACACACGACTACCACAGTACAAATGTTTGCTGTTATAACCGTGTGCAATAAACTGTACTAGGTAATAGTGGGAATCAAAACCAGTATCGAGGAAGTTTGTGTAAAACACAAATGTCAGTTAAGGAAGAGCAGAGCAGGGTGGATTCCAAAGCAGATTGCTTCACTCCGTTTATTGGCTGGACTCTGCTCCATGCCGATGTGTGAAAAGAGTCTGGGTTTTGTCCAAGAGGAGGAGGCGATGATATGGGTCGAGAATATCACATCTAAATTTTGCCTTCTTACTTGGGTCCTGGGAAAAGGTCCAAAAATATGTTAGAGGAGACAGATGGGGACTAGCAAGGAATGGTTAACAATACTTAATATATACTTGTTGTTTAATGTAAATAAAAATTAGGCAAAAATTTTTCAGGATTTTCCTCTGGAATTTTGGTCATAAACTCGTGATGTTTCTCCTCCTGTTCTGATTTGAAGATTACTTTTTTCCTGAGACAGTTTTAGTATTTCATTTCAAAAAGTAAAAATCAGACTGTTACCGGAAAGGGGTTCCAATCCAGATCCCAACAGAGGGTTCTTGGACTTCGCTCAAGACAAAATTCGGGGCGAGTCCATAGAGTAAAGTGAAAGTAAGTTTACTAAGAAAGTAAAAGAATAAAGAAATGCTCTCCATAGGCAGAGCAGTGGTGTGGGCTACTTGACTGAGTATACTTATCGTTATTTCTTGATTATATGCTAAGCAAGCGGTGGACTATTCATGAGTTTTCTGGGAAAGGGATGGGCAAATCCCAGAACTGAGGGTTCCCCCTTTTTAGACCATATAGGGTAACTTCCTGATGTTGCCATGGCATTTGTAAACTGTCTTGACACTGGTGGGAGTGTCTCTTAGCATGCTAATACATTATAATTAGTGTATAATAAGCAATGAGGACCACCAGAGGTCACTTTTGTGGCCATCTTGGTTTAGATGGGTTTTGGCTGGCTTCTTTACCACATTCTGTTTTATCAGGAAGGTCATTGTGACCTCTATCTTGGGCTGACCTCCTATCTCACTCTATAACTAAGAATGCCTAAACTCCTGCGAATGCAGCCCAGTAGGTCTCAGCCTCATTTTACCCCGTCCCTATTCAAGATGGAGATGCTCTGGTTCAAATGCCTCTAATATATTTCTCTCCTCTCCTTTACAAGGGGACCCTTAATCCTAAGGGTTGTAGAGGGATGAAGATCCATCTCTGTAACTTCTTTAGGCTGAATAGTGGCAATGATATTGCTGCCTAACTATCAGTGTCTTTTGTATTCAGGGTAGATAGAAGCTTAGTCAGAAAGCATCAATATGCAGATGGTCATTCATAACTCTTGATTTCCCACAAAAGATAATATCTGGAATATTAATAAGTGTTCAATTTAAGAAAACATTCAGTAAGCTTATACTGCATTCCTACACAAAGGGTACAAAAGCAATATATTCTACAAGAGTAGAGCAAAATAAACAAAATTATCCTAAGTAAACTAACAAGGCTTTTTGTGAAGTGAGCAACTGTTGGAACCAAGATGATATGGGATCACTAACTGATTCCAGTACTTACCCAGAATTAGAATACGAATCCAGATTTTTATATTACCCATCCATCTTGTTTCTGCTGAGCTGCAGTTGGAGATCACTGGTTGATTCACAGGAATAAGCAGGGTCAGTCTAAATTGCAGAAAAAACCTAAAAACTGATGGGACTAGAATCTAACAACAGATGTACCATAGTTCTTGAAACATAATTTTTCTATCTCCTCATTTTGACTAAAGACAAATCATAATAGAACTAATTTGTTTGCAAAAATAAGCTTTAGTATTATACTTGGCCTGATTATTTATATGAAGTTCAGCAAGAATAATTATTTTTCACATAGGTTATTTTTAAATTATCTCTGATGAAACTTTATTCCATCAGGAATTTCAGTTAAGAGTTTTTAAAAACTCCTTGAGCTCAGCCATGGTTTTGTACCATAAAATACCTATGAGTTGGATAAATTCCCCTCTTCTTGAGGTCCCAAGATAACTTGGAGCTCCTGGGCCTATCAGAAAATGACATTCTTCACTTACCAGAGGTCAGGAACCCTGTACAGGGACTGCATAGACAAGGTATGTGGCCAATTTTCCCAAGGAGCTTTTATTGGCTGTGAAAGTCAAGTTTAATTCCTTAAAGGAAAGCACGCTATTCCAGTCAAAGACTTGGTAATAAAAAGTTTGTCCAATTGTATCCTGTTGCAAAAGAAAGCATTCTTTTTCACTTAGGCAAATAACTATATTGCCGTAAGTTAAGCATACTCACAAATAGTTTCCAAATTCTAGAGAAATCAGAGAGAAATATGCTCTAAAATTTTGTTTACAGGAGTATTGCCACAAGCTATAGAAAACTCAAAGATTTTCTTCACTCTGAAAAACAAAGCAAAGAATTAGCAATGTTTTAAGCAAAAAGTCACAAAATGATTATTTCAGTCATTCCTTGTTAGTTCAATCCATGCAGTTAACTCCTGTTCTGTTTGATATTCATGAACATTTCAACTCTCCATGAGAATCATGCAAGTTTTCTCCTCTATCCTAATGTCACAATCTCCAAAGTTATCAGAAACCTGCATTCAAGAGCACCTGTCAAAGTCCTATTGCTGATTATAAGGCACCTTTAAAAGAGGATCAAAACAAGACAACAGTTGTCTGTGAATGACAAAAAGTCTTAGGGCAGTCACAGTCAGACATGATTGACAAGGAAATGTGGTTACCTCTATGGCACACAATAATATTATGTAACAATTATAATTACTAACAAGACACTAAGTTATATTAGAATTATAGGAGCTTCCCATAATTTTGGAACACATAACCAAGAACATATTTATTCAAATACAGCCCAAAGAAAGTCAAACATAATTTTATATTTTATAATGCTTCCTGTATGATTTCTATAGACTTCTATACCACATTAAGCCAAATATGGCTCTTCTGGACTTTAGGGGACCTAATATGAAAAGATTAATTAGGTCAGAAAAAGACGTAATTTATCATTTGATTTTAGAAAGTTTGTCAAATATCGAAGGTTTAAGCACTTGATATTACAAACATAGAATCTCAGGTCACCATAAGTCATTCATTGAGCCAAAATGATAACTGAAAAATTTTAAAAAGACAAAAAACTTTACTCATTAATACAGGGAAGACAACTTTCCACACAATGTCTCTTTTCCTTCCTGTCTTTTTCTTATAGTTTAGTCAAAAGGCAAACAGAATTTCATTTTTAAAAATATTACACAAAAATCTTATTCAAGAGAGAAAGCCAGATTTTACCCTTTGCATCAGTGTACTGTTAATATCAATCCCAATTCTTAATAAGACCTTATAGACAAATCTATTCAATCTTAAGCAGTTAGACCAAAAGGTAAGATTCCCATAAGCCTTTTTAAACTCTTTACAAATTTTTATTAAGGAGCAGATCAGTGCTCTAAGAACACCCTGTTGTGCTTTTATTCCAATGTTCAATTTACAGAAAAACTGAATAAGACCTCTTTAACTTTAGCCAATATGTTCACACAGAATTTCCTTCACAAGATTAATTTTTCACAGATCTTCCACAACTTGCTCAAACTTTCAGGATAAAGAATACTTACAACCCCTTAGCCTTCTAAACTAGGCTAAAAAAAAAAAATTCACATTCCCATGCCTTCTTATAATCTTTTACCAAAAACACATTTCACTTTCCTTACACACTTTGCATGTTAAAACTGTTTTTCCAGTAGTCTCAATTATATGTTACAATGTTAACTCTTAGCAACTTTTATTTTTGGTGAAAAACCTGGTAAGTAAGTCATTTTAATTAGGTATTAGGTATGAAGCTTAGGACACCAGACAGAAGTACAAGATAAGATCTGATTCTCTCCAGCAGAGCCAGGGGGCATGGTGAATTCTACATATCCCCAGGCCTTATCTAGAATCTAATGTCTCTAAAGCAGGTACACCAAACAATTTTCAGAAGTCAAATAAGCAGTTTATGACCTTAAAGCATTTAGTAAATCTAATATCTTATCTGCCTAATTTAGACCAAATATCTAAGTTTGGAAGACATTTTTATTTTACCAATAATCTTTAAAACTGTCTTGATTTCCCAAAGCTTACTAAAGTTACATGAACTAAAAAGCCTTACAGTTTTTATTTTTCTGACGAAATATTTGATTTAAGTGCTTATTATTTTTAAACCAATTAATCAGAGCTCTTTCATATATAAACATTACACATACAACACATACAAATACACAACAGACAGAAGATCCAGTAGTTGTAAGATTTTTCATTTGCCAGTTTTTAAGTTTCTTAATTGAATTACTGGCTTCAGGGAGGAGCCCTTTGAGGAAGAGGGCAAGGAAAGCATGTAATTTCTAGAGCCTAACAGGCAGGCATAGCTGGAAGGCAAAACAGATTTAAAAAAGTTAAGGGTCCCATTTTTATACCAGATGTTGAATCTCCAAAAAGAGGAAATCAGTCCACATCCTTTGGGACTCTTATCTCTTAGTGTGGCAATGGGGACACTTCCATATCTTCCAGGTGGCCAAGAGTATGCTTCTCTGATCCAAACATGCAAAGAGCTGATTATCCTCCCCCCATAACTTCCATTAGCGATCCCTAAAAGTATGTTTCCTAGTTATTACAAACCAAAGCTCTCTCATAATGAGAAGTAATTTCTGATACCCACAAAAGTCAAAACCATCAGATAACACAATACAAAATGAAACACAGCATTAGATTTTGAGAGGGATTTATTTATCCCCTTTCAATTCCAGTGGTTTCATAAGGAAAATAGAAGCTTTTTTCCAAAACAGGATCTGTAGCAGCTCCTCTGCTTTTCCCAAGGACTCCCAGGCTGTTAGAAATTATTTTAGATCACCTCATGAGTATCAAGAGTGGCAAGAAGACAAAATGGAGAAAAACAATTGTATTCATCCATTTTTTTTTCTTTTTTCTTTTCTTTTCTTTCTTTTTTTTTTTTTTTTTTTGAGACAGAGTGGCCCAGGCTAGAGTGCAGTGATGTGATCTTGGCTCACTGCAAGTTCCGCCTCCCAGGTTCACACCATGCTCCTGCCTAAGCCTCCCGAGTAGCTGGGACTATAGGCACCCACCACCTAGCCCAGCTAATTTTTTGTATTCTTAGTGGAGACGGGGTTTCACCATGTTAGCCAGATGGTCTCTATCTCCTGACCTCATGATCCGCCCTCCTTGGCCTCCCAAAGTGCTGGGATTACAGACGTGAGCCACTGCGCCCGGCCCTGTATTCATCCATTTTCACGCTGCTGATAAAGACAAACCTGAGACTAGACGATTTACAAAAGAAGAGCTTTAATGGACTTACAATTCCATATGGCTGGGGAGGCCTCACAATCACGGTGGAAGACAAGGAGGAGGAGCAAGCCCTGTCTCACGTGGGCGGCAGGCAGAGAGAGAACCTGTGCAGGGAAACTCCTACTTTTAAAACTCTCAGGTCTCACGAGACTTATTCAGTATCACAAGAACAGCATGGCAAAGATCCGCCCCCATAATTCATTTATCTCCTACTGTGTCCCTTCCACAACACATGGGAATTATGGGAGCTACAAGAGGAGATTTGGATGGGGACATAGCCAAACCCTATCAACAATTTAGTCAACTGAGAAGAAAAAAAATTTTTTTCCTCAGAGAAATAAGATCCAAGAAGAGAAAAATTATAAAGACCTTTTAAATATACATATAGCTCATATATCTGCTTTTAATTAAAGCTGACTTTTAACCACAGCACTTTAAAAATCCTCTTAAATCTCTTATTACCTGACTTTAGCCAGGCCAAACAATCCATTTTTCTGGCTTTTAAACTCTACCAAAAGTAACCTCCCAGATGAAACCGGTAAGCCTTCACTAAGGTTATGACTTAATCACAAGTGTACCAGTATTTTAAAAGAGATGATTAGCAGTTTTTACAAGATTTAGAGTCTACAAGGTAGCTTAGAGAAAGGAAGATTCAAGAAGGGAAGATAGAAGTTGTTCATGGAGGGGAATAAAATCAACAAATGGCAAAGATCACACAAATATCAACCAGAAAGTACTAATTCCCTAAACCAGAAATTGAACCCTGAACCAGGGATGCCATTGTGAAAAGATAAAGCCTTAACTACTAAGCTACAGCACTGGGAAGTTTCCATTGCCTTCCCAGAAAGGGCCTAGAGCAGACAGTTTTGAGCCAATGAAGGCTTTTAACCGCTGAAAACAATTTTTAGAGCTATGTCATAAACTCCAAAATTGCTGTCCTCTGGATGGCAGGGACTAAGAGAAAGTACTGCCAGGTGGTTACAAGGTCAAGCTCCCAAGGATGTAAAACAAGATGAGAGAGAAACCCTATCCAGCTTATGGAGTCCTAAGCCTGTGTTCTATCCCAAGGTACCTCCCCTTTATGACCGAATAACACAGAAACACAAATTCAACCACAAAATACACCAGATTCGCTACAGCGTTAAGACTAGCATCGTGAATCCTTTTACTCATTAATCAAAACGTTGCAAGAGCTGGTGATTTCTACCATTCCTGCAACTGGTTTGTACAGAGAGAGGAACAGGAAGGGATAAAAGTGTTGCCTACGGTGGGGTGGGGAAGCCAAGGAGCTCAGGGAGACTAGAGAAAGACCCAGGTGGCCACTTGTCAGTAGTGAAGGATGTTTTCTAGCAGTCCCATCAGCTCTCAAGTTTCCCCCTTTGGGGAGAAAAAAGCTCCCCATGTCTGGTGATCCTGTACATGCCTAATCCTGTCACCCATGGCTGTCAGCAAAGAGTGCAAGGCAGATTAATCCAAAGAGAATAGCAGTTAACATCCCATAGTGTTAAATCCACTTTTAACCAAGAAGGACTTTACTGAGAGGAGCCTCTAACCCCTAAATCTTCGGAAGGACTCTAACCTTTCTAAATTGGGCCTCAAACTCAAGTTCCATTAAGCATCCTTGCCTTTTACTAGGAGGGACCTTAACCTTCTCTATCTAGAAGATACTCTCCTAAGTTCGACCTCTAGCCCAATCTGATCTTTCACCTGGGCAAAACATATCCTGCGCCTTACCTAAAGTTGGCTAATAGGCAGTGCTATAGTCTATTTCCTTTGGGTCCATAGAATTTTCCTCAGTATAGTCCCTTCATGGTTTCCAGGAAGATGTTACTGGAAAGGGGTCCCAACCCAGACCCCAGGAGAGGGTTCTTGGACATTGCTCAAGAAATAATTCAGAGTGAGTCCATAAAGTGAAAGCACGTTTACTAAGAAAGTAAAGGAATAAAGGAATGGCTGCTCCATAGGCAGAGGAGCAGTGTGGGCTACTTGACTGAGTAGACTTACAGTTATTTCTTGATTATATGCTAAACAAGGGGTGGATTATTCATGAGTTTTCTCGGAAAAGATTGGGAAGTGAAATTTCCACCCCTTTTCAGACCACATAGGGTAACTTGCAGATGTTGCTGTGGCATTTGTAAACTGTCACGATACTGATGGGCATGTCTCTTAGCATGCTAATGCCTTATAATTAGTGTATAATGAGGAGTGAGGATGACCAGTGGTCACTTTTGTGGCCATCTTGGTTGAGGTGGGTTTTGACTGGCTTCTTTACTGCATTCTGTTTTATCAGCAAGGCCATTGTGACCTGCATCTTGTTGACCTCCTGTTTCATCCTATAACTAAGAATGCCTAACCTCCTGGGAATGCAACCCAGTAGGTCTCAGCCTTGTTTTACCCAGCCCCTATTCAAAATGGAGCTGCTGTGGTTCAAATGCCTCCAACAAGACCAATCTTTAAACATTAATGCAGTGCCACGTTTTTGTTCCCAGGACAAGTCAAGAATCCACTAGGGTAGCAGGTATTGCTAGCATGATTCATATACCTTTGCTTTAAACTGCTTTCTGTATCATTGTAGGGGCACATCTACCATTCTTGATTTTCCAGGAGCTCTGACTCTTTCTGTCAACATACAGGATGTACAGATTCTATTAAAAGGACTGCAAGGACTGGATTTTGAGGAAATGATATAAGGCATTAAATTTCTTGTTTAAGATGATAGAGAAAAACTCTTATCCACCTTTTCTCAGGTTTTACACTTCTGAATTCTCATATGTAAATATAGTTTATATATCTTAGTTTCATTATAGTTCTACTTTCTTGAGTACTCCTCGTGAGATATCAATAAATAATGATAATACCTCATATTTGTACTGATTGTTATACATCTCAAATACTTTATATGCAACTCTCTAGAAAAGATACGTTAATTGGGCTGGGCACAGTGGCTCATGCCTGTAATCCCAGCACTTTGGGAGGCCGAGGCAGGCGGATCACAAGGTCAGCAGATGAAGACCATCCTGGCTAACACAGTGAAACCCCATCTCTATTGAAAAAAACAAAAAAAAAATTAACTGGGCGTGGTGTCGGGCACCTGTAGTCCCAGCTACTAGGGAGAGTGAGGCAGGAGAATGGTGTGAACCCGGAAGGTGGAGCTTGCAGTGAGCCAAGATCGCGCCACTGCACTCCAGCCTGGGCAACAGAGCGAGACTCTGTCTCAAAGATAAAAAAGAAAAGAAAAGATAGGTTAATTGATTTGCCAAAGGTCACACAGGAAGTCATTGACCCAGTGTTATAACTGAGATCTCCTGACTCCTTTCCCTGTTTCAGGAGAAGTTTCTTCCTTTCAACCAAGCATTTCTCCTAGAACTTTCTACTGAGAAAAATTTAGGTGAGGAAAACAAGATGAATTTCAGAGCAGAAGGAAGCTGAAGCCAAAGTGAAGATTACTGTCAGGACCTCATCATACTGGAGACCATATTGGTGTCCAAAAATAGCATTATTTTAAAGTTCATTTATCTTAGATTTTTTCCAGAGTACATCTCATATTCTCTTTCCATAGACTCGGCTTTTTCTCTCTAAAGACTGTAAGTAATGATATAAGACAAGATAAAAAGTGTGGTCAACAAATGATACAGCCTTGAGTAAAGTTTGCTTGAAAGTCTGTGAAAGAAATACCAAAACCTTAAGAGTTTAACAGATCCTCAAGTTATTTACCATAGAAAAGCTTTACTTCAGGAAGCAGGAGTACTTCAGAAGAGATGGCCTTGCGCATGTCTACATGAGAGGAGAGGGAAGGATGTGGGGAATATGATAATTCTACCTTGGATTTCTGAAATACTTGTATTCTAAAACTTTAAAGTACTTTCATATGTTTTATCTCATTTGTGCTGTCAAAACATCTCTGATTACATTGTGCAAGACTATGACTCATTATTTTACAGATCAGGAATTAAACCCCCGGGGAAATTATCTCACTTGCTGAAGATTACATACAAATGAGGGAGAGATGAATGAAGGGAGGAGGGGGAGAGAAAGAATGAGAGAAAGAGAGAGAGAGAACTAGAATAGTGGATACCAATGTAGAATCTTATCTAATAAATTAAAGTCTGGTGAATTTTCTCTGGATGAATTAAGAAAAAGAGATAACAAAGGTTTAAGGCAGGATTCCCAAACTTGGTCGCATATTGGAATTACCTTAGGAGCTTTACATAAATCTCGGTACCTGGTTCCTATTCCCAGAGTCTGATTCTGATTTAATTGGTTTGAGATGCATCCCAGGCAATGGGATTTTTAAAAAGCTCCTCAAGTAGAACCACTGGCTTACATTTTGGTTGTTAGAGCCTAGGAAAAGAATAGTATAAAATCTGCTACATCCACTTTAATACTCATATGACCTTTTAAATTTGAAAACTATGAAGCAATTTACAAAAAAAGAATAGAACAATTGACAATTTAAGATTTAAAAAAGCAGATACATTGCAGAAGGATGGTTAGAAAATTGTACTGAAGCATAAGTAAGATTTTCTGTAAACTCAGGTGTCAGGAAATAATTATCTTATTCCTGTGGAATATACAGAAATGTGAGTGGTATTATGTTATCATATTGATGTTACATGAAGGTCTTACTCACAAGGAGAGGTCATTCAAAAATGTCATAATTTGAGGAATAGTAATAGTAATTATTATAGGAATATTCTTATTTTTATAGTTATCATAGGAATAATTAGTAACAGCTACTGCTTACTATGTACTAGGTATTGTTCTAGGTGCATTATCATGTAAAATTGGTTAATTATTACAATGGCTGTTTGTGTTAGATGCTATTGCAAACCCAATTTGCAGATGAGAAACTGAGGATCAGGAGAGATTAAAGTAATTCACTCAAGAGTACAAAGCTAATTATAATAGTAGGAGAGATGGGTATACTGAATTTCAGAAATGGGCTGGGCTATGCTTCTGAGACTTATAATAAAAAAAACTGGAACATGAGCTGAAACCTAGGAGTCTGAATAGTAAATATGCCTTCATCATGGCAGATATAAAAGACTATAAGGAAAGGAGTGAGTGAGCCCAGCATTTCCCTCACACATACAAGTTCAGAGCAGGACAAGTGCAGGACCAAGGCAGGAGGCTGCTGGGCTCCAGCATGGCCCTCTTAAGACAACAAGCTAGCTGCAGTAGAATTGCAAACTTCAACTTCGGAAAATACACACTCCTGCATACACACCTCGCACACCCACAACCACACTTGCACACACACTGCTCCTGCACTTTTTTTTTTTTTTTTGAGATGGAGTCTCGCTCTGTCACCCAGGCTGGAGTGCAATGGCACAGTCTCGGCTCACTGCAACCTCCGCCTCCCAGGTTCAAGTAATTCTCCTGCCTCAGCCTCCTGAGTAGCTGAGATTATTACAGGCATGCACTACCATGCCTAGCTAATTTTGTATTTTTAGTAGAGATGGGAGTTCTCTATGTTGACCAGGCTGGTCTCGAACTCCTGACCTCAGGTGATGCACCTGTCTCAGCCTCCCAAAGTGCTGGGATAACAGGCATGAGCCACCGCACCCGGACCTGCTCCTTCACTTTTTGTTCACTGAATTGGTTTCCTAAATTTACTTAACATTTAGCAAGTCTTCGGGCACTTTCATTTTATTGTGCCTGTGCTGGGAAGAAAGGAATTTTAGCTACATTTATGCTAATGCATTGAAGGAAAGCCATCAAAAAGGGAACCTTGATCAGGAGCACAAAGTTGGAACCCTTCGTCTGAAAAGTAATTATGTTATACAAATACATTCTTGCTAGAAGAGGCACTTTTAGCTACTATTACTGAAGAACAATTTTACATTCTTATTAATTCTCACTAGAATCCTCTGATGTAGGCAGGCAGAATTATCTCAGCTGTATAGGTTAGTAAACCAAGGCTTCAATACATTAAGATAAACCCACCCCAAACTCTGACACGGGTTCTTTTATTCTTTCTCCTTTACTACAGTTGAATGGAGATGATACATTAACTTTGTTCCTGGGAGTTCCAACTTGGCTTTCTCCCAGGTCGGCAAGATAATGCCTTTAGCAAGCAACAGTGAAGCTTGTTAAACTCCAGATCTTCACCTTGACTGTAGGCCAGGAGAGCCCTCTTTGAAGCCATGAATCTTGATTTAACGATTGTACTTTGTCTTTAATTCTAAACACTAGTTCTTTAGGAAGATTGTTTTCCCTCTTTGACTTTTTTTATTACCCTCAGCTAATTTTCTCTTTTGTATTTCGGCTATCAAACTTTTCTGCCTTGTAGCCTTTCTTCTTTTGCATGTTCTTATTATAAAATAACTAAGGCTTAATTCATTCCATTTGGAAAATAGAAAATAGAGGAAAAAATTATTCATACTAACCATCATCACTGTTGCTATAACATTCTAATATACTTCTCTTTGGGATTCCCCTACACAGGTGTTTTTCCCACTCAATTTCATTGTACTCTTGTGGTATATATATTATTTAAGTGTGCCTTTTTACTTAACCCACGAACATTAAAAATTGCCATTTATTAAAACTTTTTGTGAACATAAATTTAATAAATGTGTAGTGTTCCATGGTCCAACTATATAAAAATAATTTGAAACATCCCTCCTCTTGATGAACATTTAAGTTTTTCTTCTATTTTTAATTTTTTATTTCAGAAAATTTCAAATATATATAAAAGCAGCAAAAATAGTAGAATGGTTTCCCATGTATATCCCCTGAATTCAGCAATTTTGAACACATGGTTAATTTTTTCTTATTTACATCTCCACCTATTTCTCCTCCTTCAAGTTCATGAATTATTTTGAAGCAAATCCCTATTTATATTTGCAAAACAGTTAAATAAGTGTCACAGTTTTTTTGTGTGTTCAGAAACATCTTCCATTTTTAAAAAAACATACACATAATTGACACTTGGTAGAGAAATTACAGAGTCAAAATCATTAAGGCCATTCAGACTCTCAATTTTCATAGTGCCAAGTTATTTTTCAAAATGTAGACATTTAGATTCCTTGTCAATCTTAAAAGAATGGTCTTTTTAAATAAAACTCTTTAGAGCATAAATATTAGTTTTCAAATCTTGTTTTCTGCTGGGTGTGGTAGCTCACACTTATAACCTCAGCACTTTGGGAGGCTGAGGTGGGAGGATCACTCAAAGCCAGGAATTTTAGATCAGCCTGGGCAACACGGCAAGGCCCCATCTCTCCAAAAAAATTTTAAAATTAGCCATATGTGGTGGCACCTGCCTGTGATCCCAGCTACTCAAGAAGCTCAGGTGGAAGGATCACTTGAGTCTGGGAGATCAAGGCTGCAGTGAGCCAAGATCACACCTCTGCACTCTAGCCTGGACAACAGAGCAAGGCCCCAGCTCAAAAAATTAAAAAATAAAATAAATAAATAATAAATAAATAAATATCTTTTTTTTCTTAAATGGATTGGCAAAAAATGTATCTTATTTTATTTTAAAGTATTTTTAAAATTACTGGTTAAGATAAAAAAACTTCCATATTAGTTCACCATGCTTCCATATTTGTTAAACATTTTGTTTTGGTGAACTGGTTTTCTTTTGTTTTTCATGTTCCTTGACTATTTATTTATTGGCAGATTAGTGGTTTTCTTATTACTATAAAAGTACTATGTTTTTATTTGTTTATTGGTTGATGTTTTCGTTGTGATTTTTTTTTTTTTCCTGTTGGAAGAAAGTTTTTTGTTTAAGCTTAGGAAGTTATCACAAACCCAATATAATTTATAATGTTAATTTTTTATGTCTCTCAAAGCATCTAGCTTTTTTCCCAAAATTAATTTTGTGTACAGGTGGATCAAAACTATACTTTTTGTTATCAAACAAGTATTCTATTGCCTAAATTCCATTTGATGAATATATCTTAGTAGTTCTCAACCCCAGCTGTACGTTAGTATCTCCTGGGAAGCATTTCCTTGATTGAAGCTGATATGTGAAGTCATAATCTATGGGGTTTATAATCATCATAATCTCTAAAAGGAGTGGTGTATTAGTCCATTTTTATGCTGCAGATAAAGACATACCTGAGACTGGGCAATTTACAAAAGAAAGAGGTTTAGTGTACTTACAGTTCCGAGTGGCTGGGGAGGCCTTACAATCATGGCAGAAGACAAGGAGGAGCAAGTCACATCTTGTGTGAACGATGGCAGGCAAAGAGAGAGAACTCTTTTGTGCAGGAAACTCCCCTTTATAAAACCATCAGATCTTGTGAGACTTATTCACTATCACGAGCACAGGACAGACCTACCCCCATGTTTCAATTACCTCCCACTTTGTCCCTCCCACAGCATATGGGAATTCAAGAAAAGATTTGGGTGGGGACACATCCAAACCATATCGGTTTATACCTGGCCCTTCCCAAATCTCATGTTTTCACATTTCTAAACCAATATTGCCTTCCCAACAGTCCCCCAAAATCTTAACTCATTTCAGCATTAACTCAGAAGTCCACAGTTCAACACACTATTTGAGACAAAGCAAGTCGCTTCCACCTATAAGCCTGTAAAATCAAAAGCAAGTTAGTTATTACTTAGATACAATGAGGATATAGACATTGGGTAAATACATCTGTTTCACAGGGAGAAATTGGCCAAAACAAAGGGCTACAGGCTCCATGCAAGTCCAAAATCCAGCAGGGCAGTCAAATCTTAAAGCTCCAACATGATCTTCCTTGACTCCATGTCTCACATCCAGGTCATGGTGATTCAAGTGGTGGATTCCCATGGTTTTGGGCATCTCTGCTGCTGTGGCTTGGCAGGACATAGCCCCATTCCTGGCTGCTTTCATGGGCTGGTGTTGAGTGTCTGCAGCTTGCCCAAGCACATGGTGCAAGCTGTTGGTGGATCTAACATTCTGGGGTTTTGGAGGATGGTAGCCCTCTTCTCACAGCTCCACTAGGTGGTGCCTCAGTAGGGACATTGTGTGGGGGCTCCAACCCCACATTTCCCTTCTGCACTGCCCTAGCAGATATTCTCCAGGAGGGCCCCGCCCCTGCAGCACACATTCTCTGAAAATTAGGCAGAGGTTCTCAAGCCTTAATTCTTGACTTCTGTGTACCCACAGGCTCAACACCACATGGAAGCTGCCAAGGCTTGGGACTTTCACCCTCTGAAGCAACAGCCCAAGTTCTACCTTGGCCCTTTTAGTCACAGCTGGAGCAGCTGGGACACAGGGCACCAAGTCCCTATATTGCACATAGCAGAGGGACCTTGGGCTCAACCCATGAAACCATTTTTTCCTCCTAAACCTCTGTGTCTGTGATGGGAGGGGTTGCCTCAAAGATCTCTGACATGCCCTGGAGACATTTTCCTCATTGTCTTGATGATTAACATTTGGCTCCTTGTTACTTATGCAAATTTCTGCAGCTGGCTTGAATTTCTCCTCAGAAAATGGGATTTTCTATTCTATCACATTGTCAGGCTGCAAATTTTCCAAACTTTTATGCTCTGTTTCCCTTTTAAAACTGAATGCCTTTAACAGCACCCAAGTCACCTCTTGAATGCTTCGTTACTTAGAACTTTCTTTGCCAGATACCTTAAATCATCTCCTTCAAGTTAAAAGTTCCACAGATATCTAGGGCAGGGGCAAATGCCACCAGTCTCTTTGCTAAAACATAACAAGAGTCACCTTTGCTCCAGTTCCCAAGAAGTTTCTCATCTCCATCTGAGATGACTTCATCCTGGATTTCATTGTTCATATCATTAGCAGCATTTTTTTTTTTTTTTTTTTTTGAGACAGGAGTCTCACTCTGTTGCCCAGGCTGGAGTGCAGTGGCATGATCTCGGCTCACTGCAACCTTCACCTCCCGGTTCAAGCAAGTCTCCTGCCTCAGCTTCCCGAGTAGCTGAGACTATAGGCGCCTGCCACTGCACCTGGCTAATTTTTTGTATTTTTAGTAGAGACTGGGTTTCACCATGTTGCCAGATGGTCTCGATCTCCTGACCTCGTGATCCAACCTCATGATCCACCCACCTCGGCCTCCCAAAGTGCTGGGATTACAGGCATGAACCACCGCTCCCAGCCTGGCTTTTTGGTCAAAGCCATTCAACAAGTCTTTAGGGAGTTTCAAACTTTCCCACAGTTTCCTGTCTTCTTCTGAGCCCTCCAAACTGTTCCAACTTCTGCCTGTTACCCAGTTTCAAAATCACTTCCAAATTTTTGGGTATCTTTTCAGTAGCTCCCCACTCCTGGTACCAGTTGACTGTATTAATCCATTTTCATGCTGCTGATAAAGACATACATGAAACTGGGCAATTTACAAAAGAAAGAGGTTTAATGGACTTACAGTTCCAAGTGACTGGGGAGGCCTCCCAATCATGGTGGAAGGCAAGGAGGAACAAGTCATATCTTACATGGGTGATGGCAGGCAAAGAGAGAGAAGTTGTTCAGGGAAACTCCCCCTTATAAAGCCATCAGATCCCGTGAGACTTATTCATTATCATGAGAACAGCGTGGGAAAGACCTGGCCCTTGATTCAATTACCTCCCACTGGGTCCCTCTCACAACACATGGGAATTCAAGATGAGATTTGGGTAGGGACACAGCCAAACCGTATCAAGTGGGAAATGAATATCAGGATTGATATTTTTAAAAAACGGCTCCTAGGAGATTCTAATGTGCTCTCTGGTTTGAGAATCACTGATCTGCTCATTTTGATTCATGCTGACTTCTTTATATTAAAGTCCTAAATATGTGTCTTTTTTTCTGAGATATTTATGTGTTCTAGTAATCCATCTTAAAGTTTTTCAGTATCTGTGTGTGTGTGTGTTTAGGCTTTGTAAAACATTTATGCCTGGTACAGTCCTCTCCATACCAAACTTTGCTTTGTTTTTTAAGAATGAGAGATTACTGCATGTTGGGGTATTACCAGTTCCCTTTCTTATCTTGCTGGAGCCCTAAGTTTCCAAAGAAATCAACTATAAAATCTCTCTCTGAACTCCTCTTTTTAGTCCTCTCATTCATACAGGTCTCAAAGATCACAGAAGAGCCCCCTAAACACATTTTCTCCACATCCTCACCTCCTATTCATTCCCAGAACCACCCTGCTCTCTGGCCACTACACTATAGCTATTCTTTCTATGACAAGTGACCTCCATGTTGCCTGTATCCACTACTTATTGTTTTCCTGACCTCTCATCAGATTTTAGTCCAGCTGTTGTCCATGCTCCTCTCCTTTGCTTCTACAACAGCACAAATTCTTGGTTCTACTTTACTTCCCTAGTTTTTCCCTCTTAGGCCCTTTTTGAGTTTCCTCCCGGACCCCAACTCCTCTTCCTTCATGTAGCATTATCCGTTGGAACTCCATGCATTCTTTCCTAGGGCCTCTTTTCCTCTCTTCTCTTTTTCCTTTTTGTTTATTTTTTCCTCTTTCTCTCTTATTCACTTTCAAGCTTTCAGTATTATCTAATGACTCCCAGATATTTATCTCTGGTCCAGGCTTCCCTTATAAATCCTAAGAACTGTACAACCAAATGCTTATTTCTAATATTCTACTTAAAAGTCACACTGGCATCTCAAATCAAAATGTCCAGAATGACTCATCATCTTCTCCTCTTATTTGATTTCTCCTTCTTCTTCTTACCTTCTACAACCACTGTGTCCTGTTGGTTCTATCTCCTCAAGGTTTCCAATCCATTATTTTCCTTTTTTTACTGTCACTACTGTAACCCAAAAATGATTATGAAATTATTAGTTTCACAATTGATATTCTCATATGTATTTATTATCACCTGCAATTTGTTATTCAATGGCTGCAAAAATAATACTACTTTTTACTTTTCAATTTGAAATGATTAGAAGTTCACAAGTAGTTGCAAAAATAGTATAGAATCCAATGTAACAATTACCCATTTTCCCAATGGGAACATCTAAATTACTGTAGCAAATAATCCAAATTATGAAACTGACAATGGCATAGTATAATTAACTAGACTATAGAGCTTCCTGGGATTTTAGTTTTTGCATTCACACGTCATCTTGTTCCTCTCTGTGCATATTTCTTTGATATTTTATCACATATATTTGTGTAATTATCACCACAGTCAAGATACAGTATTGTCTGTCACCATAAAGGAACTCCCTCATGCTACCCCTTCAAAGTCACACCTTCTCCCTGTTCCTACTGGTAAACGCTGATTTATTTTCTGTCTCTCTAATTTTGCCATTTTGGAAATATTATACAGATGGAACCATACAGCATGTAACCTTTTGAGAAAGGCTTTTTCCACTCAGCATGAAATCCTTAAGTTCCATCCAAGTGTTGCATGTAGCAATAATTTGTTCCTTCTTATTGCTCAATAGTATTCCAAATAATGTTTTTTTAAAAAATACAAAATGGATCATGTCACTCTACTTAAACACTTCGGTGATACTTAGAATAAAACAAGCAATGTTTAGCATGGCCTAAAGGCTCATTATGATCTGTCTCTGGACTACCTGCACAGTGCCATCTCTTCGTGTTTTCTCCTCTCTTGTTACTGTCCAGGCCCACTGACCTTCCAGTTCTGAGAATGTATCAAGCTCTGTTCTCATCCAAGGCCTGGATACTCCTCCTCTTTTGCCTTGTACCTGTGCCCACCTTTATCTAGTCAGCTCCTACTCATCATTTGTTTACATATTGTTTACTTAGAGAAACTTTTTTTGACTTCTTTTCTATTGCACCTTTTTTATAGCACCCTAAACTTCTCCTTCATAGCAAAACATATTTAATAATTTTTATGATTAGTTATTTAACATCTGAGTGAATAACTTGGAATAAGGCTGGTCCCCCAAGGAATGATGTGAGATAAACTAACTAGATTGTAAAAGTGGAAGAAGTAGAGCTGTCTCAAATGGATGGTCCTGTTATAGAGTAAAATTCAGGCAAGATTTAGCAACTCAGGTTTTCTGTGTGGTCGGCCGAACAAAAGGCAATGGGGTTCAGGGGTGTGAATGAGGTAGGAATGAAGTAGAGTGGAGCAGGATGATGGTCAGTAAAGAGGCATTTGACCATTGTGGTTACATTTATCTGGGAGGCTTTTATATTAGTAGCAAGAGCACGGTAATCAGAGTATAAAGCAACATTTCAATCTTACTTAGGATTGATTTAGGCAAAGAGAGGACAACAAGGCCTCATCGACTTGTGTGGCATTCAGGTGAGGGGTCCAGATTTGAGAGAGTTCTGTTAACAAGCATGAGTAATTGGGCAGATTTTGGGAAGCAGATAAAGACTACATCTTCCCCAAATTGGGAAGTATGTAAGATAAATAGGATGAAGAGGACTGAGACTGCTGATTGCCATAATGCCCTCATCAGAATTGGTTCAGGAACTGGGTGGAAATTAGCCAGAATATAAGTGTTATCAGTGGAATCAGTACGAGGAGCTGAAAAATTTAGAGGCAGAAGAAATCAGGCAGGTGCTGATACATTTTCCCTGATAAATACCATACCACTATCTAGCATTCTTTCCATTTCTATACCTTAGTTTACAGCATTATGCTATTTGATTTATCTGGTTTAAATCTCTCTTCCTCAGCGTGATTGTTAAATTCAGATATCTACTGGCAGCTGTACTATTTTTGCTGTCAAATGACACCTAATTGAAGTATAAGAAGTTTTAAATCCTGCATTCACTTTTTGATTACTTTAACTCCCTCTCTGTACATGGAGATGAGTATATTTACATCCACAAATATTATAAATATTCAGATGAAAGGTTTTTTGTTTCATTTTGTTATTTTTGGTTATACATGTTTACCTGATTGATACAGCTGTGTGACTATTTCCCAACTGGAAAGGCAGGTGAAGAACTGGAAAGGAGGAAGAGGGACAGCAACACATATTGATGATCCGCCATGGCTCTGGTAATGTTCTAGGTACTTTACAGAAATTATGCTATACAGCTCTCAACAACCCTGGTAGGTAGATATCATCAGTAGCACTTCACATATGGGAAAACAGGGGTTCACAAAGTTAAAATACCTATACGAAGTCATAATGAATGACAGAAATGAGATTCAAACAGAAGCCAAACTCCAAAGCCCCTTTTCTTACCATTATAGCATAGGAAATTGTATGCAGGGTAAGGGTAGGAATAGATACCTATCAGATTCCAGGGCTGCCATGATATGGGTGGGAAGATGTGGATGAAAGGAAGCCTCCAAAATTTGGGAGCTCTTGCAGGGACAAGCAGAGGTAGCATAACTGGCTGAGGGTACTTATTGATTGGCATGCCCATTTTCCAGTTGATAAACTTCCTGCTGCTCTCTGCAGCAGGAGAGAGACACACAACTCTTAGGAGACACACACGTTTCCTGCTTCCTAAACTAGGAAGGCAAGGAATGGCAAGGTCAGGTGACATGCTTCCGGATGCTGAATGAATCACCCACCCAACCAGAACTAGAACTTCAAACCTCTCACTCTGTTATTACGGCACTCAGTCAGGGCTGACTCCACTTCCCTTAATTCCTGGACTGCTCAGCTCTGAACCACGCTGACCCACTCCCTAGGGAGGGGAAACTGCCCTTGGATACTGGCTGTGCAGAATGAGGCAGGAGGTTATGTGTTCCCAGGGGTGTCTTTTTCCGCTTACCAGGAGTTTGTTATTGTTTACCTGGAATTACATTCTACATATAGAACTTTTATAGTGACACACCCTGTCCGGCACAGCACTGAGGTGAGCAGCAGCTGAGTTAGCTTTCTGATGGTGAAACCTCATGACCACATCTCTCTGTCTGCCTGGGCCTGGTCTCATTTATCAGAGAATGAGAAAGTGCCTGTATGTGTATATGTGCCCCTACAGCCTGTGTAGCCTGTCCTCCTTCAGTCCTCCTCAGCTTGGGCCCGCCTCTCTGCCAGGGGGCAGTGTGTTAGATAGCCTGGAAAAGTGGCCAGAAAACAAAACAGAACTCCTCACTTATGGGGGGAGACTTCCAAGAGACTTTTAGAGAACCCAAAATCTTCCTTAGAAGGAAAAACCCAGTAGGCCGAATACCAAAGAAGAGGACCCATCCTTGGAAATGCAAGGTCACTGACAACAGTAGGAACAAGGTATTTGAAAGCAGCCCCAAGCCGTCTTCTGGTGCATTAATCAGGTAGGAAGAGGAGACGCGGATGGATCAGAGATAATCCTGTACTGAGTGGGAGTGGCGTTGTGTGTTCTCAGCGTTTCCCTCTTACTGATGATAGCCCTTATTCTGAGCTGGGGAAACTGAGGAGCTGGGAAAATTGTTATTCCTTAGGAATCTCAGGAAGAGAAAGTAATCAGCAGGAGAATATTTAGTTTAAGATATGCTATTTCTGGGCTTTTGTTTGAAACTGGTAGATGAAGGATTATGGAATTGGGCACAAAAAAAATAGCAAGATAATTATGATAAAAATAAGCTGTTTTGAATCTGTATAATACCTCAAAGGAAATCAAATGTGTTTATCTGTGAAACCATATTTAAAATCTGATGCTGTTTGTAAGTGTCTGTGAGCACTGCGTTTCTTACCTAGTTGTTATGGGGCTTGGCTTCCAATCACTTTGCTCCTCTACAAAGTAAACTTTTGTGAGGTACCAGGATACAGATTAAGCTTCCTCATCTCAACTATATATCGTATGTTTCAGGAATCTCTGGAGATAGGTAAAAATAGGAAGCAAGAAAAGCTGATAGCCCTCAGATGTCATAATCTGGTGAGCACCAATGAGTCAAAAGATCTGTTGAAACAGGCTCAGGGACTCCTAGGCACCATGGTGGAAAGGGGTTTCCCTTTGAGAATCCCTTTGAAACACTTTCCCTAGAGTTTCAAAGTTCGTTTTGATCCCTGGGTCTCTAGGAAGACGAGGGAGGGCAAAGATCAGAATAAGCACAATTTCTCAATATCTGAGAAGAGTGAGAGGACAAGATAACCTCTCTTAGGTAACCTCTTCCCTGCCTCACCCACACTAGGAGATATCACAGGGCGTAAGGCAAGTGATCTACACAAATATGCTTCTCTGAATTTAAAAAGAACCACGTCTCCAGTGTGCCCTTCCATGCACTCTGTGTCCTCTCACTGGTTTGTTTCCCTAGAAAAGTCGAGCCTGGGGCACTGAGAGAGCCGCATGAAGACCCTAATTCCTAGGCCAGTGCCCTGTGCCCTGCAATTTCTGGCCTCTTCCTGACCCTCATGCTCTCGGTGAAAGATGGCTAGTCCTAAGAGCCGGACGGTTTTACTCAAAAAGCAGAAGATAGAAATAGGATTGGGGATCAGACCCAGGAAAATGAACAAAGGAAACAACCCAAGATGGCATAATCTGGTGAATACTGGGAAAAAAAATTCTGATTCTACCTCTATTTTCAGAATATACTTTATTTATTTATTTATTTTATGATTATACTTTAAGTTCTAGGGTACATGTGCATAACGTGCAGGTTTGTTACATCTAGAATATACTTTAAAGACAGACATGCAGATGTCATCTATGTCCCTATGAGGTTCCTATATGACACCCTTACAGGCAGATTCAATTCATCTGTTCTTTCCAAATTAGAGTGCATTTGTTAGTAAAATTTGGTTTCAGCCTTGTGGTTTCCATGATTCTTTTGGATTCTAATGTAATTCCTTCTTGACCTTGTTGGTCTTGCCCATTTGAAAGACAAGTATATATGTATAAGGAAATAGTATAAAGAACATTGGGTTTGTAAGTAAAAGACCTGGGTGTGCAACCTTGCTCTGCCATTTTTTTTAAAAAGTGGCTAATGTGGCGGGGTATGGTGGTTCATGCCTGTAATCCCAGCACTTGGGGAGGCCAAGGTGGGAGGATAACCTGAGGTCAGGAGTTCAAGAACAGCCTGGCCAACATGGTGAAACCCCGTCTCTACTTAAAATACAAAAATTAGCTGGGTATGGTGGCACGCACGTGTAATCCCAGCTATTTGGGGGGCTGAGGCAGGAGAATTGCTGGAACCTGGGAGGCAGAAGTTGCAGTGAGCTGAGATCATGCCATTGCACTCCAGCATGGGCCGACAACAGCAAGACTCCATCTCGGCAAAAGAAAAAAAAAGTGGCCAATTTATAACTTAATCACTAATTCATAACTTAACCCCTCAGTTTCTGCGTTGCCTTCTTTGTATGAAAGTGCCTAGCACAATACCTGGCACACCGTAGTTACTAAACACAGGTTTATTAGATCTGCAAAGAGGAAGCTTGTTTTATAGGATGTTGATAACAAGTAATTCTCAAATCCTCTAGATCTGAGCATTGTTCTCTGTCTCACCTCCAAATTAGTATGTTCAGCCCATTAAACATGTTTTTTGTTCGTGTTGGTTTTGGTTTGGTTTGGCTTTTTGTTTTTGTTTTTTTTTTTTCCAGGTAGCTCAAGGGTAAGGATGAAAGACTAACTGTACAAGAAGGCAGACTGTTTCAGGCTAGGGGCTGCTACCTTCATGTATTTTACCTTCCTCACTTTTAGTCTTTGAGTCTTCTGCCCCATAGCCCAAAGCCATTAATAACTTCCTTGACCCATATGGCATCCACCTGGGAGGGTGAATCACTTGTCTATCTAAAAAGAACATGGCTAGAAGATCCGCACGTGTTGATAAGCAAGCAGTAAGCTTGACGGTGAGGCTGGCACAATGGATTTAATTGTACCTTACTGGAACAGGGCCAGATGTTATACTGAGTTCAATCACGGAATTTTTCACTAGATGTAAGCAGGCAGAGTACAGGAAATCTGATTTTAGAAGTCATATGCCTAGGTATATTTTGGTAAAAAGAGTTTACTCTGGAAAGTCATGGGTTAATTTCAGATTGTGTCTGGGAGACTGTATTGTGCTAACTGAAAAGAAATGCCACTTAATAAGAGTTGTGTTATGATTGCAAATAGAATATAGTGTGAATTAAAATAGATGCCTAAATGCAGTGTGACATTATGCTTGTATTGTATGTGTAAAAGTTTAGAGAATTAATATTACTATTTAGTTCAATTTCGTTATAGTTATATTCATGAGCTTTTATGGTCTTCAGACTATAGTCTCGTAAAGACTTAGCGTGGACTTTACTCCTCATTTTACTTTCATTCTCTTCCCCTTTGTATCTCCTTCATTGCACTGTTTCTCCTCAGGATTCCCAATTAAAGAGGGGAGTTAAAACTTTAACATGCTAAGAGAAAGTCTGAAGCAACTGATGAGAGAAAATTTAGGAATGATAACTACCAGTGAGACGATATTATTGCTCTAATTCGAACCCTGCCTGAAGAGATTTGGCTCTGTAGATATAGGATTATGTAAACTAGAGGCAAAGTATGTACAAACATATTTTACAACTATCAAACATAGTTGTCACAATAAAATATATTACAATTCCACTAGGCCCTTGGTTCCAAAGCCATGGATTTCATTATTCATAACATTAAATAGAGAACTGTGGATAATGCTTTATAGTGTAAGAACTTTACAGTTCAGCTAAGAGAAGAAGCAGTAGCCTACATATTTTCTCTGACATATTGGGAAAAGTATTTAGATACAATGAAAGGGAGTGGAGTATTGGTCAGACTGAACAGGAACCTTGGTCAGAAGTATCCTTCTAGTGGTCAGGTGGGCCAGAATTGGACCCATGGGAAAAGTCATCCTCGGGGGTTTTGGCATCAAGGCATGCCTTTTCTCAGCTTGTCAGAGTGGGCAGGCAAAGCCATGTGGTTTCTGTGTGTGAATTTCAAGGAAAAAGTGATCTAGAGAGGAATATTGCTGTTACAAGTAAATATAAGCATTCTCTGATGTATGAGCTTTGGTGGCCTCTTTGTGGTGAGGTTTCCCACATTAGTGTTCATGGATATGTGGGTGTGCCCGGTGTGTATGCCCTAAAAATCCTAGACTCATCTGGTACACTCCATATGCCTCTACCTAAACTGTAACCGTCAGAAAGGGCTTATTGTATACACATATGGAAAGCAATTTCATTGAGTGGGCCTCCTCATTCTATACATTGATCTCCTTGCTCTAGCATCCAATTTCACTGGGCTGCGAGATATCCATAAGCCTTGCCTCTTTAAACGACTTATGTACAAGTAAATGTGATGCTGAGAACCTGGTTCGGGAAATGCAGTAGCAGGCCATAGTGCCTCCAAAGGTGAGTGCCCTGTGATAGGTGTGATAGTCAGTGTAAGGGTGTAAGCATGAGTTTGAGTTATCAGGGATAGGTGTGTTTGGCCAGGTGCCTATGGTTGAGTATGGATACCCTCCATGGGCAGTTCACTGTACCCATGTCGGGGCACAGGCACACACATGGCTTTAAACGACTCCCTTCAGTATGTATCAGTGGGTGTGTAGTTTGTTTTCTGGGCAGAGCTCGCGAGTCTGAGCTAGCTGCTGACTGACCCTTTTTTTCCACTTGTGCTGTGGTAAGAGGGAGTATATACGCTGAGAACCTCCTCCTCAGAAAGCCAAACTGGTTAAACTGGCTGCTCCGTGAATGAAAATAATTACTTCTGATAATCCACTAAAAAGGAAGCGAAGGAAAGGAAAATAAGAACGAAAACAGCAGTGATGAATTTTCTAATAGCCTTCCTGAATTCACCCTACTGATCCAGTGTTTTATTTCTCAGACCTTCTCCTTTGTGCCACTCTCTTAAGAGTCTGTTTCTTGAAAGTTTCATCACGAGTGCCAGTCCTTCCATGTGGCCTCGCGAATTGTGAAAACTTTCTCAGCCACATTTCTCCTTGCCTTTTTGGTTTACACACTAGATACGGTGGACTTTGCTATCTAACTATTCATCGACTTCTTAGATCCCGTTCTAAGAATAAGGATAAGGATAAGAATTTCCCACTTCTGTGCAAATTTTCCACCCGCTGGCTACTTTGCTGTCTACCTGGGCTTTTGTCAACCAACTACACAGTTTTGTCTCTCTTGAGTTATAAGGGAATTGCTTAACTATTGAACACACATACAAGTTCATGGTGCTCCAGGAAGAGTGGAAAACAGGTAAGGCAGAATCTGGAAGGCTTCTTTACATAGGTCTTTCAGGCACTGAGAGATTCTACCTCAGTAAATAACACTGTGGTTGTTAGTATCAGTAATAAAAACAATGCGTAACGTAATAGTAGAGGACAGCACAATATGGCCAATGTAACACCTGTACAATATAGTGGCATATTATATAAGCTATGCTTCTGATTTTTGTTTTATATTTTTATGAAGTCACTCCAAGACTGGATGGCATATTTAGACTTATTTAGGAGAAAAATCACTGTATTTTCTTTCAAGTTAATCAGAATTAAAGAAGTAGGCTTTGCTGACTATAGAACCATGGGTGTGTCTTGTCAAGCAAAGGCAAAATATAAATTTAGGAGAGGGATGGGAGAGTGGTAAACATGAGTTCTCTTCGGAAAGAAAGAACCAAGTTTCTGGGGGTGTTATTTGAAACATGTACTGATTATATTATATAAACTTAACAGTGATACACATAAAGAATCGATTGCCAGACAAACAAGAAACTAATAACTAGAGTCTACTTGGAGGAGACTGGAGGAGAGTTAAGAACTGGATAAATGGAAAAGAATGGGGTGGGAGAAAGATTTTTATGCTATCCTATTTTACATTTTTAGTTTTTGAATCATACGAATGTATTTTCTTTTTATTTAAGAGAGAAAGAGAAGGTGGCTTGGTACTGATACTTCCTTTATATCCTGGTAGCAATCAGTGTCCATGTCTATATCTGATATGAGCAGAGGAAGCACCTTGAAGCTTTGAGGGATGAGGAATTAAATAGTTTTCATTGATAAATGCTGTCTGTTCATTGCTTGTGAGGGTGCGGATATTTCAGAGAAATAAAGCAAATGTGTAATTCATATCCTTTGACGTCTGTCAATTTTTTATTCATTATCTGAATTAACTGTGTGTAAAAATGAAATTAAATGTTTTCTTTAGAGCTAGATATGGTAGCTCATACCTATAATTCCAGAGACTCGGGGGGGCTGAGGCATAAGGATTACTGGAACCCAAGAATTTGATAATTCAGTGAGCCGTGATCACACCACTGCACTCAAGCCTGGACTACAGAGCAAGATCCCAACTTCAAAAAAAAGTTTTGCTTAAAAAATGTGATGCACAGCTAAAAAAATATATTAGACATGCTTAATACTGTAGGGGAGGTAGATCATGCCTACATAACCCATGGATCGCAGTTCAGATGGATGTTGCGAATCTGTACTTGATCATGGGAGCAGAAGTCTCAGGTGGGAGGGGAGACTTTAAAATAATTTCAGTAACAATTGAATGAAAGGAGAAGAGCAGATCAGAGCTGTCTTGGCTGTGTAATAGAGAAAAGAGAAATGTTGAAAGGAGAAGGTTGGGAGGGTTCTTCCAACCTGAATGTCAGCTAGGTAGATAGAGATAAATGGATGACTCAGAGAGGTAGCCAGTTACCTAACTAGTGATCTGTAGAGGCAGTGTAAAATTCTGTGTGTGTTTCATTTATTTTTTTTCGTTCATTTTATTTTTTTTTTCAAAAGCCACTCAATCCTTAGGAATTACTCACAGCTGTGCTCTGTGCATTCTCTGTGGGCCTAGCAGGGAAGAGGACAGCCCTGTGGCAATGGGCATGACACGAATGCTCCTGGAATGCAGTCTCAGTGACAAATTGTGTGGTAAGTACAGATTCCACAGATGTCTATCCTCTGATTGTAGAATTATGAAGGCTAAGGTCTGGATAGATTCTAGAAGGAGGATGATTTGATTTCCAGTAGAAATGAAGACAGTGGTGATAAAAGGATGGGGACTAGAAGCCATTGTCTTTTTGGGGAGAGGGTAAGTGCTAATCAGAGATCCAGATGCTGCTTCTTCAGTCTTGGTAAGAAAACTGCCAGAAGCAACGTCATGTACATTTGATGGGCTAAGAAACAGGGCCACTGGGGTTTCGGATTAGAGAGTTACTCCCAGCAGTGTTTCTGTTGAATGGAAGTAGAGGGGAAGGTAGAAGAGATGACCTTTTCATGTATGATGAGCTGATTGCTGGTGCATAGGGGAAATTGCATGAACGCCAGGTTAGGCTTCTTCTTCATTCTCTTCTCTTCCTATGTGATTGCCTACCCAGTCATCCAGGAGAAGCAGTATGAAGTGATTATCGTCCCAACTTTCTTGGTTACTATCTTCCTCATCCTTCTTGGGGTCATCCTGTGGCTTTTTATTAGAGAACAAAGAACTCAACAGCAGCGTCCTGGACCTCGAGGTAAAGCTCAAACTTTGGGGCTGGGCAGGGGCTTAAAGAAGATGGAGATTAGGGCCGGGCGCGGTGGCTCAAGCCTGTAATCCCAGCACTTTGGGAGGCCGAGACGGGCGGATCACGAGGTCAGGAGATCGAGACCATCCTGGCTAACACGGTGAAACCCCGTCTCTACTAAAAAAATACAAAAACTAGCCGGGCGAGGCGGCGGGCGCCTGTAGTCCCAGCTACTCGGGAGGCTGAGGCAGGAGAATGGCATAAACCCAGGAGGCGGAGCTTGCAGTGAGCTGAGATCCGGCCACTGCACTCCAGTCCGGGCAACAGAGCGAGAGTCCGCCTCAAAAAAAAAAAAAAAAGAAGAAGATGGAGATTAGGAAAAAGTATGGTCTAAGTTTCAATGAGCCCATGTCTAGAAGTCTAGGTACCTGCAATGAGAGAGACATGGGTTCCCTCCCATGGAGTTGAGAGGGGGATGATCTCTTTTCTAGGAAGTCCTGAGTTGGAATTCGACATGTGCTTACTGACTGAAAAAAGAGTGTGCAAGAAAAAACCTCATATAACCTGTTTCTATTCCTATTGGACTATCAAAACTGTTTCTATTCCTATTGGACTATATGAGTGCCTAAGGACCTAGGAGAAAGACCTAAGGGGGTAAAGTCCAGGGCTTTATTAACATCCCAGGAGGATGACATATCACCCTATGATACATTCCATTCCTAATCTTTGCCTCCAGGATATATGGTGGAAAGGAGGGGCCTTCATATTTTAATAGTCTTTGAAGTGCTAAGTAGATGATAACAGTCTGTTCCAGAGTTCCATTGAGCATATAATAAAAGGGAATCAGCTCATACATGAAACTCAGGGTAAAAAGAAGGAAAAAGAAAACTCTCATAATAATACGAAACTCTATAGTGGCTAATCCTTAGTTTTTCTTTAAATTTTATCTCACTTCTCTTATACTTCACTTTTATAGAAAACTTCTCAAACAAGTTGTCTAAACTCACTTCTAGTACTTCTACTCATCACATTCTCTTCTGAACCCACTAAAATAAGGTTTTTATCTCTACCACTTTGCCAAAACAAGTCTTTCCAAGGTCATCAATGACAGCTATGTTGACAAGTCCAGTGATCAATACTTAGTCTTCGTCTTACCTGATCTGTCAAAAGCCTTTGAAACAGTTTTGAACTTTTTTTCTTGAAATACTTAAGAAAACTAAAGCCACTTCCTAAATGTTATAATTTTTAGTCTTATGGATTCAAATATGTTTTCTATTCCAATGATAATCCCTTGAACTCGATTCTCGTATTAACCCACCTACTGCACAGTTTCAATAGAATTCAAATCTCATATATAATATGACCAAAACAAAGGTCCTGAAATTCTCTCACAAATGTCCTGCCCAAATAGTCTTGCCTGTCTTAGTAAAGGGCAAATCCTGTCTTCTGTGTTTTCAGTCTCAAACCTTGACGATATCCTTAACTCCCTTCTTTCTCTCATAGTCCATATCTAGTCCATAAGCAAACACTGTTACCCTGTTTTCAAAATAACCCCAAGTTACTCTCACATCTCACAGATCACTGCAACACACTCTTAACGTTCCCTGCTTCTGCCCCTACTCCTTTATAGAAAGGCCAGAATGAGTCTTTTAATAGTCAGTCCTGTTAGTTGTCAGATTGAAATCTCTCTGCCACAACACACATGCAGTAACCTCCCACCTTGCTCAGAATGAAAAATGACAAAATACTTTCCATGGCCTTACATGATCTGGGCCTCCCTGGCCTTATCTCCTACTACTCTCCAATGATCCCACTTGGCTCCAGCTACAGTGGCTTCCTTGCTGTTTCTCAGCTATTATAGGTATGCTCCCTGCTTAATGCTTTTGCAATTTTTGCTCCCTTTGCCTACAGTACTCTCCCTGACACCAGCATGGTTTGCTCCCTAGTTGCTTCCAGGCCTTTCCCAAATGTTATCTCATCATAAAGGCCTTTCTTGACCTTCATATATAACACAGGTGACTGATTCACTGGTGTTGCTTCTCCCCACTGCCTTTTTTTTTTTTTTAAGAAATGGAGTCTCGCTATGTTGCTCAGGCTGAATGCTAATTCCTGGGCTCAGGAGATCCTCTTGCCTTGGCCTCCCCAATAGCTGGGATTACAGGCTCATGGCACCACACTCAGCTTTTTCTCCATCTTTTATTTTCCTCCACAACATTAATTGCTTGATATATTATTACCTGCTTCCTCTCCCCTACCACTAGAAAGTAATCTTCAGGTGAATCTGGACTTTGCCTGTTCCCAACACTTACAACAGTACCTGGCATGTAATAAGTGGTATTTGTTGAATAAATGAATAAATGTAGATTTAATACGAAGGATGAACCTCTCTTTTTTGCTGGCCAAGGGAGGGAGAAAGTACCCAAAGACTTTTTTGACCGAGACTCAAGGATATATGAAATAACTTGACTTTTGGGGTAACTTGAGGGAGGAAGAATAACCATAGCTTAAAGCTGATTAATTATCCATACCTTTCCTCCAACTTTGAAAGCCATTTGTCTGACTTAAATGACAGTTCTCACTGGCAGTTACCTCCACCTTTAGGCATCTGTGGTTTGGATTCCTATTCAGGAACTTCCCTAATTGTCTCCATACCACACTCATGGGGAGTACTCAATTGTAACCCAGAGGAAGGAAGGCAGAAAGGAAGTGTCATGACCACTTTCCTACGGTCCTTCTTGAGTTGTCTTAAGAAGTAATGGGGATTATCGTAAAGGTTCTACAAACTTGGCATTGATGCTGGTTTATAGAGAAGCATCAGAAGACAACTCCACATTGGCCAGAGAGAAAACTGCAGAAGGAACTTGCTTGCCAGTTTGTTTCAGGGTCTGCTTTCTGGAATCCCCAGGGCAGGGAAAAACTGGTTGACACCATCTCTCTGTTCTAGATGCTGCCCCTGTCCCTCCGTCTAGGGACCTAAGCTGGGAAGCAGCTGGACATGGAGGAAATGTGGCTTTGCCACTTAAGGAGACATCAGTGGAAAACTTTCTGGGAGCTACACCTGCCCTGGCTAAGCTGCAGGTACCGCGGGAGCAACTCTCTGAAGTTCTGGAGCAGATTTGCAACGGTAGCTATGGGCCTATCTTGCGAGCCAATATGAACACTGGGGATGCTTCTAAGCCCAAGAGTGTTATTCTCAAGGCTTTAAAAGGTAAAACAAGAAGTATTTGACTCTCCTTCCCCTAACAGTAAATATTAACAGGCTTTGTGAACATTGAGATGTTAACTAACTGTCGTGATCACAACCATGTACAGAAGGAAATAGAGTGGAAACTTGAGACAGAAATATTTTTCTTGGTATCCTCCTTTTTTTTTTTTCTTTTTTTTTTTGAGACGGACTCTTGCTCTGTCGCCCAGGCTGGAGTGCAGTGGCCGGATCTCAGCTCACTGCAAGCTCTGCCTCCTGGGTTTACGCCGTTCTCCTGCCTCAGCCTCCCGAGTAGCTGGGACTACAGGCTCCCGCCACCTCGCCTGGCTAGTTTTTTGTAGTTTTTAGTAGAGATGGGGTTTCACCGCATTAGCCAGGATGGTCTCGATCTCCTGACCTCGTGATCCGCCCTCCTCGGCCACCCAAAGTGCTGAGATTACAGGCTTCAGCCACCGCGCCCGGCCCTTTTTTAATTACATAAATTGTTTATTGTGAATCCTCACCCAATCTCCAAATAATAACTAAAATGACTACCACGGATAAGTACAATGTTATGATGAGTAAGATGTTAGCTGTGGGTTTTTACACAGTCTTTATTGTGTTGAGGTACATTCCTTCTGTACTTAGTTTGTGTAGTGTTTTTATCATGAAAGGATATTGCACTTTATCAAATGCCTTTTCTGCATTGATTGAAATGATCATATGATGTTTATACTTTATTCTGTTAATGCGGTATGTCACAGAATTGATTTGCATACGTTAAAACATCCTTGCATCCTAGGTTCCCTAGCTCTTCTTTGCTATGGAGGCTGTTAAAACTGATTTTTTTTCACAATGGATGTTACTTGGACTAGGATTCTGAGATTGTTTCCTCATTTTGCTTTATTCTTTGATACCCTTTCCTGATATTATATTTCTTTTTTTTTGATCTGGAGTTTTGCTCTTGTCACCCAGGCTGGAGTGCAGTGGTGCGATCTGGGCTCACTGCAACCTCCGCCTCCCAGGTTTAAGTGATTCTCCTGCCTCAGCCTCCTGAGTAGCTGGGATTACAGGCATGTGCTACCATGGCCAGCTAATTTTTGTATTATTAGTAGAAATGGGGTTTCACCATATTGGCCGGGCCAGTCTCGAACTCCTGACCTTAGCCACCAGCCTCGGCCTCCCAAAGTGCTGGGATTACAGGCGTGAGCCATTGAACCCAGCTTATATTATATTTCTTTCTCTCTCTCTCTTCTTCATGATATGGGCCCGTAATGGTGGATACATAGAACAAAGATAAGACAAGCAAGGGTATTAATCCAAAGGACTAGACAGTGATAACTTTTTAATGCAAACAGACTATCTCTCTAGGCAGATGAAAGCCTATCCAGTTCTAATAATTATGATTCTGTGTTACCTTTGATAAAAGATCAGTGATATTAAGCATCATCTTCTTCTAATTGGTCCCCTTTGTATTTATTTTTGCCTACATTCACTCCCATGTGGGGCCTTAAGAATTACCGTCTTAAGTTGCCTCCTGCTCCCTGCCTCGACTCATCGAGGATGTGCTGACTGCTCACTGCCTGGCTCTTTCATCCTCTACAGAACCAGCCGGGCTCCATGAGGTACAAGATTTCTTAGGGCGAATCCAATTCCATCAATACCTGGGGAAACACAAGAACCTAGTGCAGCTGGAAGGCTGCTGCACTGAAAAGCTGCCACTCTATATGGTGTTGGAGGATGTGGTCCATGGGGACCTGCTCAACTTTCTCTGGACCTGTCGGCGGGTGAGCAGTAGGGCAGAGGTATTAGGAGGTTAAGGCTTGACCTTGTTGATTAGCTTTTCACATGTCAATTAGTGTGACAAATGACAAAATGCAGAGACATTATAATAGCATGACAGAATAATAGAACTTTTTGTAATTATAGAAATGTTCTATAACTGCTCCATCTAATATGAGAAGCCACTAATCACAGATAGCTTCTAGACACTTGAAATGTGGCTGATGTGATGGAGAAATTAAATTTTAAATTTTATTTAACTTTAAGTAATAGAAGTTTAAATAGCCACATGTGGCTAATGAGCACAGAGTGGACAGTACCAGTTTAGAGCATGGACTTTAGGATTCACCTCCTACTAGTTATGTGACTTTGAGCAAGTCACCTTTCTGATACTGAGTTTTCTGAATCTGTAAAATGGGAGTAATAATTATTATAAAAAATACAAGAAATTATGTATGTGAAAATGGTGGTTGGTACAGAGTAAGCACTCAAAATGGTAGCTGGTTTAAAGATAATTATATAATGACATGAGTATTTTTGGTAATGATTGTAATTTTGTTGTGGTTATTAAGTGTGTTTTCCCTTCTGTAACGTCACCATAGTATGGTGGGGCAAACTCAGGGAGAAATTTAGCTTGTAAAATTTTTGTAGCTCAAACTCATGTTTTTTAAAATTAAAATGTTCAGACATTTTTAGCCTCAAATGGATGTCCTTTTCCTTACAATTTCTCATGTTCTACATTCCTCTTTGAGAAGTGTTACCTGTTTCCCTAGTTTCTTACTTGCTAGTGAGCAAGTTCAATATTCTTTGAACGTCCTTCATACGCCGATTATTGTACGACTGAATGTGTATGAGAAAGGGACCCTGTTATTGTCTTCCATCAGTGTTGTCAGTAGGACAATTGCAAGTATTTAGGCATTTTAAACTTTTTTTTTTTTTTTTTTTTTTTTTTTGAGACGGAGTCTCGCTCTGTCGCCCAGGCTGGAGTGCAGTGGCCGGATCTCAGCTCACTGCAAGCTCCGTCTCCCGGATTCACGCCATTCTCCTGCCTCAGCCTCCCGAGTAGCTGGGACTACAGGCGCCTGCCATCTCGCCCGGCTAGTTTTTTGTATTTTAGTAGAGACGGGGTTTCACTGTGTTAGCCAGGATGGTCTCGATCTCCTGACCTTGTGATCCGCCCGTCTCGGCCTCCCAAAGTGCTGGGATTACAGGCTTGAGCCACCGCGCCCGGCCCATTTTAAACTTTTTAAAGAGGTCACTCATCTAAAACTTGTTTTGTCCTCTAACTGCACTAACTTCTTTCCATTTTTCAAAAATACCACGCAGCTCTATTTCAGATTATCTTTGTATGTTTTTCTTGTTCCACCAAACTTCTCTCTTCTCTTCTTTTCATAGTTAATTTCCACTCATCCTTCAGATCTCATCAAACAATTCCCCTGTCCCTCCAACTCAATCAACTCTCTTCTGCCCGTGATCATATGCTCTCTTAGCACTTTGTACATTTCCTTTATGGCACTTACAGATATGTAACCATTTATTTGTGTGTGATTATTTGATTCCGATTCACATGTGCCTGTCACACAACAAGCTCCAGAAGGCAGCAGCCATGCTATTGTACTCACGCTTGTATTCCCAGTTCCCAACATGGAATAAGGGACATTTCAGGCATTCAATAAAGATGCATTCAGTTAATGTGCTAAATTAATCATGAACACATGTGTGCTCACATGTGCATACACACAAACACTCACACAGAACCCCAGAAAAACTGCTGTTTTATTCAGTGGATAGTCTTATTTATACTTGCCTTACTTACCTGCTATTCATCTATGTCTGTCATTGTTTTCCAGTCCAGTTGATCATTTTATTTCTCTGCCTATCTGAAAATCTCCCACATCAGCCTCACTTTGAACATTAGTCCTTATATTTTTCTTAGCTTTGGTAACTGCATTTCAGAGTATCTCTGCCCAACTTTATTTCTTTTCCAAATCTGTTAGTGCCATTTTGATATAATGGCTTTTTTCCCCCTGTCTCTTTAGGATGTGATGACCATGGATGGTCTTCTCTATGATCTCACAGAAAAACAAGTATATCACATTGGAAAGCAGGTCCTTTTGGCACTGGTAAGACGACGCAAAATGACAACTGATGGTGTGACATTTTCTTGTTAGCCTTGTTTTTTATGCCATATTTCTCATATTAATATTCTCAAGTGGTGTATATGTTCTAAAGAAAATTAGAAGTTAGGGGGCAGAAACTCAAGTATGGATACATTGTTTTTAGTCCCTTCTTTAGGGATTTATCTAGATAATTTACTACACTATTGGTCATTTCAGGAAGAAAGTAGTCAACTTAGGGTTTATACAAGGAACAGGAAGGATTTTAAAGATTTTTCAGTCCTAAAATTCAACAGCCAGGGCCAAGAGGTATACGCCCATTTACTTGATACTTTTACATCCCCATATGTACTAATAATAGAATTAAAAGAGAAGGATAGGGAAGCAAGTAGGGAAAAGATACAGAAAGAGAAACTGAATGGGTGAAAGGCGACAGAACCAGAAGGAAGTATGCAATTTTATACCTGAAAAACAAGAAAAACTAGTTCAGAACATGTTTGGTTAGAGACTTGCTTTGATACTGAATGTGACAGGGAGTACATATAATTATAAAATGATTAAGGAACAAGTGGAAAAGGATGAATGAGAAGAGCAACAGTTGGATAATTCCTTTATTTTAAAACAACTTAAAGAGGTAAGACAAAGAACCCAGGGTTTAAGATAAAAAATTTACCTTTACCAGAATTACCCAGGAACTTTCTATGTCTATTTCTATGAAATTATTTAAATAATTGTGTTTAAAATTAACATTTGCTATGGAAAATCAGGGCTCTGTGAAGCTGCTGTTTTAAATATTTGATTTATCTTGCCACCTTGAGGTGTGGAATATAGGGATCTAAGTGGAATCAGGAAAAGGTTAGAAAAAAAGGATTAAGGGGGGTAAGGAGTAATAGTTATGGTTGAAGCTCCTAAGGGACAAGGGAGAGTACACATCATATATGTGAATATTGTCTATGGTGCTTGGATGGCCTCGTTGGTATGTTCCCTTGATAAAGAGTGTCAGGATACAGCCTACCCTGTATTCAGAGCCACAATTGCAGAGGTGCCGTACAGGGATGAATTGGTCAAACTGGTGCATTCATCAGGACCCTGTGCTACCTGTTACAAGGCAATATCATACTATTTTTTCTTACTTTTAACAACCTCAAAGTCAGTTACATTCTTTAATTCTTATCATGGCAGTATAATTTCTTATTTTAAAGCTTCACCAGACACAGAAAACTGCTAGTTTTCTTTATCATCAGTGATTGGAAATTATCACCTTTATGTTTTAATTTTCTATACCATCCTTGTTTAGTAATTACAGCCCTCAATCTCCAGGTCTTCAGTCACGTATAGTTTTGCAGCTTCTCCTTATGTCTTGAATAGTTTGATGCTATCGGAAATGACTCCAAAAATCAATTATCATAGGGTGCCATAGCTCTCCGATGCTCTGTTGGCTGTACTAGAATTTGATACTTCTTAAAAATGTAGGTTACCAGTTCTTTCTTCTTACATTTTGGTTTAGTAAATCTGGGGTGAAAATCTTATGTTTAAAAAGCTCTCAGGCAATTCCAATATGCAGACTGACGAGAATTTTTAGTAGAGTTTATATAGTATATCCTATGAATTATAATACCTGGTTCTGGTCAGTACCACTTAATAACTCTGTGGCCATTTGTAATCATTTCAGTTTATCTAAAAGAGAATTTCTGAATTCAACTCATGCAGTTATTTTAGGGGAAAAAGTGAGATATGTATGTAAATTTTTCATTATGATACTCAATTTTGGTATGTATTACATTGTTTTGGGGACTACTGCTAGAAACTTGGAATCAGGCCGGGTGCGGTGGCTCATACCCGTAATCTCAGCACTTTGGGAGGCCAAAGTGGGCGGATCACGAGGTCAAGAGATTGAGACCATCTTGGCTAACACGGTGAAACCCCGTCTCTACTAAAAATGCAAAAAAATAGCTGGGCTTGTAGCAGGCGCCTGAAATCCCAGCTACTCAGGAGGCTGAGGCAGGAGAATGGCGTGAACCCAGGAGGCGGAGCTTGCAGTGAGCTGAGATCCGGCCACTGCACTCCAGCCTGGGCGACAGAATGAGACTCTGTCTCAAAAAAAAAAAAAAAAAGAAAAAAGGAAGAAACTTGGAATCTACTCCCTTCTCCAGTGTCTAGCTGGGTCCTTTCTCACGGGAAAGGAAAATCAAGCAAGGGTCAGTGTTTGACACAGAGGTGATTATATTTTCAAAATCCAGTATTAATGTCATTTGAATTATTTGCTCAATTTGGTATTCCTAAACACAAGGCAGAAACGTGCGATTCATTAGTATGCTTTGGAAGTGACGTATCATCATTAGTGAGACTTGTTCAGAGTAGAAAATGTCCTTGTGTTTTTGAAGATTCCTAGGACTGTCTCTCCTTGTCTGTGACCCAAGCTGTGATCTCAGACAGCTGATCATATTTGATTTTATCTTGACAGGAATTCCTGCAGGATAAGCATTTGTTCCATGGGGATGTGGCAGCCAGGAATATCCTGATCCAAAGTGATCTCACTGCTAAACTCTGTGGATTGGGCCTGGCTTATGAAGTTTACACCCGAGGGGCCATCTCCTCTACTCAAACCATACCTCTCAAGTGGCTTGCCCCAGAACGGCTTCTCCTGAGACCTGCTGGCATCAGAGCAGATGTGTACGGTTTATTCCTGGACTCTGAGTTTACTTTCTTCATGACTTGGGTGTTCTCCCTGAATATGATTTGATCTGTTGCCAATTACTTCTATAAATATAACCTCTACTTAGAAATCAGGCATACTCTCAAGCAGAAATGTTATGTGACAGAGTTCATGTTTGTCATCTGTCTGCAGTCCTTTCTGGTAGTTTTTCAACCTTTTCTTTTCCTTTCTTTTCTTTTCTTTTCTTTCTTTTCTAAGGCAGGATCTCACTGTATTGCCCAGGCTGAAGTGCAGTGGCATGATCACAGCTCACTGCAGCCTCCACCTCCCAGGCTCAAGCGATCCTCCCACCTCAGCCTCCCTAGAAGCTAGGACTGTAGGCATGCACCACCCCGCTTGACTTTTTTTTCTTTCTTTATTTCTTTCTTTTTTTTTTTTTGAGACAAAGTTCACCATGTTGCCCAGGCTGGCCTAGAACTTCCGGGCTCAAGTGATCCTCTCACCTCAGCCTCCCAAAGTGCTGGGATTATAGGCATGAGCAACCATGCCCAGCCTCAAGTACTTCTTCTGTATTAGATTAGCAGCCTTAATTAGAAAAAAAAAAAGTGAAAAGATTATTCACATCAATATCCGAGGACTTAATCTAGTAAAGTCTCTTTTATCTGAAGGAGGTAGGTCCACATAACCAAAATGCCAGTTAAACCATACATTGTTAAAATGAAAAGAAACATACATACCTTCAATAACTTATTTTAACATAAAACTTATAAATGTAGATTATCTGCTTTTTTCAAGGAGGGGCGAGGCTTCTTTTTTTGAGGATGAGTCTCCCAAATGAAGTTGTATGTTGTTCTTTTAGTGTAAATACTATCTTTTAGTGTAAATAAGAATGATTTATTTTTGAGTTCCAGTTCAGAATGATTTTAGGTAGCATGAGAAACCTGAAAATAATTATGAAATTGTTTGCAGACTTTTGATGTTACTCTTCCCAGTTTTCCACAGTTGTCTCCCTCACACAATTTGACAACACTTTCTTTTTCAGCAGTTTATTTTTATAAATAATTTTCAAAACATTCAACTTAGTTTGAAGGAAGATAACACTTTTTTTCATGTAATCAGTATATAAAATATCTAATTGATTATATAACTACATATAATCGCAATTACGTGTAAAATTGACATTAACAGGATCATAAAGAATCACAATTGACTTCTGGTAGCCATATAACTCAATTGCTTGGAGAAGTGAATAGATATAATGTAGAATATCCTGCTAGCCATGAATGCCATGAGCAGCAGAGGAAATTTAGAATATCAGTTAATAGGATGAGTCAGTTATGAGATTTCCATTGCTGCTTCACTGACATCTGCTTTTCAGTAGACATCTCGGGGTAATAAACTTAACTGTAAAATATTAATCATTTAATAATGATATTATAGAATAGTGAACTATACACCTCTCAAGTCATATTGTTTAGGCAAATACCAATTTTAACTATATATAAAGCTTGCTCTGTTAATATTTTTCCTAGGTTTGGGGAATTAAATCTACTGAGAAAATAGTGACTAAATGATAAAACTTGGTTGGATTTGCGCTAAGAATAAAGGCTAGAATTTCAGCAGAGAGGGATGGAAAGGAAGAAAGAGACACAGAGGGAATATTTTTAGGTAAATGTGCTTTTGTGATTGAGGTAAATGTGTTTGTGTGATTATATGCACACATATTTGCAAATAATAAACATCTATTAATTTAAAATACAGGAGAGTAAATAGAGATATAGCTTCAATCCTAAAAGAGATTCGAATCTATGGAAATTGAGCAGAAATGCTTTCTAATGGCAGTTATTTTGCTTTTCAGACACTCATCCTTGATTCTCCTTCATCTGCCTTTTTTATAGGGCTCTTACTAAAGGCCTCTGACACTTAAATGAGCTCTCTTTAGAAAAACAGAAATAGCAATTAAGTAGATGGCTTTGTTTCTTTTACAGCTGGTCTTTTGGGATCCTGCTCTATGAGATGGTGACTCTAGGTAAGCATGAGCCCCAAAATAGTGTGTCCCTGTATGCAAATATGCAAGCATGTTTATTTAAGGGGTGGATGATGTATGCTTTCAGAAAGGGTTTCAGTACAGTGCTGAAGCTTGAAATGGACGACATGTTATCTAAGCCTGATTCCCGTGATGGTCATATAAACTGATTATTTTCTCCTTGCCCCACTCCCTTCTGCCCTGTCCTTTTTTACCTTTCTTTTGCTCTCTTCATCTTTATTTTCCCCAAAATATTACCAAATCCACAGGATGTTTTCAAATCCCAAGGATAATTCCCAGAGTGGTCTTGGATAAACCTAAAAATGTTTACTTCAGACTTATTAATTCATTTGATTGAGAAACTGCACACCTTCCCATGTGCAGAGAGTGGAGGACAGGTCTTATGTCTTACTTTGTCTTATTTGATTACTTTCTTAGAGATTCAGGTTTCTCCTAACTTATCAGGTTTTTTTCTCCAAAACACGTTTCCCCCCAATTCACTACGTTATATCCATATTTGATCACCAGGGAGCAACTGAATCGTATGTAGTATTTTTCCTACGGCTATATCTTTTGCAAGCAACCAATCCAAATGGATGAAGAATAGTGTTAGTTACAGTTCGTATTTTAGAGGACCCTAAAGTTCTCATTATTTTCATAATGACAGGGGCACCACCGTATCCTGAAGTCCCTCCTGCCAGCATCCTACAGCATCTCCAAAAAAGGAAAATCATGAAGAGACCCGGTAGCTGCACACGTAGCATGTAAGTGGGTTTTAAAGATCTGCTCTTCTTTCCTGCCAAATGTTGTTTTGCTCCCTATCAATCATGCCCTTTTCAAAGTGCTCAGATGATCCTCGCCTGTCTGTACCAACGTACAGCTTTTAACCAAACCCATGAAGTGAAATACACCTATCTCATATATTATATATGCACATATGTTATATATACATATACATACACACTCACGCATACTCACACACATACACACACATACCCCCACCACACACTGAGAACTACATTAGGAATCTAATTTTATTATAGTTTAGTTCCACGGGAAGCTTCTAAAATAGGTAGCAAGTAAACTAAACCCAATGCAAGTACAGTAGTGTTTAGTCTACATGTCAGTCTTCTGCCAGCCACAGTTCAGACAGCTGTCATAAAACCCATTGCACTAGAGTTACCCATTCAGAGTATACCAGTTCTTATTTAGTATTTAACTTTTAAATGACTGTCTCCCTGTTTTTCCAGCTCTCAGTGTGGCAGAAGCCAACCAGAGGAAGGGGAGATAAGCAGAAATTACAAAGGCAGAAGGAGGATCCAGTGTTATCAGCAGATAGGGACAGTTAGTGAACCAACCTAGAGGCGGGAAATGGAAACATATAAAATTACACAGACTGTTATTACCAATGAAGTTCAAAAAGGAACTGCTATAGAATGTAAGAAAAGGTTAAATTGTGTATAAGAAGGCAGCAGAGAATATATTAATGTTTTTATTAGAATTGTTGCTATTTTATAAGTTTTTCATCATTGAATGGGTAAATCTATAGCACTTGGTTTTCATTATGATAAACAATTACTGCATCAAGTAGACTAAATTTAAATATCTTAACTATATATGAGTATACACACACACACACAGGCACACAGTATAGTGATGGAGCTAGGTACAATAGAAAGAAATTGATGACAAACATTTCTATGTCTAAAAGGCTGGTCTTGATACTGGGAGAGACGCCTAACTGACAAAATACCTGACCTGGTACCACAACCTCTGGTACTTGTAGCACAGCCTTGTCATCTGCAGTTCTAGCAGCAGCTTCGAGGCACAAGCATTAAAGAGTGTAACATTTTGATGAGGAGATATATGAAACATGAAAATCAACCTAAAGTATGCAGCAGTATATAATGATTAAAAACTCTGTCTCATATCAGAGTAAAAATGATATGTGTTCAGTTCTACCCAGCCCTGTTACTTTACTGCACATTGCTCACAATGTACAGCAAACAATGTCTAGTGATAAAACTGTCCTGTCATACCCTAGTTTGCAAAATATTAAGTCATCCCTATCATACAAGAGCATGTGTTGAGAAAGTGCTATTAAGACTTGATATAAAAAGGTTGAGAAGGAATATCACTCTCTGGGAAGAATATGAGTAGCAGGGTAAACAAGACAATTAAAGAATTGTAGAGTTGTTTGTTAAGGTTTATGAGGAGGGAAGACATGCTCCCCATACATTTGCCTTGTCAAGGAAGTCAGCTTCTTTTGTTTCCCTCTCAGGTATGGTATTATGAAGTCCTGCTGGCGCTGGCATGAGGCTGGCCGCCCCTCACCTAGAGAGCTGCGCTTGCGCCTAGAAGTTGCCATTAAAACTGCAGATGACAAGGCTGTGTTACAAGTACCAGAGTTGGTGGTACCTGAACTGTATGCAGCTGTGGCCGGCATCAGAGTGGAGAGCCTCTTCTACAACTATAGCATGCTTTGAAGAGTCCCGGGCAACACACATTCATGCATGATTATATGTTCTTGGAATCAATTCCTCTAAGAACAGAGAATGGTCTTTCCAGGGGACACAAAGGAAGAAATGGGACATGGATTCTTGATCTTCCTTGGCACATTTCTCGGGAAATCTAAATGATGCTGGATGAGACTCTGCACACCCTGAGCTAAGACATACCGTCAGTCTCACTTCTGCTGTTCCAGTCCTAGAAATCCTGGGTAGAAGTGGTAGACATGTGCAAAGGAAGTTTTAGAACTCTGTAGTATTTATTGGGGCATGACACAAATAAGCTCATCCCTCCCATCCTAGGCTAGTTTCCTCTGGAACCACATTTTTCTCTAGATGATTACAAGGTCCAGAAAATTTGGAATGAAATAAAGGAGTAGAAATCCAATAAAAGAGTTGAAGGGAAAGAAAATTTGAGGTTCTTCTTGCTCAGGATTACAGATGTGGACCAACACCTCCTTCAAGAAAAGGTGGTAGGACACAAAGTTCTTCAGTCCTGAGCCCTACATGTAGGGTTGGAAGAGAACTATAATGGAAAAACCTCTGAGTTTCATGTTAGGTATAGATAAAAGAAAGATGGTCCCCTTTTATCTGATTCTGAAACAGGTAAACTCTGTTACTACATTTAATGAGAAGATGGAGGAGTCATTTCATGATTAAGAACATTCAACATGTATTGTTTATTAAGCTAGCTTCCTAGTTCCAATTAGACTAAGGAGACTAAGCCTAGAGAGTCAATGTTAGAACAGTGATAAGAATGCTGTGTGTGTGTATGTGTGTGTGTGTACAATAAATAGGAGATGTAGAAACTAACCAAGAAGGCTTTGTAGCCCAGTCTTTAACAAGGGCTAGAAAAGAATGTGATCTGATATGGAAGGATAGCAGCTTCTAATTTTCAATCATCCATTGATATACTGTGAAACTTATTTTATTAAATTAATATTTATTAAATGGAAATATGTTTTTCTGGTTTATAACTGCTAAAAATAAACGGAGGATAAATGTAAATAAATGAAAGTTAATGTCAATAGAAAAATTCAAGAGATAATGTACAATGTCAGAAAAGGGACTCTTTATATGTGAATGTGGATAATACCTGTCTCACAAAGTTGTTCTGAGGACTGATATGTATTGAGTATGTATTTGTATACTATCTGGCACATATGTGCTCAATAAATGTGTTTCTCCTTTTCTTTTGCCTTTCCTAACCCAGAACCTTTCATATATTTTTCATTTAAAATCTACTATGGCCAAGAAGAGAAACTCAGTTGGTAACACTGCGAGGCAGGACGTGCCTAAAGATGACATGGCGCAAGTAGTGATATTATACATGTGCAATGATGAAGTCATCATTTTTGCACGTTTTTGGATGATGATAGTGGACTCATACTATTTCAAAATATTGAAAGCATCATCATGAGGGCAATTCTGTTGAACATGATGGTCTGCAATTTTAAAAAACACTCGGGTACCCTGGAAGGGACATCTAAGACTGCCGTAAGAAAGATGACTGGCAGCTGAAAATGTTGTAGAAGATGGAATCCTGATGGAATCCTAATGAGTTAGCTAAAGGAATAATGATTCTTGCCGCTGTGAGAATTCCACAACGACTCGTCAGGATTTAAATGAGTAGCAAATTGCAGCAGGGAGAAGGGTGGAAGAGTAGCTTCCCACAAAATTACAAAGTCCTTTGGAATCCCATTGTTGCCTCTTAGCTGTCCATTTAAGTCAAAATTACAAATATTTACTTACTTATCTGATCATTGAAAAATATTGAATGTTAAGGCTTGCTGTGCCAGACCCTTGGCTAGGTGTAGGATAAAAGAAATAGGGAGTTTTGATTACAGTCTAGAAGGTGAGCCACATTATACATTTATTTATGTGGGTATCTGTTAAGTGCAAAGTGTTAAGTGCTATCAAGAAAAAGCATAGGGTAGTAGAAGGGAGTTTAAAAGGAACACTTACCTGAGCAGAAATGGGCTATCAACTGAGACCTTAGGGATGGGTAAGTAACCCAGGCCGAATGAGAAGAGTGTCCGAGGAGGAGGACATGTGTGTGAAAATTCTGAGGCAAGGAACTGCAAGAAAGCATATGGGTTGCAGCACAGTGAGATAAGGGAAAGCGGAACACAGTGAAATGGAAGGTTGCTTTGCTGTACTGTCTTATTTGTTTTAGTAGGAGGGAAAGAAGCAGACAATTGATATTTAAATTTTTTACCCCCAATTTTATTTGTTTTTCTGGCCTGGAAAACTGGATACAGTAATTTTTACTCTAAGAAAACTGGTTCTTGGCCGGGCGCGGTGGCTCACGCTTGTAATCCCAGCACTTTGGGAGACCGAGGCGGGCGGATCACAAGGTCAGGAGATCGAGACCACGGTGAAACCCCATCTCTACTAAAAATACAAAAAAAAAAATTAGCCGGGCGTGGTGGCGGTCACCTGTAGTCCCAGCTACTCAGGAGGCTGAGGCAGGAGAATGGCAGTGAACCTGGGAGGCAGAGCTTGCAGTGAGCTGAGATCCGGCCACTGCACTCCAGCCTGGGCGACAGAGCGAGACTCCATCTCAAAAAAAAAAGAAAAAAAAGAAAAAAAAGAAAACTGGTTCCTTCTCTCACTTGGCCAGGCTTCTTCCAGGAGGAGGATGATATTTCTGGCATCTTTGACCTTTCAGCCAACCTAGGTGTTTCCAAGCTAATGAATGAAAAAAAGAATCAAAATATTCATCATTTAATCAGGTTGACTCTAGATAGATTTTTGTGAATTGGTTTGATTGCCATCTCTTCCAGTCTTGTTTTTCTAATCTATGCTTTATTGTTAAAAAAAGTTCCAACACTTAGGAATAAAGCAAACACCCACCTAGATACAGTCTCTAAGGGACACTTGGCGATGTCATTTAAAATAGAATGGTATGAACCAGTAGTTTTCAAATTATGCTCATGGAGAACACTATGTTTTTCATGCCAGATTTAGGTATTCTGTTATTAAAATTAAATAATAGTAGTGGGTTTTTAAGCATTTTAAAACAAAAAAGTAAGTTAATGGAGTTTTCTTAACTTTGTTGCAATAATTTTTTAAAAATTTTGCTTTGACATGCTCATTGAAATAAACAAATAGCGGGGCTTATCATGGGGAGGAGGGGGGGGGGGAGGGATTGCATTGAGGAGTTATACCTGATATAAATGATGAATTGATGGGTGCTGACGAGTTGATGGGTGCAGCACACCAACATGGCCCAAGTATACATATGTAACAAACCTGCACGTTATGCACATGTACACTAGAACTTAAAGTATAATAAAAAATAAAAATAAAAAAAAAATAAATAGCAAACACAGTGGAAGACTGGAAGATATCCTATTATCCTTAATTTAGCAGACTATGTTTATCCATTTTGGGCAAAAGAGTTAGAGATTATGCTATGTGTTTGAAGCATATAATATGGTTAAATGCTGGAAAAAAATTTTAGATTGAATAATCGAATTAAATATATCATGTCATGATAATCTAGAAGTAGCTCCAAGCGCTCTCCATATATGAATGTATGTGATAAAGAATGGTGTGGAAAGTTAGGTGTTTCTGCATGATAGTGATTCTCTTATTTAAAAAGTTAATACAACTGAGTGGTAAAAAGACAGATAAGGCTAAAGTCCACAGGGAAGTCTATTATGGAAAAGAGAAGAGCAAGGTGGGTGGATGAATTAAAAATAGACTACCTGATTCTGAGTATTTTTTAAAATTTAAACCACATTATGCACTTATTCTTGACTTACTACTCTGATCCATTTATTAATAACAATGAAATAGCCCTGACATCTTTTGTTCTGTAAATACAAAATCAAATGAATCAAAAATTATTCATAAATTTAAAACATGAGACTATAATATCTAGTGCTTATCACGATAAAGATGGAACATGTTTCTGAAAATTGGAAGTTAGAATGATTTCATCATTAAGCCTTAATTTCAGTTGGAAATAAAACGTTTATTTCTTACCTTCTTCACTTTGTGCTTTGAAATTTACCACTGTATTAGCAAAGGTGGAAACAGTATTTTGGCTTCAATTAAGCAGCTCAAACATTTATTTTCATAAGTAAACTGTGTTGATATCAGTAAGTATGTCCTAATTTGGAGCCTACAATAACCGATTTGAAAAATGTTCACAATTTTTTTTTTTTTTGCTATTTCTAGCCCAACTAAAAGTATATGAAAATATTCTAACTGTGCTGACCAATACAGTAGCTTCTAGCCACATATGTTTATATAAATTTTAATCTAAATTAATCAAAATGAAGAATTCATTTCGAAGTCACACTAGTCACCTTTCAAGTGCTCAGCAGCCATACAGAAGAACTTTACCACATCACTGTTGTGTACCATCCAAGAACGCCACAAAACGCAAATGCTTTATCACTTTGTAATTCTTGCTTCCACACAAAAGGTTCAAATTTTGGTTTAAAATATGAAGAGTTAAGTAAATACGGTTTCATATTTTATCTTACAAATAGGGTTATAGTCTTGAACCCCTATGTCATTTTTGGAGATCAAGACAGTAACTGGCCCACTTAACAAAGATGTTAATACTTTGTGCATTCCATAACCTCTACTTACATAGTTACACATTCTGGTATCCATAGTTCTATTTAGGTAAACATGAAGATGAACACTGGCACATGTGCCAAAAACCTGAAGGAGAGACATTAGGGAATCTAATATTGAATGAGGCTTTCCATACAATTCAACAAAATGGATTACAGCTGATATTTCCAGAGATACTATGGAATACAGTGCTCAAATTTCTGTGAATTATTCTCGTGATAAGTGTGGTGACCAACCCATCTCAGTTTTCCTGGGTGTTTCCAGGTATGGAAAGTCCCATGTCCCAGTAAACTCCACAGTCCTGGTCAAACTGGAATGGCTAGTCACCCTAGTGATAAAACGTGGTGCTTGCTGTTTCTTACGTACTTTCCAAAACGGTGGCCTATTGTAGGGATTGATTCATTTTTCTATATTAATAGTTATATAAGTACTAATATGGACTCAAGGAAATGTGGCTCAATTTGTCTTTTTAGTCATTCTACTTAAACCTTATGCTCTAGCTATACCGAATTTTGTGGTGTTCCCAAAACGTGCATTTCACACCACTGTTTTTGCTCAGGTCATTTTCTGCCTGGAATGCTTTTTCATCCCACTGAACATACACAGAACTTACTTCTCAAGGTCCAATTCAAATACTTCCGTTGATAGTCCTTCTCCAATACTCTTTTTACAAATTTACCTACTCTGCAATAGAATGCTCTTGCTTCCTCTGCTGTACTACCAGCATGTTTTACACACACACACATATATATATATGTATTTTTTTTTTTTTTTTGACGAAAGTTCGTTCTTGTCACCCAGGCTAGAGTGCAATGGCGCGATCTCCGCCTCCCGGGTTCAAGCGATTCTCCTGCCTCAGCCTCATGAGTAGCTGGGAATACAGGTGCATGGCACTAGACCTGGCTAATTTATGTATTTTTAGTAAAGATAGGGTTTTGCCATGTTGGCCAGGCTGGTCTTGAACTCCTGACCTCGGTGATTTGCCCCCTTTGGCCTCCCAAAATGCTGGGATTACAGGCATGAGCCACTGCACCCGGCCACATATTATCTTCTTCCTCCTCCCCTTCCCCCTCCCTCCTCCTCCTTTTTCTTTTCCTTTTCCTTTCCTTTTTTTTTTGAGACGAAGTTTTGCTCTTGTTGCCCAGGCTGGAGTGCGGTGGGATCATCTCAGCTCACTGCAACCTCTGCCTCCCGGGTTCAAGCGATTCTCCTGCCTCAGCCTCCCGTGTAACTGGGATTA
>NW_012112030.1:3874555-3922494 GCF_000951035.1 Colobus angolensis palliatus
GCCAGGATGGTCTCGATCTCCTGACCTCGTGATCCGCCCGTCTCGGCCTCCCAAAGTGCTGGGATTACAGGCTTCAGCCACCGCGCCCGGCCGGCACATATATTCTTAATTATAGCAATTGCTCCATTGTGCTGATCTTTGCCTTACATGTTTGCTTTCTTTTCTAGACTACCAGTGCAAATGCCTTTTTATTTCTAGTTTCAAACGTCACATAGGAAATGTTTGTTAAAACTAACGTTTTATAAAATTTCAAGCTTATTTTGCATATCTCATTTGATCTCTCAAGAATTCTGTGAGCTTGGCAATGTAGATTGCTGTATATGCATTAGGCTGATGAATAAACAGGCTTAGAGATAGTCACTTGCCCGAGGTGAGGTAGCTGTAAGTGTTGGGATTGAATCCCAGGTCTTCTCACCACGACTTTCTACAAAAATCACTGAAGGTTGAACCGACAGAGAGGATTACTCTGTGTGTTGATAACAAAAGGGTGATCAATAATATTTAAAAAGCAGACACTGTGTAAAAGTCTTTCCCTTACCTTAAAAACTGCGCCACAATGGAGCATTCTTTCATTCCTCCAATTTAATTCTATCTGGCGAGAAACAGTAATGGGCTAAACCATTGTTGTATCTTAAGTCAAATTGCCAAAACTCCACAGGCTACTAAACGTTAACCCTTATTGAATGAATTAAGAACCTTAGAAGTTCTGCTGTTAAAAAAAAGCACGGTGATAGGGTTTTTCAGGCGTAGGGGGTGTGTGTTTTAAGACTTTAAGGCATTTTTGTCCGACTGAAATCACCTTCAGTGATTTTTAGTAGAAAGTGGTGGTGAGAAGACCTGGGATTCAATCCCAACACTTACAGCTACCTAACCTCGGGCAAGTGACACTCTCTAAGCCTGTTTGTTCATCAGCCTGAGGCATATACAGCAACCTACATTGCCAAGCTCACAGAATTCTTGAGAGATCAAATGAGATCTCTTACGTTCTTTGCTGTGATGGATTCCTTTCACTTTGTCTCTATTATTATAGGCTTATAGGTCCGGGGCAACTACCAATCGTTATTCAAAGGGGAAAGCACCCCGTTCGAAATCAAGTAAGAAAAATGGTTTATATTCCCGGTCTGCCATTTCTATTCTAAGCTTTATCTTTATTTAGCTCACAGTGAAAGCGGGAATAGAGCCACACCCACCTCACAAACGCCTCGAGGACTAGGAGACCAGAAAAGTAAAAGCCACTTGCAAACCTTTAGCTCTAAGTCGATAAAAAAGACTATCATATGCTCACATTTCTAATATTTGCTAATATAATGTAATCTTTATTTTGAAAATAATGTGCCTCCAATCCTAGTAAAGAGAAAGTCACGGCATGCGACCCTCCCTTCGGCACCAACGGGCCTCTCACGCGAGACTCGGCTTTCACGCTTTAGTCCAGGGCTGCACGGCAGGCGGAAGAGAAGCGCCTGTGGTGACGCGCTTATTCCGCGCGATGACGTGACTACAAGGCGCCGGGAGACACGTTGGCTGGGTTTTCGGCGGGCTTCTCGGGGACAAAAATGGCTATGGCTAGCGATTTCTACCTGCGCTACTACGTAGGGCACAAGGGCAAGTTTGGGCACGAGTTTCTGGAGTTCGAATTTCGGCCGGACGGTGAGAAGAGGCCCACGGCACGCGGTGCTGGGAAAGGGGAGCGAGACCGAGAGGCCGTGGAGGAGGCGAGGGGAGGCCGGGTGGTGTGGAAGGTACCGGGGGCGGAGGCCACTGCTTCCCTCGAAGGAAATAGGAGCTTAAGAATAGAGGAGGCCTAAGTTGGTTTTATAAATGAAAAATAACTAACTGCAATAAATTAAAACTAATCGTGTCACAAACTGAAAAGTCGAAACTACAGTAATCAGAATTCTGTAACAGTGCACCAGGAGGGACTCTGTAGATTGTCGCCCTGATTAAAAATGCTACCACTTTTTTGAAAACACCCCCATCAGCGGGTGGTCCAATGGATGAATAAAATCTTGTGGTGACCAGTACCTTTTCTTCATTCAGGCTGTGTGTGTTCTTTGAAGGGGAGGAGCCCGACGTGTTAACAAATGAGAATAATAATATGTTTTAGGTGTTTACGTATAATTATTCACCATAGGACTCATGAAGACTACCAAAAAAGAGGGGAGAGGTAAAGTTCCACAGGAGGGAATCAGGAAAATCTTCCTAAAGGAAGACACTCTTGAGATGAGTCTCGAAATGAGAGACTTGGCCTTTGAGAGAAAAAAACAGACTTCCAGAGCAGTGAGAGCAGAGGACGAGGTGAAACTGCTACTCAAGTAGCGTGCAGCAATTTGTTTTCTGACAGCGCTATTAGAGCATGTTACATTGGTCTTGCCTACCTGCAACAAGAAAGTTCATTTGGATATATATGTTTTGGTTTTTTTTAAATGCACGTTTTTTGCTGGGCAACAAGCAAATACAAAATTGGAAGGTACATTAATGAGTAAGACAAATTTAACTCAAAGAGATTTGTCTTGGTGGGGACACAGACATTTAACTGTAAAGCAGTAGGTATATTAAGTCCTATAAGCAGGCTTTAGACAATGTTCTGTGAGAGCAAGAATAAAAAATTAGAGGAGGAACGTATATTAGGAAAGGAGAAGAGTATCAAGCATTTCAAGCCGAACTCACGTGAACTACAGTCCTGCAATTATTACTTTGAAACAGAGTCTCACTCTGTCACCCAGATCTGAGTGCGGTGGCACGATCTCAGCTCACTGCAACCTCCGCCTCCCAAGCGCAAGTGATCCCTCACCTCAGCCTCCCGAGGTGCTGGAAATACAGGCCAGCGCCACCTCGCCCAGCTCCTTTGTTGTTGTTGTTGTTGTAGAGATGGGTTTCCGCATGTTGCCCAGGCTGTCCTCGAATCCCTGAGGTCAAGAGATTCACCAGCCTCAGCTGCCCGAAGTCCTGGGATTACACGCATGAGCCACCGTGCCAGCCCTGCAATTATTTAGAAACCTTAATCACTGTATTCAACCTTACTCTCCCCATAAATTCAGCTAAATTTACCTAAATTCATCTATTCTTTATGTAGTATTATTTTCAGTTCCTCTGCCTGTGAACACCATCAAGCTTGTATCTATCACATAAATTAAGCACCTGAGTATTATCAGGGAAGTTTCATGCTAGAACAGTGGTTCTAATCAATGTATCTGCCACTTCACTGTTCCACATACTTCTTCTATTGGTAATATTGAGGTCTCCCGAAGACTTACATTTCTTTCTTTCTCTCTCTCTCTCTTTCTTTTTCTTTCTCTCTTTCTCTTTCTTTTCTTTTCTTTTTTTCTTTCTTTTTTTTGAGACAGAGTGTTGCTCTATCGCCCAGGGTGCAGTGCAGTGGTGCGATCTCAGCTCACCGCAACCTCTGCCTGCTGGATTGAAGCGATTCTCCTGCCTCAGCCTCCCGAGTAGCTGGGATTGCAGGCATGTGCCACCACGCCCAGCTCCTTTTTCGTATTTTTAGTAGAGACGGGGTTTCTCCATGTTGGCCAGACTGGTCTCGAACTGCTGACCTCAGGTAGTCCACCCGTCTCGGCCTCCCAAAGTGCTGGGATTACAGGCTGAGCCACTGCGCCTGGCGCCAAGCCATCAAAGACTGGCATTTCTATCATTTTAGAGTAGCTACTACACATTATAGCTGTGTCTGGGCAACTGACTAGCCATAAGGGGAAGCATACATCAGATAATACAAAAGTCATGATGGATTAAAATTAAATATAAACTAGCTAACAAACTCATCAACTTCGATCCAGAAGCATCGTTTGTGTCCTTCTTAGTCATAATTCTAAAATGTCTACAATATAATTGTATGCATACATTTGAAGGAAAAAAAGGAACATTTTTTTGTAGTGGAGAAAGCCTGAGTATTAAAGTAGATCTAGATATTTATCTTGTGTGACCCTGTTTAAGTTACTTAACTTTGTTTTCTCTCTTATGAATAGGTGAGAGAATAAAACCTGATTTTTAGGATTGTTTTACAGATTAGATTAAATTCTCTGTGTAAGGCACTTAGCACCAATACGTACATATAACAAGCTTGAAAGGAATGTTAGTGCCTTTTGCAGATTCTCTTTCTAGTTCATGATGTAGCTTAAGAAAATAGGCCGTAAAAATGACCCTATATCTATATATTGTAGGCATGGGCTATTTAAATATTTGGCTAGCTTCAACTTCAGCAAACTTAACCAGCAAATATTTATTGTCTACATGTCTAACAATGATTTTACACAAGGAGGGAGGAAATATTAATAAAAGTAATAGTATAAAATGGTCTTTACCTTCAAAATTTTATATGATGTCATTAATTTTTTTAGCCATTTTTGCTATTGTAAATTGATTTTTTTCCACTTCCCACAGGAAAGCTTAGATATGCCAACAACAGCAATTACAAAAATGATGTCATGATCAGAAAAGAGGTAAGTTCTATTTGAATGTCTTTTTTTTTTTTTTTTTTGCATTTAGCCCATTTTCTTCAAGTCTGTGTTGAATTTACAAAAGTACATCTAAGGCTGTATTGTAAAGAAGAAGGCAATTTACAGATTGAAAGAGTTGCCATTTAAATTAGATACAATGGTTGCATTCATAGGAATGAGAAAGTTCAGAGAACTAACCTTGTTGTGAACTACACTTGTATTTATTTATTTATTTTTATTTTTATTTTTATTTTTTGAGACAGAGTCTCGCTCTGTTGCCCAAGCTGCAGTGCAGTGGCGTGATCTCAGCTCACTGCAACCTCTGCCTCCCAGGCTCAAACGATTCTCCTGCTTCAGTGTACTTGCCTTTATTACTGTTCACCTTACAGATCTTGTGATATAACCACTTGGGGGTATTTGGATCTTAATGTTACAAAGGCAGAATACAGTGTTTCAAAGACGGGTAATGATGAGAAGAGGGAAAAATAAATGTGAGAGGAAAGGGCAAGAGATGAAGAAAAGTAATATAACAAGGATAAATGATTCTCATTCTCTACTTTTGGAATCAATTAAATTTTTCTATATTCCTCTATTTGAATATTCAGAGTTTGTAACTCTTATTTCTTTCTGAGTTGAGGGGTGACATAGGTGGACATTATCAAATTTTATTATGATTAATTTTTAGGCTTATGTGCACAAGAGTGTAATGGAAGAACTGAAGAGAATTATTGATGACAGTGAAATTACAAAAGAAGATGATGCTTTGTGGCCTCCCCCTGATAGGGTTGGCCGACAGGTTTGTATTTAGTGATTATTTAAGTGCATAAATATTAAAAATTGATAATACTATTATGATTACCCTTATTTATTTTGAATCAGTCTAAGTTGATTCTTTGGCTTTCCATTTAATAGACACCTGGTAAATTCTCTTTAATTTTGTCTCTTAGTTCCATTTTTCTGTGCTACCTCCTAGTAGTGAAGGAGTCAGTGCATAGGTCTAAATTTAGATATCTTTCTCTGTAGTCACCCTAGCCAACGTTAGGATGCTTTCACAGTGCAGTGTTATGAATAATTTCTGTTGTGTGTTAATCACTTTTATTAAGAATATGACTATGTAAAATTTACTTTTGCCAAATCATAACTTTTAAAATTCTTATTTGCATCCCTATACCCCAGAGAGAGACTTGATTGGTGGTTTCTTTGTTAAAACTTATGATTGCATTTGCCTCTCATATTCCTTCAGAGTAACTGATGTTTCTCAAAAGGCTTCTGAAGAACTCTGAAGGCCTAATTTCACTCTGTAAAAAGAAAATTTGGTTTCTGAATTGGGTCTTTTTAACTCTTGGAGAAATGAGATACAACCCCTGGAAGGAAGAAACATTTAATTTCACTTTTGTATATCCCTGAAGATTATACTTTATATCACCTTCTTTGAGTAGAAGAAAATGTGGAGAAATCTAACACATGCTGATACTCTGTAGGAGTAACTTAACTCTTCTGTTTAAAGAAACATTATTTAGAAGAGCAAAGGTAATAGTTAACAGTATTTATTTTAAGCATCGTATCACTTTTAAAAAGTAAATTTAGGCCTCAGTTTGTTTTATGCAGATATACAGATGTACTAAAAAGCAAACCACAGCAGCTAACCTTTTATGTCATTTAGACTCGGGGAGAGCCTAGTATTTTATCTACTCGCTTAAGGATGTGTTCATGGGTTTTGGTTAGTGGGAAGGAGTAGGCATGCTTCAGAAGTTGCTTTTTGTATCAGGTCAAAGGTTTTTTGGCTGTTAGAGCATCTTAGCTAATTCTCCATTTGGTGTGTGTCATAAACTGCATAATTAGGCCTCTGGTTAAATAGCTAGGTTTGTCTTCGATAGTGTCTGTTAACTTGAAAATTCATTACAGATACAGCTTCTTAATTATTGGTTTTAGGCCTGCAGATAAACAATATAGGGAAAAATCTATACAGTAATGACAGCAGACTAGGAACATCTACAGTATGTTTTTTTTTTTTTTAAACTAGTTCTTAATTTTAGTTATTTTGTGGAGTATTAGTTTTGAAGTCTTACAGTCTTGGGATCAAATATAAGTACCATCCTTATTAGTGGTTATAAATATCAACAAGTATTTTCCTCTGCTTTATGAGTTTTGAATTACACATTTGTAAAATAGGTTAATAAGGGTATTTTCAAGATTACAGAGAGTATAAAGTCCCTAGCACTAGAGCCTGACATACAGTAGGTGCTAAACTGGTGGTGGTGGTTATTAATATTATACATTTTATTTGTAGAATCTTCCAGAAAGAAAAAATACATATTTATCATATTAACAATGGTCTTATACTCCTACCATTTTTCCAACATGTGCTTCAAAGTGATGTCTTCAGTTTTTACTGACATTGTAAGAAATATTTCTTTGTCATTTTTTTCGTAGTGTCTTCTTTATGTCTCTGGAAAGCAATTCTTTGTTGGTTCTAAACTTGGGGGTAGTACTCGTGAGCAGTTTTTATTTTAAGGATATAGTTTACATCTAATACACCAAGTTTCTTTTCCCCCACCACCCCGCTAGACTGGTTGACTGCTAGAAAACTTGCAACTAAAATTGGGATCCATTTGTAGCAAGAATACAGATATCTCTGGGATAGATTTTTATATTAACTACATTTTTCTGCTATTTTTTTTTTTTAGGAGCTTGAAATTGTAATTGGAGATGAGCACATATCTTTTACCACATCAAAAATAGGTTCTCTTATTGACGTAAATCAGTCAAAGTAAGTATGTTACAGCATTTTGGCTAAGTTGTCATTATTAGAGAGGCTCATTTTAGAACTATAGTATAGTCAGTTTGTTAGCCAAGATAATTTCAGTGGCATCCTATCAGTTTATTATGCAGATGTAATTCTGATTTTTATGTCATTAAAGGCTTACTATCTTGTCTCTCAGTAGAAGTTAGCAGAGTATTTCATCGATTGTCCAAAAAATTTTAATCCAACAGCTGTATATAATAATGCCCAAATTGTATTAGCTATTTTGTATAAAAATATGGATATAGTATCAGAAAATCCGAAGAAAAGAAGTCCTTACTGGATTATATCAGCCTCATTAGGTCCATATCATCTCACTTTCCTCCTTGGGCTCAATACTTGGGAAAAAGATGGAAAAAATCCAGTCTAGCCTAAGTATCCTTTAGCTACCAATGTCTTCCCAAGATCTATCTGTCCTCTGCCCCAGGGTTTTGTAGTACATCCCATTTTCTTGGTCTGATCCAAGCCACTTATTTGTGTCCATTCCCCTCAAAGTGTCCCATAGTGCTCTTACCTTTTTCTGTCACTCTAATTTGTAATAACCTATTTGTCTGCTTTAAGCTCCATGAGAACCTTGCTGTATCCACAAAGTTAGCATAGTGCCCTGCACATAATAGATGCTTTCAATAAATATTTATTAGAGGAAAGGAGAAAGGAATGAATGCATAATGATTATTGGACACAAAAGTCTGTGTTCACAGAGACCAACTGGAGGCTTTGAAACTATGAAATTTCTTTTCCTACATTTGGTGAGGATGTGGCATTGATACCGTACTGGGATTATAAATTGGTAGTGGTTTTTGGAAAGCAATTTGGTAATATGCATCAAAAACTGTTGACATTTTTCATTCGCCTTTGGCCTAGTAATTTCATTTCTGAGCATCTCTTCTATGGAACTACTCCTAAATATTGGAAAGGCTTTATTATGCATGAAGATGCTCATTGAAGTATTATTAATAATAGGAAATTAACCCCAGTGTCTAACAAGGAGAGAATTATTAAATTAATTAAAAAGTACTAGGGAATTTTTTTTTAATGCTGTGGGGAAAGTAATGTAAAAAGGGGCACAGGGAATGATTTTAGTTATTAAAAAATAGAGAAACATCAAAATGTTCACAGTTATTCTATGAAATGGCATTACGGTATTCTTTTTTCTGCTTTATTAGACATTTTTATGATGCGGTTATGACTTTCATAAGGAGATGAATCTTTAAATACTAAAATGAATACTGATGAAGAAACTATTTTTTTTCTTATAGAAAAGATATTCATTCTGTGCTCTAGTTGTCGGCAAAATCCTTCCCTTCTCCTAAATTTTATTAACTTAATTGTTATAAGATTTTAATTTTGTTTTGTTTTAGGAATTTAAAGAATTGTTTTATCCTAGGAAGAAAAAGTAACTTTTACCTTTTTAAATTTTAGGGATCCTGAAGGTCTTCGAGTATTTTACTATTTGGTACAAGACTTGAAATGTTTAGTTTTCAGTCTTATTGGATTACACTTCAAGATTAAACCAATTTAAATTGTATGTTTTCAAGCTGTTTGTATATTTAATTAAGGGATGGGAGGGGTTATTTGCCATTTACAATACTGGGGTTTTTATGAATGTGAAGCAAACAAAAAGAAATTTGTATGTAAACTGAAAATAAGAAAATACATTAGCAAGCTTAATGGTTATCCTTACTTGAGTCCACATGGGTTGGACAGTCCCCACATACATTAAATTCTGTAAATAAAAGCCACCTTTTGTTAAAAATTTGCTCTAATAAAACATACCAAATCCTGGTTGCAGAGTAGTTTTTTGTTTTTTCTAGGAGGCTATATCTCTAATTCACTTTAGAGATAATAAGAAATTGTTCTGGTAGGTATATCCTGTGACAGAAGATACTTTAGGTGGAAATATGTAGCCATATTCCCATCCATGAAAGGCAATTGTAGATCTTCCCTTATTTCCTTCATACATGATTGGTTTTAATTTTTGGGGGCTTACAGAAGGTCTGCTTTTTTTTTTTTTTTTTTTTTTTACAGTTATCACAAACCCCTCAGGAATTATTCACATTTAAAATTTTCAATTATAAGCAGTGATGTCCTAAAGTGTTACAAGAGTAAAGTCTACCCCATGTTAGGCATATCTTCGATTATGTCCTTGTTCCTTATTTCACCATGTATTTGGTGTGTAGGGGAGGGGGGGAAACTAAATGAGTTTTCAGCTTTATAAATTGTTAAACATTTAGACAAACGTACATGTGCGTATGAATGGACAGAAATATTTTAACTCCTATTGACCACGGGTCTCACTTAAGTTTCCCAGTTCCTTTTAACCTCTTTCTAATAGATTTCCTCTTTCGTTACTTTTAGTAACCATGTCCCTTGTTTCCTTTTATTCTTCCATCTGAACCTCCACTCTTTAAAAGTTGTACTGTTCCAGTAGTTATAATCCACTTGCCCTAGGAACAAGTTAGCACTGACTTTTGGGTGGAATAATTAGTTTCTGGAGGCTTGCCAGGACTCCTGAGCAACTAGGCTCTACAGTCGGGCTGTCCAATAACTTTTTTGCAATAATGGAAATGTTCTATGTGCAGTCCAGTAGGGTAGCCACTGGCCAAATGAGGCTACTGATTACTTGAGGTGTGCCTCGAATAACTGAACTTACGGTGCTATTTAAACAATTTTTTTTTTCTAACGTGAAAAGGATAAAACATACAAAACTCTTGACAATTATAAAGTGAACACCTATATGCCAACCTAGATTCTATACTTAACATCTTTTTTACTGTAGTATCTCTTATAATAAATCTTGGTTTTTCACTTAACTGGTGTAATTGGTGCCAGTAAGCTATTTTTTTTTGTTTTGTTTTGTTTTTTGTAGTGCTATTTAATTTTGATTAAATTTAGATAGCCACATGTGTCTAGTGGTTACCCTTTGGACAGTATAACACTAGAGCATGGCTTGGTAACCTGTTTGCCATGGAGCACTAGATGGTCCTTTTCACTCCTCAAAATGCATGCCCATTGTCTTCAGGTTTGCCGTGGAAAGTCAAATGATTTCCACTTCATTATGCAAGTACACCATCATCTTCAGGTCTTTTGTCAGTGAAATATTTCTGTTCCGGTTGTAGACCGTGATGATTGTGCAGTATGAAATCATACTATAATTTTCTTGCATTTAGATGTCAACCTCAAGAAGAAAGAGGAACAATCGCCTTTTGAACTTCCAGTGGGCCCGCAGTTTTTGGTTGTTCCTCAAAATAACCTTCATTCTCTGGCTCCTGTTGAATAAGCTGATCCATTCAAAACTGAACAAGGTTGAGGAGAAATCGTGCTTATATTAAAAAATCTTTAAGTCTTTGTCCCCATTCTCTAACTTCCTTATGTTTTGGTTATTTAGCTCTATCCCTACTATCTACTAGAATTTCTCATATTTAAACCAAGATGGGAGACTAGGTCATTAGGAAAATATTATCGTCTACAATATTCTTATACTTTGATCTGTCTTTTATTTGATCGTAAGCTGCTGATGGACAGTGATCATTATAAACTGAATTTTGTATAGTACTAGTTTTATATGAAACTAGATTTTTATTGCACTCAGGTTATGTTCCTTTTACCTCCTTCCTTAATAAAGAGATCACTTGAAATAATGCAAGTACTGTTTCTGCACTTCATCCCACCTCTTCCCCATTCATGAGATGGTGCAGAACCCCAGCACAGTCTTTTCCATATAGTAGGTGTTTTTTAAGTGTGTTGAATTGGTTGCTGTCTTGCTCTGTCTGTAGATTATTTGCCTTTAGATTATTTATCTTGGGTATAGGTATTGGTATCAGGAATTGGTATTAGGCTGAGTCTATTTGTATGGATATTTTTAATGTAAACATAAATGTAACTGAGATGATTTATATATTCTATTGTTAGACTACTTTGTTTTGATTCGAAATGTGTGAACCTGTGAGCATGAACTGTGCTGTAAGTTTAACCACTGACCCCTTTAATTAATAACTGGATTCCTAGCATGAATGGATAATGAAGTAGAATAGAAAATTTTAAAAATTTAATAAAGATAACAAAGATAAATGAAGGATTTCAGGGTGAGTTCAGAATCTGCCTTGGCTGACTTCCCTATGATGAACAGTAAAGTTGGATAACTACCACTCAAAATCTCTGGTATCTACATTGTCCTAATTTGAACTGTGTGATGTGGTGGAGAGAATACTGATTTAAGAATCAGAAGTCTTAGTTACAGATCAGCTTAACTATTTTCCCTTAAATTGCCATTGGGAATCCTTTTTTTGCCCTTATGTCATCATGGTTAACTTAGTTCCTGAGGTGGCCCTCTTGTTTGGTTTCTCAGAAATAAGAGGAAGGATGGTTACTGTTTGATCGGTTACTAGAGGTCCAGTTGAGACAATGTATTTTAAACTTAGAGCATTTGAATATATTTTACTGTAAAGACAAGAAGGATAAAAAGGGTGATTAGGGAAACAGAAAATCTCAAGCTAGAGAATTTTTTTTTTTTTTTTGAGACAGAGTCTCGCCCTGTCACCCAGGCTGGAGTGCAGTGGCGTGATCTCAGCTCACTGCAAGCTCTGCCTCTGGGGTTCATGCCATTCCCCTGCCTCAGCCTCCCAGGTAGCTGGGACTACAGGTGCCCGCCACCACGCTTGGCTAATTTTTTGTATTTTTTTTAGTAGAGACGGGGTTTCACCGTGTTAGCCAGGATGGTCTCGATCTCCTGACCTCGTGATCCGCCTGCTTTGGCCTTTTTTTATCTTTTTATTTACTATAAGAGCCAGTGTCATGCAGTGGAATAAAAGTTAGGCATTAGAACAAATAAAAAAAGGAGATGAGAACTTGTCTGTGTGAGGTTAGTTCTCCCAATGAAGTGATTCAGACCATCTTCCCTGCATGCTAGGGTTTTTTCCAGACATCCTTCATTTTAGTCTGGGGCAGGAATAACAGGGTGCTGCTGTGAAATGATAAACCATTGAGGTTTGACAGTGTGACCTGAAGGTTTGAAGGTGTGACTAGAAGCTGTGTGCTAAGCTTCTAGCTAACAGTATGGTCAGAAAGGAGTGAGTAAAATGTATGGTTTCCCAAATAAAAAAGGCTTTTGCAGGAAAGGAGCCAGAAAATAAGCAAATTAATACTTCATATATTCGTATTTGTGTGTTACATGCATGTTTTGCACAAAAGTGAATTTGGAAGACAAAGTACCAGAACATTCAAAACTCTCATATTTCTCTTCTTTCTGTTTTATTAAGTGGTTGTGATAAAGTTTAATACTTCCAACTTTGTGCCTCTTTAATCAAAAGGCCAAGTAGGGAGTTTCAATCCCATTTGAAGTTACTGTTATCTTCTGGTGCTGATTGTGTTTTCCTTTAAAGGAGAAATTTGCCTTTTCCAGCAATTCAGAGCTTGGTAATGAAGAGAATACAGAAGGAGCAGCTAGAAAATTTGACTTTCCCATCATCAGTTTCATTCTGCCTCTTTTCAAAACTATGAACAAATCTAGATATTATAGTCAATTCCTTTTAACTTGATCCACTTTGTTCATCAAGTGTACTTGTAGGCATCATACCTCTTACATGTGCTGCAGTTTCAATAATGAAAAAGACAGACTTATGGACTTTATATTATGTTAGAGAGACAATATGTAAAAAGTATAAAAAAGGGTGCTCTGCACTTGTCTAGTCTCCATCCTGAGAACTATTCACCTTCTCTCTGGCTATATGGATGTAAATCAAAACAGAAAAATGCCTCTACATCACCAGTATCTATCTGCATGGGGCAGTAAGATATGCAGCCACAGAATGGTTTCTCTAGAGCAATGGTGGCACTGGTACTCCAAGCCTCATGGCAGGATAGAGAACCTGGCTCAGTGTGATATGTCAGGATTTCTCAACTACAGTCCTAGTGTTTCCCCTATTACAACCTTAGGGGAAGAAAAACAAGAAAACAGTTACTTATTTTGAAGTGTAAGAAATCCTGTCTGTAGTGCTAACATTTATTAGTCCTAGCCTATGAAGTGTGTGATACTTTTATTGAACCTATGAGAAAAGTGAGGCTTGAGGATTTGGTTGACTTACTCAAATTTTGTAGATAAGAACGACTTGAGTCTTGGACTTCAAGTAACAATTTTTAACATTTATGAGAGCCTACCATATATATGCCAGATTGTAGTTAGGCACTTTGAGGTAGATCTTATCTCATTTAACCCTCACATCAACCTTGGATGGCAAAAAAAAAAAATCACTATTTTACTATGGTGAATACAAGACTTAGAGAAATGAAGTAACTTCCCTGAAGTCACATATGGGAGCTAGGGGCTAGCATTTCAAGCCAGATTTTCCTGGTTCCAGGATTCATACTTTGTGACAAGACCTTGTTCGAAGCCTAGGTCCTTCTGAATTCATGGTCCATTGTGCTCTGTCTTCAGTCAGGCCTGATTTTAAACAGGAATGAAGAATTAGCAATAACGTTTCCTTATGCAAGTCAATGAATTTCTTCACTTTAGTTTCCTCATTTGTGAAATGGGGACAATAATAAATATTTGTAAATGTTGGGAGGTTTTAATATGGTTATATGCACAAGAGGTACTCCAATACATGACAGTATCTCTGTCACCTTTTCAACATCCGCTATTACTACACCTCAGCCCCTGCCCCCATCACCCACTTCCTATCTTTTCTCACAAAACTTCCGTCCTTTAGTTATTATTTTGGCATTGAGATAAAGGAATACGGACCATCTTTTCTCTGATTTGGGATTGACAAAACCAATCCAGGATGGAGGGAAAGAAGAAAATGCCCAGCAGCAAGTATTCCTGAAGCTCCCAAACTCCACACATGAGACTTTGCTTTCATTATCGAGTAAAATTAGCCTCTGGGAGATGTTTCATCTGACGGCCTGCACATGATGATGTGGCCGACTTCAGGGACTACATGTCCCTGTATCAGCAATTTCCCCTGCTGCTCTGTACCTCTCTATCCCACACTCCTCATTAACCACTATCACCTGATTTGAAGAACAATTTAAATTGGTTTCCTAGAACTGTAATCAGAAGATTGAAAAAAACTGAAGCCAGTAAAAGTGAAAGTCAATGAGAGATCTGACTACATTCCGGCAGGGTCCACCTCGTGGTAGAGTGATAAAAATGAATTTTTTAAAGTCTTCAATATAGGTGAAAATGTGAGGCCTTGCTGGAAGGTTTTAGGGACAGATTTATGAAGTGAGATTTCGTAGATTTCAAGTAGAGAAATAATTTGCCAGTATCTTTTTCTGAAAAAATCAAATGTGAACATTTTCACACACAACTGGTGGAATATCAATGGGAACATCTTTTCTGGAGGGCATTTGGTCACGTATATTAGAGTTCTGTAAGTACATATACCCTTTGACATATAATTTTATGCTTAAAAAGTTTCCCTAACAAAATATTCAAAAGTACAGACCAAATAGATTTTACAATAGCAAAAAATTGAAAACAATTTAAGTATCCAACAGTAGTGGATTGCCTAAATAAATGGTGGTTTATCCCTGTGAGTAATATTTTAAAAATAACATTTCAGATGAATTTCTTTAAAATAATGGAATACATATTATTTATTAGAAAATAATAAATCAAAAATACTGTGTAAGGAATGATACAAACCTTGACAGTAAACATAACATACAGAGAAAAAAGCTGGAAGAATATATGCCACAATTTTATAGTGGAATTATGGATGTTTTAAAGTAATTTAAAAAAATACATTTACCTGAAATAAACATAGATAGAAAAAGGAACTTTTAAAAAAAATAGTAACATATAGGAGAACATTTCTAACAGAGAGACTATTATTTAAACTAAGAGCTAAATATTTTAATCATTACACTTCTTTTATATATGTCTACATTTTTATACATAGACATTTTAGTCATCTATTTTACCAGCAGTTTCTTTATGTTAGCTTTTTGTTAATGCTGTTAGTTTTATTTTCTCCAAAGATGTGTACAAAATTTTATCTTTTCAGTCCTCAAATATTGATTTTGAACATTATTTTGCAAAGAGTACTAAGTGGTTGTTAGTTGAGATAGAGAAGCTACAGCTCTTGACCATCTTTCCTTTCCCATCAGTATATCAGCTTTCATCATACAATTTCCTCTTACCACTTTGGTCAAGAGGTGGGGCAGAAAATTTTGAGTTAGAGTAACATTCGAAGACAATTTATTTCTGGCTTTCATGTTATAACCCCTTAGGGATCCAGGACCGGAAAGGCCAACTTCTCCCTCATTTTGAAATCAGCTTTCTCCACCTGCACCACTGCATAGCACAGATACAGGTAATATCCGCTTTTATTTTCTCAGATCTTTCTACCAGATTATCCTTAGTGTTACTAATTCTAGAAATATGGCATTTAATTACAAATGACTTAGCATTATAACAGGAATGACAGGAAAGTATTCGCTACTGATTCTATTAGAGCTGCATTTCTCTGAAGGAAATTGTAGTTCAGTATTAACAAAAAGTTATTTTCTCTTTCTCAATATGCTATGACTTTTGCTTTGTGTTATCAAAATAAAGAATAGAGATTTGAGGGGTTAATTACTTTTTACTTAAGTCTAACGATTTATATATTTTATCCATCTTGAATGACTCTATGATAGAAAATACTTATTTTTCTTAGGAAATTAGGGAAAATGTGACTGGGTTAGAAAATTTTGTAAATTAAAAAAATTTAGAAAAGAATATGGTTACATGTGCAATTTGTTTTTTCATATTTCTCGTTTCTTGGGTATCGTATTGACTAACATAAGAAGTAAATTTTAGATATTTGCTATTTAATTATTCTTTTCTATATTAGCATTTATTAATAAATTGAGTCTTTTATGGACATTAATGACTGCCTGTTGACAACTTTTATTTTCATATCGGCTTCTCTGGCAATATAATATACTGGAAGATTATTTCTAAAATTTTAATGTACATGGAATCATTTGAGATTAAAAATACATTTATCTGGGCTCCAACCGAAGTGATTTTTATTTAGTACATCTTGCAAAAGGCACTGAATCTGGAATGTTAACCAGTTTGCAATATTAACCCTCAAATAATTCTTTTGTAGAGGGTATATGTGATACATTTTGGGAAACACTCTGGTAGAGTCAAGTATAGTTGAAAAGAATGCAAGAACTTTGTTATATTTATATGTATGTTAGAATACATGTAAGTTTTTAAAAGCCAAGCTATTTTTATTTTTTCAGAATTTAGATTTTTTTGTTGAACTGATAGTTTTAAAGTGTTTCAGTGATTTACGGTGGTATCAATTTTGCCTAACATTTGTATATGTATTTTGAATATTTTGAGCAAAATTGGCTGGATGAATAGAACAATAATCTATTGGTAGATTTTTTTTCTCATCATTTCTGTATTTTCTAATTATTATGACTGTGATCACTAGAAGTATAAATGACTTTAACAAAAATGTTGAAAGATTTTTTATTTCTTCTATAAATGAGGCTCACTCTACGTGCTTTAGGCACTTAGTTAATAAACACACACCAACAGACACACATACATCTCTTAGCATCAAATCCTGGTGTGTTCCTATTGGCTGACATTTTAATTTTTCTTTCAACAGAAGCCATCCTGTTGCAGGATTTGAATGCAAAACTTATCTTCTTACTCTAAAGATGAATGATCAGGGAGAGATTTATTTAACCCTGAGATTTTTGCAGTCTCCTTCAGAGTCACAGAATAGATTAAGGCCTGATGATACTGAAAGGCCTGGGAAAACTGATGACAAAGGTATGCATTTTAAGCATCTACATTCACCTGTTTCTTATGGATTGTCAAACTTTTGACATTTGAAAAAAGATTCCTATCTGTACTTCTGCTTCTTGGCTGGTAATAAGAAACTATAAGAGGGTAGAGTAGTAGAAGTATTTTTTTTGAAGTTGTGAGAATGGAGAAATGAGTGAATTCTTTTAAATTTGAGAAGCTAGTAGAATGTTTTTATTTAAATCTAGTCAAGAAGAATTTGTGAGGCCTTGATAATAAAGGACAGACTAGAGTCTGAAGAAAACCTTACGTTTTCTTAGAGACGTAAAAATAAGAGAGTGTGTAAGAAATGAAAAATCAATGTTAAAACAACATTTTTATGCAGATAGAAGATATTTCATGTGCCTTAAGTATTTACCAAATCTTATTGGCAATGATGCAGAAACAATGTTTGAATCAAAAGGGCATTCTAATTTTTCTATTGCTCTCTCTCTCCCTTCAAATATGATCATTGTTAAACTCTACAATGAGAATAACTTTTACTGCTTTAATATAATCAGAGATACAACTTTCAGACACTGAGGATCTCAAAAACGAAAGGCTATAGTGTTGTTAGAGAAAAATAGAATTGATGAAAAAGAAAGAAAAGTTGATTTCTAGAAAGTCCCTCAAAGATGAAGCCATCCATATTTGCAGCTTCAGAATATCCACTATTTGACTACTAATTTCTTAGCATTATTGACTGCTTTTTCCTTTCTCTTCATGATTAGTTGTGATCACAGGAAGGAGCACACATGTTAGCTTAGATTTTACTACATGTTTTGTGTCTACTGCTATTGGTGCTTTTATGCAGGATGGACTTTTTAAATCCTATAGAACTATTCCTGTGTGTGGGATTTCTACAATGCATGCATGTAACTTCCAGATTACACATTTAAATATACTTATGTGATATATTTTTGTCAAAGTTTTAGAGAAGATTGTCTCTTTGTTTCAAATGGTTTCTCAGGTCAAGGTTAGTAGTGAGCCAAGCTCTTCCCCTGGTGATTATTTTCCTTTTTTTTGTATTTAAAGAGTTTTCAGTGCCCTGGCGTCTCATTGCAGTGACTCTTGGGGTCCTCTGTTTATTTCTTCTGATGATAGTCACAGTGTTGGTGACAAAGAGTGAGTAGCAAAATACAGCTTTCTTGCCTGAGTAGCAGCAGTAACCCCTGATTGTGTAGATAGTAACCATGCTCCATCCATTGTTCCCCATCTGTACTCAGAGAGTGTCCCAGGTGGCTTTGGCCTTTGTTGGTGATTTTTTTCTGGGCATATCACAGTGTCATTTTTAATGTACTTAACCTTGACCCCGAATCTGTGATGAGCTGTCTCACTGTGTATAATACATGGTAATATTCCTTCTCATAGAGGATTTAGTAATACATGTATTCTGCCATTTGGGTTTGATTATTGTGAATCTGAGATAAACATTCTTTGAGGGACAACTGTTCAAAAGAAATTATGGCTTTCTCTTGACATTTCTCAAAGTATGTAATGACGAAATGGTTTAGTAAAACAATCTACACATGCTGTTATATAATATTAAATTTAAGCTTTATCTTTTGTTTGAATTCCTTCATATCTTTAGAGAAAAATCACTGATATTTTATATTCAGATAAAATTACATATCTGGATCTTACTCTCTTTTCTGCTGCGGATATTCTATCTGCTCCAATAATAATTATGCTATCCCTTCATGTTTCTTAGTTCAGATTTTCATATGCAGAAGATATGTGGTTAAATGTTGGCAAATTGATTTTTACTTTAGTGTTTATTTATAAATGATGTGTTATTAAAAATGAACTAAACTGACAAATAAGGTGTCACCTTCATAATTTTATTCAGATATTTTATTTTATTTATCCTACACTTAAGTTGCTAATGGTGAGAAATTTATGTTTCCCTTTTTATGGTCAGTTTGTTGAGGTGTTACTTTCTAAATGTCAAATGACTAATTAAAGTAATGACTAATTAAAGTAATGATTAATGGTTGTCAGAGTGAAATTTTTTCCTTTGTCTTAAATTTCAATATTTAACTATTATGAGTACTTATTTGTATTATATCTATGCTATTAATTTTAGTCTTTCAGTGTGTTCAAGAAAAACATGAACAGCAGGAAATTCTAAGAAACTGTAGTGAAAAGTACATCATGCAAAATGATAACTACTTAAAAGAGAAGCTTTTGACAAATAAGACTTTAAAATATGACATTCTCAAAAAAGACAGCTTTCTGCAGAAAAAGGAACTGGATTCACTCCTCATGCTAAAGAACAGATGTCGTAGAGAAAATGAGATCGTTTTAAAATTTTTGCAAAACACAGGTACGAAGGAAATCTTGAAAGAAAGATTGCATGATTTTACATTATTTCTTCCCCTCCATAATCCTTGAAGCCTAACAAACAGGCTTATGATATGTATTAGTGATCTCTGAGGTCTACTGGGCAACTTTTAATCTGTGCCTTATAGATGTAGTATGGGTATCTTGGAGGTTTGCTTGTTTCAAATACGGGATTGGGACTCCAGGATCCATGTTTGGATTAGTAAAAGCCTATAGTTCCCAAAACTCATTGGCACGTCTTACATTATTACTGCTCCCAAAAGGTGAACTAGTATGTAAACTCCCCTGAAAATTCTGATCATTTCGGTCCTGTGAGCAAATTAAAGACTTCCACTTTTTGCTGACATAGAATATGGAGGTTTTCAGTTAAAATATATTTGCACTAAAATGGGCACAAGGACTTTTATTTGGATGCTGTTATAAAGATAATTGTGTGTGTCATGCACGTATGTGTGTTTCCATTCTGCCTTGATTTCACATATTTGGTCTATTTGTGATCAATATGTACTCCCTCCTGCACATCTGCAAGATTTGCCATAGTGTTAATGTTTGTGTGACTCTGTGTGATGATACCATTAAAAGCACGTAAGGTATAAAAATATTAAATCTCATACAGTAAACTCTATTATCTTGCATAATGATGGAATTAATTGACCTGGTTAATCAACAATTACTAAATATTTGTTTAGGATTTAGAGTTTACAAAGAACTTTTGTATATTTAATCTCATTTAGGCATGGTAGTTAGTAGAAATTTACCATCTCTATTTTTAAAGATTGAGTAATATTTTTAAAATTTAGTATGGTATAAAATATATGAGGAAAAAAGGTTTAAAAATTTTTTCTTTTATTTAGAAAACATTCTAAAATCTTTTTTAAAAACTTAATTCAGTTTTATTATTTTTAGACAATTTTATTATTATCGAATTACAAAAATGCATATTTTTAATGTTTTCAATTTGATGAATTTGGACAGAAATGAAACCATCACCACAATCAGAGAAATAGATATATCCGTCATCTCCAAAAGTTTCCTCATGTCCTTTTATTTATTTATGTGTTTGCGGTCACACCATGAGATCTACCCTCTTAATAAGTTTTTAAGTGTACGATACAGTATCATTAACTATTGGCTCTATGCTGCACAGCAGATCTCTAGAACCTAGGCATCTTGTATGACTGAAACTGTATACCATTGAACAACTCTTCATTTCCACTTCCCTCCAACCCTGGCAACCACCATTATATGCTTCTGTGAGTTTAACTATTTTAGATCCCTCATATAATTAGAATAATAAAGTATTAGTTCTTCTGTGACTGGCTTATTTCACTTAGCGTTATGTCCTCAAGGTTCATCCATGTTGTCATATACAGAAGGATTTACTTCTTTTAGAAGCTGACTAATATTCTATTTTTTGTATATAACACATTTTCCTTAGTCGTTTGTCCATAGCTTGGCTATTGTGAATAATGCTGCATTGGACATGGGAGTGAAGGTATCTCTTGTATTCCAGAATCTTGATGAACCTTGTATTATCATTATTGATTGCTATTGGGATTTTATTTAGCTATGGAGGGCTGAGAAACATATTGCTCTGGTTAGCAGAATACCAGATGACAAGAAGTTTGATGATTCACCTAATATATTGTAGGCAAATTCTCTGAAGACCACTGGTCCTGTTGTGGAGTAAACTGTTATTATTTTACCATGCAGAAGAAAGACTGGAAGGGATGTAAACAAACTTGTCAGCATTGTAGATCATCTCTTTTGAAGATAGATGACAAAGATGAACTGGTATTTTACATTCACTTTTATTCTCTTGGACTCTGTCTCTCAATGTTGGACCTAAGATATTAAAGACTGACTGGAGTCCAGAATGAGAGACTTTAGCTAGTCTTTGTGTGTCTGTTGTGTGAGCAAAATGGTATAGTTAAGAGGCTCCCAGGAAACACTGCCTGCTAGTGGTCATATAATTCTGCTACTTACTAAATATTCAATACATGTTATCAATCATGATGACCATTATTATTAAGGATGCTGTTTGCGTTTTGCAAATCATCTCCCTGTGAGTGGTTATACTGCAGACTCCTTAGAAGGGGAGATGGATGACCTCTAGTATTTATTTAACCTCTCTGAGCCTGTCTTCAAAATGGAAATAATAATGAGGAACATAAAAGTGATAACAGCTTTACAAATTTGCCTCAATAGTGATTTTCATTGCATTCGTAGGTAACACTCACTTATCATTGTTATATATTATCTCAAGATGTGTATCTTTAAAACAGAATTGTAAAAAGAGAAAATATAGTGACATAGTGTAACAATACTGAATGATAGTGATAACAATATTGAATATAACAATATTGAATTTTTAAAAAATTGTGTTTAAAATTTTTAAAAAATGTTACTAATAAAAGTTATCCAAATACTCAAAATATGTTTTTATAGAGATGTGTTTGCAAAGATTAGCCTGAAACCTTTATTTATTGTTTACGAAAACAACAGAAAATGTATATGCAAATCTAATGAATGTTTAAAATCATAGCATAAAAGAATTCATGATATCAAGTTATGAAATAATTTCATATAATAATTTCATATCAAATGTAAAACAGTTACATTTAAACCTATATTTTAAAATATATTTAGTCATTTAGTCAGACATTATGTAATATGTCACTTGGATATATTACATTTTAGACATGGTAAATACTTTCAAATACTTCACCCATTCCAGCTGTGGAACTATAGCAAGGCTTCCTCTTATGGGGCTTAAGATTTTACTGCACCCCTATCATACACACACCTTTTTATTTTAATAGATTTGTTCTGAGGACTCCTTTTTTCACTTAAGATTCAGTGATGTTCAATTTTCTACATCCTAAGTATTCTCCTGGAGTGTGATTTTGGATAGTTTCATAAAGCATTATAAAAATATTTAACAACTTTCCTATTGGTAGATATTTGGATTTTAAACTTTCCGTGTTTTAAATAATCTGTGATACTGACAGCCATTTTTTTTTTAACATAAATGAATAATATATTAATACGAGGGGGAAATGACTTTGGGAAATGGAAAGGCAGGGATCTAGGGAAGAGAGGTTTTTCTAGCGAGAACGGATGAAGGATGATGTGGAGAGTAGCAGAGTACTGACCACAGAAACAGCTGGCCCCTTGACCTGTCCTTGTTCTCACTCATCACACAGATGGGAATTTAGTCACTTAATATGTTTTGTTTCTATTATAGGCCTTCGTTCAATCTCAGATTTATGAAAATAATTACTGGATTGGATTATCATATGATGAAAGGGAAAGTAAGTGGAAATGGATTGATAATGGCACATCTCCTGGAATGTAAGTGTCTGGAATGCATTCAAACTGTAACATTGGTGTGGGGGGGTGAAAGGATTGTGTCTAAAGAGAATCTTTTCTCATTTCACACAGTTTAACTCATTTTTAAGCAGGAGTCTTTAGTAACAATTAGAACAATGAGTAAGAATGTTTTAGGAAGTATAGGTAGAAAAGGAAGAGAAGGGACATAAAGAGTTATTAATAATAATTTTAAAAGTATTATGTTAAACACATGCTCAGAAATATGTATTATGAGGTACATAAAATGAAACAAAATCATAAAGGAAGGTGGGTGGTATGAACTGATTTGACCATCCTATAAGTCAGCCATAATGATCCCTCCCACAACCACAAATGAGTATCCTGAGTATCCAAAAAATTTATTTCGAGTTACTTTATATAATTAGTTTATACATACATACATACATATAAAACATGTAATATATATGTATATACACCTTCACTATAGACCTTCTATTTTGAAGTACATTATTAGTAAACTCTTGGGTTTAGATTTAGTTCTAATCTGGTTAAACTATTCACTGACTTTAAAAAAATCTTAATATGATTTTAAGGGTGGGTTCTGCAAGTATTGTAATTCTGGACTGCAAACCTGCAAAAGATGTCATGCAGAGGGAATTACCTTGATGTAATCATATTCTTCAAGCACACTCCCAGGCAAACTATTCCAAAAGTCACAGAACAGAAAGGCTTACAGGCCAAATTAAGATCATCAAATCACAGTTGCTTAAACCAATGTAAAACCCATAGCACAGCCCAAAGGGAAAGAGAGGATAAGTTGTTGCACTTGGGATACGGTGCAGGGTGAAAGGATTACCTGAATCTTGGGTTATGCAGTCTTCATATGACCTGACTGTCTCTGCTGCATAATCCTCCCCTGATGATGATATAGGGCCATCTTGTGGTGTGAGTAAGGGGACCCAACAGACAAAGTTTTTGTGGCCAGCACACACGTTTTTCTACAGGGAAGATTCTGTCTTACAGTAACGTGTAAGCCTGGCCACAGTTGTACGTTTCCAGTTAACCTGATGAGCAGCTGTGGATTTAATTTGTGTTTCCTGGGCAGAGGCCAGAATGGGAATCACCAATGGGTGGTGAATTTAAGACCTCTTGAATGTTGAGTGTGTATGAGCCTCATGTGTATTTTGTGTATGTTTAGTGTCTATTTGGTCCCTTCTTTTTTTGTCTATGTTTAATGCACACATACTTTATTTACTGTATCTATATCTAACACCTCATATGTTACTAATTTTACCTGTTCACACCTAACACATCTTGTGAGTTCTACCTATGCCTTACAAGCTACTTGGTTTCATTTGTCTTCCTTACCTGTTTCTTTATTTTCCTGTAGCAGATTTGAACTTTCTTAAGTAATACAGCAAATGCAAACATATGAGGGATGCTTTTTGATTTTGAATTCTTAAGTTGGATTATCAGTTTTCTTTTCTGCTTAGATCCAAGGTTCAAGACAATTCTGGGTGGTTTATACTGAACATATATCCCTTTGAGTTCTCAGTCCTATGTAGCTTATCTTCTACTTAGAATCTCCATCTTGGGTGGAATTCATTTCAGCCTACTACATCCATTAAGGGAAAAACTATCTTCAGTGCTTCACTTGCCCTCGGCAGTGGGTTTACTTTACTTCATATTCAGCCTGAGTATGAATCTGCTTCTTATTAGTTTATGAAGTTATTCAAGAAGGGTTAACATTTTTTATTCAGTATTTTAAATTGTTTTTAAAGAACTCACTTAATCAACCATTTTGCTAAAATAGAAGTCATGCTTTAGATATTTTTCAAAGAATTGTTATTAGCTAATAACTCCTAGCTATAGGGTGGGGGAGGAAAGGAGACAAAACACAATCAAACAATCTCATCTCTGACTATATTCCAATTCTTCCCTTTTCTTCTTACAATATATATACATGAGCCCTGGTTATCTGTGTTACAGATATTCAGTTCCTCCCTCTCTCTCTTTTTTGTTGTTTTAGAGGCAGGATTTCACTTTGTCACCAGGCTGGAATGCAGTGGCATGATCTCAGCTCACTGTAGCCCCGACCTCCTGAGCTCAGGTGATCCTCCTGCCTCAGTCTCCTGAGTAGCTAGGACTGCAGGCATGTGCCACCACACTGTGGTAATCTGGTAATTTCTGTATTTTTTGTAGAGATGGGATCTCACTATGTTGCCCAGGCTGGTCTTGAACTCCTGGGCTCCAGTGATGAACCCATGTCGGCCTTCCAAAGTGCTGGGGCTACAGGTGTGAGCCACTGTACCTGGCCACCTTCTTTTTAATCTCTCACTTTTATTGGAAAAAAATTAGCACAGGAAAGCAACATATCATAATTTCATTGCAATACTGCAAGGTACTTTTGCCTTCTGACCAAAAATTGTCAGTGTGGAATAAAATGGGAGATTGTGGGTGTGATTAAGAGGTCATGATTGTATTTAATGGACTAAGAACAAAAGAAAATATTTTAGTGATGAAGTTATGATAAACATTTCCATATTCTAGACATTTAGGCAACAGAATTTTTAAAAAATCATGATTTATGTAATTGTAAGCTTTGGAATTAAACAGCTGGCTACATATGTTTTCTGTTCTACAGTAATTCTACAATAATGCGTTCTTCTTCTGGGAGAGGAGAATGTGCATTTTTGACCTCAACAAGAATGGCAACTATTGATTGCATTCAAAAGTACAATTGCATCTGTGAGAAGAGAACTGACTCTGTTTTCTCTGGTTCAGTGTGCGCTAAGAAGAAAAGGTGAAAATGGAATGTTTTCTTTTTTTGTTTCCTATAATAATTTGTGATTATAAATCATTGCTTTTAACTGCAGGACTCAGTTAATTCTTGAAAAAATAAAGATGAACAGGAAGAAAAAGAAAATTCTTTTGGACTATGACTTTAAAGATCAGATGCCATCTTCCTGGAAAAGAGGAGATTTTCTCTTTTGAGAGTGGTTATTCCTTCCTTTAATGTCCCTAAGGAATTATTCATTCTTTCTAAATTCTTGGAACCACCTATAGAACCAGTTAGAGAACTCTGATATTATATCCTGGGTCTTTTTCTTATCAATAGGATAAATTATTTCAGCATCTTCTGGTTTTGATAAGCAGTTGTGAACTACAATATAGTTATTTTTTTCTTCCCATCTAGAAGTTACCTCATCTTTTAAAACATTTGTTTTGCTATAAAATATAACTTGAAACTTACTGAAAGTTGCAAGAATAGTACAAGGAACTTCTATATAATCTTTGCTCTTACTTACTGGTTGTTTATATTTTGCTCTGCTTTATATTTCTCTCTCTTTCTATCCTCCACTTAATAATAAGTTGAGGCCTTCATGCCCCTTTGTCTAAATATTTTCCAAGATCAAGGACTTTGTTTTATATAATCACAGTGCAATTATCAAACTCAGAAAATTTAGCATTGTTATAGTACGATGATCTAATCTGTAATCCATGTTCAAATTTTGTCAATTGTCCCAATAATGTCATTTATATGTATTTTTAAAAACTCCATGTTCGGGATAATGCAGTACATTTGATTGTAATGTCTCTTTAGTCTCCTTTAATCTGAAACAGTTCTTTAGGCTTTCTTTTTCTTGACTTTGACATTTTAAAAATTAACTTCATTGAGTTTTACTTTTCATGCAATAAAATGCACTCACTTAAGTCATGAAGAATATGAGTTTTAACATATATATATATGTATATATCTTACACAGTATGAAATCAAGATATAGAATATTTTCATCATCTCTAAAAGTTCCCTTCTGTACTTCTCCACCCACTTTGCCCCAGGCAACTAGTGATATGCTTCCTAACTACAAATTAGTTTACCTTAGTCTAGAATTTAATGCATCATGTATTCTTCTGTATCTGGCTTATTTTTACTCAGCATGTTTTTGAGTTTTATCTATGCTTTTGTGTATTTCGTTCTTTTTCTTACTAGATAGTATTCTATTGTACAGATATACCACAATTTGTTTCTTCATCCACCTGTGGACATATGATGTGTTTCCATTTATTGGCTATTGTGAATAAAGGTGCCATGAACATTTGTGTGCAAGTATCTGTGTGGACATATTTTAATTTCTTTTTAGTAAATACCTGGGAGTCCGATTGCTGGGCCATCTGGTAAGTGTATGTTTATTTTTATTTATCTATTTTTTAATAAATGGGGTCTCTGTATGTTGCCCAGGCTGGTCTCAAACTCCTGGCCTCAAGCAATACTCTAGCCTTGGCCTCCCAAAGTGTTGTCATTACAGGCATGAGCCACCGTACCTGGCCTACTTTTATAAAAAACTTCTAAACTATTTTCCAATGTGGTTGCATAATTTTACTTTCCCAGTTGCAACATATGAAAATTACATTTGTTCCTCATCATTTTCAACACTTGATATTGTGTCTTCTTAATTGTAGCCATTATAGGAGCTGTATAGTGATATCTCATTGTCATTTTTAATTTGCATTTCCTTGAAGACTAATGATACTGAACATCTTTTGATGGGTTTATTGGCCATATGTATATTTGTAAAACATTCATATGCCCACTTAAAAAATTGAGTTCATCTGTCTTCTGATAATGGAGTTGTAAGAGTTCGTTATATAATTTGGATACAAATCCTTTGTTAGATATAGATAATATGAATATTTTCTCCCAGGCTGTGTCTTGCCTTTTCATTTTCTTAATGGTGTCTTTCAAGAAGCAGAAGTGTTAAAATTTTAGCTCAGGAGATGGGTGCACCAAAACCTCACAAATCATCACTAAAGAACTCATTCATGTAACCAAACACCACCTGTTCACCAATAACCTATGGAAAAATAAATAAATAAATAAATAAATAAATAAATAAATAAATACAAATTTACTGAAGCCTAACATCATTTTTTCCTTATTCATACTTTTTGATGTTCTAGCTAAGAAATCTTTGCCTATGTTAAGAGCACAGAGATTTTCTCATATAATTGCTTCTAGAAGCTTGATAGTTTTATGTGTAGCTTATATCCATTTCAAGTTAATTTTCCTATATAAGTGAGAAAAAAGTTGAGGTTCACTATTATCCAGGTGTTTTTGCACTAGCTGTTAAAAAGACTTTCCTTTTCTTCATTGAGCTACTTTGGTGCCTTTGTACAAAATTAATTGACCTACCTGTGTCGGTCAATTTCTGTATTCTATATTCTGTCTCAGCATTTTATATGCCTATTCTTGTAATAGTACCATAATGTCTCAATTACTGTAGCTTTATAGTAGCCCTTGAAATCAAATGTGCCAATTCTCCAAATCCATTCTCTTTCAAAAGTATACTGGCTATTCCAGGTTCTTGCATTTTCTCAAAATTTCTTCAGAAATGCCTAATAGGATTTTGGCCAGGATTGCCTTGACTCCTTAGATTAATCTGAGATAATTGATGTCTTAATAATATTGTCAGAATTAATGAACATGATTTATCTCTCATTTAATTAGGTCTTTTAAATTTCTCTGAGCAATGTGATACCTTTTGGAATATATTACACATTTTTTTTTTTTCTTTTTGAGATGGAGTCTCACTCTGTCACCCAGGCTGGAGTAGAGTGGCACCATCTCGTCTCACTGCAGCCTCCACCTCTCAGGTTCAAGCGATTCTCCTGCCTCAGCCTCCCGAGTGGTTGGGATTACAGGCAGGCACCACCATGCACAGCTAATTGTGTGTGTGTGTGTATTTTCAGTAGAGACGGGGTTTCACCATGTTGGCCAGGCTGGTCTCGAACTCCTGACCACCTGTGATCCACCTGCCTTGGCCTCTCAAAGTGCTGGGATTACAGGTGTTAGCTACCACACCTGGCTAGAGAATACATTACACATATTTTGTGAAATTTATTTTTTGATCATATTTTAAATGGAATTTAAAATAGTTTTCATAGTATTTGTTGTTTATAGAAATAAAATTGAGTTTGTAAATTAACCTCATATCCTATCACTTTGCTAAGTGTACTTCTTATTTCTAGCAATTTTTTTTGTAGATTCCTTAAGAGTTTTCTGTGTTCACAATCATGTCCTATAAGAATAAGGAAAGTTTTACTTTTCCTTTCCTTTTCTTTCTCTTGTCTTATTGTACTGGCTAGGACCTCCAGGACCATGTTAAAGAGAAGTGGTTCTAATAGGCATTTGTTCCTTGTTCCCAATCTTACAGAGAAAAGTATTTAGTTTCTCACTATGATATATGAAGTCAGCTGTTGGTTTCTCATAGATTCTCTAGATCATTTTGAGGCAGTTTTCTTCTATTCTTAGTGTGTTAAGAGTTTTATCATGAATGGGAGTTGATTTTTTATACATTTTTCTGTGTGTATTGAGATAATTACATAGCGCTCATTTTGTCACTTAATATGGTGAATTGCATTGTTTGATTTCTGCATGTTAAACAAAACTTACACTTCTTGGATAAATCTCATGTGGTTGCAATATATTATATTCCTTATATGTTGCTGGACTTAACTGGGTAATTTTTAAAGGATTTTTGTGTTTATATTCATAAGAGATATTGATCTATTTAAAAAATTGTTAAAGTTTACAGTATATTACATTATTGTAATGTATACAATACACTGGTCTTATATACTCATCTGGGATATTTTTGAATATGCTTCTATTTTTGAAAGTTTTTTTTTCAGAATTTGTATTTTTCTTTCATATTTGGTCTAATTTACCAGTGAAATAATCTAGGCCTGAGGTTTTCTCTGTTAGAATGTATTTAATTAGGAATACCATTTCTTTAACAGACAGGGCCATTTAGACATTCTGTCTCTTCTGTCAATTTTGTTAATCTTTGTCTTTTAAGAAAATTGTTTCATTTGTCTAAATTGTCAAATTTATTGGCATATTGCTTTTCATAGTCCTATTAGTTTCCTAGGGCTACTGTAACAAAGTACCAGAAATTTGGTGGCTTAAAACAACAAAGATTTATTCTCTCACTGTTCTGGAGGCCAGGAGTCCAAAATTAAAGTGTTAACGGGACCACACTCTCTCTGAGACTCTGGATGGAATTTTCCTTGCCTCTTCCTAGCATCCAGTGGTGGCTGTCAGTACCTGGTGTTACTGCACTTTCAGCTTATTCCTCAATTTCTGACTCTGTCATCACATGAATTTCTCCCTGTCTATCTCTGCCTTCACATGTGGTTTTCTCTTTTTATAAGGACACTAGCCATACTGGATTAGGGCCCACCCTAATGATCCCATGTTAACGTGATTACATCTGCGAAACAACCCTGTTACCAAATAAGGTCATGTTCACAAGTATGGGGGTTATGATTTAAACATATACTTTTGGAGGACATAGTTCAACCCATAACAATAATACGCCTTTATAATCTATGTATTTACTGTCTGTAAGACCTGTAGTTATATTCTTTCTTTTCTGATATTGTATTTATTTGTCTTCCTTGATCAGTCTAGAGATTTATATCCACTTTATTAATCTTTTCAATGAACATTCTTTTTATTTCTTGTTTTTGGTTCAGTTTCTTATATGTCTTTTATTATTTCCTTTCTTCTACTTATTTTGAGTTTAACGGCTTTTATAATCTTGACTTCATAAGTGAAAGTCTCTTTTCACATATAACTACTTGAAGCTATAAATTTCCCTTCAAGTGCTATTTTCCTGCATACCACAAATTTTGTTAGGTCATTGTTTTTGGCTCATGTCTTAAAAGTGTGTTGTTTAGGCGGGGTGCAGTGGCTTACACCTGTAATCCCAGCACTTTGGGAGGCTGAGGTGGGTGGATCACCTGAGGCCAGGAGTAGGAGACCAGCCTGACCAACATGGTGAAACCCCATCTCTACTAAAATACAAAAACATAGCTGGACAACAGAGTGAGACTCTGTCTCAAAAAAAAAGAAAAAAAGTTGTTTAATTTCCAAATATTTCAGGATTTTCCAGATACAATTTTGTTACCGATTTCTAATTTCTGTGTGTCCAGAAAATATACTATATGATTTTAATACTTTAAAATATGTCACTACTTGTTATATGTCCTAGTATATGGTCCATCATGATAAATGTTTCATGTATACTTGAAAACAATGTGCATTTTGCTCTACTGGAATGGAGTGTTCTATAAATATCAATTGGGTGAAGGTAATTGGTAGCTTTGTTCAGACCTTCTATTGTCCTAATGATTTTTTGGTCTAATTATCAATTATTGAAATAATGGTTTTTAAATGTTTAAATGTGATTTTTACTTGTCTACTTATCTGTTATGTTTTGCTTCACATATTTTAAAGTTTTTTTCTGCCTCATCCACTAGTCTATATGTTCTACTGTACCTTAAAATTAATCTTCGTTTTTTATAGTTGTATCCACAGGGCATTAAAGGGTCTTTTCCTCAGTAGTTACTAAATACATATTTGATGAATTAATGAATTATACCCATGGCATGGTCCTGGGAACTAAAATATCAATTTCTTGGTACCTAGTTGTTTTAGTCTGTTTGGGATGCTATAAGAAAATACCATAAACTGGATAGCTTATGAACAACAGAAATTTATTTCTTACAGTTCTGGAGGCTGGGAAGTCCAAGATCAAAGTGCTAACAAATTCAGTACTTGGTGAGGGCCTGCTTCGCGCTTCACATATGGCCATCTTTGCTGTGTTTTCTAGTGGAGGAAGAGGCAAGGAAGCTCTCTAGGATATCTTTTACAAGGGCATTAATCCCATTCATGAGGGCACGACCCCCATGACCTAATCACCTCCCAAAGTCTCTATCTCCAAATAGCATCACACTGGGGATAAGGTTTCAACATATGAATTTTGGGGGACATAAATATTCAGTATATAGCAGTAGAGAAGAGTTTTTCAGTGTCCATAGAAATGAAATTCTATCATTAAAGAATTTTAATAAATTTGTAACTCAAGATTAGATTTTCTTATTTGAATAGAGTGAGTAGGATGTGGTGATGATCTCGGCATGAAACAGGAAAGGTTGAAGCATCAAAAATGATTAAAAAATACACAGTGGTAATGTTTCATTTTCATCTTTGATTTTATTCATTTCAATCTTCTCTTTTTTCTTAGTCTAGCAAAAGGTTTGTTCATTTTATCTTTTCAGAAAACTAACACTTTGTTTTGTTGATCTTTTATATTGTTTTAGTGTCTATTTTTTCATTTCTGCTTTAATGTTTACATTTCTTTTTTAAAAGAATTATTAAGTTCTGGGATACATGTGCAGAACGTGCAGGTTTGTTACATAGGTATACACGTGCCATGGTGGTTTGCTGCGCCCATCAACCCATCATCTAGGTTTTAAGCCCTGTGTGCATTAGGTATTTGTCCTAATGCTCTCCCTCCCCTTACCCTCCACTCCCTGACAGGCCCCGGTGTGTGATGTTCCCCTCCCTGTGTCCATGTATTCTCATTGTTCAGCTCCTACTTATAAGTGAGAACATGGAATGTTTGGTTTTCTGTTTCTATGTTAGTTTGCTGAGAATGATGGTTTCCAGCTTCGTTGTGCCCCCACAAAGGACATGAACTCATTCTTTTTTACGACTGTATAGTATTCCATGGTGTGTATGTGCCACTTTTTTTTAAATCTTTATATGTCTTCCCTTTTAATTTCAGATTTAGTTCTTGTTTTTTCTGATTCCTTGAGGTGCAATGTTTGGTTGTTTATTTGAGATATAATTTTTTGATGTAGGCTATAAATTTCCTTCTTAGAACTCCTTTTGTTTTATCCCATAGGTTTTGATATATTGTGTTTCCATTTTTGTTTGTCCCAAGATATTTTTAATTTCCTTTTAAATATATTTATTGACCCATTTGTTCTTCAAGTTCCTCCTGTTATTAATTTCTACTTTTATTCCACTGTGGTCAGAAAAGACGTTTGATATGATTTTGATATTTAAAAGAAATTGTTGAGACCTGTTTTGTGTTCTAACATATAATACATCCTGGAGAAAGTTTCAAGTGCTAATGAGAAGAATGCGTATTCTGCAGCTGTTGGTTGGACAGTTTTGTAAATATCTGTTAGGTCCATTTGATCTAGAGTACAGTTTAAACTTGATGGGGTTTTTTTGGTTGATTTTCCACATAGATGATCTGTCCATTTTAGGAAGTGGGATGTTGAAGTCTCCTACTATTACTGTATTGCAGTCTATACTTTTAGATCTAATAGTATTTGCTTTGTATATTTAGGTGTTCCATTGTTGAGTGCATATATGTAGTTGTTTCTCAGTATCCCTGGGGAATTGTTTCCAGAAATCCTTGTGTCCAGAATTGGTTCTTTCCAGTGGATCCTTGGTCTGGCTGACTTCAAGAATGAAGCCACAGACCCTCACGATGAGTGTAACGGTTCTTAAAGATGGTGCGTCTGGAGTTTGTTCCTTCAGATGTTCAGATGTGTCTGGAGCTTCTTCCTTCCAGTCTCACTTGACTTCAGGAGTGAAGCCTCAGACCTTCGCAGGGAGCGTTATAGCCCTTAAAGGTGGCCCGTCTGGAGTTGTTTGTTCCTCCTGGTGGGTCTGTGGTCTCGCTGACTTCAGGAGTGAAGCCTCAGACCTTCACAGTGAGTGTTACAGCTCATAAAGGTAGTGCAGACCCAAAGAGTGAGCAGCAGCAAGATTTATTGTGAAGAGCGAAAGAACAAAGCTCCCACAGCATGGTAGGGGACCCTAAAGGGTTGCCGCTGCTGGCTCATATGGGGAGCTTTTATTCCCTTATTTGGCCCTGCCCGCATTCTGCTGATTGGTCCATTTTACAGAGTGTTAATCATCAGGGAAGTGCAAATCAAGTGAGTTATCACTTCATGCCTATTAGAATGATTATTATGAAAAAGAGAAAAAAAAATGCTGCCTTGGCATGGATGTAAGAAAGTGGAAACACTTAAAAACTGTTGGTGGAGATGTAAATTAGTTCAGTCACTATGAAAAACAATATGGAGGTGCCTCAAAAAATTAAAAATGATCCAACAATCCCACTCCTGGGTATTTATCCGAAGGAAATAAAATCAGTATGTCGAAGAGATATCTGCAGCACTATTAACAATAGCCAAAATATGGGATTAACCTAAGTGCTCATCAATGAATTAATGGATTAAAAAATGTGGTATGTCAACCAGGCGCAGTGGCTCACGCCTGGAATCCCAGCACTTTGGGATGCCGAGGTAGGCGGATCATTTGTGGTCAGGAATTCAAGACCAACCTGACAAACATAGCAAAACCCCATCTCTACTAAAAATACAAAAATTAGCTGGACATGGTGGTGCATGCCTGTCATCCCAGCTACTTGGGAGACTGAGACAGGAGAATCGCTTGAACCTGGGAGGCAGACGTTGCAGTGAGCTGAGATCTCATCACTGCACTCCAGCCTGGGTGACAAAGTGAAACTCCGCCTTTAAAAAAAAAAGAAAAAAGAAAACTTAGTATATATAGACAATGAAATAGCATTCAGTCATTAAAAAAAAAAGTAAAATCCTGTCATTTGCATTAATTTAGATGAACCTGGAGAATATTATGTTAAGTGAAATGAACCAGGCACAGAAACAAATACTACATGGTTTCACTGTTTTGTGGAATTTTTATTTTTATTTTTATTTTTTTTTTGAGACGGAGTCTTGCTCTGTCGCCCGGGCTGGAGTGCAGTGGCTGGATCTCAGCTCACTGCAAGCTCCACCTCCCGGGTTTTACGCCATTCTCCTGCCTCAGCCTCCCGAGTAGCTGGGACTACAGGCGCCCGCCACCTCGCCCGGCTAGTTTTTTTTTTGTATTTTTAGTAGAGACGGGGTTTCACCGTGTTAGCCAGGATGGTCTCGATCTCCTGACCTCGTGATCCGCCCGTCTCGGCCTCCCAAAGTGCTGGGATTACAGGCTTGAGCCACCGCGCCCGGCCTTGTGGAATTTTTAAAAGCTGGTATCTTGGGAGTACAGAGTATAATAGTGGTTACCAGAGTCTGGGGAAGGTATAGGGAGGAAGGAATGGAGAGAGATTGGTCAACAGGTACAAAATCACAGATAGAAGAAATAAGTTCTGGTGTTCTGTTGCAAAGCAGGATGACTATCGTTAATGATATTGTAGAGTCTATTTTAAAATAACTAGAAGAGAGAATTTTGAATGTCCTTGCCACAAAGCAATGATATATGTTTGAGGATATGAATAAGCGAATTACCCTGATTCCTGATTTGATAATTACACAATGTATACATGTATTGAAACATCACACTGTACCCCATAAATATGTACAATTATTATGTATCAATAAAAAATAAAATAAAACTGAAAAAACTTATACAGTAGTGTGAAATGCTGTTGGGACGCTGGCCGGTGGCCAAAGCTGGTTCTGGTGTGTAATCAGGCAAGCCAGTGAAGAGTTCAATGGTATGTACTGGTCAGTGTCAGTGGATCTTACTACTAGTTTCTAGTTTCTCAAAATCAAAATCTGATATTTGATTCACCTGGAAAACACAGCCTGATGAGTCTCACTTCCAGAGTTTCTAATTCAGTAGTACAGCATGTTAAATTGTGTCCCCCAAAAGGTAGGCTCCAGTCCTCCCCCTGAAGAATGTGAACATGACCTTATTTTTGACCTTATTTGGGAAAAGCGTATTTGCATATGTAATTAAGGTAAAGATCTTGAGATCATGCTAGATTATGGTGGGCCTTAAGGTGGCCTTAAATCTAATGAGAGATATTCTTTTAAGAGATAGGAAAAGACACAGAGACACAGAGGGGAATGCCATGTGAAGACAGAGGAAGGATTGTAGTTACGCATCTATAAACCAAGGCAGTCTAAGAGCATGGCGCTGGCATCTGACAAGGGTCATCCCATGGTGAAGGGAGAGACAGCAAGAGACAGAGACAGAGACAGAGAGCAAGAGACAGAGACAGAGACAGAGACAGAGAGAGAGAGAGAGAGAGCCTGTTTTTATAGAGCCACTCCTGGGAAAATGATCTCACTCTCATGAGGGAATTAATCTATTCTTAAGAGTGGGGTCCTTACGACTTTAATCAACTCTTCAACGTCTTACCTCCCAATACTGTCACAGTGGCTATTAAATTTCAACATTGAGTTTTGGAAGGAACATTCAAACCAGAGCACCTTTAACGGTAACATCTTGTAAAATCATAGAATAATATCACAACTTAGTTATTGACATTGATACAGATACAGAGTGATTCTATTACAAGGCTCCCTATTACTGCCCTTTTATAGCCACACCTGCTTCCTTTTCTCCATTCCTTGTTTCTGACTCCTTCTGTTTCTATAATTTTATCATTTCAAGACTGTTAAGTAAATGAAATCATATAGTCTGTGACCTAAATGTAATTTCCTGAAAATTTATACAAGTTTTTGTAGGTATCAATAGTTTGTTCCTTTTATTGCCAAGTAGGTATGGATGTATCACAATTTGATTAACCATTTACCTATTGAGGAATATTTGAGGAAATAGGGTTTTTTGTTTTTGCTTTTTGCTATTGCAAATAAAGCTGCTATGAACAGGGATAGACATTTTTGTGTGAACATAACATGTTTAATTTCTCTGAGATAAATGCCCAAGAATGCAATTACTGAGTCCTATGGTAGTTCATGTTTAGATTTATAAAACACTGCCAAACTGTTTTCCAAAGAGGCTGTAACATTTTACATACCCACGAGTGATTCATTTTCTTTGCATCCTGGCCATCATTTGGTGATGTCATTATTTTTAAATTTTATCCCTCCTGATATGTATATAGTGATATCATTAGAATTTTTTTAAATAGTAGACAACAATTTTGAGTTTTAGTTTTACAGAAAAATTGAGTGGAAAGTACAGAGAGTTTCCATATACTCACTCACCCTCCTCCCAGTTTCTCCTATTAATATCTAGCATTAGTGTGGTATATTTGTTACAACTGATGAGCTAATATTGATATATTACTAAGTAAAGTTCATGGTTTATATTAGTTTCACTCTTTGTATTTTACATTCTATGGGTTTTGACAAATGCATGACATATTATCTACCATTACAGTGTTACAAAGAATATGTTCATTGCTCTAAAAATCCTATGCTTCATCTATTCCTCTCCTCCTTCCTCTCTCTGAGGCCCTGGCAAATACTGATTTTTTTTTTTTAACCATCTCTGTAGTTTTTCCTTTTCCAGAATGTCATATAGTTGGAATCATACCTTATACAGAATTTTCAGATTGGCTTCTTTTACTTAGCAGCATGCACTTAAGTTTCTTCCATGACTCTATAACTTGATACCTCATTTGGTTTTTTTACTGAATAATATTTCATTGTCAGGAAGTACCACTACAGGTGATCGCACCTGGACAAGGACTCTTGGTTGCTTCCAAGTTTTGGCAATTATGAATAAAGCTTCTATAAACATTCATGTGCAGGTTGTTTTGTGGATTTAAGCTATCAGCTCATTTAAATAAATACCAAAGAGTATGATTGCTGGCTCATGGTGTATGTTTAGTTTTTTTTTTTAGCATCTGCCAGACTATCTTTCAGAGGTTGTACTATTTTGCATTCCCACCAGTCATGAATGAGAATGGAGCTGTTGCTCTACATCCTTGTCAGAATTTGGGTTGTCAGTATTTTAAGTGTTTACCATGCTAATGGGTGTGTAGTGGTATCTCATTCTTTCAATTTGCAACATCCTAATAGTATATGATGCTTAATATCTTTTCAGATGCTTATTTGCTATCTGTGAGGTGTCTCTCTATACCTGTTTTACTAGCTTTATAAGAGAAAAAAAATCCAGAAACAACCAAAATATTCCTCAATAGGTAATCTTTTGCTGATTAAAAATATGGTTTTGCAAATATTTCCTCCCAATCAGTGGCTTGTCTTTTATATTCTGTTAATTTATTTAGCATTTTTGCCATAATCTACTCTACTTGGCAAATAAAATTTCTTATAATTTACCTAATGTATACAAAGTAGGATTTTCCTTATTTGGACATTAAAATCATATTAAATTTCACATAGTATTTTTCTGCCACGATGTTGGGAATATTCAAATCCATCTGAGGCTTTTTTATGATATCTTCCATTATCTTACTAGGCTGAGAATAATGGACATTTTCCAGGTATGAAGGCGTATATATATATGTTATCATAGGCATTTGAAAATGGCAGGTGCCATATTTTCATGCAAGTTATTATGGCAGTTATGTAAAAACTGCCAAAAAAAAAAACAAAAAAAAAACAAACTGTTTCGGTCTGTTACAGCAGTAAGAAGACCAAATGGAGATACAAATTAAACTAAATAAAAGAAAAAAGGTTGAGCCTGAAACTGAGTTTACCCTTAATGGTAGATTCTGACTCATGATGCAAAGAGAAGAATATTGGGAATCAATAATGTGGAATAGGGTTGTTTTCAGTTTTTTTCTTTGCTTTTATCTGCCTGTCTTTGTCAAAGTCTCAAAGTAGAATCCAGGTTTTTTTTACACAAAATTCCATAATTCTATTTTAGAAGTGATTATTGTGTGCTTTGAAGTCTCTATGCTAGATGCTGCTTGTTTCACCTATTATGTGTTCTGGTTGTGTTTCGTTTGACCTGATGTGCTGTATCCCTCCCATTTCTACAGCTAAAATTTTTCTATCAAGAATCAGCTGAAGCAGCATGTTAATTTCTCACGTTTCATCGCAGCCAGAATTAACTGCCCATTTTCCTGCTCTGTGAAACTCTTTGTCTTTTATCATGTCACTTTGGATTGCATTTAGTAAATGTCTGTCATTCGAATTCCACTGAAAAATATCTTTTTCATACACTTGTTCACAATTTGTATAAACTTTAAACAATTTATTTCCTCACTTAGAAGTTTGGCTTTTGTCATTAAAACAATACAAAATGAAAGCCATTAGGTCCAGATATCTTAGAAGCGAAGTGAACATTTAAAAAAAGAAGATTTTTAAAAATTGAACATGGAGAAAGCTATCTTTCAGTGGTGAAAAGTATAAGCGGAGATGTGGTAACTCTGAAGACTTCATTGGAAAAATCTCTCAGAGCAATTATTATGATAAAAGCGTCAGAGGAAATAAGGATATGTGCTTAAGTGTCATATATCCAAGATGTACTCCAAAGCTAAATAAATAGGAAATATTTAAAGTTTATTTTTATTCGAGAATTATTTACTAAACAACTACCATGTATAGGAAGCTGTGGTAAGTACTGGGAATTCAAAATGAATATGATATAGTCACTGCCTATAACCCGGGCTAGTTGGCAAAGGGAACATTAACTAAAAGACACATATCCATAATAGCAAGTAAATTGTTGATAAGGAATGACTATTCTAATTATGGAGCAGTTCAGAATATACATAATATACATTAATACAGGATGGCCATAATGTTGGGAAATATAGGTAACATTTACTTTCACAGATTAACCCATTTGATTGCTTCTTCCAGAAAATGCAAATGGAGCAGGTTTATATTCTGAAACTTAGAGACAAAAATCATTGGAGGCAACATATCATAGAAACATGTGCAGGCATTGATAGAAAAGTTGCATTAATGTCCCATGTTGGTCCCCATTATGCATAACACATTGCTAATGAGGCACAACACGTTGAACATATCATGTAATGTCACCGTATCTCAGAGTGATAGGAATAAATCACTACTATAAAACTTCGTTATGTTTCCAGACTTGCAGATCATGTTGCATATATGATACATATAATTTCAATATTTTGAATGTTTTTCTTTTTTTGAAAGAAAATGGTGCCATTTTCTTCCACATATTTACACAATGTAAAACATAAGAGCAGTGACATTTATAGAAATGACAATTTTCAGTATTTATAATCCCTTCTCTGTCTAAATTAAGAGATAATTTTTCTACACCCCATTTTCCCATGGTTTGAATTTGTAATTTTCTATAGCAGAGTTCTCTTGTATATTTTCTTCTTTGACTCTGTCATATCGTAGGAGGTGCTGTCAGAACATTCTTGTCTCCAAAAGGAGCTTTTTGGAGTTTTTGGCTTGGATTTCCTCTGCCATCATACAAAAATCAAGGAAAGACAAGATCTCAATATGGAAACCACATGTAAAGTGATTACAGAAAGTATCTAATTCATTTAGAGTTTTTACTAGATTATTTCTCATTTCACACCGTTTCTCTTGCCTCGTTTCCCTTTTTTCTTCTCTCATTTGTTTTTTCCATCCTTCCTTGTCTAGTTATCTGTGGTATTTTTTTCTCTCCCTTTACCAGTTAAAGACATTTATTTCATAGGCACTTGTTTTTAGCTCTATTCCCTAAGTGAAAAGTGTCAGTGTAAACATGTATGAGAATTCTGACCAGAACAGAAACTGTCAGAATGCTGCTGAAACGTCAGCATCTCCTATTGTGCTGCTGACAATATTTGCAGTTGTTCTGGACATGTGATATTTTCTTCCTGTTCAGCATTTATCAGGGAAAGGGAGAGGCTCTCAACTCTATTTCTGACCAAACTGTTTGTGGAGCTTTCAGGTAAAGGACAAAAGTGTCATCAGCTAGTGTTTCTAAAGATTTTGTTAATACCTTTAATTCTATCTGATGGCGACTGATATTTGAAATTCAGAGAGAGTGAATTCAGAATATTAAAACATTAGGAAAGGGGAGTGAATTCCCTGGATTAGAATATTGCCAAGTTGAAGTGAGTTAAAAGCAGTTAATTGATGGCTCACACCTGTCATCCCAGCACTTTGGGAGGCCCAGGCAGATGGATCACCTGAAGTTAGAAGTTCAAGACCAGCCCGGACAACATGTGGTGAACCCTGTCTCTACTAAAAATACAAAGATTAGCCAGACGTGGTGGCATGAGCCTGTAATCCTAGCTACTCAGGAAGCTGAGGCAGGGGAATTGCTTGAACCTGGAAGGCAGAGGTTGCAGTGAGCCAAGATTATGCCACTGCACTCCAGCCTGGGTGACAGAGCAAGACTCTGTCTCAAAAAAAAAAAAAAAAAAAAGCAGGTAATTGAGTGAAAGAATTTCTGATCTGATAAGGTGATAAGGGAATAATTCTGAGTCTTCCAAAACTTCTTTCTTTTGGAACTGAATAATGTGAATTAAACAGACTAAGAAAGTAGAGAAGAGGTAAGTTTATCTTTCCCTTTCTTTAGAAATGATAATATTTTTTGTTGAACATTTTGTATCAGCCTTTTTAGTTAGCCTTTATTCTTAGCTTATAAACTATAATAATCTAGACAGGGATTTTTTGTTATCTGGAGTTATACAGACTATTATATGACTTTTTTCTTTATAAGTTGAAAACTTTCAAAACGTAAACTTTGTATTTTAGTTTAGAAACAAAGCCATTCAAGTAAATCAAATTGATCTTTTTAGATGCCTTGATACAGAATTAATGGCTCCTTTTTTAAGACTCCTTTGCTTATAATTATTTCCCTTAACAGAACATTTATTTGTTCCTTTACTCATTTGTCCAACAGTTGTTTATTCAACTCTATGTGCAAAATATTATACTTAGTACTGAAATTGTAAAGGTAAATAAATTAGATCTTTCCCTCAGGAAGCTCAAACTTCAGAGAACAGAAATACAGGTAATTGAAATGCAATGTCAAGACATAAGTCATTGGGCCATAATTAAGGTGTTCAAAGAACTCACAGCGCATTATCAGGGAAGTCTTCTCAAAGAACTCCATTCAATTGAGTTTAGAGGAAGAGTATGTATTTTGCAGTTGGATAAAAGGGAGAATGACATTTTATTCAGATTTATTATAGTCCGAATAAATAACTTAAACCATGGACTATTAGTTCTGCTGGAAGGTAGGCTATTGGGCCCTTTGGGAGGAGTTATGGGGATAACCAGCACAGTGTTTAGCTGGAGTAGGCAAAAAAAAAAAAAAAAAAAAAAAAAAAAAGGTTTCCATAATAGATGTAAGAATGAATACTGTATAGGAGTTTTAAAATATCCAGCTATTTCTGCTCAAGGCCGAACTATTCTTCCTTTCTTCTTTGGTGTAGATTCCAGAAACTCACCCCTCTTTCCTTTTCCATTTAAAGTCATTACTGCCTATGGCATCTTTGGAATCACCATTAACCCTGACACACACCTCAGGTGAACTTTTTCTAACTCTACTGGTTTTATTTCCTCAAAGGCATTTGCTCAAGTTCCTTTTCTTAAAAGTATTTTTATATTTTTATTTTTATTTTTTACTGATAATTGCTGCAGGTAACCGAGCAGAGGATCAAAATACCACCAAAACCATAGTATATTGTTTTCTTTATCCACTATGTACTATGGAATATAGCATATATGTTATCCCCTTTCTGGGAACTGAAAGAGCCTTCTTGGATCTCTAACTTTTGTATTTATTTTGGAGTATGAATAATAGGCCCTAAATAATTTGTTGATATCTGGTTAAAGGTTAAATCTTGTGTAACCACTAGAATCAAGTAGCAGAGACTGTTGGCCAATCCATGAATCATTCCAAATCTCCTGCCATTCTCACAAGTTACTCACTTTCCCAGCACACTTGCAGCTACAGAGTGTCCATTTATGACCCTCCTCTGGCCATCAAACTAAAGACAAAGCTGGCTAGAGGACTTCTGGAGTGTCTTGCTTTGCCTCTATTCTCTTCTTGCCATCAATACTGATCTGGGGATATGGCAGCTACGTGTGGCCACAAAGTTGTCCACATGTCCAAGCGCAGAAGATTAGAAGGATTTAGAAAGCAAATGGCACTGATGATGCTGTTGAGCTGCTAACAGCCCTCTGTCTCTTGACCTCTAGACTTTTTATTACACATGTCCAAATTTATAAGATCTACCTACCTGCAACTGTTATGGATTTCAATGGGCTCCTTATCACACAAAAAAGAGGTCTCACACTGAATTAGAAGTCTATGCAGATGCAGATTATCTGACAAGTAGAAATGGACTTGTAGGATAAGCAGAATGAATAAATCAGAATTCTGGATTTATTATTGCTGTAGCTATAAATTATGTTCTTACAATTTGGCATTACAGTATACCATTGGTGCCATACTACAAAACAAGTTGGTTTCAGATGAAACACAAACAAAACAAGACCAAAGAAAACAGGAAACCCGTATGGTTTGTGGTTTAAAAATTAACAGGGTCTTAAATCTCTCAGGAAGCCAAAGCTGCAGCTTCTCAGCTTGCCCTTTTCCTGACAGCTCTGCGTTTATGTATTCTGACCTGTTATTTTAATTTTCTTCTGATTATAGTGGGAGGAGAGCCTCTTTGAAATGATAACATCTTACAGTTTTGTCTCTTTCCAATCAACTCTTTTTCCACCCATCACTGATACAACAGCATCTTCAACCCTATGGAAGACCACAAATGGTGGAGAACTCCAATATACACTTTACTCAGGAAGGCCTGTAAAGAAATTCTTGTAAATGAAGAAAACTTACTGAATTATAATTTTTATTAGCAACTACTTCCAATATGTTGTATGAGATGTATGAATTATAATGATTGTTTTCTTTGTTGATGAAGAGTCAAACTCTGTAAAATATTTGAAGATATTTATTCTGAGCCAAATTTGAATGACTGATGGCCCATGACACAGCCCTCAAGAGAACCTGAGAACATGTGTCCAAGGTGGTTGGGTTACAATTTTACATTTCAGGGAGACATAAGACATCAATCAATACATGAAAGATGTACATTAGTTTGGTCCAGAAAGGTGGGACAAATGGAAGCAGGGGCTTCCAGGTTATAGGCTGATTCAGAGATTTTCTGATTGGCAATTGGTTGAAAGAGTTATTATCTAAAGACCTGGAGTCAATAAAAAGAAATGTTTGGGTTGTGATAAGGGGTTGTGGAGACCAAGGTTTTATCATGCAGATGAAGTCTCCAGGTAGCAGGCCTCAGAGAGAATAGGCTGTAAATGTTTCTTAGGGGACTGAAAGAGTCTGTTCCATCAGTAATTCCCAAAGGCAGGAGGGTATAATGAGGCATGTCTGACTCCTCCTTCCCATCATGGCCTCAACTAGTTTTTCAGGTTGACTTTTAAATGCTCTTGACTGAGAGGCAGAGTCCATTCAGATGGTTGCAGGGCTTAGAATTTTGTTTTTGGTTTACATCTTGAATGATTATGGAGAAAGTTCTTCTTTCCCCATATTTTATCTCGTTATGTTTCTCTACTCTTCAGAAATGACTGGGGAGAATATTTACACAGAGGTGAAATCTCATGACAAAAGAAAAAGTACAGTCCAGAACTACTGGCAGTCAATATAGTTATGGTAAACACCTATTCTCATATAATCTTAAATTTTGAGTAGGATCTTATATCCAACGATTCAATGAGTTTGTGAATTTCTTTTTACAATTTCCCTGCCAAGTACTTGTCTTTCTGGTTGAATACCTCCAGGGAAATGTAACTCATTTCTCCCCAACGTAGCAGTCATGGACTTTACCTGCTCCTAGACTTTACCTGCTCCTAGACTATTTTTCTTTATTCTAAATCAAAATATTTCTTTCTGCATTTGATATACACAAGTTTATAAGCCTTTTATTTATAAACTTATATATAAATAATGAAAGACTTATTTATAAGCCTTTTAATAGCAAAGAAAAAGTAATCTCTTTGAAATAACATCCCTAATGGCTTCTGAGGCTGAGCCCAAGAGCTCAGAGCAATACTTCATCATCTCTTCCTGGATCTTTGAATTAATTACAGTGCATAAAATGCAGGAGAGGTTGTTTTGTTTTATTTCTAATAGAGTCAATGTATGTTTGCAATGTAAAACTCTCTTGTTATTTAAGGAAATAACATGAATGTCAGGCAAATGTGTACAATGCATTATACAGTAAAGTTTAGGCCCTTATCACCATTCTTCTAATTCTCTATTAGCTCTTTTTTGGACTATCCTTCTCAGTAATCTAAGTGAATATTTAATGCTGGGCCTTGTTTCCTCCATCAACAGATAGCCATGCCAGCAGAAGGACTGAAGGAAACTATCTCGTCTTTAATGGCTTTGGAAAACTTCAGAACATGCCTGGCATATAAAAGTCTGATTTGCAATTATCCTTGCTCTTGTATTTATAGCAGTTGTAAAAAAATCAAAGAAAATAAAAGCACATGCTATAATTTGTTGTGAGTGACCTTAGGAAGGTGGGTTTAAGACAAATGTGAGTTCTATCAATCCACTCTAGTAATTTATTAAATGTTAAAATTCTACACATTAACCTTTTATTCTCAATGTAGAAAGTCATTATTTGTATGTGTAAATGTGTGTTTGCATACACACAGACACACCCATTAATCAACTTGAGGCAGAGACTGCAGCATGTGCATAGCATGTTTTGATGAAAATATTTTATTTATTTATTTATTTATTGAGACGGAGTCTTGCTCTGTCGCCGAGGCTGGAGTGCAGTGGCACAATCTCGACTCCCTGCAAGCTCTGCCTCCCCGGTTCATGCCATTCTCCTGCCTCAGGCTCCTGAGTAGCTGGGACTACAGGCGCCCGCTACCACGCCCAGCTAATTTTTCGTATTTTTAGTAGTGACAGTGTTTCACCGTGTTAGCCAGGATTGTCTCGATTTCCTGACCTCGCCCGCCTGGGCCTCCCAAAGTGCTGGGATTACAGGCATGAGCCACTGCGCCCAGCCGAAAAGATTTTCTTACATTCATCTTTTTTGATGTCTTTTGTTGGGCAGTGTTCCACATTATGCTGTTGCCTCCTCAATAATTTTATGCTTCTGTAATTTTGTTTTGATCTGGATAATTAATATTTGTTTTGTTTCAAACACTGTTGCAATAATACGTTTAATTTATATGTTAATTTCTTTCATCTGATTTATCATGCCAATATGTTGCTGCTGCAATATAATCATGAATTGTTTACTTGCAGGTCACCTGTCCAAGTGCTGTTCTAGCTGCCAGTGATACTAAGAAGATATTATGTTTTACTATTGGTAGTTGTAATCTAAGAGGAGGCATATAATAGATTATATTTTAAAAATGTATTTCAATAAAGTAATAAAAATTTTAGTAAGTTGTATGTTAATATATCTAAATTATTCTATTTCCTCTTTTAGATATATGTGTTTATACAGGAGCATTTTTAAAAACTGTGTGAGTAAAGGATAAAAAATATTGGGAATTGTGAGTCAAGCAGTCTAGAAAAAGCAGAACTAGACACAGGATGATCATGTACAATAAGAAAGGAGAGAGAAAGGGGAGTTGAATATTGTGTTATAAATTGATGACTTAGCCAAATGTCTTAAAAAGGGAGCTTACTTTATTGAGAGTTTTTAGCATGAAGGGGTGTCGAATTTTATCAAAGGCCTTTTCTGCATTGATGGAATGTATCTCAAAGTAGTAACAGCTATTTATGACAAACCCACAGCCAATATCATACTGAATGGCCAAAAGCTGGAAGCATTCCCTTTGAAAACTGGCAGAAGACAAGGATGCCTCTCTCACCACTCCTATTCAACATAGTATTGGAAGTTCTGGCCAGGGCAATCATGCAAGAGAAAGAAATAAACAATATTCAAACAGGAAGAAAGGAAGTCAAATTGTCTCTCTTTGCAGATGACATGATTGTATATTTAGAAAACCCCATCATCTAAGCCCAAAATCTCCTTAAGCTGATAAGCAACTTCAGCAAAGTCTCAGGATACAAAATCAATGTGCAAAAATCACAAGCATTCCTATACACCAGTAATAGACAAACAGCCAAATCCTGAGTGAACCCCCATTCACAGTTGCTACAAAGAAAATTAAATACCTAGGAATACAGCTTCCAAGGGACTTGAAGGACCTCTTCAAGGAGAACAACAAACCACTGCTTAAGGAAATAAGAGAGGTCACAAACTGGAAAAACATTGCATGCTCATGGATAGGAAGAATCAATATCGTGAAAATGGCCATACTGCCCAAAGTAATTTACAGATTCAATGCTATCCCCATCAATCTACCATTCTCTTTCTTTACAGAATTAGAAAAAAAAAAAAAAAATAGTTTAAATTTCATATGGAACCAAAAAGAGCCTATAGAGCCAGGACAATCCTAAGCAAAAAGAAAAAAGCTGGAGGCATCACCCTACCTCACTTTGAACTATACTACAAGGCTGCAGTAACCAAAATAACACAGTACTGGTACCAAAACAGGTACACAGACCAATGGAACAGAACAGAGACCTCAGAAACAATGCCATACATCTGCAACCATCTGATCTTTGACAAACCGGACAAAAACAAACAATGGGGAAAGGATTCCCTATTTAACAAATGGTATTGGGAAAACTGGCTAGCCAAATGCAGAAAACTGAAACTGGATACCCCCTTATACCTTATACAAAAATTAACTCAAGATGGATTAAAGACTTAAATATGCTTTCTCCTCCCGCCACCCAAGATGCTGAAAGGAAAGAAGGCCAAGGGAAAGAAGGTGGCTCCGGCCCCTGCTGTCGTGAAAAAGCAGGAGGCCAAGAAAGTGGTGAATCCCCTGTTTGAGAAAAGACCCAAGAATTTTGGCATTGGACAGGACATCCAACCCAAAAGAGACCTCACCCGCTTTGTGAAACGGCCTCGCTATATCAGGTTGCAGTGGCAGAGAGCCATCCTCTATAAGTGGCTGAAAGTGCCTCCTGCTATTAACCAGTTCACCCAGGCCCTGGACCGCCAAACAGCTACTCAGCTGCTTAAGCTGGCCCACAAGTACAGACCAGAGACAAAGCAAGAGAAGAAGCAGAGGCTGTTGGCCCGGGCCGAGAAGAAAGCTGCTGGCAAAGGGGATGTCCCCACTAAGAGACCACCTGTCCTTCGAGCAGGAGTTAACACCGTCACCACCTTGGTGGAGAACAAGAAAGCTCAGCTGGTGGTGATTGCACACGACGTGGATCCCATCGAGCTGGTTGTCTTCTTGCCTGCCCTGTGTCGTAAAATGGGGGTCCCTTACTGCATTATAAAGGGGAAGGCCAGACTGGGCCGTCTAGTCCACAGGAAGACCTGCACCACTGTCGCCTTCACACAGGTGAACTCAGAAGACAAAGGCGCTTTGGCTAAGCTGGTGGAAGCTATCAGGACCAATTACAACGACAGATACGATGAGATCCGCCGTCACTGAGGCGGCAACGTCCTGGGTCCCAAGTCTGTGGCTCGCATCGCCAAGCTTGAAAAGGTAAAGGCTAAAGAACTTGCCACTAAGCTGGGTTAAATGTACACTGTTGAGTTTTCTGTACATAAAAATAATTAAAATACAAATTTTCCTTCAAAAA
>NW_012112030.1:3922661-3924437 GCF_000951035.1 Colobus angolensis palliatus
GAAGGGCGTGAACCCCGGAGGTGGAGCTTGCATAGAGCAGAGATCGCGCGACTGCACTCCAGCCTGGGCAACAGAGTGAGACTCTGTCTCAAAAAAAAAAAAAAAATCATCACAGTGAACAGGCAACCTACAAAATGGGAGAACATTTTTGCAATCTATCCATCTGACAAACAGCTAATATCCAGAATCTACAAGGAACTTAAACAAATCTATAAGAAAAAAAACCTCATCAAAAAGTGGGGGAAGGATATGAACAGACACTCCTCAAAAGAACACATTTGTGTGGCCAACAGACATATGAGAAAAAGCTCATCATCACTGGTCATTAGAGAAATGCAAATCAAAACCACAGTGAGATACCATCGCACACCAGTTAGAATGACGATCATTAAAAAGTCAGGAAACAACAGATGCTGGAGAGGATGTGGAGAAGTAGGAACACTTTGACACTGTTGGTGGGAGTGTAAATTAGTTCAACCATTGTGGAAGACAGTGTGGTGATTCCTCAAGGATCTAGAACCAGAAATACCACTGGACTCAGCAATCCCATTACTGGGTATATACCCAAAGGATTATAAATCATTCTACTATGAAGACACATGCACATATATGTTTATGGCAGCACTGTTCACGATAGTAAAAACCAACCCATATGTCTATCAATAATGGACTGGATAAAGAAAATGTGGTACATATACACCATGAAATACTATGCAGTCATAAAAAAGGATGAGTTCATGTCCTTTGTGGGGACATAGATGAAGCTGGAAACCATCATTCTCAGCAAACTAACACAGGAACAGAAAACCAAACACTGCATGTTCTCACTGATAAGTGGGAGTTGAACAATGAGAACATACGGACACAGGGAGGGGAACATCACACACCAGGGCCCGTCAGAGGGTTAGAGGGCTAGGGGAGGGATAGCGTTGGGAGAAATACCTAATGTAGATGATAGGTTGATGGGTGCAGCAAATCACCATGGCACGTGTATACCTATGTAAGAAAGCTGCACGTTCTGCACATGTATCTCAGAACTTAAAGTATAATTCAATAATAATAATAATAAAAAGGGAGCTTACTGCAAAACTTTCTTTTCCCTTTTACTGGGATATAGAATTTCTAAGTGGCCCTGAAATTTAAATAATGCAATAAATCATACATACTTTATAATAGTGCTAACATAAAATATCAGTATATAATAGAGATAGGATAATACATAATGAAATGTTGGTTGAGACTTAAAACATGTATCAGTTATGATGGAGATATTAGGTTATAAAAATCCAAACCTATGTGAAAAATGATAATTTAAGATGTCTTTTTTTTATAACAAAAGAAGTTTAAGAGGAGACTTCACGGCCTGCAGCTTGGGTTAATTATCGTGGGAAAAACAAACAGGTCCCAAACTTACTAAAAATCAGTTGCTTGACCAGTCATTTACTGAAATATTTTGCTTATTGGTCTAAGTAGATCACTACAAGCCCAGAAAGACATAAAAGGATGCATTAATACAACTAATGGAAGGTATCAAGTGGAATTATAGCCTTAGAGAAGAATAAAAATTATAGGAATAACAAAAAATGAAGTTTAAAAACTATTGTTATATTTTAAGATAGGTTTAAGAGCAAGCAATAGGTTTTATAATAATTTCTTGGGATATATTTGCCACTTAAGGTGTTTGAGGTACTCAAAAGACTTAGCTTAACTAAATCTGTAATTGTAGTTTAAATTTTATATAGGACTTAAGTAATTTTGTATAGGACTTGAGTAATT
>NW_012112030.1:3924757-3933462 GCF_000951035.1 Colobus angolensis palliatus
CTTCCATTCCCTTCCCTTCCCTTCCCTTCCTGCAGTCTCTGCCTCCCATGTTCAAGTGATTCTCCTGCCTCAGCCTCCTAAGTAGCTGGGATTACAGGCATGGGCCACCACGCCTGGCTAATTTTTGTATTTTTAGTAGAGATGGGGTTTCACCATGTTGAGCAGGCTGGTCTTGAACTCCTGTCCTCAAGTGATCCACCCACCTCAGCCTCCCAAAGTGCTGGGATTACAGGCATGAGCCACCAGGCCAGCCTCACGTTCTTTTTATTTGTTAATTAATTAACTATTTATGTGTAACAAATTACTAAATTATCCCACAACTTATGCTTTTTGTGGATCAAGAATTCAGTCATGGGTGACTCTGACTTAGGGTTTCTCACAAGGCTGCCTTTGGGGTGTGGGTGAGGGCTACAGTCATCTGAAGGCTCAGTTGGGGCAGACTCATATCCAACCTCATGCACATGCTGTTGGCTGGTCTGAGGTCCTCACTCACTGTTAATGGGAGAAATGTCAATGTCTTGCCTCATAGACCTCTCCATAGAGTTACTTCATGGCAGTTTGTTGGTTGGTTTCTGCTGGGGGTGTGTATGTGGGAGAGAAAGAGAAACAGAGATGCCAACTTGAGCACACGCTCTGGGAAGAAGATTACACACTGGCATGAATACCAAGAAGTTGAATGATGGTTGGAGTTATTTTAGAGGCTGTCAACCACAATTAGGTATTGTACATTTGATAAACTAAAAATGATTCAAATGACAAATATGAGTAAATACTAGTCACCACTTGTAAAAACCCTTGGTAAAATTTATAGTGGTAAATTTGCATTTATATATTCCCATTAAACTATAACTTCCTGGAAATCATGCATGGAGACTACATCTTTTTCATCAGCAGGGAATAGAATATCCACCATGTGGTAGGTACTCCAAAAACTCAGGTTGAAGAGATGAGTTAGTGAGCTACAAACTGTTTGATTGAGTGTTACAAACTGTTTGAGTTTGTAATCTTCATTTTACATGTTTGAGCTACAAACTGTTGAGCTACAGACTGTTGAGTGTTACAAACTGTTTGAGTTTGTAATCTTCATTTTATATGGCTCCTGATAATTTTTAGGAATCCAAACAGCAAGAATGCTTTCTGAAAACGTATGAGACTTGTGCGATTTGCCATCGCCTTATAGTTCTGCTCATGACAGTTTTCAAAAGGTTTTTCACTCCTGATTCTGTAATTTTCTACTATGGCCACCAGATGGCATCACCACATAAGCCAAGCTCTAAAATCAAGGCTTATTTTAAAGTAAGTCTTGCTGGTCAGAATAAAGTGATAACTGTATTCTCATAAACTGCTGTAGCAAATGTTAGTAGATAAATACTGCACATAAATTTGGCAAAATATATTTATAACCTTAAAAATGGTAGTACTTTTTGAGCCAAAGAGTCTACTAGAAATCTATCTTCAAAAAACAACGGGGACAAAATGGTACACTCTCAAGATTTTACCTTAGCATTACTGGAATTGTCAAATACCAGGTAAAATCTTGTGTCCAACAGTAATGAAAGGGTTAGTATATAGGATACAATCATACAACAAAAACATATACACACTTTCAAATGACTTTTATGAAGTATTCAACGACATGAGAAATGCTTCTGGCATAATGCTAATTTATGAATTGGGTTGTAAACTAATGTGTGATTCCCAGTATGTTGCATAGAAATTATAGAAAGGAAACATATTAAATGTAGTTTTATAAGGAAGTGTTTTTTCTCTTCATATTTCTCCTTGTTACTCCAATTTTCAACAATGACTCATTGGAACATCATATGTTAATGAGAAAAAATCAAGTTAACAATAACATAACATTAGTTTTTTATGACCGGGTGTAGTGGCTCACGTCTGTAATCCCAGCCCTTTGGGAGGCTGAGGCAGGTGGATAACTTGAGATCAGGAGTTTGAGACCAGCCTGGCCAACATGATGAAACCCCATCTCTACCAAAAAATACAAAAATTAGCTGAGCGTGGTGGCTCACACCTGTAGTCCCACCTTACTTGGGAGGCTGAGGCAGCAGAATACCTTGAATTTAGAAGACTGAGATTACAGTGAGCCAAGAAGGCACCACTACGCTCCAGCCTGGGCCACAGAGCAAGACTCTGTGTCAAAGAAATTAAAAGCTTTTTAGTACTTGTAACTTAAAACCGTTTGTCTTCTATTATGTTAAACCACAAAAATATGTATTCATTCAGCCAGGCATGGTGGTTCATGCCTATAATCTCAGCACTTTGAGAGGCCAATGTGGGAAGATTGTTTGAGGCTAGGAGTTTTGAGTTCAGCCTGAGCAACAGAGGAAGACCGTGTCTCTATAAAAAGGGAAAAATTTTAAATATTAGCTGGGCATGGTGGCACATGCCCATAGTTCTTGCTACTCAGGGAGCTGAGATGGGAGGATTGCTTGAGCACCAGAGACAATTGAAAGTGGAGGCTGCAGTGAGCTATGATCAGGTCACCACACTGTGGCCTGGGCAACAGAGTGAAACCCTGTCCCAAACAAAAAACAAAAATCAAAGAAAAAGCATTCATTCAGTAATTATTTGTCTAGTGGTTTTTATATGCCAGACATTGCACTGTATGTTGATGGTTCAAAAGTGAGTAACAGAATTTCTGCCTTCACTGAATGTATAATCAACTTGGATTGAAGCTATATAAACAGATACTTCATAAAATTATATAAAAAGTACAATGCTAAAGACTAATAATGGTATAATAAACTTTCTTCATCCCATTTAATAGTTGCAACTCTTCCAATTTGAATTATTCTATAATATTTGGTTTATGTGACATACTGAACTTTGTACATATATTTTTCATTGTATAATGATTTCCAACAGCAAATATGGTACATGAGTAAAAAGTATTTGCATTTGTTACAGATATTTCTCTGTTGGAAAGGATATCTAGCTGTGAGAAAAAGATTATTGGTGCTGTTATTAAGGCAGATTATGGTAGAAAATACTGTTAATAAAATATCTTGGTTGTTTGAATTGTGAGGCTGAGATGATTTTTAATAATACGGATTTCCACAAGATTGCCCCCCTTCTCTCGAACTCAGCGTTTTAACCCAGCAGAATTTATATGTGAAAAGGGAGAATATGTATAGGCAGCTCTGTTTGGAGAGGAGGAGTTACCTTTGGAAAGCTGCTTTTAAAGATGGTTTTCCTCTTTTTTTTTTTTTTTTTTTTTTTGAGACGGAGTCTCGCTCTGTCGCCCAGGCTGGAGTGCAGTGGCCGGATCTCAGCTCACTGCAAGCTCCGCCTCCCGGGTTTACGCCATTCTCCTGCCTCAGCCTCCCGAGTAGCTGGGACTACAGGCGTCCGCCACCTCGCCCGGCTAGTTTTTTGTATTTTTTAGTAGAGACGGGGTTTCACCGTGTTAGCCAGGATGGTCTCGATCTCCTGACCTTGTGATCCGCCCGTCTCGGCCTCCCAAAGTGCTGGGATTACAGGCTTGAGCCACCGCGCCCGGCCGGTTTTCCTCTTTCTAGCAGCAGATAATTGAATTATGATGAACAAGCACTAAGGTTTGAAGAGTTCAGAGCTCCATAGCCGGCTAAGGTATTGTTAGGACTTTGAACTGTGAACTTAAGGCTATGTTAGGAAGAGTATAAAATCTCTTTTCCTAAAAAGAAGAGTTTATGCTGAGGGTCTAGCCGAGGACTCTCAACTTGCTAAACACTGAAGTTGCAATTCTGATGATGGAGACACTGAGCAGTCATTTTGAAAGCTGAAAGGTGGGTGTAAAAATGCTTTCTATGGCGCAATGAGAGTGAACACCTTTCCTTATTTAGGCTGCAAAATGACACTGCTTAGTGGCTTTCTCCCCATTCCACACAGTTCTCCAGAAAACTCCCAATCTGCCTACTTTTCAGTCCTCATATTAGCTACTTCCTCTCTTCTCATTCATTTTCTGGTATCACTGTGAGCTCATGTTGGCCACCTGGAGGCAAAAATCCAGCTTGTCCCAGTTCCATCCCTGGAGCTGATAGTTAAATCTGTGGGGCGGCCGGGCGCAGTGTTAATCCCCGCACTTTGGGAGGCTGAGGCAGGAGGATCAAGAGGTCAGGAGTTCGAGATCAGCCTGACCAATATGGTGAAACCCCATCTGTACTAAAATACAAAAATTAGCCAGGCGTGGTGGTGCACACCTTTAGTCGCAGCTACCCGGGAGGCTGAGGCAGGAGAATCAATTGAACTTGGAAGGTGGAAGTTGCAGTGAGCTGAGATGGCACCACTGACCCCAGCCTGGCCAACAGAGCGAGACTCTGTCTCAAAACCAAAAAAACAAACAAAAAAACCCCACATTTGTGTGTGATATCCCTTGAATGTAAAAAACTAAGTCATTTGTATGGAAAGGCCTTAAAAAAATTTGACAAACATTTTCTATAATTAATTACAGAAAAGTAGGGTAAGAACAATCACAAAATTTATCCTGTTCTTCCTACCTATGTAAATATAAGCGAGGATTAAAATAGACTACATAAAATATAGATGTGCATTAGTCAATTGAATGTCCTTTTGTGAGTCACCTAATGCCCCTAATTTTTCATCTCTGAAACATGGATATCATTTTGGAGAATTAGATAAGATGATATATATGTCAAACGGCAACAATAACAACAACAACAAAAAGCCTAGCCCCCAAAAATCTGTATTTGGCACGTGTCTTTTCTAGATATGGGTTTGATTCAGCTAGTAAACCATGGAATATGAATGACTGCACAAAGAATTCACCAATGCTTATTTTTGAAGAGAGTCAGTAAAAGGAATTAGTTTTTTCACTTTCAATAAATAAACCCAACAAAGTAAGTACTTTACAAAAATATGGAATCTAAGGTAAAGTATGACTATTAAGAAATCATTTAAAAATATGAAGGAAAACTTCCAAGAAGACAAAAAACAAAAATCACCAATCTGGGTCCAAACATTCTATTTTCAATCATCAGACATTTTAGTCCAATATCACATTCTCATGTGAATGTTTCTTACAGTAAACCTATGGGGAGAATCCATACTCAAGAGGCCAAATTTAAAGCAAACCAAGGATTTAAAGGTACATCTTAAATCCCTGTTAGTTTAACAATTAACTTTTGCCTTGTTCCTAGACCTTGGATGAAAGTGGGAGAAGCGAGGAGATCTTGTAAGGGTCACCCTGGGCCTCCTGGTACACAGTAAGTGAGCCCCTGTGTTTGAGGCTTCCTGTGTGGTTTTAACTCACGGAGCCCAGGTAGCTCCAGCTGCAGCTCTTCCTCTGGTGGGCTAGATGTTGTTAACCTCTCAGGAAGTATCTGGGTCTATTTTATGCTGTATTTTCATTGTGTCTTTGATAATAGATTTTCAATTCTTATGAGGTTGGAGGATTGAGTTGGCATGGTGATGTAGAACTCGCTTATGTGTTATTTAATTATATATTTTATGTGCTATTTAATAATAATTATATATGCAGTATAATAATAATTATAGTGAATAATTACTATTCACTATAATTATTTCCATTATTATTTACTATATTATTTGCTGTTGGTTTGAATATGCTTTGACAAGATGGTATGACATTGGCTGAGTTTTAAACAACGGATGGCCAGTGGAAGTGGGCCGAAAAGGTGAGGTACTAGGAAGAACCTAGGTGGGCATGAAAAAATGCCAGTGTAAACCCACTAGGTAGAGGAGTAATTGGAACGAATCACTGAGAATGTGTTTAGAGCTATGTGTCTACGCTATAAATTGACCCCCTATAGGCACCGCACCTGCTCTTGGTGTTATTACCATCAGGCAAGAGGCAGTGCTCTATTAGGCTCAACCTGGAGATTATCATTTTCAGGTGTTAAAAATTGGGAAGAGGAGAGAAACGTAAAGCATAATTCAGTCTAGTTTTTATTCTATAAGTATATAAAGAAATCCTGCTATTTGTGACAACGTGGATAAACTTGGAGGATGTTATTCTAAGTGAAATAAGCCAGACACCAAAAGACAAATATTGCATGATCTCGCTTGTATGTGGAATCTAAAAAAGTTGAACACACAGTAACAGAGAGTAGACTGGTGGTTACCGGGGACTGGGGGGAGAAGTTAGTCAAACTTTTAGTTAAAAGATGAGTAAGTTCTGGAGACCTAACGTACAGCATGGTGACTGTAGTTAATAATAATGTACTGCATACTTGAAATTTGCTAAGAGTAGGTCTTAAGGGTTTTTACCACACACACACACACACACACACACACACACACACACACACACACAAAATGGTGGCTACGTGAGGTCACGGTTATGTTAGCTTCATTGTGGTAATTGTTTCACAATGTATATGAAAACATCATGTACATTTTAAATATATATATGTTTGTCAATCATACCTCAATTAAGCTGGAAAAAACCAATCAGATGCTATATAAATGATTAAACATATTCCCATTTTGTATCTAGGTTAAGAAAAAAATTTTATATTCAGGTATAGCCTTGCTTTTGAACTATGGTCAACCTCTATCATTTAACTTTTTAGTTTCTCATTTTTATTTATCCCACCCAGGGGATGAAGGGTCGGATTGTTCACAGCTGTGACTCATTTGCTTCCAGTGCTAGCACCTGGGGATTTCAAACTTTAGTTGGCATAAGAATCACCTGGAGAGCTTGTTAAACTACTGATTACTGAGTCCCATTTCAGAGTTTCTGATTCAGTGATTCTGGTGGAGAGTCCAAGAATTTGCATTTTTAACAGTTCCCAGGTGACTGTTCAAGAGTTTCCACGTGGGGAATGCTTGCTCTGGTTTATTTTCAATTATTTCTCACTGAAAGTACTAATGATGCTGACCAATAGTCTTCAGTCAATCTGAAAATTCCGTCCTGGGAATTGCTTTCTCTGGCAGAAAAATATTCTATTATTTCTTTAGACAAAGCCCCAATTGGCCTTTTCTTTCCAGAGCCTTATTTTCTGATTAAATGTTTTTTCCCCTAATAGAATCTGTTTTCTTCTCTCATTAAGGTTCACCTCTTCCTGATGTGGGTAGTGTCAGACGGTGTCTGTTTTCCTTCCTCTTATGAGAATCCCACTTGTGAATGAAGAGTTCAGTTCAGTTGTCTTGACCAGTTGGTGAGATTGTCCCTTTGTGATTCTCAATCCCACACAGGGTGTCCAAGTTTCCTATCTTCTCCTCGGGGGAGCTTAAAAGTGACCAGAACTGTTGAAGTGGCAAGTTGTCCACAGGTGACAGACAGATAGTAGAAAATGCACGACCTTATTTCTGTCCCATTGTGTTCAAAGGTTCTCGTTAGCATCCATTGTCACTTCATTTTGCACTCTGCTTTTCTGCCTTCACCTTCCCAATGCCTCGGGGAAAACATTGGGTTCAACAAGTGAACTTTTACTTCAGACTCTTCAGAGTGTTTTCTTGGCTGGGGTATGAATGAGAGGGAGGGAAAATCCCTGAGAATAAGAAAACAACTGGGCTGTTATCCCTATAACTCTGTCTCTCTAGATTTGGATATTAATTCATACATACGTTTGTTCATTCATACATTCTTTCTTTCCACAGATATTTATTGAGCCCTGTGTGCCTTTTGCTAACACTAACCACCACTTTTTAAGAGATTGATTTCCCTCTACATATACTATTTCCTAATTAAATTCAAATGGTATACATTATATATTAAACATATATCTGCATATTAAACATATACTTAAATGTGCACTAGTATAATGTATGTGTAAGGAGTGTGTTTAGTGTGTATGCGTTTTAGATTTTACTTCTAATCTCCAATCGAAGATGATGTAGAATTGATCTATGATACAAATATACAGGTGTTTTGTTTGTTTATATCTCAGAATTACCAAGAGTTAAATTTTTTATTTTTTGTTTTGCTTTAAGGTGCTATATTTTATTGAACACATTTCTGGAGTTTCTCTACAATGTCCTCCAGTTATTGTGTGCTCTTCTCTATGTGTCTACCTCATAATACATATGACATATGAAATTTTACAAATGTGTTTGTACAATATTCTCAAAGGCATGACCATGTACAGATTAAATATCTGGAAGCCAGAATGAAATATTATTATTAGAAATAGTTACATAAAAGCACAAAGAAGACAAATTTCACCATTTATAATTACTTACAAATTCTTTTAAAGATTACTTAAAATTCTTTTAAATACTCTTCCAGCCATTTTAAAATTTTAAAAAGCTTGTTTAATTAAACGAACAATTGCTTCTTAAAATACATTATAGATTCTATACTAAAACTTAAAATTGCAGATAATTACAAAGGAAAAAAATTTTTAAATCCAAAATGTTATATGTAACCAAGAAATAGTCACTGTGATTATACAATCTATTAATGTATTGTAGTTGGATATATATACAGATGAGTAAGTAGAATATTAAGGCAGAAATGCATTTAGTAAAATAGGATTATACTGTACATATTATGCTTTAATTGTAAAGAAAGCATTAAATTTTATGTTAGCAGGATCTAGTAGAAAATAAAGACAGAAAATTAAACTAAATGAATATTTAGAATTAATGTTTCTTTAATGTAAGACATTATTTCCTAAATTTTCCCTTTTAAGATTAAGAGAAATAGGCGGGGTGCGGTGGCTCAAGCCTGTAATCCCAGCACTTTAGGAGACCGAGAAGGGCGGATCACGAGGTCAGGAGAT
>NW_012112030.1:3933672-3963140 GCF_000951035.1 Colobus angolensis palliatus
AAAAAAAAAAAAAAATTAAGAGAAATACTATTTTTACAAAGATTTTGAAGTCACTAGACTTTTATTCTTTTAAAAATATGTTTTACTTGTAATAAAGTTTTGTTTTTCTTGTATGGAAACGTGAAGACTTGAACACTTTCATGTCTCCTTCCTCAATTTCCAAAGTTATTTTCAGATTAATAGTATCAACTGTATTTAAATCAATTTAAGATCATCACTATTAACTTCGTATGCCTGATTTTATTTTGATTCAATTTTTAAGTTAAAAGGTGTCATGGATTCTTATTATAAACACATGAAATAATATTATATAAAGTGTAGCCTACAGTTCACTTAGTAGTAGAGTGCCCTCATTGAAAATCATCCAGAAATATATTTTTACAAAGGACTTTATTCCAGCAAAGCAATATTATAATGCTAACTCAAAAATAATGTATTAACAGCAACTGAACCAGTTGAGTTAAAAAAAAAAAATCATCTTGCTCAGACTTGTGCTTAGAAAACAAAAAGTCAGAGAGATAATCGCTCTCATCTGACAACAAAAAAAATCCAGATAATGTATAAAATTATAACTTTGAGGATATCAGAGTGCTGAGGTCACAAGGCAACCACTTAAACTGAACTACAAGAGGGACATGCACCACTAAGGAGAGATGGGACTCATAGACGGCTTCATTTTTGGCAGAGCATAAGAGGAAAAGATGGCAGTCATAAGAGTAAAATAAAAACACTAAATTTTGAACAAAGTCTTAAGTTCAGTTGGGCTTTCATATGTCACTCAGAGTCCTAGCTGCAAGGGGAGTCTCCAGGTCTTTTCCACAGGCCTCAAGTGGGAGCTCATTAGAAGGCCTGGGGCAGGGCAGAGCCAGAGAAAGCCCCTTAGCCATGGCGATCTCTAGGCATGAAACCTCAGCATTTCCCAGTGCCTTTTCTCACCTGAAGCAAAACCTTTAAGATACTTGGGGAGGGCCAACAAACCCTCCTGCTCTCAGGAATCAGGCAACGTTTGAGTGCTTTTAGAGAAGCAGTATAAGCAAAAGTTTTCTTCCCTTGGGGGAGGGGTAGGATAAACCTCTCTCTTTCTCCTGGTCTATAGAGAATGTAACATGACGCAAAGAGAAAGCTAGAAGCAAAATTTCTTTGTAGCAGAGAAAAGAGGAGGAAACCACCATACCTCCCACCACAAACCTTGCACCAAGCAACACACGATAACAGTCTGCTGCTTGACGAGGGGCAGAAAACTCCCCCATTACTGACCCTAGACAAAAACATTCTGCTGTTGAAGGAAGGGGAGAAGAAAAACATGTTCAAACTGAGAGAGGAGCGGGAAACCCTCTGGGGTCAAGGATCTCACAGTGACACAAGGCAGAGATCTGCTATGCCAGCAGAGGAGAAATTCTTTCCTGCCCAAGACTCCCCATAGACACAAGAAGAGCTTGGGTGCTGAGGAGGAGGAGGAGGAATGCTGAGGAAACCACATTCCTGAGGCCAAGGCACATAAGGCCTTGCCCAAGACTAATAGGCCAAAATAAATTAGAATTTCTGTTTCTCCCAACACTATCGTTATTTTCACATAACAAGTCACAAGACAGGAGGGGCAAGAGCTTAGAGAGAGAACTCCTTCACACTGCAGTTGTCCTGGGCCTGCTGAAATCAGAACAGAACACTAAGAAAAACCCTCCCCACTCCCCAGACCCTGCACGAAGTGTAAGGTAGCGGCACTATACCAGCGGGAAAATTTGAAGTCTGTAGTGTACTAAAGGTGACCACAGGAACAATGAAACATAAACTAGCTCAACATCCCAACTTTGCAGATTTACGGAAGAGGTATTGAGTGTTTGCCACTCAATAAAATTATAAGAGACAAACACACAAAAAGCAAGAAAAGGACCCCCTGCCAAAAGAAATATTAGCTGAAAAAATTCAAGATATGTGTGTTCAAGATGTTGAAATTATTGGTGAGAAACTTAATTTTTTAATATGTCAAAGAAACAGTGGAAATATTTAAAAATGCATGGATATATGCTGAAAGTTTTCAGAGATGAAAACTATGTTTTTAAAAAGAGTCAAATGGAAATGCCAAGGATAAAACTATGATATCAGAAATAAAGAATTCCTTCCATGCACTTCTTAGAAAAACTGGACACAGGATAGGGAAAAAAAATCAAGTGAACTTGAAGATAAACAGAAATTATCCCAACTAAACTACCAAAAATAAAAAAAGAGTTAAAAAATAACGTAACAGGTCATCTAAGAGTTTAGAGACAATAAGAATTATAATTTCATATCTGAAACTGTGCAGATCAGAAGATGACAAAGTGACATTTTTGTTACACTGAAAGAAAATTCTGTCAGTTACTGCAACAGAGATAAAGAATATTACATAATGTTGATGAGATCAAAAGCAGTAAGATGACATACAATTCTAAATGTATATATACCTAATAACAGATCTGAAGATACACAGAACCTAAACTGTTACTTGTTACTGGTGGAGGGTGTCCAGATTCTTGGCATTTTGAACAAATAATTGGATGAAATGCACAAACAAAACAATGAAAAAAAAAAAAGCAGATTTATTGAAGCAAACGTACACTCCACAGAATGGGAGCAGGCCAAGCAAGCAGCTCAAGAAACTGGTTACAGAATTTTCTGGAGTTTAAATACCCTCTAGAGGTTTCCAATTGGTTACTTGGTTTACACCTTACGTAAATGAAGTAGTGGCCTGTGATCAGTCTGATTGGTTGCATGAGGTGACCAATCGGAGGCTGAAGTAAAGTTACAAGGTTACACACGAAGACTTGGCCTGTGATCAGTCTAATTGGTTTCACGAGGGAACCAATCAAAGATACTTTCATTTTTCATCTTCAATGCAGAAAAGGGGTGGGGGATGTTGCAAAGGGAGTAGTCCTTGATCCTTTTGTCACTTGGGTGTAGAGAAGTGGGATTTTCCTTTTGATTCAGTTCTAGGAAGTCAGCGTGAATCAATCTTAGGTTCCCTGTCTCCTGACCATATTCTCCTGCATCAAAACTGCCAGGACTGAAAGAAGAAATAGGCAAATCCTAAGTTATAATCAAACATGTCAACACACCTCTCTCAGTGGTTACTGGAATATTTAGAGAAAAATCAGTAAGGATATAAAAAGTCTGGAAGAGCACTATCAACCAAATTGAAATAACTGGCATATATAGAATACCCTACTCAACAATAGAAAAAAATACTCAAGTGCACATAGAACAGTCACCAGGATAGACTATACTTTGGCCCAAAAGTTTAAAATAATTTAAATTATACATTGCATGTTCTCTGATCACAAATAAATCTAAAAATTCAACAACAGAAAGATATTTGGAACATTACCAAATATGCTAAAATTTTAAAATGCACTTATAAATAACACACAGGTTAAAGAAATTTAGTCAAAATTAGCAAATATTTTGAATGAAAATAAACGTGCAACATAGCAAAATTCTGCTACTATTGGAGTACTGCTTGGAGAGAAGTTATAAAATGCTATTTAGAAAAGAGAGGTCTAAAATCAGTTATCCAAGATTCCAACTTTGGAATTTAAAACATAAGGAAAATTAATTCCAAATCCAATAGAAGAAAGGAAATAAAGTTAAGAGCAGAAATCCATGAAATAGAAAATAGAAAGTCAACAGAGAAAAATAAATCAAAAGCTGATTCTTTTAACATGCCAGCAAAATAGATTATTCCCCAAAACCGTAAGAAGACACAAATTACCATTATCAGGAATAAAAGTTGGAAAAGTAATACAGATGCTACAGATATTTAAAGGATAATAAGCGAATATTAAGTATTTTTCTGCTCATTAATTCTATAACATGTAAAGTGTAAAAATTTCTTGAAAGACACAATTCCACAGTCCACTTACGAGGGAATAGTTAACCTAATTAGTTCTATATCTATTTTAAAGTAATTCAATTGGCAGTTAAAAAGCCTTCCCACAAAGAAAACCCACAATTTCATGGCAAATTCTACCAAACATTTAAGGACAATGTAACACCTATTCCACTTAAACTCTTCCAGAAATTAGATGAGGGAGAAGAATTTCCCAACTTATTTGATGAGACCATAATTCCTCTAATATAAAAATTAGACAGGCATGTTGGGGAAAGAAAACTGCAGACGAATATCCTCCCTCAATAGAACTAATCTTTTTAAACAAAATATCAGCAAATAAAATTCGGCAAGGCTCTCAGAGTGGGTTTTGGCTGGAGGTGAGCATGCGCAGATCCTGCAGTGCCCCCGAGCGCCACCGCGCCTGCTGGGCCTGGAGGCAGGATTGAAGTCAGGAGGCGAGCATGCGCAGATTCCGCAGTGCCCCCGAGCGCCACCGCGCCTGCCGGGCCTAGAGGCAGGATTTGAAGCCAGGAGGCGGCTGAGCAGGACCTGAGGGCATTAGCCTCCTCCAACAAGTGGTGGCCTCAGGCAGCAGTCACCTCCATCTCCAGGACACCCCTGGACGTGGTGAAGGTCCGCCTGCGCTCTCAATGCCCTGCTGTGACTGACACCTCGCTCCAGACCCTGGACGTCTCCTAAGCCAAATCGCCCTCCTCCCTCCGAGCCACACAGGGCGGGGCCTCCTGTGCTGCAGTGGTGTCCTGGAGCCCCCGCACCTGTCTCCAAATGGTATCCGCTGTGCCATCAGGACCCGCTTCACTGGCATCATGGGTGCCTTTGTGAAGATTGTGAGGCACCAGGACACCTGGGGACAGCCTCCTGGCTACGCTGGTGATGACCTTGCCAGCCACCACCATCTACTTCACTGGCTTACGACAAAACTCCAGGCCGTCCTGTGTGACAGAGCCCTGATCTCTGATCTCCGCGCACCCTTGGTGGCCGGAGCTTGTGGGAACACAGCTGCAGGCTCAGCACGTAGCCTGCCATGAGCTCGGCACCCGTGTCTGCCTGTGGTGGCTCAGGGCGGCTGGCGCTCCCTGTGGCAGGGTTGGGCCCCACTGCCCTTCAAGATGTGCCCTTCTCAACCCTGCACTGGTCCAACTCTGAGCTGGAGAAGAGCTGGTTGAATGCCAAAGGACTAGAGGTAAGCAGGCCTCAACTTTGTGGCTGGTGGCGTCTCAGGGATGGTGACTGTGGTCCTGACACTACCCTTTGACGTGGTGAAGACTCAATGGCAGGCTGCCCTGGGAGTGGTGGAGGCTGTGATAGTGATGTTCCGCCCATCACATTGACTCCATCAGGCCCAGTGGGGCACCAGGGGACTCTGCAGACCTCCTCTTGAGGATCTCGTAGGCTGCCCTGCCCTGTGCCATCATGATCAGCCTTTATGGGTTCAGCAAAAGCTGCCTCCAGAGGTTCAACCAGGAATGGCCTCTGGGCCATGGAAAGAGGCGAGGAGAGGCGGACCCCATCTCTTCACAGGTAGGGGAGTGGGGGCAGGAGACTGAGCCAAATACCTTTTCCTCAGCACTGAGGGGAGGGTCCTTGATTCACTTTCCTCCCAACTGCCAGCCTCAGGGCCACGTCTGCCCCTCTGGGCCACCCAGGCCTTCCGGAGGATCCTCACTTTCCCACTCCCCAAGTTCAAGACCAAAGCTCTTAGAAAACTATAAATAAAAGATTATTTAAAATTATTAAATTATTTGTATAGATACTTCACCAGAAAAGATATACAGATGTCAAAAAAAAACCAAGTGTAAAAATTATTGGTTATTAGGAGAATGAAATTAAAATCCAAATGACATACTATACAGCCAATCAGACTGGCTAAAATTTAAAAGATGCACAATACCAAGTGCTCTCGAGAATGTGGAACCTGTAAAAACCTTCATATGAATGTGAAGTGGTACAGCCACTTCATAAAACAATTGGCTATTAATTATGAAGTTAAATATATACTTAATATATGACCCAGAAATCACGACGGTATTTACCCAGAGAAATGAAAACATGTATCCACACAATCCATATGATGTAAATGTTATGACTTCTTTATTCATAATTACCAAAAATCATAAGCAACTCAAATATCCACCAACTGGTGAATGAATAGCAATTCAGACAATGGAACAATTCTCAGCTGTTAAAAGGAATGAACTACTGATACTCAAAACATTTATACATCTCAAAACCATTCTAATAAGAGAAATAATTCATAATTGAGCACTTGTATATCGTATGACTCCATTTATAGGAGCTTGCAGAAAGGGCAAACAGAGAAATTATATTAGTAGTTGCCAGTGGTTGCCAGGGAAACAGGTGGTGTGAGAGGATTATCTACAAAGGGGCATGAGGTAACTTTTTGAGAATGGAAACATTCTGTATCTTGATTATGCATGTGGATACTGACTGTATACATTTGTTAAAATTCATCCAACTGTACTCTTAAGGTGAAAATTAGTATATGTAAATGACAAATCAATAAAATATTTCATTTATGGAGATGCTTGAACCTTTATATTAGCATTTTTAGTAACTTTCTAGATTTAACCTTGATATCATATAGGTAAAGGTCTAAGTTTGACAAGAGGGCCTATTTCAGTAGAAAGAGTCTAAGAACTGAGCTTCCTGTCCACATTTTGCTGTGATGTTGAGTAAGCCTTTTAATTTCTCTGAGCTCAAATATAAAGTTCCTTACCTATTTCACAGTCTTTATGAAAACAAATTAATCAATTTATCATTTATTTATTAGATAATTCAACACCTATTTATTCAATGTTTAAAATGTACCAGATACGATGATTGGAAGCAATAGATTAATGAGCTAGATAGGTGTCAAACCTCATGGGTCATGTAATATAATAGAAACTGAGTAATAACATTATTGCATAATATTTTTAGGATAGGGAATACTTGGAATAATGGGAACATATAGCTGATTGTAATCTGGTTTAAGAATCAATGAAACTTTCCTAAATAAATGATTTTTTTTTTTTTCATCCAAGACCTGAAAGACTATTTAACCAGCTGTGGTTTGGGAAGAGGGAAGAGAAAGGAGTGGAACTGACAAATGGGACAAGGGAGTAGACTCAAGCCAAGATGATGGATTCAATAAAATGAATGCAATTCGATTACATGATTAGAGAAAAAAAGAGAGGATAGCTAGAGAAGGAGCAGGGGCCTGAGAAATGACTTATAGAATGATAAAGAACTCATAGATTTTAAAATGCTTTCTTTGTTATAAAACAAATTATCCATATGTATTTTGATCTATTTCTCTGTAATTTTGATTTTTTCTTGTATGAGTATCAAAAAATTTTATTTATTGACAAAATAAGACACATATGTTGTCTAAATGTATTCAGTCAATATTATTTATATAATAGTGAATAATAAGATATTCACAGCTGTGGCAGGTGGGGCCCAACCCTGCCACAGGGAGCGCCAGCCACCCTGAGCCACCACAGGCAGCCACGGGTGCTGAGCTCATGGCAGCACAATTTTATTTATTGACAAACTAAGACACATATGTTGTCTAAGTGTATTCAGTCAATTATTATTTATATATAGTGAATAATAAGATATGGCTTCTGGTCTGGTGGAGTTAGCAATCTATATTTAGATTCATGATCCCTTCTCATATCTTTTTGGATTTTATGGAAATATTTCCTTCTCAAGTGAAGTCTCCTGTTACCACTCCTGCACTTCCTATCACCTCTTTCCCAATATGTTTTTCTTCTTAGCTTTTATCACAATTGAACATAGTATACACTTGACTTGTTTGTTTATTGTTTTCCACCCTACTATAATATGAACTTCATGAGCAGGGAGATATTTATTTGCTGTATTTGTTGACTGCTGTATTCCTAACTTCTACCACATACCCTGGCATAAAACTACATAATCAGTAAATATATATAAAATGGATAAATTAATTACTGTATTGCTTTAATAAAGAAGGAAAAATAATTTTAAGACCTATCTGCTAGAATTCTACTTTTTAAGTTAAAAAAATCCCTTAAGGCTGGGTGCGGTGGCTCACACCTGTAATCCCAGCACTTTGGGAGGCCGAGGTGGGCAGATCATGAGGTCAGGAATCAGAGACCAGCCTGGATAATGTGGTGAAACTCTGTCTCTACTAAAAATACAAAATTTAGCCGGGCGTGGTGGTATGCGCCTGTAGTCCCAGCTATTCAGGAGGCTGAGGCAGAAGAATCACTTAAACCCAGGAGGCAGAGGTTGCAGTGAGCCGAGATCACGCCACTGCATTCCATCCTGGGTGACAGAGCGAGATTCCGTCTCAAAAAGAAAAAGAAAAACAAACAAACAAAAGTGTAAAAATGCACGTCTTTATTCTTAAAAATGGGCAGAGTGTTGAGTAAAATGTAAATTTTCTCAATGTGATTATTATTATTATTAACCTGAATGAAAAAGACAGTCACTCATCATGCCTACAAATAACAAGTGAGGGATATTCGATTTAGTGGAAGAATGCAAAGACCCGCACAGTCATAAAACCAGTATTTGAATTTACACACACACAAGTATATATACATGCATATGTTTTTTGAGACAGCATCTCACTGTATTGTCCAGGCCGGAGTGTTGTGGTGTGATCATGGCTAACTGCCGCCTTGATCTCTTGGGCTTCGGCGGTCCTCCCAGCTCAGCCTCCTGAGTAGCTGAACTGCAGGCGCCTGCCACCACACTGAGCTAGGTTTTTGTTTTTGTTTTTGGTATTTTTGGTAGAGATAGGGTTTTGCCATGTTGCCCAGCCAGGCTGCTCTTGAACTCTCAGACTCAAGCGATCTGCCTGCCTCAGCCTCCCAAAGTGCTGGGATTATAGGCGAGAGCCACTGTACCTGGCCTTATAAAATATTTTTAATAATTATTTACTGAGGGATTTTTTTGGTTATTATTTAGCTCTCAAAACAATATGTAGGGAACATCCTGTTTTGAAAAGGATAGTTTGACTTGACTCTATAAAAGAATCAGTTTCGTGTGATCAGTTCTTTGAGCATAAACAATTATATAAACGGTATGGATACCTAGGATTAAAATTTGAAAATGAAAACTCAGAAGACATCATTATTGCCTTTAATCTCTTTGTGATACAGTAATTTCATCTCTTTTAATGTCTTTATTAAATTGGTAAATTGGAACTATAGAATATTATATTGACAGACAAATTGAAAAACTCATTCTTAGCTACCCATATGATGTAATAGGAGATACTTAATAAGTTCTTTTTGTTGTTGTTGTTGAGATGGAGTCTCACTCTGTCACCCAGGATGGAGTGCAGTGGCACGATCTCGGCTCACTGCAACTTCCGCCTCCGGGATTCAAGCGATTCTCCTGCCTCAGTCTCCCGAATAGCTGGGACTACAGGCACGTGACACCATGCCCGGCTAATTTTTGTATTTTTAGTAGAGACAGGGTTTCACTATGTTGGCCAGGCTAGTCTCAAACTCCTGATTTAGTGATCTGCCCACCTCCACCTCCCAGAGTTCTGGGATTACAGGAGTGAGCCACAGTGCCTGGCCCTTAATAAGTTCTTATTTTGTAAAACATGACATCATGTGGTTATTAATTGTTATTGTCATTTTTTGAGAGCCAAAATGTTTAAATTCTTGATATTGATTTATAGTTGTATATTTTTGATTAATTACAATATAAATTGTGATTTTATGCAATTATTGTGATGAGGATCAATCTTTGTTTCACTTTATTTCTCGGAAGAGAATTACAAGAAGATATCTCATGTGGAATATGCACTTGTCACTCCTAATTCACTGAGATACAGTAGACCCGAATGGTCTAAAGGAGAAGGTATAAATTTGGATATGTTTTAGGCTTTCTAAGATCTTTATTTTGGAGTTTCTGTTCACATAACTCTTGTCAAAAGAATGTATTATTCGACTCCTTGTTTGATTTGAGAAGTCCTCTGATGTTTCTCTCCAAAGTTTAGTTTTGGAAGATTGTGAGAAGAGGAAAGTAAGAGTGAAAGCAATAGTGTTATGTGACTTGATCTTCATTTCAAATTCTCTTCTCCTCTGACTAGTTTCTTTTCCAGTCAGCCTTATTACCTATTCACATACTGATTGCCAAATAAGCTCCATGAGGCTAGATACATTTTTTCCTATTTGGTTCACTAAAATGTCATTATCACTTGGAATAGTGTCTGTCATGCCACTGATGCTCAATGGGTATTTTTGAATGAATCATTCATTCATTCATTCATTCATTCAATGAAGGTTTCTTGAAGGGGGCCATATGTTAAACATTACAATAGATACTAATGTTGCATAGCTAAAAGAGAGAAATACCATCCTTAAGGGTCTCATAGTCCAGTTAGAAAGACAGAGTATATAGATTTGGACACATGCTATCTGGAATAAAAGTGGAGTTATGGAAGGTCAAAGAAGGGGATTCTTTCAACACTTGGTTCAGAAATGAAAGTGGATTAAGCAGAAAAATTTTTTTGATTAGGATAACTCTGATGGGGATGGAGATAAAGGAATGTTCCAGGTGAAGAGATTGCACCGACATGGGGGAGTGGCCAGCAGTGGCCCGCAGGGTTGTGAATGATTACAGAATCCAAGCTTTCATAAGTAATACAGGAGAGAAATCAATATGCAAAGTACAATTGTGATCTTGGGTATAGAAAGGAAAGAATTTTGGTAGAGAGGCACTAACGAGGTAGAATCATTGAGATTTGGTCAATTGGGCTAGATGCAGTGGCTCATGCCTGTCATCTAACCACTTTAGGAGGCTGAGGCAGTAGGATCACTTGAGTCCAGGACTTTGAGACCAGCCTGGGCAACATAGTGGGACCCGCATCTCTACAAAAAATACAAAAATCAGCCAGGCATGGGGGCATGCACCTGTAGTCCCAGCTACTCTGGAGGCTGAGGTGGGAGGCTCACTTGAGTCTGAGAGGTTGAGCTTCAGTGAGCTGAGATCATGCCACTGTCCTCCAGCCTGTGTGACTGAGTGAGACCCCATCTCTAAGGGGAAAAAAAAAGATTTGGTCAATTGTAAGATGATGGGAATAAACAGCCAGATATCAATGTTGATTTGTGGGCTTTTGCATTGGAAAACTTGAATCATAGTCCCACTCAGCAAGATGTGAAAAGAAGGCAGAGGGTCATGATAGCAGGAGGATGGTAAAGTAAGGAGTTCAACTTTGGACGGTGAGTTTTCAATGCATGTGGAGAATTCTTGTGAGATTTTTTTTTTTTTAACATCAGATACATGAGTATGCAGATTAGGAAAGTGATCATGTTTGGCTATATAAATTTGGGTGTCCATTATGATGTAAGTGGCAGATGAAGCCATGACAATAAATGAGATCATTCACTGAGATTGTACAAATTAGTAACAGAGAAAGGGCCAAAGACAGATTCTGGATAAAAATTATTTGAAGATTAAACAATAACAACAACAACAGCAGCAACTAAAACCAATTAGGAAATTAATGTAAAACATGAGAAATCTATGAGCATTGTGATGGAATGTAAGAGAGGAATATTCCTTTCTCTCTCCACTCAGATGCACATTTTTCTAGTTTCATTAAATGGACTGTCTCCCACCTAACCCTCTCTTACTTTTGTGTTTTGCCTTCTATGAGAATTGAGATAATATTAAGCTATTCTGTCCTTTCAACTGTTGAGAGGAACTCACTTTTAACACAGTACAGAGCTGTTGTTTACTTTATGAGCATATTTTCGACTTATTTTTATTAATGGTTGTAGACAAGGATAGGATTTTAAAATATTAATGACCAGTATGACATAGGCTCAACCAACCTGAAAATATGCCAGTCTGTAAACGTTGGTTGTGTCCCTGCCATCTATAAAACATTTCAAAAAGTTTCTTCTGGAGTAAGTTTTGATAAATTAAATACTTCTTGGAATTTAATCTAAGTTTTCAAATGAATTATATTTTATTTAAAATTACAGTCCTTCACACTCTGTATTCCTCTTTCCTGAGTTATTTCTTATAGAATTTACCTTCCTCTAATGAACTATATATTTTTAAACATATTAAAAATAACCCTGTGTACAGTCTGGTGACTGGCTTTTTTTTAACTTAAAATGTGATTTATTTATACAAATTTGTGTATTCTTACTTTTGAATTAATATAGAGTCTCTACACTCTGTGTGGAAAATAGTGGTTTATATATATAATATAGCAATTATAAAGTATTCCTAAATAATATAACTAAATATATCAATATTTCAAGTTATTTTTAAAAGAACTGTGGGCACCTGAACAGTTTTGAAGAACTCAAATAACTAATTACAAATTATAACTTTTTGTCTTCTTGAAGTAGTCAATAGGGGAAATGCTCTGGTTTTTAGAAAATGAGACATGAGAATAGTAAAAATAATAATAGTAATTGTATTTTAGAAAAATTTAGGGTCACATATCTACCTAGGCTTGGAGCTATGGATTCTGTTGTTTGCAGTAGTATATGATATTCCTCTCTGCTTAGGTCTCAGCAATTTTCTGGGCAAAACGTAATTTCAGTTATCTTGGAGTTATCATTGTGGTTATCTGCAGCCTGAATGCATTTGTAGAATGAATGTCCTCTGAACATTATTTAACACGAAATTACAAAGTTCTTGTTATATGCAAGGTCCTAAGCACCTTATAAATATTAGCTTATTTAGTTCGTGAAACTAATCTATGAGTTAGATTTTGTCATTATTTCACAAATGAAGAAACACAGATATAAAGAATTTAAGTAACTTATTTGCCTAAGCTAACTCACAAAGCTTAGTGGCAAAGTCAAGGGTCAAACCTAGGCAGTTTGGTTCTGGAATCCATGCTCTGAAGTCATTGACCTCAAATAGAGGTGTTTCCAGAGTCTGAGGTCTGGGTCAGCAAGCCTGAGGGTTGGCAGGGATGTGGGGTGCTACTTGTGCCCCCAATTATCTGGAAAATTGCGTATTTTTCCTCATACATACATACCTTGCCTTTGCCCCTGGATTTTCCTCTCTGGGGTAATGACCATTCCTGTAGTTATCTCAATATGCTAATTAGTGCTGGGAACATTTATCTTCTGTGAACCATCATTAAAGAACAGGTTGGAAAGGCCTCACAGAAATGAAGGTTTTAATTCTTATCAACAAATACAAAAAAATCACTGAACATAGTAGGAATTAAGGTATATGTATATTTCTGAATTTCCATCTTGCCCTGAGAGTACTAATGTCCTGAATGTAAGAATGTTGAAATTTTGTCATTGTCTTTTAAGAAACCTATGAGAACTTCAGAAGTATAATTGAAACTGCATCCCAATGTTTCGTTTAAGAGAAAAACAAATGCTCCTTAATAAGATTTTTCTAATCTCCAGTAAAGAAGGAATTAGCTATTTCAGTGGAGATTTTAAGAGCAGCGTGGAAGAGACTGGCTTGCTACTCAACAAAACGTTAGGAATTTTGCAGAATTTAAGGGTCCAACATATGGACATCCTACTTCTCTTACAAAGCACCTGTTTCTCTTAGAAATAGTGCCTTCACTTTAAGTTGTCATCACTAGAAATTGGAGGTAGTGTAGCACAATATGATTTAGAGCCAGATGGAACTGGATTTTGATATTTTCAAGCAATAATTAGCTATGCGATACTAGACCAATTCCCTAATTATCAGTAAGATAAAAAATCTCAGTTGTTGGGTCTAAATCATATTATATAAGTAAGGCCATTACCATATGGTAGGCATTCAATTTTGGTATGTGGGGGGTTACTATTAATTGTCCCCATAGATAGGAAGTATTTTCTAAATAACATTTTTTTTTCTAAGTACACATTTTTCTTCCTCAGGTTTGGAGCAGCAGATCTTACCATCATGACAACTGCAGACTGGTCAGTTTCTCAGTTTGTTCCTGAGTGAGTCATCCAGTTAACTAAACATATTTACTGAATGTATACTTTGAGACATTGTACTAAAGGAAGACCAGTCAGTAGACTTTTACGGCTGTGACTTGGGTAGCATGATGAAGTCAGGAGAGAAGATCAGGTATGCCTTCACATTTCTACTGGGTTGTTTTCTTCAGAGGATTTTTCTAGGACCTGAAATATGCTTTCCATTTCTTCCTTTCTATATTTCACAAAGATATCCTTTTGCTCTAGTCTGGCATTTCTCCCTTAGCATTTGAATTGGATCTTGCCTAGCTCCCAATTGACTGTGCTATATAGTATTTTCCAGCTGTTCACTTATTTTCCCAAAGGTGTTCTCTGTTCCTACATCCTTTCTTTGAATAATGGCCTGGGAAGGGATCCTAATAGTCATCTCTCTTACTTTTAAACTCAGTAGCTTTTATGTTTGGTGGTTCTCTTTTCTACAGTAAAATCATACAATTTAGTAGTTCTAAACAAGGGAAATGCCATGCATATTGTAAGCAATTTTAGAAAAGACAAAATTGATGATGTTAAGAAGTAATGGTTATTTTGAAAATAAATGAGAATATTCCACCCTGCCCCCACTACTTTACTACACCATGAAGTAATCTTTAAGGCAGTAGCACCAATAATTTCAAAATTAGAGGCAAACACTTCTAATAGCTGGTAGGTTTTCTATAAACAAAATACCTATGTAGGCTGAGTGGGTCATAATATCTATTTAATGACAGTACTAATTCATTCAGTAATTTTATTTAATCTGTATATGTATGTTTTTTAGTCAAAAACTCTTTGCTCAGATAACAACTCTTTGATTGAAGGATTGCAACACTTTCTCTGTAATTCATATATTCTTCTGGACAGAGTTGCAAGCAGTATCTTCTGGACGTATTGTTGCAGTAATATCAGGAAATATGTATTTCATTCTTTTGTAAATATCAGGATTATTTGCAACTAAGTGTAAGTATTCTACAGAAACATTCCTCATGTTTAATTTTTTCTAAATGTTTTGTTTTTTCTTTCCCAAGGCAAGGGTGAAGGGAAAATCTGATGAGATGATCACAGTCTGACATTAGAGAAATATTCTCATTTCCAAGCCTTTCTCTGGATTTGGGAAAAATATCCACAAATTCAAAGTAGAAAGTCTTTAGTAAACAGTCAAGGAGAACTGTGTTTTATTTCTATCTAACATTCCATTTTCTTTGAGAATCAGACACATTTACTCCTTCAATTAAATAGAAGTAGTGTTTAGCTGTTCCTTCATTTTGATTTTAACATACTTGAGATCGCCTGTTTATTTTCTATTGGCTAAAAATATCTTTTTCTTTGACTATTGGAATTAGTTCCTCCTGCACATTCCTAGATCACTTTTTTCCCTTTCTACTTTTTCATGACCAATCAGGGTATAGAGTCTCTCATCTTTTGTTCAATCCAGCACATAATGATTGGTTGTTGCTTAATACATTTAAAAAATGTATCTATGTAGACGTTAATGGCCTTTTCTAGACTTGAAAATATAGAGAAGGTACCTAGACATTTGCAGTTTCAATGGCTAACCCCATGATCTAAATCAGATACGTGCTATATTGTATTTATCTTTAGGTCTTTACTATCCAGCAATGGGCATGCTAAATCACACACAAGTAAGTACATACCGCAAGGAGATAATTTGAAAAACATTTGTATTGGACTCAGTGTAAAGTATTTTTTTCCATTTTTAAAGCATCTGATCCATGAAATTATAGGTTTTTAGAACTATAAAGAGTATTGCAGATCAGATGGTTCAAGTGTTTTGTTTTTCAGATGCTAAATAAATTAAGAAACTCATGCACCTGTTGATGGCAGCAATAAACTCAGAATTAGGTCTTCTATTTCTAATTTGGTCCTCTTCATACTATGCTGCTATTTGGAATGTTTTTTTCCTTGCTGTATTAAATGTTTGCTCTCAGATATGCACTGTATGCTCCAAGTTTGCAGTTAACTCACATGAGATATGCTGTTTCATGCCTCTATATTTGTATATGCTATATCTTTTGTCTGGATTACTCTTTACTCTTCATCTGGTTAAACCCTACTCATTAATTTTCAGATAGAGCATTAATTTATTTATTCATGCATTCATTTATTTAATCTTTCATAAACCATGTGTCAGGTTCTGTGTAGTGACTGGATACATAATGAACGAAAAGGTTGATGTGGTTTCTTCTCACAAAGTTTGTGTATCTTCTTTACAATTCAGCTGAAAGGTTACCACATCCAAATAGCTTTCCCTTGTGTGTTAGGGTTCTCTAGAGAAACAGACCAGGAGAATACACAAATACACACACGTGTGTATGTATATAAGTATATATACACAAAATATTTTTATATAAATGTATATAAAACATTTACATTTACACATATGTATACATGTGTGTATAAATGTATATATTTATATGTATCAAATAATTTTATGTATAACATAGAAATTATGCCCATCTCTCTATATATTTGTATATATAGACCAGTAAATTCACACACACGTATATATATAGATGACACACACATGTAAATATGTGTACAAATATATACAAACATCTTTATACATATATAGTGTGTGTATAAATGTATATACATACACACATAAAAATAAATATATATATAATTACATATTGATTTCTTTATTATGGGAATTGGCTTACTTGACTGTGGAAGCTGAGAAGTTCCACAATGTACCATCTGCAAGCTGGAGACTGAGGAAAGCAGGTGGTGTAATTCAGTACCAGTCTGAAGGCCTGAGAACCAGGTGAACTGATAACATAACTCTCAGTCAGAGTCTGAATGCCGGAGAATCTGTAGGGAGGTGTGTGGGGATGGGGACTACTGGTATAAGTCCCAAATTCTGAAGGCCCGAGGCCAGGAGCTTTGATATTCAAGGGCAAGAGAAAATAGAAATGTGTCCCAGCTCAAGAAGAGAGAATCTACCCTGCGTTTGCGTTTCATTCTATCTGGAACCTCAGTGGATTGTATGATGCCTACCCACATTGCTGAGGCCAGATCTTCTGTACTCTGCCTAATATGTTCAAGTTCTAATCCAAATGCTAATCTCCTATGGAAACACCCTCACAAACACATCCAGAAATAATGTTTTACCAGCTACCTGGGCATCTCTTATTCCACTAAAATTGCCACGTACAATTAACCATCAAACCCAGCAAGTTCTTTCCCCCTTTGTCTGAATTAGAAACCACTCTTCGTTACTCCATGATGTGGCATTTCTTCAGTGTGAAGTCCCTGAGGACAGGAATAGACATTTTTTTTTTGTCTATCCCAGGTCCTGGAGTTATGGTGGTGCTTTAGAAATGTTTGTTGAATGAATAAAGAAATAGAGAAATAGCTAAATATGTAAGTCTCTTCTTGACTATAGTAGTTTACATACTGAAATCATTTTTTATATTTTCCTATTGGACTCCGTTTTTTTCTCCTTTCTTAACAGGGCACTACAGGGCTCAAATACAAACAACAGCAACTGTGTGTATACCACAACAACCAAAGTAGCTACCACTCTCTGCACCAAGAAATTTTTCTTTATTTGTGAGAGGAATTATACTGATTCTGATCTCAAACTGGGTAAAGATAAATGAAATAATGAACAGTCTGCTGTGCCTAGTGCAGGTAAATATTTCTTGTCTTTGCTCCATTTATGAGACTAATTGCATGTGTAAGAGAGCTTGTAATTTGACGTCAACATTTTTAGTGTCTTAGAGTTTCAACTGCATGGGAAGGAGATTGATGAAACACTTTTATTTTTAATTTATTTTTATTTTTTAGAAAGCATCTCACTCTGTCACCTAGGCTGGAGTAGAGTGGTGTGATTTGGGTTCACTGTAGCCTCGACCTCCAGGTTCAAGAGATCTTCCCACCTCAGCCTCCTGAGTAGCTGGGATTACAGGCATGTGCCACCACACCCGGATAAGTTTTGTATTTTTTGTGGAGACAGGATTTCACCATGTTGCCCAGGCTGGTCTCAAACTCCTGAGCACAAATGATCCACCTGCTTCAGCCTCCCAGAGTGCTGGGATTACAGGCATGAGCCATGGTGCCTGGCTGCTTCTTTGATTTTTTATTCAAGTTTCAAACAAATTTTATTTGGATGGAAAAGTAAATGCTATAATTCAGAAATTTTTAATGGTATTCCTTCTTCCTCTATTGTAGTTGGAGTTCTTTGCAACACATCATGTTTCCTATATACCTTGTGAAGAAAAGGCCAATATATTTAAGTTTTTAAAAGTGATATTCAGGGGATGTGCATTCTGAAACCAAGATGGCCCATGACATAACTACTTCCACATACTTTTCTTTGAGAAGTGTATTAAGTGCCTGCAGATGGAATGAGCCTAATTTCTGTTATTCCTATTTGATCACTTGCAGAGTTTAAACATTTTCACAAATAATACAAATGTTAGTAGTTGAAAAATAAAATAATATAGATACATATTGAATAAAAAATGACTCTACAACCCCTTCTAATTTCCCTCCTGTCTCCAGTGTAAGCTGTTGATAATTTTGCTTGTATCTTTTCCATATTATTTTCCCCAGCATTTGCTACATATAATGCTACATTAACCTTTTTTATGCTTTTATCTTGGTGAATGTGTTTGAATGCTTCTATAAGGTAGAAATCTAGAAGAGAAATTCCTATGCCAAAAAAAATGCACTTCTATAATAGTGGATGATATAAATAAATATTTATCTTCTATAAATGCCGCCAATTATTAGTCACACCTATTTCCTCAAACCCTACCTAATATTTGATATTATCGATTTAAGTAGGCACAGATGTCCTTTTATTATTGTTTTAATTAATACTTTCAGTATTACCTGGTAGACAGAGTATCTTTTCTGTTATTTGTTAGTCATACGCTCTTCTGTGATTGGCTGTTTTCTATATTCATGATTTTTCTACTTGCTTGCTTTTCTCCTTTATGTGATTATAGAAAATAATTTGTCTTTTATTATTTTTGTTAAATTTCAGCTTTTATTTTAATAAAGGTGGTACATATGTAGGATTATTACATAGGTATATTGGACCCAGGTAGACAGAATAGTAGCTAATAGGTTGTTTTTTAACCCACACCCCCCTTCTTTACTCCCCCTCTAGTATTCCACAGTGTTTATTATTCTTATGTTTATGTCTATATGTGCTCAATGTTTAGCTCTCACTTATAAGTGAGAACATGCGGTATTTGGTTTTCTCTTTCTGTGTTAATTTGCTTAGGATTATGGCCTCCAGCTCCGTCCATGTTACTGCAGAGGACATGATTTCATTCCTTTTTATGGCTGCATAGTATTACATGGTGTATATTTACCACACTTTTTTTTTTTTCATTTCACCGTTGATGGGCACCTACGTTCATTTCATGTGTTTGCTGTTGTGAATAATATGGCAATGAATGTATGAGTGTGTGTCTTTTTGGTACAAGGATTCATATTCCTTAGGGTGTATACCCAGTAATAGGATAGATGAGTCAAATGGTAGTTCTGTTTTAAGTTCTTTGAGAAATCTCCAAACTGCTTTCCACAGAAGCTGAACTAATTTACATTCCCACCAACAATGTGTAAGCACTTCCTTTTCTTCATAGCCTAGCCAGCATCTCTTGTTTCTTGACTTTTTAATAATAGCCTTTCTGAATTATGTGACGTGGTATCTGTGGTTTTGATCTGCGTCTCTCTGAAGATTAGTGATGTGAGCATGTTTTCATATGTTCACTGGTTACATATATGTCTTCTTTTGAGAAGTACCTTTTCACATCTTTGGCCCACTATTTAGTGGGGTTATATGGTTTTTTGCTTATTGTTTTAAGTTCCTTATAGATTCTGGATATTAGATCCATGTTGGATGCATGGTGTGTAAATATATTCTCCCACTCTGTAGGTCATCTGTTTACCCTTTTGATGGTTTTCTTTGCCATGATCATTAGTTTGGTTAGGTTCCATTTGTCAGTTTTTGCTTTTGTTGCAACTGCTTTTGGGGACTTCACCATAAATTCTCTGCCAAGACCAATGTTGACAAGGTATTTCCTAGGGTTTCTTCTAGGATTTTTATAGCTTGGGATCTTATGTTTAAATCTTTAATCCATCTTGACTTAATTTTTCTGTATGGTGAAAGATAAAGGTCTAGTTTCATTCTTCTTCATATAGCTAGCCAGTTATCCCAGCACCGTTTATTGAATAAGGAGTCCTTTCCTATTGTTTGGTTCCATCAGCCTCATCAAAGATCAGAGGGCAATAGATGTGTGGCTTTATTTCTGAGTTTTCAATTCTGTCATTTGGTCTATATGTTTGTTTTTGTACTAGTACCATGCTGTTTTAGTTACTGTAGCCTTATAGTATCATTTGAAGTTGGATAATGTCTGTGGATTTGTTCTTTTTGCTTAGAATTGCTTTGGCTATTCAGGCTATTTTTTTTGTTCTACATAAATTATAGAATTGTTTTTTCTGATTCTGTGGACAATGATGTTGGTAGTTTGACAGGCATAATGTTGAGTCTATAAATTGCTTTGGGCTATAAATTATTCAGGCTAATTTTTGGCTCCACGTAATCATAGAATTGTTTTTTCTAATTCTGTGGACAATGATGTTGGTAGTTTGATAGGCATAATGTTGAATCTATAAATTACTTTGGGCAGTATGACAATTTTAATGATATTGATTCTTCCAATCCATGAGCATGAGATGCTTTTCTAATTAAGTGTGTCATCTCTGATTCTTTTTTAGCAGTTCTTTGTAGTTCTCCTTGTAAAGATCTTTCATGTCCTTAATTAGCTGTATTCCTAGGTATTGTATTTTCTCTGTGGCTATTATAAATGGGATTGTTTTCTTGATTTGACTCTTAGCCTAGATGTTATTGGTGTATAGAAGTGTGCTGATTTTTGTACATTAGTTTTGTGTCCTGAAGCTTTGGTAAAATCATTTATCAGTTGTAGTAGCTTTCAGCAGAGTCTTTAGGGTTTTCAAAATATAGAATCATATTATCAATGAAAGGAGATAGTTTGACTTATTTTCCTATTTGGGTGCCTTTTATTTCTTTCTCTTGTCTGATTGCTAGACTAGGACTCTCAGTATTATGTTTAATAGGAGTGCTAAGAGTGGGCATCCTTGTCTTGTACTAATTCTCAAAGGAAATGCTTCTAGGTTTTTTCCATTCAGTATTAAGTCGGTTATGGGTTTGTCATAGATGGCTTATATTATTTTGATGTATATTCCTGTGTGCCTAGTCTACTGAAAGTTTTTTATCATAAAGGGATGCTGGATTTTGTTGAAAAGTTTTCTGTGTCAATTGAGATGATCATATGGTTTTTGCTTTTAATTCTTTTTATGTGGTGAATCACATTTATTGATTTGCCTATGGTGAGCCAACTTTGCATCCCAGGAATAAAGCCCACTTGATAGTGCTGAATTAACTTTTTGATGTGTTGCTAGATTTGGTTTGCTAGTATTTTGTTGAGGATTTTTTTACGTCTATGTCCTTCAGCCCGAAGAAAGCCTGAAGCTTTCTTTTTTCATTGTGTCTCTGCCAGATCTTGGTATTAGGGTGATTCTGGCTTTATAAAATGAGTTAGGGAGAAGCCCCTTGATACGGTTTGGCCCTGTCCCCACCCAAATCTCATCTTGAATTGTAGCTCCCACAATTCCCATGTGTCACTGGAGGAACCTGGTAGGAGGTAACTGCATAATAGGGGCAAATCTTTCCTGTGCTGTTCTTGTGATAGTGAATAAGTCTCATGAGATCTGATGGTTTTATAAAGGAGAGTTTCCCTGCACAAATTCTTTCTTGTCTGCTGCCATGTAAGACATGCCTTTTGCCTTTTGCCTTTCGCCATGATTTTGAGGCCTCGCCAGCCACATGGAACTGTGAGTTCATTAAACCTCTTTTTCTTTATAAATTACCCAATCACTGTATGTCTTTATCAGCAGCCTGAAAACAGACTAATATAGTAAATTGGTACCAGTAGAGTGAGGTGCTGCTGTAAAGATACCCGAACATGTGGAAGCAACTTTGCAACTGTGTAACAGGCAGAGGTTTTTAAGTTTGGAGAGCTCAGAAGAAAACAGGAAAATGTAGGAAAGTTTAGAATTTCCTAGAGACTTGTTGAATGGCTTTGACCAAAATGCTGACAATGATATGGACAATGACATCCAGGCTTAGGTGGTCTCAGATAGAGATGAGAAACTTGTTGGGAACTAGGGTAAAGGTGATTCTTGATATGTTTTAGCAAAGAGACTGGTGTCATTTTGCCCCTGCCCTAGAGTTTGTGGAATTTTAAACTTGAGGGAGATGACTTCGGGTATCTGGCAGAAGAGATTTCTAAGCAGCAAAGCATTCAAGAGGTGATTTGGGTGCTGTTAAAAACATTCAGTTTTAAAAGGAAAACAGAGCATAAAAGTTCAGAATATTTGCAACCCGACAATACAAAAGAAAAGAAAAACCCATTTTTCAAGGAGAAATTCTGCCTGCTGCAGAAGTTTGCACAAGTAACAAGAAGCTAAATGTTGATCAACAAGACAATGGGGAAAATGTCTCCAGGGCATATCAGAGACCTTTGCAGCAGCCCCTTCCATTATAGGCCTGGAGGCCCAGGAGGAAAAAGTGGTTTCATGGGCTGGGCCCAGGACCCCCCTGCGGTGTGCAGCCTAGAGTCTTGGTGCCCTGTGTCCCAGCTGCTCCAGCCGTGGCTGAAAGGGGCCAAGGTACAGCTTAGGCCATGGCTTTAGATGGTGCAAACCCCAAGTGTTGGCAGCTTTCTACATAGTGTTGAGTCTGTGGGTGCATAGAAGTCAGAATTAAGGTTTGGGAACCTCCACCTAGATTTCAGAGGATCTATAGAGACACCTGGATGTCAAAGCAGAAGTTTGCTGTAGGGGGGTGACCCTCATGGAGAGCCTTTGCTAGGGCAGTGTGGAAGGGAAATGTGGGATTGAAGCCCCCACACAGAGTCTCCACTGGGGCACTGCCTAGTGGAGCTGTGAGAAGAGGGCCACTATCCTCCAGACCCCAGAATGGTAGATCCACCAATGGCTTGCATGATGTGCCTGGAAAAGCTGCAGACACCCAATGCCAGCCTGTGAAAGCAGGAGGGGGTCTATACCCTGCAAAGTCACAGGGGTGGAGCTGCCTAAGACCATGGAAACCCACCTCTTGCATCAGTGTGACCTGGATGTAAGATGTGGCATCAAAGGAGATAATTTTGGAGCTTTAAGATTTGACTGACTCACTGGATTGCAGACTTGTATGGGGCCTGCAGCCCCTTTCTTTTTCCCAGTTTCCCCCATTTGGAACAGCTGTATTTACCAAATGCCTGTATCCCCATTGTATCTAGGAAGTAACTAACTTGCTTTTGATTTTTCAGGCTTATAGGTGGAAGGAACTTGCTTTCTCCTGGATGAGACTTTGTACTATGAACTTCCGCGTTAATGCTGAAATGAGTTAAGACTTTGCTGAACTGCTGGGAAGGCGTGATTGGTTTTGAAATGTGAGTATATGAGATTTGGGAGGGACCAGGATGGTATGATATGCTTTGGCTGTGTCACCACCCAAATTTCATCTCGATTTGTAGCTCCCACAATTCCCGTAAGTCATGGGAGGGACCTCATGGGAAGTGTTTGAATCATGGGGGCAGGTCTTTCCTGGGCTGTTCTTGTGATAGTGAATGAATCTCACAAGATCGGATGGTTTTATTAAGGGGAAGTTTCCCTGCACAAATTCTCTCTTGCATGCCACCATGTAAGATGTGCCTTTCATCTTTTGCCATGATTGTGAGGCCTCCTCAGCTACATGGAACTGAATCCATTAAACCTCCTTTTCTTTATACATTACCCTATCTCAGGTATGTCCTTATCAGCAATGTGAAAATGGACTAATGCACCTCTCCTCCTTGATTTTTTGTAATAGTTTCAGGAGGATTGGTACCAGTTGTTTTTGTACATCTGGTAGAATTTGACTCTGAATCCATCTGGTCCAGGGCTTTTTTTGGTTGGTATGTTTTTTTTTATCATGGATTCAATTTCAGAGCCCAACACTACTCTACTTAGGATTTCCAATCTCTTTCTGATTCAATCTTGGGAGATTGTTTATTTCCAGGAATTTATGCATTTCCTCTAGATTTTCTAATTTGTGTGCATAAAGTTGTTTATAGTATTCTCTGAGGGTCTTTTGTATTTCTGTGGAACCAGTTGTAATGTCATCTTTGTCATTTCTGATTGTACTTATTTGGATCTTCCCTTTTTTTCCTTTGTTAATTTAGCTAGCAATCTATCAATCTTGTTTATTTTTTCAAGAAAACCCAACTTGGTTTCATTGATCCTTTGTGTATATTTTTGCATCACAATTTCATAAAGTTTTTCACTAATTTAGGTTACTTGTTTTCTTTTGCTTGCTTTGGGATTGGTTTGTTCTCTTTTTTCCTCTGGTTTCTTTAGGTCTAAAGTTAGACTTTTAATTTCAGATCTTTCTAACGTTTTGTTGTTTTGGTTATTAATTGTGGATAGTTTGTAAATATTTTCTCCCATTTTGTGGGTTGCCTTTTCACTTTGGTGATTGTTTCCTTTGCTGTGCAGAAGTTTTTTTAATGTGATGTGATCCTATTAGTTCATTTTTGTTTTGATTGCCTGTGCTTTTGGGGTATTACTCAATAAATCTTTCCCCAGTCTAATGTCATGGAGAGTTTCCCCAATTTTTTTGGAGCAATTTCCTAGTTTGAGGTCTTAGATTTAAGTGTTTAATTCATTTTGATTTTATTTTTGTATATGGCAAGAGATAGGGGCCTAAATTCATTCTTCTGTATGTGGATATCCAGTTTCCCCAGCACCACTTATTGAAGAGAGTGTCTTCTCTCCAGTGTATGTTCTTGGCACCTTTGTTGAAAATGAGTTCACTGTGTAAGTGTGGGGATTTATTTCTGGGTTCTCTATTCTGTTCCATTGGCCTATGTGTCTTTTTTTATGCCAGTACTATGTCATTTTGGTTACTCTGTAGTATAATGTGAAGTCAGGTAATGTGATTCTTCCAGTTTTGTTCTTGTTTGCTTAGAATACTTTTGGCTACTCTAGGTCTTTGTAGCTCCATATAAATTTTAGAATTTTTTTTTCTATTTCTGTGAAGAATGTCATTGATTTTTTAATAGGGATTGCATTGAATCTGTAGATTGCTTTGGGGAATATAGACATTTTAACAACATTGAATGTTCCAATCCATGCACATGAAGTATCTTTCCATTTTTTGGTGTCCTCTTCAATTTCTTGCATCAATGTTTTATTGTTTTAATAGTTTTTGTTGTAGAGATCTATTACTTCTTTAATTCCTGGTACTTTATTTTATTTGTAGCTTTTGTAAATGGGATTAATTTCGTGATTTCCATTTCAAATTGTTCACTGTTGGCATGTAGAAATACTACTGATTTTTGTTTGTTCATTTTGTATCCTGTAACTTTACATTTGTTTATCAGTTCTAAGAGATTTTTTGCTTGGAGTCCTTTGTTTTTTCCAAATATGAGATTATATCATCTGCAAAAAAGGATGATTTTACTTCTTCCTTTCCAATTTGAATAACCTCTATTTATATCTCTTGTCTTATTGCTCTAGGTGAGGCTTCCAATATTATGTTGAATAATAGTGGTGAGAAAGTGAGTACCCTTGTTGTTTTACAGAACTTAGAGGAAAGGTTTTTAGTTTTTCCCTGTTCAGTATGATACTAGCTATGAGACTATTATATATGGGATTTACTATGTTGAGGTATGTTCCTTCTATACCTAGTTTTTTACAGTTTTTATCATGAAGGAAGTTAAACTTTATCAGGTGATTTTTCAACATCAGTTGAAATGAACATACGGTTTTTCTTCTTTATTCTGCTGATATGATTTATCACATTGATTGATTTGCATAAGTTGTACAATCCTTGAATCCCTGGGATAAATTCCACTTGGTCATGATGGCTAATCTTTTTAATGTGTTGTTGAATTCAATTTGCTCATGTTTTGTTGAGGATTTTTGCATCAATATTCATAGGTGAGATTGATCTGTAGTTTTTTTTTTTTATATGTCTTTGGTTTTGGTATCAGGGTAATACTGGCCTTATAAAATGAGTTTGGCAGTATCATCTCTTCTGTCTTTCAGAATAGTGTCAGTATAATTGGTATTAATTCTTCTTTAAATGTTTGGTAAAATTCAGTGTGAAGTCATAGGGTCTTGAACTTTTGTGCTAGTAGAATTTTTGTTATGGTTTTGATCTTGTTGCTTGTTATTGGTCTGTTCAGGTTTTGAATTTCTTCATTGTTCAATCTTGGTAGGTTGTATATGTTTGGGAATTTATTCATTTCTTCTAGACTTTCTAGTTTATTAGCACATAATTGCTCATAATAGCCACTGATGAGTCATTGAATTTCTGCAGTATCACTTGCAATGTCTCCTTTTTCATCTCTGATTTTGGTCTTCTCTCTTATTTTCTTGGTTAATCTGGCTAAAATTTGTCAGTTTTATATTTTAAGAATCAACTTTTCATTTTATTGATGTTTTATGTTGTTTTATTCATTTCAATTTATCTTGGCTCTGATCTTTATTATTTCTTTTCTTCCACTAATTTTGGGTTTAGATGGCTCTTATCTTTGTAGTTCTTTAAAATGCATTGTTAGGTTGTTTATTTGAAGTTTTCTCTCCTTTTTGATGTAGGCACTTTTAACTCTAAACTTTTCTCCTTGTACTGCTTTCATTGTATCCCATAGGTTTTGGTATATCATGTTTTTATTATCATTTATTTCAATAAATTTTTCAATTTCGTTTTTACTTTCTACATTGACCCACTGGTCTTCCAGGAGTATATTGTATCATTTCCATGTGTTTTTTAGTTTCCAAAATGCTTCATTATTGATTGCTCATTTTATTCTGTTGTGGTTAGAGAAGATGCTTGCTATTATTTCAATTTTTAAAAATGTTTTGAGACTTATTTTCTAACCTAACATGTAGTCTACCTTTGAGAATGATCCATGTGCTGAGGAAAAGAACGTATATTCTGCAGCCATTGTGAAATGTTAGTAAATATATTTTAGGTTTATTTGGTCTGTAGCAAAGATTATGTCTGATGTTTCTTAGTTAATTTTGTGTCTGCATAATCTCTCCATGCTGAAAGTGGAGTGTTAAAGTCTCCAGCTATTCTTGCTATGGTCTCTACATCTTTTTTTAGTTCTAATAATATTTGCTTTATATTTCTGGGTGCTTCAGTATTGTATGCATATATGTTTACCATTGTTATATACTCTTGCTGGATCGATCCTTTAATCATTATATAATGATCTTGTTTGTTTCTTTTTGTAGTTTTTATCTTGAAATCTATTTTGCCTAATATAAATATAGCTACTCTTGCTCTTTTCTGATTTCCATTGTCATGGAATATCTTTTTCCATCCCTTTATTTTCAGTCTTTGTATGTCTTTGTAGGTGAAATGTCTTTCTTGTAGGCAACAGATCATTGGATCTTGCTTTTTAAATCCATTTAACCATTCCATGTCTTTTGATTAGAGAGTTCATTTACAGTCAATGTTATTATTGATAAGTACTTACCCCTGCCATTTTGTTATTCGTTTCCTGGTTGTTTTGTGGTCTGTCTTCATTCTTTCCTTCCTGTCTTCCTTTTAGTGAAGGTGATTTTCTCAAATGTTTTGATTTAATTTCCTTTTTATTTTATTTTATTTTTTGAGCTGGAGTCTTGCTCTGTCACCCAGGCTGGAGTGTAGTGGCATGATCTCACCTCACTGCAACCTCTGCCTCCCAGGTTCAAGCAATTCTCATGTCTCAGCCTCCCAAGTAGCTGGAATTACAGGTATGCACCACCATGCCTGGCTAATTTTTGTATTTTCAGTAGCGATGGGGTTTGCCATGTTGGCCAGGCTGGTCTCAAACTCCTGACCTCAGGTGATCTGCCCACCTTGACCTCCCAAAGTGCTGCATTACCGGTGTAAGTGACAACACCTGGCCTGCTTTGTGTGTGTGTGTGTGTGTGTGTGTGTGTGTGTGTGTGTGTATCAGATGTTTTTGAGTTGAGGTTACCATGAAAATTGCAAATACTATCTTATAACATTATTTTAACCTGATTACAACCTAATACTGCTTGCATATACAAATCAATTAACTAACAAGCAAAAAGGAAACTCATAAAAACTCTGTTTTAACCTCATTTGCCTGCTTTTTTACTTTTTGTTGCTCCTCTTTATGCATTATTGTACTACATCTTGAAAAGTTGTTGTCATTATTATTTTGATTGTTTCATCTTTTATTCTTTCTACCTAAGATGAGTCATTTACAAACCACAGTAACAGTGTTATAATATTCTGTGTTGTTCTGTGTACTTACTCTTACCATTGAGTTTTGTACTTTCAGACGATGCTTTATTGTTTATTAACATCCTTTTCTTTCTAATTGAAGTGCTCCCTTTAGCATTTCTTATAGGGCATGTCTGGTATTGAAGAAATCACTCAGCTTTTCTTTGTCTTGGAAAATCTTTATTCCTCCTTCATGTTTGAAGAATAGTTTCACCAGTATACTATTTAAGGCTATTTTTTTTCCCCTTCAACACTTCAAATATGCCATGCCACTGTCTCCTGGTCTGCAATGTTTCCACTGAAAAGTCTGCTGCCAGACATATTGGAGCTCCATTGTATGTTGTTTCTTTTCTCTTCCTGCTTTTAAGATCCTTTCTTTATCCTTGAAATTTGAGCGTTTTTTATTAAATGGCTTGATATAGTCTTCTTTGAGTTAAATCTGCTTGGCCTTCTGTAAGTTTTGTGGACTTGGATATTGACATATTTCTCTAGGTTTGGGAAGCTCTCTGTTATTATCCCTTTGAATAAACTTTCTGCTCCTCTTTCTCTACTTCCTCTGTAAGGCCAATAACTCTTAGATTTGCCCTTTTCATGATATCTTTTAAATCCTGCGGGGATAACTTTAGGTTTCTAAAAAACTTGCAGAGATAGTGTAGAAGGTTCCCATAGATCCCTGAGTGAGTTTCACTTTCCCCTAATGTTATTGTCTTATATTACCATAAGATGATACATCTTAAATTTGTCAAAACTAGGCATCCCATACTGGTATGTTACAGTTAATTATGCTGAAAACATCATTCAGCTTTCACCCATTTTTCCCGTGAATGTCTGTCTTCTATTCTAAAATCATATCCAGGCCCCCACATTGCATTTAGTCATTATATCTCCTTCATATCCAAATTATGACCATCTTATTTTTTATTAAACATCTCAAGTAATGATAGACTCAGTATCTATACATTTGGAAAACCAAAAATTTTTTAAAGTTTTTTTGCATTATTGCTTCCACCAAAATGACATTAAAATTTGGTCACTAGAAAACATGAGAGAGTCATTTTGCTATTTTCTGTATAAAACATAACCCAACAAATTATTTCATATATTCAAACTCATCCATTATTTTGTATAAACCATAACTGACCATTATTTCATAACTATCAGCTTAAAACAGGAAATACAATTAAAGATATGTAAAAATGCAAAATATGAGAAAAACAATCCCAGTTTTTATTATAGTTTTGTTTTTGGTCATTTACATTAGGTATATCTCCTAATGCTATCCCTCCCC
>NW_012112030.1:3963190-4006610 GCF_000951035.1 Colobus angolensis palliatus
CCCCGGTGTGTGATGTTGCCCACCCTGTGTCCAAGTGTTCTCATTGTTTGATTCCCACCTATGAGTGAGAACATGTGGTGTTTGGTTTTTTGTCCTTGCGATAGTTTGCTGAGTATCTCAGATTTTCTTAGTAATTTATTTTTCATTAGTCATCTAAGAATGCTCCTAAATATTTTTAAATTATTTATTTTTTGTGTGTAATTCAGTTATGAAATAAATTTTATTCATTTACTTAAATATATTTTTTCGTAGATTAGAAGTTCATATACATCCACAGGATAACATTTAGAAGAGGACTATCATTCATTCCACAGTCTTTGCTTAAACGCTGACAATGAGCCATGTAGTATGCTAAGTGATGGAGGAGAATTGAAAGGCAAATAGGCCCTTTATGAATGAGTCTATTTGAGAAGACCCATATTAAATAAGATAAAACAAATGATCTATGTATCTATTTAGGCAAAAGCTGTAGAAATAAAATATAAGAAATACAAAATTCTCCAATAATTATACGATTCTTAAATGACCAACTTTATACTAACTAATTTTTATACTAACTAAATTTTTAAAATTTTCTCCTGTGAATTTATTTTCTGTGTAAAAGGGATGGTATCCATGCCTTGCCAAACTGGTATCACATAGTTGTATATTCTAGGTATTTCACTTTAAACAAGAGTACTTTCCCATTATAAATAAGATTTTAAATATAAATCTTATAAGAAGCATAGTATTTTATTCTACAGAAGAAACTTAATTTATGAAAATACTTCTTATTGTTGAAATTAGGATATTTAAAAAATAAAGCTATAATCTTCAGCATACGAATTTTGTTTCAATTCTGCTTATTGCTTTAGTATAAAAAACTTTTACTTGCATTTCCCTAATGATTAGTTGTGTTGAACATTTTTTCATATACCTGTTGGTCATCTGTATGTCTTTTTTTTTCAGAAATGTCTTGAAATCCTTTGCCTACTTTTTAATGGGATTGTTATTATTATTATCATTATTATTTACTTTGCTCTTGAGTTGTTTGAGTTCCTTGTATATTCTGGATAGTAGTTTCTTGGTTGGATGAATAATTTGCAAATATTTTCTCCCCTTTTACAGGTTGTCTTTTACTCTTTTGACTTTTCCCATGCTGTGCAGGAGCTTTTTAGTTTAATACAGTCCCACTGGTTTATTTCTTTTTTTAAGTTGCCTGTGCTTTCAAAGTCTTAGCCACAAAATCTTTGCCTAGACTAATGTACTGTCACATTTTTCCTGTGTGTGATAAGTACCATCTCTAATAAACCCACAGCCAATATCGTTGTTTTTTTTTTTATTTTTTTATTATTATACTTTAAGTTCTAGGGTACATGTGCATAACGTGCAGGTTTGTTACATATGTATACTTGTGCCATGTTGGTGTGCTGCACCCGTCAACTCGTCAGTACCCATCAACTCATCGTTTACATCAGGTATAACTCCCAGTGCAATCCCTCCCCCCTACCCCCTCCCCATAATAGGCCCTGGTGTGTGATGTTCCCCTTCCTGAGTCCAGGTGATCTCATTGTTCAGTTCCCACCTATGAGTGAGAACATGCGGTGTTTGGTTTTCTGTTCTTGCGATAGTTTGCTGAGAATGATGGTTTCCAGCTGCATCCATGTCCCTACGAAGGACACAAACTCATCCCTTTTTATGGCTGCATGGTATTCCGTGGTGTATATGTGCCACATTTTCTTAATCCAGTCTGTCACTGATGGACATTTGGGTTGATTCCAAGTCTTTGCTATTGTGAATAGTGCCACAATGAACATACGTGTGCATGTGTCTTTACAGCAGCATGATTTATAATCCTTTGGGTATATACCCAGTAATGGGATGGCTGGGTCATATGATACTTCTAGTTCTAGATCCTTGAGGAATCTCCATACTGTTTTCCATAGTAGTTGAACTAGTTTACAATCCCACCAACAGTGTAAAAGTGTTCCTATTTCTCCACATCCTCTCCAGCACCTGTTGTTTCCTGACTTTTTAATGATTGCCATTCTAACTGGTGTGAGATGGTATCTCATTGTGGTTTTGATTTGCATTTCTCTTATGGCCAGTGATGATGAACATTTTTTCATGTGTCTGTTGGCACAGCCAATATGTTACTGAACAGGTAGAAGTTGGAAGCATTTCTCCCAAGAACTGGAATAAGACAAGGATGCCCACTGCTACCATTACTACTCAACACAGTACTATAAGTCCTAGCCAGAGCAATCAGGCAAGATAAAGAAATAACAGACTTCCACCAGGAAAAGTGGAATTCTAATTGTCTCTTTATCTAAATCTTTTTATCAGAACTATATGTAATACATATGTAACACAATTTAAGACTATATTTACATTAAGTTTCTAAACAAATTTATCATTAATTATGTAAACAAATATTTATTAAGAATCTTTTTCATGCCAAACATGCATCTAGGTTCTGAGAATACAAAAGAAGAAAAACAAAGAAAAGTCACTGTTCACATGAATGACGTTTAGTGGAAAGACACATAGTGAATGAGTAAATTACATACATAGTACTTGACTATAAATAATCATAACAAAGCAGGAAAGGATATTTTGCAGTGTCAAATGGCATGTTTAAATAAACTAGTCAGGAAAGCCTTGGCTGATCCTTGTTTCTTTCCAATTCTGCTTTGGTAATCAAATAATCTAAAATCTCACTTTCTCTGCTGGGCATGGTGGCTCAACGCCTGTATTCCCAACACTTTGGGAGGCCAAGGTGGGAAGGTTACTTGAGGCCAAGAGTTTGAGACCAGCCTGGCTAACATGGTGAAACCTGTCTCTACTAAAAATACAAAAATTAGCCAGGAGTGGTGGCGGACACCTGTAATTCCAGTTACTCGGGAGGCTGAGGCAGGAGAATCGCTTGAACCCTAGAGACAGAGGTTGCAGTGAGCCTAGATGGTATCACTGCACTCCATCCTGGGTGACGGAGTGAGACTTTGCCTGAAAATAAAATAAAATAAAATCTCATATTCTCTTTGATAACTGAAATTCTCTTTATTTGCTGTTGTAACATGGCTTCTTGACAATATAATTACTAATGAATTGCATTATAAATTGATGGGGCTGTACCTTCTGATATAAGAAATTTTTTAAGTATACTGGTTCATTAGGTTGTAGAAATACAAAATATTGTTAACATTATGTCTTTTTTCTTGTGGTTTCTTAATGAAAACTAGGCCAAGAGTAAGAAAAATCAAGGTGGGGAAAGTTATTCCCTTTATAATTTCAGAAACAAATAGACAGCAGAGAATTCTGCTGAAACCTAGGTACCCATTGAAATAAAACTATTAAAAAAAAGCTAATGGTAGTTGCTTAAATTTAAATCTTCTATAATAGCCTTAAAACATATATAGATTACATGCAAAAATAAAAATGAAAACAGACAAATTTGTGCCTTTAGCATGACTAGGGGTCAGAAAATACCAAAACTTCAAATTATTGTAAATTAAAAAAAAAAAAAAACCTTACAGTGGAGTTATTCCTAGGTCCCATCTCTATCCTTTCATGGTATGCTAGGAGTTTCAGTTAAACTGGCAACTACCTCAGAAAGAGCAAGACCACACCAATTGTGAAAATGTAAAAAGGAGTTCCAGAAGGATAAGATTGCTGGGTACAAGGAAAGTGTGTTCTGGACTTGAGGAGTTAGTCTTGGAAAACCAAACTTCTGAGGAGAAGAGGGTAAAACATAGGAAAGGAAAAAGCACTTTTAAAACCTGCTCAGTAAATGAGGGAAAAAAGCAAGTGTGTGTATGTGTTGAAGAGAAGTGTTAGAATAATCCTAGACAAAATGACATCCAAAAAATAAAACAAAAGAAACTTCTCTCCCCCAAATTATTCATTTACGAGAATGCATTGCAATATTTTGACAGAAGAGGACACTCTTGACTTAGGAATCCAGTACAGCGCTCCAACTATCATTCCAGTCCGCAAAAAGCATTTTTTGTCTATTAATATACGAAGATACTATGGAAAGAACACAGAAAATGAGAATTAAAACATTCAAACTGATTTTTTAAATGCCCCATGAAGAACAATCATGAAACACAGAAAAATATGATGCAACACTTCAAACTGATTTAAATATCCTAACAACAAATAAAAGTTGAACTAGTATACCAAAAATTCACAAGTTACAAAACAAACTATATAAAGCAGGAAGAAATGCAACAATTCTTTTGTTTTCCCATTTTCACTCACCTATTGTTATTGGGACTTTTTCATCTAAATTACAGACTTTATAGCTAAAAGCTTCTTCCTAGGAAGATCCTATATTTTAGAAACTTTCAGTATCAATTTTCCTTATATAAATCTTTATCAAATTCACTTACCATCAAACTAACTTTTCTCTGGAATCATACAATGATAAATTATTTCCTGCTGCAATAAATTTTTACTTCCTGGATTTTAATTATTTCTGTCATATGAAATGACGTATCAGAGTCCTGTAACCACTAAATCCTTTCTAGTTTATTTTCTTTATATACATTTTCACAGAAACCCTGGAATCTGGATAACCTATTGTGTAATTTATGCTAGAATAACCTTCTATAAAGTGTTTTAAGCACTATTTGTCTGACAATTATGAGCCAAGACTCAGAAAAAAATGTATCAATGAAACAGAAAATGTCCCAAATCAGATGGTCAAAATCATGTATGACTTGGAAAATAAAAGCAGGAACTAAGACTGTGGCCATGAGCATTGAGGAACTAAATTCCTGGTGTTTAAGTCCTGAAAGAATAAAGTTTCAGCTACTAAGTGTTCTGTTCCTATAGCTTTGATAATTAATCATGGAATTTTCATTTTTTTAGATGACTGTAATTCTCTGACTTTGCTTAAAAAAATTAATTCTCTCAATTTAATCACGACTTATTCGAAAGAGATGACAGTTGTATATATCTGTGGTTTCTGTCACAAGAAAATCACTTCTTATGAGAATTTTCTGTACATAACCAAGTTTAGAAATGCAAAAAATAATTTTAATTTATTTTTGTTTTATTTTCCTATAATATTGATTACAAAAGATAGGAATCCAGTATGGATGCAGCTGAAGGCCAAAATCCTAAGTGAATTAATGCAGAAACAGTGTATCAAACACTGCACGTTCTCCCTTATAAGTGGGAGTTAGACATTTGGTACACAAATATATAAACCTGGAAACAATAGACATTGGGGACTGTTAGGGAGTGGGAGAGAGGCTGGCATGGCACCCAAAACTACCTATTGGATACTATGCTTACTTCCTGGGTGATGGGATCATCTTTATCCCAAACCTTAGTATTACACATACACCCGTGTCACACACTGTCATGTGCCCTCTGAATCCAAAATAAAAGTTGAAAAAAATATGAATTAACAAAATCAAACATTAGATTTTAATTTTTATATATTACATGTCTTTCACAAAGACTTCTATTTTTCTTCACAATGCTTAAAAGTTATGGCTGTAAGAAAAAAAAGAAATACCTATATTGTATCTTAAATATCATTTTGTGCTTTTCTATCTGTGGTGCAGAATGAATAGATGCTCTGGGAAATGACATCAATTCTATATCATTTATTTATGCACTGAACTCACATGTATTGGGTTAACATATGTGGCCAGTTGCTGTGTTAGCCCCAGGGTTACAAAGGTTAAGTAAGCATGGTCCATTAAGGTAGTTACAATGCATACGGGAGCAAGTCACAGAAGTCAGAGTTCCAACACAAAGCTAGGTAAGCCTGGACTGTGTGGTAAGAGTATGTAAGATGGACCTTATTCAAAATTTTAGGCTGCCCAGTGTTTGCACATTTGAAAATCATTTTCTGGGATATTTAATATTGAATCGAATAAAAAAATGAAAAGAAGATTTTGTACAAGACAGCACGTTCAAAGATACACTATTTTCTAGTCAATATTTTTCTTATGCTCCAGCAAGCTACAACAATAAATATTTCTCGGCTCCCAGGGGCTATGAAGAATTTCAAAAGGAGGTGGTGTAACTTCTATGCTTAGAAAGCACTTACAAGTTAAATATGAGTGATAAAGTTGAAGGTATATAAAAACTTAGTATAACAATAGTAAGTAGAAAAATGACTGTGTATTGAGTGGTTGGGTGTGTGCGATGGATGTTTCTGCTCACGACTGCAGGGAAACAGCAAGCCCCAGTGCTGCCAAGACTGTGGTAGAAACTCTGTGGGTTCTAGGGGCGGTATGTAGCTCAGCCCATGACATCAGTATGGTTCAGTGTGCTATTTACTGACTATTTGGCTGGAACAATCTCCTGAATTTTATGTGAACTGCTTAGTGGAAAGTTTTAAAATCAAGCAATATCTGTAAATGTATTTCTTGACAAGAGAAATATACGAAAAGGATAAAGTGGGGAACTTTTCTGGGCAGTGAGGTGAATAAAACACTGGTAGAGAAAATGAGACTGACCTAAAGATATTGACAAATACATTAGAAATGAGGAAGGGAGAAGATTAAGTTCTCACACTTGCCAGCATACAAAATTTGATCATTCACATATTATGTGAAGGGAAATCTGAAAGTTTAGGAATTGGTACAGCTTACTAAAATTACAATCAGCCTTTTATTAGAAATGTTATTAACACACATAAGTTCATGGCTCACTATTGATTACATTTACAAGAACAGTAATACAAACATAGAATTTATTGATATAAAATAAATTTGCTAGCAAAAAATTTAAATCTATAATTGTGAGTCAATGACTGGAAATAACTTTACAAATCTATTACAAATATTAAATATTTTATTATAATGAAGAAATATGTTTCCTAAAAAAGTATTTAATTAAACATATGAGGTCTGATTATATATACATTGTGGAGTTTCATGTGTACAAAATTTTATGTTTCCACACTGGTTTAGGAAATAATATTACACATTTTTTTCATTGAAAGAATAATTTTTTTCATCTTTTTTTTCTCCTTGAAAGTGATCTGTTTTAAAAGTAATTTATCTTAATATTTCAGTTATAGAACCAAAGAATTATGCTTTACAAACTTAAAATTTCCTCTACACAGTGGTGAGATTTGTGGGGATCTGATTAGACATTGTATGAAATAACATGTTTAGTGTTTAGCTGGGTGTCTTTGCGTTCCATTTTCTATAAGTAGATTTGTGAAACTTCCTCCAGCCTGAGAGAAGTGAGTATCTTTGGTGTATCAGTCACAAAATCAACTACCCACTCATTGAGAAAGAAAAGGAGAGATACCAGGTTAAATTTAGAAAAGCTATGGCTGGTAAGGTGTTCTTAAGTATGTGCCTTAAAATTCTAGAAAACCCTGAGTCAGGATTTTGCAGAAATTGACATTTCGATCCTGAGGTGTGCACAAACTTGGTAAGTTTGAAGAAAACCCTTGGAATTTTAAAAGAATAATAATAACTTTAAATCTTTGATTGTGTCTGTGATGCAGTGAATTTTGCAAAGATGTAAAATTGGGCCCATGACTATCTTTCAAGCAGTTGAAATTGTCAAATCTTTTTCCTTTCTAGAAGGTATAAAATATAAGAAAGCTATTATTCTATTCCTTCTGCTATCAAAATTCAATAGTGAGATGTTACTGTCCGTACCCCAGCATAAGTGTTGAATATTGGATGTTGAGAATTATCCATAATGGGATACTGTAGGCAGTGGAGAGTCTCTTGACTTTGGAGGGTTATCCCATGATCCATGACACATTGGAAATATAAAAGAATCAAATGTATCCATAATGTATCATTTACAAGGTCTAAAATTTGAATAGAAATTACTAGAAAGGCTTGTTGATAAACGAGAAAATGGGACTGTATTAATTTCCCATGGCTGCTGCAACAAACTTGACAGCCTTAAGTAACATAAGTTGATCGTTTCACAATTCTGGAGGCCACATGTACAAAGCAAGTATCACTGGACTGAAATAAAGGTGTCTTCAGGTCCATGATCCTTCCAGAAGCTCTAGGGGAGAATTCATTTGGATATGGTTTGGATGTGTGTCCCCTCCAAATCTCATGTTGAAATGTGATCCCCAAGGCTGCAGGTGACAGCCTTGTGGGAGGTGTTTGTTGGGTCATGGTGGCAGATCCCTCATGAACTTCTTCGTGCCCTTCTCTCGGTAATGACTTGGTTGTCACTCTGAGTTTATGCCAGATAATGCTTGTTTCAGAGTGTGGCACCTCCCTCTTCTCTCTCTCTCTCTCTCTATTGCCATGTGATGTGCCTGCTCCTCCTTCACTTCCGCCCATAAGTGAAAGCTCCCTGAGGTCCACAACAGAAGCAGATACTGATGTCTTGCTTCCTGTCCAGCTGCAGAACCAACCATGAGCCAAAATAAACCTCTTTTCTTTGTAAATTATCCAGTCTCAGGTATTCCTTTATAGCAACACTAAAGGATTAACTCACAGTTCTTGCTTCTTTCAGCTTATGATGTCTGTTGGTATTCTCTGACTTGTGGATACATTGCTTTAATTTTCAAGGCCAACATCTTCAAATCACTCTCTATTCCATCTTTGCATTTTCTGCTCTGTATATCAGTGTACAACTTCCCTATGCCTCCTGTTTGGATAATCCAGAGTAAGATTAGAACTCATAAAATGAAAGAACTCATTTTAAGATCATTAAGTGACTTACATCTTTGCCTTGTTCCTTAATTTTAGAGGAAAGGCCTTCAATATGTTACCATTGAATATGATGTTAGTTGTGGGCTTATCATACATAACTTTTAACATGTTGAGGTAATTTCCTAGTTTACTGAGTTCTTTTATCATGAAAGGGTGTTAAATTTTTATCAATGCTTTTATGTGTCTGTACTGAGAAAATCGTGTGATTTGTTTCTTTCATTCTGTTAATCTGGTTGATTACATGAATTGATTTTCATATATTGTACCATTATTGTATTCCAGAAATTAATACCTCCTGATAACAGTGTCCAATTCTTTAAATATGCTATTGAATTCTGTTTTGTAATATTGTGTCACAGATGTTTACATTAATATTCATCATGGGTAGTTTTCTTTCCTGTATTGTTGTTTGGTTTGGGGATCCAGGTAAAGCCAGCCTCTTAAAATGAGTTGGCAAATGTTTCCCACTCATCAATTATTTGGAGGTTTGTGAAGGATTGATGATAGACAGTGGAAACTTGGAAAGGTGATGGGGTGGGATGGGGTGAATGATGCAAAATTACTTAATGGGAACAATGTATATTATTTGGGTGGTAAGTAGCATAAAAGCCCTGATTTTACTACTGCATAATCTATGCATGTAACAAAATTCACTTATACCACTTAATTTGATACAAATAAAAATAATTCTTCTTAAGCCTTTCAGAGAGTTCTTCAATGAAACCATCTGGTCCTGGACTTTTCTTTGTTAGGAGGCTTTTAACTACACAATTAGTCACCTTACTAATTATAGGTCTGTTTAGTTTAATTTCTTCATGACTCAGACTTGGCTGGTCACATGTTTCTATGAATTTTTCAACTTCTTTGAGATTATCTGATTTGTTGGTATATAATTGTTCATTTTACCCCCTTAAAATCCTTTTTATTTTTGTGGCATCAATTGTAATAACTCCTTTTTTACTTCTGATTATTGCTTGAGTCTTCTCTTTTGTTTCCTAGTTACTTTAGATGAGAGTTTATTAGTTCTATTGTTCTTTTAAAATCTGAATTTCATTGACTTTTTTCTAATTCTCTTATGTTAATCATTTTATTTATTTCTGCTATAATCTTTGTCATTTTCTTCCTTCTAATTTGAGTTTATTTGTTCTTTCTTTTCTCATTCCTTAAGGTATAAAGTTAGGGTGTTGATTTAAGATACTTTTTTTAATTTAGGAATTTATCATTTTAAACTTCCCTCCTAGTTACTGATTTTGCTGCATCCCATAATTGTTGACATGATTTAACTTGTTTTCACTTATCTCAAGGTATTTTCTAATTTCTCTTGTGATTCTCTTTGACTCACTAGTGGTTCAAGTCTGTTGTTTGAATTCCACATATTTGTGAATTTTCCAATTTATTTTGCTATTAATTTCTAGTGTTGTTCCACTGTGGTCAGAAAATATACTTGATATGAATTACAACTTTTAAAATGTGTTAACACTTTTGTCACCTAATATGTGATATATCCTGGAGGATGTTCTGTGTGCACTTGAGAGGAATGAGTATTTTGCTCTTGTTGATTAGAGTGTTCTGTATATATCTGTTAGGTTCAGTTGGACTATAGTGTTGTTGGAGTCTTCTGTTTTCTTATTGATCTCCCATGTGGTTTTTCTACCAATTATTGAAAGTGATATATTAAAATTTCCCATTATTGTGATACTGTATATTTCTCTCTTCGGTTATTTTAATATTCCCTTCATATATTTGGGTGCTGTAATGTATGTTTATAATTGTTATGTCCACCTGGTCATCTAATCCTTTATCATTATAACTTAACATTTATTTTATCTGATGTAAATATGGCCATCCCTTTTTCTTTTGGTTCCTATTTGCGTGGAATTTCTTTTTCAATCCTTTCATTTTCAGACTGTGTGGCCTTACATCAAAAGTGTTTCTGTTGTAGACAGAATATAGTTAGATCTGCCTTTTTACTCATTCAGCCATGCTGGATCTTTTTATTGAATAATTTAATCTACTTATACTTAATTATATGAAAGGATTTACTATTGCTATCTCCTTCACCACTTTCTGTATTTCTTTTCTTTTTTTTTTTGAGACGGAGTCTCGCTCTGTCGCCCGGGCTGGAGTGCAGGGGCCGGATCTCAGCTCACTGCAAGCTCCGCCTCCCGGGTTTACGCCATTCTCCTGCCTCAGCCTCCGGAGTAGCTGGGACTACAGGCGCCCGCCACCTCGCCCAGCTAGTTTTTTGTATTTTTTTAGTAGAGACGGAGTTTCACCGGGTTAGCCAGGATGGTCTCGATCTCCTGACCTCGTGATCCGCCCGCCTCGGCCTCCCAAAGTTCTGGGGTTACAGGCTTGAGCCACCGCGCCCGGCCGACTTTTTATATTTCTTGTAATCATTTTGTTTCCTTTTTCCTCTTTGTTTCCCTTTTTTTGTGGGGGTGCTGGGAACAGGGTCTCACTCTGTCACCCAGGCTCTCGGGCAATTCTGGGTTGAAAATTCTTTTCTTTAAGAATGCTGAATACTGACCCCCCAGTCTCTTCTGGCTTATGGGGTTTCTGCAGAGAGATCCGCTGTTAGTCTGATGGGCTTCCCTTTGTAGATGACCTGGCCTTTCTCTCTGGCTGCCCTTAACATTTTTTCCTTCATTTCCACCTTGGAGGATCTGATGTTTATGTGTCTTGGGGTTGACCTTCTTATGGAATATCTTTGAGACGTTCTCTCTATTTCCTGCATTTAAATACTGGCTGTCCTGCTAGGTTGGGGAAGTTTTCCTGGATAACATCCTGAAGCCTGTTCTCCTGCTTGTTTCCATTTTCCCCCTCTCCTTCAGGTACTCCAGTCAATCGTAGGTTTGGTCTTTTTACATAGTCCCATTTTTCTTGGAGGCTTTATTTCTTTTCATTCTTTTTTCTTTAATCTTGTCTGTATGCCTTATTTCAGCAAGGTGGTCTTTAAACTCTGATAATCCTTTCTTCTGCTTGGTCAGTTCGGCTGTTGATACTTTTGTATGCTTCACGAAGTTCTCGTGCTGTGTTTTTCAGCTCCATCAGGTCATTCATGTTCCTCTCTAAACTGGTTATTCTAGTTAGCAGCTCCTCTAACCTTTTATCAATGTTCTTAGCTTTTTTGCATTTGGTTAGAACATGCTCCTTTAGCTCAGCAGAGTTTTTTATTACCCATCTTCTGAAGCCTACTTCTGTCAGTTGGTCCATCTCATCCTCTATCCAGTTCTGCGCCCTTACTGGAGAAGGATTGCAATCATTTGGAGAAGAGGAACTCTGGCATTTTTGGTTTTCAGCGTTTTTTGTTTTTGTTTTTGATTTCTTTCTCATTTTCACGAGTTTGTCTAGTTTTGATCTTTGAAGCTGCTGACCCTTGGTTGGGGTTTTTAAGTGGAGATTTTTTTGTTGTTGTTGATGCTATTGTTGCTTTCTGTTTTTCTTTCAATGGTCAGGTCCCTTTTCTGTAGGGCTGCTGCAGTTTGCTGGGGGTTCACTTCAGGGCCTGTTCATCTAGTTCACTCCCTTGCCTGGAGATGTCACTCAAGGTGGCTGGAGAACAGCAAAGATGAGTGCCTGCACCTTCCTCTGGGATCTCTGACCTCAAGGGGCACCAAACTGAAGCCAGTAGGATCGCTCCTGTATCGTTTGTCTGACAACCCCTCCTGGAGGGTCTCACCCAGTTGCGTGGCACAGGGAACAGGACCCGTTTAACGAAGCACTTTGTCTCTTAGTGGAGGGGTGTGCTTCGCTGAGGGGAGACCCCACAGTCCAGATGAGAGGGTTCAACTGGGCTGCCTCATTTCCTCAGAACCACCAGGAGGAAAGGCAGGTACAGTATTCCTGGTTTAGCATTTTTTTCCCCAGCACTTCGAATATCTTATTCCACTTAAATCTGGTGTGTTATGTTCCTGCTAATAAATCCGCTGATAATCTTATGGAAACTTTCTTATACATGATTAGTTGCTTTTCCCTTGCTGTTTTCAAGATTCTTTATCTTTGACTTTTGACAGTTTGGGTATAAAGAATCTCAGTGTCAACCTTTATTGTTCATCCTAGCTGGAGCCCTTTGTGTTTCTAAAGTTTAATGTCCAATTACTCAGATTTTGAAAGTTTTCTCATATTATTCTTTGAATAAGCTCTCTGGAAGAGTTTGTTTTAAAAAATCAAACTGTGTTTTAAAGAACTGTGTTCTTGAAAGATTTGGAAGAGTTAACCAGTAAAATCATTTGAACCTACTGCTTCCTTTGTTGCAAAATAATTAACAAAATTTGACAACTTTAATTGATGCAGTTCAACGTAGGGCTTCTAATTTCTGTATAGGCATCTTTAATTGTATTTTAATCTAAGCCAATACATTTATTGGCATTTGTTCATAAGTCACTCATTCTCCATTTAATATCTGTAAGATGTTTGCAAATGTTCCCCACACCTTTTCATTCAGATAATGATAATTGTTGTCTTGTCTCTTTTTTTCTGTTAACTCTAGTTATTTCAAACATACTGATCTATTCAAAGACTGGCTTTCACAGTAATCAATTTTATCTATTGAGTTCTTATTTCATACTTTTCTGCTGTATTATTATTTCCTTCCTTTTGCTTATTTGGGGTTAACTTGTTTTTCACTCGGTAGTATGTTAGGGTAAAGCTTAAGTCAATTATATGAGATCCTTTATTTTTCACTTAATGAAATAATTTTCTTTTTACTCACTATTAACACATCTCCCAAATTTTGATAGGTGTTTAATTTTTATTTATTAAAATATTTTGTAATTTTATGTCTCATGGATTTATGTAGAGGCGTGCTTTTTATTTTCTAAATATTAGTGGATTTTCTAGTGTCATTTTGCTAACAATTTCTAATTTATTTTTATTGTATGAGGGAACATACTATGCATAATTTCTGTCCTCCAAGACTTATTGAGGCTGGTTTTATGTCCAGTGTATGAACGAACTTGGTGAATGTTTCCTGTGCACTTGTGAAGAATCTTCATTCTGCCGCTGTTAGTGGTAGTGTTTGCTCTAAACATGCAAACAAAGTTAAGCTGGTTGATATTGTTAATAAATTATTCTGTAACCTTACTAATTTTCCCTCTTTTTGTTTTATCAATTAAAGGTGGGGGCTTGAAAAGTCAATCTCATAGAGGTAGAGAGTAGAATAATAGTTACCAAAGGCTGGGAAGCATTTATGGAGGGGAGGGGATGAAGAGAGATTGAATACAAACATAGATAAAATAAACGACTTCAATTGTTAGCTAGCACAGTAGTGACTACAGTTAATGATAATGTATTGCATATTTCAAAATAGCTAGAAGAACAAACTTGAAATGTTTCCAACGCAAGAAATGACAAATGCTTGAGTTATGGATATCATAAATACCCTAATTTAATCATTACACATTCTATGCATGACACAAAATATCACATGAACCCCATAAATATGTACAAATATACATCAAAAAATGTTTTTAAAAAGAAAAGAGAGTTAAAATATCCAAATATAATTTTGTATTTTTTCTAATTCCATTTTGTTTTTAATCATTAAGCATTTTGAATCCCACTTCATAGATGCACACAGTTTTGTGTTTTTATGTCTTCTTGAATGTTTGATTAATTTATCATTATGTGATATTGCTTTGTATTCATGGTAATATTTCTTCTTCTGAATTACATTTTGTCTGGCATAAATATAACCACTCCTAGTTTCTTTAGATTAATGTTTGAATGGTACATAATTTCCGTATTTTAACTGTTAGTATATTATTTATTCATATTAACATAAATGGTTTTACAAATACAGCACATAATTGAATAATGTTTCTTTATCCAATTTGATATTATATGTCTTTAAGTGTAGTCAGACATTTATATTTAATGTAATTGTTCAGATGGTTGAATTTACATCTATAATATTTCTTTTTATTTCTGCTTTGTCCCATAATTACTACCTTCAATTGAATTGAGCTTTTAAAATTACTTCACTTTTTTTTTTCAATGCTGGCTTATTGACAATAGCCTTTTCTTTTGATTTTATTGGTTGTTCTATATTAAAAGTTATTCAAACTTCCCTACACAGTCTATCTTTAAATAGTATTATATCACTTCCTGTGTAGTATAAAACTTTATAATAGTATGCTGAAGGCCCATATTGTCTCTCATGTTCTTTTGTGACACCAATTATATATGTGGTGTACTTTTTTGTATTGTCTAACCACTAATTCTTTACTGTTTGGTCCTTTTTCATATTTTTGAAACTTTATTCGGTTTTCATTTTGGATAGTTCTTATCCCTGATTTATTCTTTTGCATTGTGTAATCGAATGTAGTATTTGTCTTGTTTATGATGTCTTTATTTCTAGTATTGCTTTTTTTTTTTGAGATGGAGTTTCACTCTTGTTGCCCAGGCTGGAATGCAATGGCATGATCTCAGATCACCTCAACCCCTTCCTCTTGGGTTCAAGCGATTCTCCTGCCTCAGCCTCCTGAGTAGCTGGGATTACAGGCATGCACCACCACACCCGGCTAATTTTGTATTTTTAGTAGAGACGGGGTTTCTCCATGCTGGTCAGGCTGGTCTCGAACTTCTGACCTCAGGTGATCTGCCCGTCTTGGCCTCCCACAGTGCTGGAATTACAGGTGTGAGCCACCGCGCCTGGCCGCCCAGTGTTGAGTTTTAATTTCTAGAAGTTCTATATGAAATAAAAAAAAGTAGAATTGGAAAAGGTTATATTTCTGTTTCTTTCAAATGTTAGACCGCAAAACAAGACTTTAAAAAAATTCAAAAACATTGAACTCATACCAAGTATGTTTTCTGACTACAGTGGAATAAACTAGAAATTGATAACAAGAGAAACTTTGGAAACTATACAAATACATAAAAATTATGCAATATGCTCCTGAATGACCAGTAAGTCAATGAAGAAATTAAGAAGGAAACACAAAATATTTTGAAACAAATGAAAGTGTAAATATACAATAACAAAACTATGGGATACAACAAAAGTAGTACTAAGAGGAACATTTAGAGTAATAAACAACTTCATGAAAAATGTAGAAAAATTTAAAATAAACAACCTAACAATGGATCTTGAAGTAGAAAAGTGAAAGCAAACCAAATCCAAAATTGGTAGAAGAAAAAAATAATAAAAATCAGACATGTAAAAAGTGAAATTGAAATTTTTAAAAATACAAAAGATTAAGCAAAAAATTTATTTTTCAAAAAGATAAACAAAATTGACAAACTTTTAGCCAGGCTAAGAAAAAAATAAGACCCACATGAAAAAATCAGAGATGAACAAGGAGACAATACAACTGATACTGCAGAAATTTAAGGAAACATTAGAGACTGCTATGAGCAGCTATATGCCAATGAATTTGAAAACCTAAAATTAGATGAACTCATAAACACATACAACCTACCAAGATTGAACCATAAAGAAATTCAAAACCTGAATAGACCAATAACAAATAATGAAATCAAAGCTGCAATGAAGTCTTCCAGCAAAGAATAGGCTGAGACCCCATGGCTTCACTGATACATTTTAGCAAACATTTAAAGAACTAATACCAATCGTACTCACACTATTCTGAAGAAACAGGAGGAAGGAATAAGCTCCAACTCATTCTATGAGGCCAATATTACCCTGGTACCAAACCAGACCAAGACACATCAGAAAAAGAAATCTACAGGCCAGTATCCCTCATGAACATAGATACTGAAATCCTCAAGAAAATACTAGCAAACTGAATTCAGCAGTACCTCAAAAAAATAGTTCACCACAATCATGTGGGCTTTATTCTTGGAATGCAAGTTTGACTCAACATTTGCAAATCCGTACATGTGATTTACCACATAAACCATCCAAAACAAAATCATATCTCAACAGATGCAGAAAAATTTTTTGATGAAATCTAACATGCCTTCTTAATAAAAACCTTACAATAAAGTAGGCATTGAAGGAACATATCTCAAAATGAGAAGAGCTATCTATGACAAAAGACAGGCAATATCATACTGAATAAGCAATAGAAGCATTTCCCTTGAAAACTAGAAAAAGACAAGGATGCCCACTCTCATCACTCCTATTCAACATAGGGCTGGAAGTCTTAGCCAGAGCAATCAGGGAAGAGAAAGAAATAAAACACATCCAAATAAAATAAGTCAAGCCACCTCTCTTTGCAGATTATGTGATTTGATACCCAGAAATCCCTAAAGACTACTCCAAAAGAATCCTTGTACTGATAAGTGGTTTTAAATAAATTTTCAGGAAACAAGTAAATATACAAAAATCAGCATTTCTATATACCAATAATATTCAAGCTGAGAGTCAAATCAAGAACATAATCCCATTTATAATAGACACACACACACATGCACACCCACACACACACACAATACCTAGGAATACATCTAACCAAGGTGGTGAAAAACACAAAGAGAAATAGAAAACACTGCTAAAGAAGTCATAGATGACACAAACTAATAAAAAGAAATTCCATGTTCATGGATAGGAAGAATCAATAATGTTAAAATGGTCATATGACCCAAAGTAATCTATAGGTTTAACACTATTCCTGCCGCTATTTCTATGAGTTCAACTGTTTTTGGAATATACATCTATGTTAGATCATATGGTATATGTCTTCATGTGACTGGCATTTTTCACTTAGCTTGATGTCCTCTAGATTCATCTATCTTGTCACAAATGACAGTTTCCTTCTCTTTTAAGGCTGAGTCATATTCCTTTTGTGTGTACATACCACGTTTTCTTTATCCGTTGATCTACTGATAAACATGTAGCTTGATTATATTTCATGGCTATCTTAAATAATGCTGCAATATACATGGACATGGAGATAGATTGTTGATATATTAATATGCTTCCCTTTGGAAATATAATCAGTAGTTGAATTGTTGGATCATATGTTAGTTTTATTTTTTGACTTTGTGAGGAATCTCCATACTGTTGTTCATGACTACTGTACTAATTTACATTCCCACTAAGAATGGCATGGGTTCCCTTTTTTCGTATGCTGATGAACATTTGACATCTTTTTTTTTTTTTTTTACAACAACCTTCCTAACAGATGTCAAATGTTTAGTCATCATGTTTTTAATTTGCATTTTCCTGATGATTAGTGATATTGAGCATGTTTTTATATATCTGTTAGCCATTTGTATATCTTCTTTTAAGAAATATATTTTCAGGTTCTTTGTCCATTTTTAATATTTTTTTCTATTGAGTTTAGTTCCTTATATACTTTGAATATTAACCTTTTGTCAGATATATGGTTTGAAAATATTTTTGCTAATTTTTTAGATTGCCTCTTTTCTCTGTTGTTTTTTTTTTTTCTTTTTCAGCTTTTTAAGTTTCATGTAATTCTGTTTGTCCCTTGCTTTTTTTTTTTTAAATAGACTTTTAAGTTCTGGGTATACATGTACAAGACGTGCAGATTTGTTACGTAGGTATACACGTGCCATAGTGGTTTGCTGTACCAATCAACCCGTCATCTACATTAGGTATTTCTCCAAATGCTATCCTTCCCCTAGCCCCCCACTCCCCAACCGGCCCTGATGTGTGATATTTGCCATTAGTGCTTTGAAACATTGTTAATTTTTGTATGTTGTTTTGGTATCCTGTAACTTTACTGAATTAATTTATTATTTATAACAGTTTTTTTGGTTAAAACTTTATGATTTTCTGTATATGAAATCAAGTTGTCTGCAGAGACAGTTTATCCTTTTTCTTTCAAATTTGGGTACCGTTAATTTTTTTTAGCCTAATTGCTATGGCTAGAACTTTCAGTACTATGTTGAATAAAAATGGTGAGAGTGAATATCCTTGTTTTAATCCTGAAATTAGAAATATCTTTTAATTTTTCACCATGGAGTATGATGTTAGCTGTGGACTTGTCATATATACCCTTTAACCTATGTTCATTGGGGATATTGTCCTGTTATTTTCTTTTTGTAGTGTGCTTGTTTTGCTTTAGTATCAGGGTAATGCTGAACTCATAAAATGAGTTTGAAAGTATTCCCTCCTCTGAATTTTTACAAGAGTTTGTGAAGGACTAGTATTCGTTTTTCTTTTTAAATTAAATTAAATTTCAATAGTTTTGGGGGAACAGGTGGTTTCTGGTTATATGGATAAGTTCTTTAGTGGTGATTTTGGAGATTTTGATGCATCCATCACTCAAGCAGTGTACACTGTACACAGTATATAGTGTTTTATTCCTCATCCCCCTCCCACCCTTCCCCTGAATCCCCAAAGTCCATTATATCATTCGTATGCCTTTGTGTCCTGATAACTTAGCTCCCAGTTATAAGTGAGAACGCAAAATATTTAATTTTCCATTTCTGAGTTACTTCACTTAGAATAATGGTCTCCAGCTCCATCCAGGTTGCTGCGGATGCTATTTTTTTGTTGTTGTTATGACTTGAGTAGTATTCCAGACTGTGTGTGTATATATATACATATATATATATACAGAATGTGTGTATATATATATACACACACTCTCAAATACTACTCAGTCACATATATACATATATATGTGTATACATATGTATGTGTATATATATATATCACATTTTCTTTATCATCTCCTTGGTTGATGGGCATTTAGGCTAGTTCTATGCATGTAGAAGTATCTTCTTCATGTAATGACTTCTTTTCCTCTGGGTAGATACCCAGTGGTAGGATTGCTGGATCATATGGCACTTCTACTTTTAGTTCTTTAAGGAATCTCCATACTGTTTTCCATAATGGTTGTACAAGCTTATATTCCCATCAGAAGTGTAAAAGTGTTCCCTTTTCATCACATTGACACCAAATTCTTGAATCCAATATAGAGCCCACATAGAGCAAGCAAGACTAAGCAAAAATAAAAATAAAAATAAAAATAAAAATAAAAACTGCATCTAGAGCATCACATTACCTTACTTCAAACTATACTACCAGGCTATAGTTGCCCAAACAACATGGTACTGGAAAAAAAAGTAGGTATGTAGGCCAATGGTATTAGCTTTTATTTAAATGTTTGTTACAAAGTCATGAAGCCCTGCAGTCCTTGATAAATTTTGATTACTTTTCAATGCCCTTACTAATTATTGATCAGTTGATATTTTCTATTTCTTAATGATTTATTCTTGATAGATTATATGTTTCAAGGACTATATCAGTTTCTTCCAAGTTAATCCAACTATTTGATGTATAATTGTTCATAATAGTCTTTTATGACACTGTACATTTATATAGTGTAAGAATGCTACCTCTTTCACGTCTGATTTTATTTACTTGATTCTTCTCCCTTTTTTTCTTAGTCTAGCTAAATGTTTGTCAATTTTGTTTATCTTCTAAAAAAACTAACTCTTAAGCTCATTAACTTTTCTATTGTTTTATAGGTTATTTCATTTATTTCTAATTTGTTCTTTATTATTTTCTTTCTTCTACAAAATTTGTGCTTTGTTCTTCTTTATCTAGTTCCTTGAGTTGTAAAATTGAATTCTTTATTTCAGATCTTTCTTCTTTTTATGTGTTTATTGCTATAAACTTTCTCTTAGAACTGTTTTTTCTGCATACCATAAGTTTCACTATTTCCATTTTCATTTGTCTGTCTCAAGATTTTTTTTATTTCCTTCTTGATTTCTTCTCTGATCCATTGTTATTCAGGAGCATGTTGTTTACTTTCTGCATATTTGGGTATTTTTAAAATTTCACCCGGTTAATGGTTTTTAATCTCATACCTCTGTGGTCAGAAAAAGTGCTTAATATGATTTCAATCTTTTTAAATTTTTTGAAGACTTGTTTGTGGCCTGAAATATGATCTATCCTGGAGAATGATTTATGTGCACTTCATTCTTCTGCTTTGGGATGAAATGTTCTATATATGTCTGATAGACTTATTTGGTTTAAAGTTTATTTCAAGTCCTGTGTATTATTGAACTTCTGTCTGAATAATCTGTTATTTAATTGACATGTTGGAATCCTCTACTATTAATGTATTGCTATCTAAGCTGCCTCCTTAAGACAGATAAATTGTAAAGTCCTGTTATTTTCTTAATTTTAAGGGAAAATGAAAGATCAAAGTTGGAAAGTCATGAGGGTTTTATAAAACAAAACAAAGCACAGGTAACAAGAAGGTAGGCATTAGACATGTTAGTGTGGTTGGGGCCATAACTCCTGGGATGAAAGATGAAGGGGAGGCATAAATAAGTGACTTGAAGCAAGGGCCCTGCCCTGATGAAGATATTGATATGCCTTGAACTAAGGCACTAAAATTCAACCCCCTGCACAAGGACTAAAATAAATTCGTATATTTTGGAACTAATTAGACATGAATGGTTATACAAAATTGTGAATGTATTAAATGCTACTGAATTGTACACTTTAAAGGCGTTAATTTAATGTTATATGAATTTCACCTTAATACAAAATTAAAAATATATATTAATAATAAAAAATATTGCTATCTATCTTCCTCATTAGATCTATTAATATTTGCCCTATATATTTAGGTGATCTCTTACTAAGTGTATATATTACAGTTTTTAAGTTATAGTTTATTTTGTCTGGTAGAAGTATAGCTATTCCTGCGGTCTCTTGGTTTCTATTTGCATGAATTATCTTTCCTTATTCCTTCCCTTTCAGTCTACATGTGTACTTAAAGCTGAAGTGGGTCTCTTGTAGGCACTATATAGCTGGGTGTTTTCTTTTCCCATTCAGCCAATGTATGTCTTTTGATTGAATAGTTCAATCTTTTTCAATTCAAGGTAATCATTGATAGATAAAAATTTGCTACTACCATTTTATTGTTTCTGGTTTTTTGGAGATCTTTTGCTCCTTTCTTTTTCTCTTGTTTTCTACTTTTGTGATTTTATTATTTTCTGTAATGGTATATATATTAGTTCATTCTCACACTGCTATAAAAATACTACCTGAGACTGGGTGATTTATAAAAGAAAGAGGTTTATTTGACTCACAGTTCTGCATGGCTGGGGAGACCTCAGGAAACTTACAATTACAGCAGAAGGGTAAACAGGCATGTCTTACATGGTGACAAGTGAGAGAACATGTGAAGGAAGTGAAGGGTGAAGAGCCCCTTATAAAACCATCAGATCTCAAGTGAAAACTCACTCACTATCATGAGAACAGCCTGGGGGCAACTGACCTTATGATCCAATCACCTCCCACCAGGTCCTGCCCTCCACATGTAGGGATTTTGGGGATTACAACTTGGGATGAGATTTGGGTGGGGACACAGAGCCAAACCATATCAGTATATTTTGATTTCTTTCTCTTTTTCTTTTGTGCGTCTACTATAGATTTTTGATTTGTGATTACAATGAAGCTAACATAGAACATCTTGCAGTTATACTAATTTATTTTAAACTAACAACAACTCAGGTTTGATTGCATATCACAACTCTACACTTTTACTCTTTCCCTCGTTTAATGTTTTTGATACAAAATTTACATTTTTAAATATTGTGTATCCTTTAACAAATTACTGTAGGTATAAGTCTTTTTGATACTTTGGTCTTTTAAGTTTATACTAGTAATATAAGTGATTTACACATGACCATTACAGTATTAGAGTATCCTGAATTTGACTACATATTTACCTTTACAAGTGAGTATTTTTTATTTTTGGTTTTAATGTTATTAATTAGCGTTATTTCATTGCAACTGTGGAAATTCTCTTGAGCATTTCTTGTAAGGCAAGTCTAGTGGTGGTGAACTCCCTCAGCTTTTGTTTATCTGGAAATGTCTTTATTTTCCTTTCATCCCTGAAGAATAATTTTTCCAGGTTTAGTATTTTTGGTTGGAAGATTTTTTTCTTTTTCTGCACTTTGAATATATCAGCCCACTCTCTTCTGTTAAAATTTCTGTTAAAATGTTTGCTGATAATCTTATGTAGTTTCCCCTGTATTTGATTACATCATTTCTTACTGATTTCAACTCTCTCTGTCCTGGCCTGGGATAGGCACAGAGCCAAGGGGACCTTTCTACCATGGAGAAAGAGTGAGTGAGCAAGAATCCCAGGAGACCAACACTTCTGCAACAGAACTTCACAATCCTGGGCATGGGAGATCTCTCCTAACTTCTTTCTCTACCCTAGACTTCAGACCAACATGAAGAGCTGCCAGCTATCTGGGTAGAGAGACTGCTCAGGCCCATGTGTAGTCACACAGGTCTTGCCTCAGCAACAGATCCCATAGGCCTCCCAACAAGGGTTGTCAGGCATCTTAAACACCCTCATGATATTGGCCACATCCTCAGTGCTGAGGAGCAGATGGACTTCAGGCCTTGCCTCTGCTGTATCTTTCCAAGCAAAGCCAACTGGCCTGTTACCATGACGCAGCCACTCCATTTCTGCCTGAGCACTACAGCTGGTTGTAGTTCTTTATTTCTCTGTAATGGAGCTCCCACATGTAACTGACAGGCTTGCTGTGAATGCTGCTGTCATGCTTCCTGCCACTGCTGCCCTCAGGCTGGGGAGGGAGTGAATAGCCCAAGAATTGTCATTGGACTCCAGTGTGCTGCACTGCCATATGGAAAAGTGGCCAGGCCACATGGCTTCTTGCCCCTGCTACATCTCACTGGGCAGGATCTCCTGGCCTGGGGCCCAGTGCAGCTGCCCTTCCCCTGCCTGATCACTTTATTCAATGACAATGGCAGTCCTGTATTTCTCTAAAGTGGAGCTCCCAGAGGCAACCATCAGGCTGTCATTGCCTCCACAATGATTCCAGTCCCTTCTCCCCCTACGATATGGAGGATACAAAGAGTATGACTAACTTCAGGCAATTAAGGTGCCCGTGGCCATCCTACAAAGAGGACAGCTTGTCTTCCCCCATAGTCTCTGACCCTTCTGGTTTTGCCAGGCATAGCCCTCTGGCTTGGGCCTGCAGTGCAACCACCCTACCCCTGGATGATTACTCTGATTGGCAGTGGATCTGTGATTCTCCCAGAGGCAACTGACAGCCCCTCTATGACTGCCTACTATGGTACCCACCCTTGCTGTTCCTGGGCTGGGGAGGGAACAAAGACTTCATTGCTTTGCTTCTTTGTTCATGCCTCCAATACATCACAGACACCCTGTGGAGAGACAGCCAAACTGTCTTCCCCATGAGTCCCATTGAAGGTTTCCAGAAATGAAGCCAACTAACTAAACTTACCCCACAGTTAAAAGAATATCAGTCCTCCCAGATGAGAAAAATCTAGTGCATGAACTCTGGCAATTCAAGCAACCAGAGTTCTCTCTTTCCTTCAGACTAGTCCACTAGCTCCCCAGCAATAGTTCTTCACCAGTCAGAAATGACTGGACAAACATAGAATTCAGAATCTGGGTGGCAAGAAAACTCATCAAGATTCACAAGAAAGTTGAAACCTAATCCAAGGAATCCAACAAATAGAGTAAGACAATAAATGAGCTGAAAGATGAAAGAGTCAATTTAAGAGATAACTAAACTGAACTTCTGGAGCTAAAACTTTTACTACAGTATTTTATAATACAATCAGAAGTACTAACAGCAGAATGGACCAAACTGAGGAAATAATCTCTGAGCTCAAAGACCAGATCATCAGATCAACTCAGTCAGACAAAAATACAGAAAAAATTTTAAAAAATGAACAAATCCTTCAAGAAATGTGGGATTATGTAAAGAGACAAAATCTGAAACTCCTTGGCATCTTTGAGAGGGGGAGAGAGAATAAACAACTTCGAAAATATATTTGAGGACATAGTCCAAGAAAATTTCCCTAATCTCCCTAAAGAGGTTGACACACAAATCTAATAAATATAGGGAACCCCAATGAGATACTATACAAGATGACCAGACTGAGGGCACATAGTCATCAAATTAACAATGTCAATACAAAAGAAAAATATCTTAAAGGCAGCTAGATTGAAGGGTGAAGTCACAGACAGAGGGGATGCCATTAGGCTACTGGCAGACATCTCAGCAAAAACCTTAGAAGCCAGAAGATATTGGGGGCCTATTTTCAGCATCCATAAGGAAAAAAAAATCCTACCAAGAATTTCCTATTCCACCAAACTAAGCTTCATAAGTGGAAAAAAAGAATCCTTCTCAAACAAGCAAATTTTGAGGGAATTTGTGTCAATAAATCAGCCTTACAAGAGGTTATTAAGGGAGAACTAAACATGGAACTAAAAGATTGACACCTGCTAACACAAAAACACACTTAAACGTATGGCCCACAGGTACCATAAAGCAAATTCACAATCAAATCTACATAACAACCTGCTGACCACATGATGACAGTTTCAAAATCACACATATCAATACCAACCATGAATGAAAACAGGCTAAACACCCAACTTAAAAGACATAGAGTGGCAAGCTGGATAAAAACAAAATAACCAACCATTTGCTGTCTTCAAGAGACTCATCTCACCAGTAGCAACACCCACAGTCTTGAAAGGGTAGAATAAGGACTGTCATGCAACTGGGAAAGAAAAAGAACAGGAGTCATATTATTACATCAGAAAAAAAGATTTAAACCAGCAAAAAAGGACAAAGAATGACATTACAGGATTTTGGGCCAGCTCCAGTCTGCAGTTCCTATTGACACCAATGCAGAAGGCAGGTGATTTCTGCATTTCCAACTGAGATACCCAGTTTATCTCATTGGTACTGGCTAGGCACTGGGTGAAACAGAAGCAGGGTGGGGTGTCACTTCACCTTGGAAATGCAAGGAGCTGGGGGGACCTCCCTCCCCCAGCCAAAGGAAGCCATGAGGGACTGTGCTACCTGGCCCATACGCTACACGTTTTCCTATGCTTTTGCCACGGCTTTTGCAATCTGCAGATCAGGAGATTCCCTTGTGTGCTTATGCCACCTGGGCCCTGAGTTTTAAGCACAAAACTGGGTAGCTGTTTGGGCAGACACTGAGCTAGCTGTAGGAGTTTTTTTTCATACCCCAGTGGCACCTGGAACCCCAGTAAGACAGAACTGTTCACTTTGCCGGAAAGGGGGCTGAAGCCAGGGAGCCCAGTGGTATTGCTCAGTGGGTCCCACTCCCATGGAGTTCCGCAAGCTAAGAACCCCTGGCTTGATATTCTCACTGCCAGCAGAGCAGTCTGAAATCAACCTGGGATGATCCAGCTTGGTAGGGGAAGGGGTGTCCACCATTACTGAGGCTTTAGTAGGTGGTTTTCCCTGATAGTGGTAAGGAGGCTAGGAGGTCTAGACTGGGCAGAATTCACCACAGTGTGGCAGAGCAGCTGTGGCCAGACTGCTTCTGTAGATTCCTCCTCAATGTGCAGGGCATCTCTGAAGGAAACGTAACAACCCAGTCAGGGGTTTACAGATAAACTCCCATCTCCCTGGGACAGAGTACCTGGAAGTGGTGGCTGTGGATGCAGCTTCAGCAGATTTAATCTCCTGCATGCTGGCTCTGAAGAGAGCAGCTTATCCTCACAAGAGGGATTCTCCCAGCACAGCACACTAGCTCTGCTAAGGGACAGACTGCCTCCTCAAGTGGGTCCCTGAGCCTGCATGCCTCCTGACTGGAAGAGACCTCCCAACATGGGTCAGTAGACACTGCATACAGGAGAGCTCCAGGTGGCATCAGTTCAGTGCCCCTCTGGGACAAAGCTTCCAGAGGAAGGAGCAGGCAGCAATCTTTGCTGTTCTGCAGCCTCCACTGGTGATACTCAGGCAAAGAGGGTCTGGAGTGGACCTCTAGCAAACTGCAGCAGATCTGCAGAAGAGGGGCCTGACTACTAGAAGAAAAACTAACCAAAAAACAATAACATTAACATCAGCAAAAAGGATCCCTCCACAAAAATCCCATCTGAAGGTCATCAGCCTCAAAGATCAAAGGTAGATAAATACATGAGGATGAGGAAAAAAACAGTGCAAAAACACTGAAAATTCCAAAAACCAGAATGCCTCTTCTCCTCCAAATGATCGCAATTCCTTTCCAGCAAGGGCACAAAACTGGATGGAGAGTGAAATGGACAAATTGCCACAAGTAGGCAAATCAATAAATGTAATCCATCACATCAGCAGAACCAGTGACAAAAAACACAAGATGATCTCAATAGATGCAGAAAAGGCCTTTGATAAGATTCAACACTGCTTCATGCTAAAAAGTCTCCATAAACGTATCTCAAAATGGTAAGAGCTATTTATGACAAGCCCACTGCCAATATCATACTGAATGGGCAAAAACTGGAAGCATTCTCTTTGAAAACCAGCACAAGACAAGGATGCCCTCTCTCATTACTCCTATTCAACATAGTATTGAAAGTTCTGGCAGGGAAATCAGGCAAGAGAAAGAAATAAAGAGTATCCAAATAGGAAGAGAGAAAGTCAAATTGTCTCTGTTTGCAGATGACATGATTGTGTATTTAGAAAACCCCATCGTCTCAGCCCAAAAACTCTTTAAGCTTATAAGCAACCTCAGCAAAGTCTCAGGATACAAAATCAATGTGCAAAAATCACAAGCACTCCTACACACCAATAACAGACAAGCAGAGAGCCAAATCATGAGTGAACTCCCATTCACAGCTGCTACAAAGAGAATAAAATACCTAGGAATACAACTTACAAAGGAGATGAGAGACCTCTTCAAGGAGAATTACAAACCATTGCTGAAGGAACTAAGAGAGGACACACACAAATGGAAAAACATTCCATGCTCATAGATAGGAAGAATCAATATCATGCCCAAAGTAATTTATAGATTCAATGATATTCCCATCAAGTTACCATTGACTTTCTTCAGAGAATTAGAAAAAACTACTTTAAATTTCACATGGAACCAAAGAAGAGCCTGTATAGCCAAGACAATCCTAAGCAAAAAGAACAAAGCTGGAGGCATCACACTACCTGACTTCAAACTATGCTACAAGGCTACAGAAACCAAAATAGCATGGTACTGCTAAGTAAACAGCTATATATACTAATGGAACAGAACAGAGGCCTCAGAAATAACACCATACATCTACAACCATCTGATCTTTGACAAACCTGGCAAAAACAAGCAATGGGGAAAGGATTCCCTATTTAATAAATGGTGCTGGGAAAACTGGCTTGCCATATGCAGAAAACAGAATCTGGACCCCTTCCATACACCTTATACAAAAATTAACTCAAGATGAATTCGACACTTAAATGTAAGACCTAAAACTATAAAAACCCTAGAAGAAAACCTAGGCGATGCCATCCAGGACATAGGCATGGGCAAAGACTTCATGACTAAAACACCAAAAACAATTGCAGGAAAAGCCAAAATTGACAAATGGGATCTGATTAAGCTGAAGATCTCCTGCACAGCAGAAGAAACTATCATCAGCGTAAACAGGTAACCTACAGAATGGGAGAAAATTTTTGGAATCCATCCATCTGACAAAGGTCTAATATCCAGAATCTACAAAGAACTTAAGAAAAAAGCAAACAACCCTATTAAAAAGTGGGAAAGGATATGGAGAGACATTTCTCAAAAGAAGACATTTATGCGGCCAACAAATGTGAAAAAAAGCTCATCACTGGTCATTAGAGAAATGCAAATCAAAATGCAATGAGATGGTATCTCATTGTGGGACCATCCACACTCAGAGATGAGAAAGAACCAAATCAAGAACTCCAATAACTCAAAAGGCCAGAATGTCTCCAGACAACTGCCCCAGTTATCCAACAAGAGTTCTTAACCAGGCTAAGCTGGCTGAAATGACAGAAATGGAATTCAGAATATGGATACGAATGAAGATCATTGAGATTCAAGAGAATAATAAAACCCAATCTGAGGAAACTAAAAATCACAGTAAAGTGATATAGGAGCTGACGGATGAAATAGCCAGTGTAAAAAAGAATTTAACAGCTCTGACAGAGCTGAATAATGCAATACAAGAATTTCGCAGTGCAATCACAAGAATTAACAACAGAATAAACCAAGCTGAGTAAATAATCTCAGAAGTTGAAGACTGGTTCTCTGAAATAAGACAGTCAGGCAAAAATAAAAAGAAATGAACAAAACCTCTGAGGAGTATGGGATTCCATATAAAGAGGCCAAATCTATGAATTATTAGCATCCTTGAAAGGGAGGGGGAGAAAGCAAACAACTTGGAAAACATATTCCAGGATATCATCTATGAAAACTTCCCCAACCTTGCTAGAGAGGTCAACAGTCAAATTCAGGAAATACAGGGAACTCCTGCAAGATTCTACACAAAAAGATTATCCCCCAAGACATATAATCATCAGATTTTCCAAGGTAGAAATGAAAGAAATAATGTTAAAGTCAGTTCAAGAGAAAGGGCGGGTCACCTTCAAGGAAACCCCATCAGGCTAACAGCAAACTTCTCAGCTGAAACTCTATGGCCAGAAGAGACTGGGGGCCTTTATTCAACATTCTTAAAGAAAAAAATCTTCAACCAAGAATTTATTATCTGACCAAACACTTCCTAAGTGAAGGGGAAATAAGATTCTTTTCTGATATCTTTCTGAAATCTTGAGGGAGTTTGTTGTCACCAGATTTCCTTACAAGAAAATTTGAAAGGAACACTAAATATAGAAAGGAAAGACCACTACCAGCTAAAACAAAAACACACATAAACACACAGACCAGTGTCACTATAAAACAAGCAAACATAACCAGCTAACACACATATCAATACTAACCTTGAATGTAAATGGGCTAAGTATCCCCACTTAAAAGGCAGAGGAGTGGCAAGATGGATAAAAAAGCAAGACTCAGTGGCATGCTGTCTTTAAAAGACCCATCTCATATGTAATGACACTCACAGGCTCAAAATAAAGGGATAGAGGAAAGCCTACCAAGCAAATGAAAAACAGAAAAAAGCAGGGGTTTCAATCCTAATTTCAGAGAAAACAGACTTTAAACCAACAAAGATCAAAAAAAGACAAAGGACATTACATAATGGTAAAGGTTCAATTAGACAAGAAGTCCTAACTATCCTGAGTATGTACGCACCCAAAAAAGGAGCATCCAGATTTATACAACAAGTTTAGAGACCTACAAAGAGACATAGACTCTCACACAATAATAGTGGGAGACTCCAACACTTCACTGACACTATTAGACAGATCATTGAGGCAGAAAATTAACAAAGAGATTCAGGACCTGAACTGAACAATGGACCAGATCTAACAATGGATCTGATAGACCTTAACAGAACTCTCCACCCCAAAACAACAGAATATACATTCTTCTTATCATCACATGGCACATACTTTAGAGTCAACCACATAATTAAACATAAAACCATCCTCAGCAAATGCAAAAGAATGAAAACCATACCAAGCACACTCTCAGACAATAGCACAATAAAAAATAGAAGTCAAATCTATAAAAATTGCTCAAAACCATGCAATTACATGGAAACTAAACAACATGCTCTTGAATGACTTTTGGGTAAAAAATGAAATTAAGGCAGAAGTAAGAAAGTTCTTTGAATATAATCAGAAAGAAGTTACAACATAGCAGAATTTCTGGGATACAGCTAAGGCAGCATTAAGAGTGAAATTCATAACACTAAATACCCACATCAAAAGTTAGATCTCAAATTAACCACCCTAACATCACAACTGAACGAATTAGAGAAGCAAAAAGAAACCAGCCCCAAAGCTAGCAGAAGACAACAAATGACCAAAATTGGAGCTGAACTGAAGGAAATCAAGACACCAAAAGCCACTGAAAAGACCGATGTGTCCAAGAGTTGTTTTTTGAAAAAATTAATACAATAGATAGACCACTTGCTAGAATAATAGAGAAGACCCAAATAAACACAATTATAAATGATGAATAGAATGTTACCACTGATCCCCCAGAAATAAAAACAACCACCAAAACTACCACAAACACCTCTATGCACATAACCTGGAAAACCTAGAAGAGATGGATAAACACCTGGATAGATACACCCTTCCAAGACTACCAGGAAGAGACCAATAGCAAGCTCTGAAATTGAATCTGTAACAAATAGCCTACCAATTGATAAAAGCCCAGGACCTGGTAGATTCACAGCCAAATTCTACCAGTTCTACAAAGAAGAGCTGTTACCATTCCTATATGAGCTATTCCAAAAAATAGAAGAGGGGAGACTCCATCTTGATACCAAACCTGGTAGAGACACAACAAAAAAAGAAAACTTCAGACTGGCCATGGTGGCTCATGCCTGTAATCCCAGCACTTTGGGAGGCCGAGGCAGGTGGATCACAAGGTTAGGAGATTGAGACCATCCTGGTCAACACGGTGAAACCCCGTATCTACTAAAATACAAAATATTAACTGGGCATGGTGGTGTGCACCTGTAGCCCTAGTTACTCAGGAGGCTGAGGCAGGGGAATAGCTTGAACCTGGGAGGCAGAAGTTGCAGTGAGCCAAAATGGTGCTATTGCACTCCAACCTGGCGAAAGAGCAAGACTCTGTCAAAAAAACAAACAAACAAAAAAAACAAAAAAACTTCAGGCCAATATCCTTGATGAACATCAATGCAAAAATCTTCAATGAAACACTTGCAAAAAAATTCAGCAGCACATCAAAAAGCTAATTCACCATGATTGAGCAAGCTTCATCCCCAGGATGCAAGGCTGGTTCAACATATACAAATCAATAAATGTGATTCATCACATAAACAGAACTAAAGACAAAAGCCAAATTATTATTTTAATAGATACAGAAAAGGCTTTCAATAAATTCAAAACCCCTGCATTTTAAAACGCTTAACAAACTAGGTATTGAAGTAACACACCTCAAAATAATGAGAGCTGTCTATGACAGACACACAGTCAACATCATACTGAATGGGCAAAAGCTGAAAGCATTTCCCTTGAAAATCAGTTAAAGGCAAGAATGACCTCTCTCACCCCTCCTATTCAACATGGTATCACAAGTCCTAGCCAGAGCAATTGGGCAAGAGAAAGAAATAAAGGACATCCAAATAGGAAGAGAGGAAGTCAAACTCTCTCTCTTTGCAGGCAACATAGTTTTATATCTAGAAAACCCCATAATCTCACCCCAAAATCTTCTTCAGCTGATAAACAACTTCAGTAAAGTTTCAGGATACAAAATTGACATACAGAAATTACTAACATTCCTGTATATGAAAAACAGTCAATCTGAGAGCCAAATCAGAAAGCAATCCTGTTCACAATTGCCACAGAATGAATAAAATACCTAGGAATAAAGCTAACCAGGGAGTTAAAGGCTGTCTACAACGAGAATTACAAAACACTGCTCAAAGTAATCAGAGAAGACACAAATGGGAAAACATCCCATGATCATGGATAGGAAGAATCATTATTGTTAAAATGGCCATACTACCCAAAGCAATTTACAAATTCAGTGCCATGTCTATCAGACTACCAAGATATTCTTCACAGAACTAGATAAATAAAACTATTTTAAAATTCACATGGAACCAAAAAAGAGTCTCAGTGGCTAAGACAATCCTAAGCAAAAGGAACAAAGCTAGAAGCATCACATTATCTGACTTAAAACTATAATAGAGAGCTATAGTAACCAAAACAACACGGCACTGGCACAAAAACAGGCACATAGACCAATGGAACAGAATAGAGAGCCCAGAAATAAGACTGCACACTCATGATCATCTGATCTTCAAAAAAGCTGGCAAAAACAAGAATGGGGAAAAGACTCCCTATTCAATAAATAGTGCTTGGATAACTGTCTAGCTATATGCAGAAGAATGAAGCTGAACCCCTTCCCTACAATATATACAAAAGTTAACTCAAAATGGATTAAAGACTTAAACGTAAAACCCAAAACCATAAAAACCCTGAAAGGCAACCTAGGCAACACCATCCTGGACATAGGAATGAGCAAAGATTTCATGACAAAGACACTAAAAACAATTACAACAAAAGCAAAAATTGACAAGTGGGATCTAATTAAACTTAAGAGTTTCTTAAACTATCAACAGAGTCAACAGTCGACCTACAGAATGGGAGAAAATATTTGCAAACTATGCATCTGATAAGGGTTTGATAACCAGAATATATAAGGAACATAAATAAATTTACAAGAGAAAAACAAACTCCATTAAAAAGTGGGCAAAGAACATGAACAGACGCTTTCCAAAAGAAGACATACATGCAGCCAACATGCATATGAAGAAAAGCTCAATGTCACAAATCATTACAGAAATGCAATCAAAAGCAAAATGAGATACCACTTTACACTAGTAAAAATGACTATATAAAAGTTAAAAAAAAATGGCTGGCAAGGTTGTGGAGAAAAGGGAACACTTATACACCATTGATGAGAGTGTAAATTAGTTCAACCTTTATGGAAAGCAGTGTGGTGATTCCTCAGAAAGCTAAAAGAGGAACTACCATTTGACCCAGCCATCCCTTTACTGGGTATATATCCAGAGGAATATAAATCATTTCACCTTAATGACACATGTATGTGAATGTTCACTGCAGCACTATTTATGATAGCAAAGACAAGGAATCAACCTAAATGCCCATCAGTGACAGACTGGATGAAGAAAATGTGGTACATATACATCCGGGAATACTATGCAGCCATAAAAAAGAACAAGATTATATATTCAGTGGGAATGTGGATGGAGATAAAGACTATTATCCTCAGAAAACTAACAGGAACTGAAAACCAAATACTGCATGGTCTCACTTATAAGTACAAGTTAAATGATGAGAACTTATGAACACAAGGAAGGAAACAACAGACACTGGGGTCTACTTGAGAGTGGAGAGTGGTAGGAGGAGGGAGAGGAGCAGAAAAGATAACTATTGGGTACTGGGCTTAATACTTGGGTGATGAAATAATTTGTAAATAAACCCTCACGACCTGAGTTTACTTATGTAATAAACCCTCACATGTATTCTAAACCTAAAATTAAAAGATGAAAAAAAGACTGCCAAAAGGCTACTAGAACTGATAAATGATCTCATAAGTAAACATGAGTTTACTTATGTAATAAACCCTCACATGTATTCTAAACCTAAAATTAAAAGATGAAAAAAAGACTGCCAAAAGGCTACTAGAACTGATAAATGATCTCATAAGTAAACATGAGTTTACTTATGTAATAAACCCTCACATGTATTCTAAACCTAAAATTAAAAGATGAAAAAAAGACTGCCAAAAGGCTACTAGAACTGATAAATGATCTTAGTAAGGTCTCAGGATAGAGACCTTTGTTATCAATAAAATCAATGTACCAGAAGCATAGCATTCCCATACACTAATAATGTCCAGGCTGAGAGTAAAATATAAAACACAATCCCATTTATGTAAGCCACAAAGAAAATGAAATACATAGGAATACAGCCTACCAAGGAGGTGAAAGATCTCTACAAGGAGAACTACACAATTCTACTGAAAGAAATCAAAGATAACACAAATTAATGGAAAAACTTTCCAAGCTCATATATTGGAAGGATCAATATTGTTAAAATGGCCATACTGCTTAAGGCAATTTACAGATTCAGTGCAATTCCTGTCAAACTACCAATGCCATTCTTCACAGAATTAGAAAAAACTATTCTAAAATTCATATGGAACCAAAAAAGAGCCTGAATAACTAAAGCAATTTTAAGCAAAAAGAAGAAAGCTGGAGGCATTACACTGTCCAACTTCAAATTTTACAATAAGACTACAGTAATCAGAACAGCATAGTATGGTACAAAGTAGACATCTATCCTAATGGAACAGAATAGAAAACTCAGAAATAAAGCTGCACACTTAACAGCCATCTGATTTTGAAAAAGAAAAAAAAAAGGGATATAAATGGACTCCCTATTCAATAAATGATGCTGATGAAATCGCCTTGTTGTCTGGGGTAATTTCTGAGGTTTGTTGTCCCATGACCACAGAAATCTAGGACGTGAACACACCAGAGTGAGGTTAAGAGAGGAGGTTTAATGGGCAAAAGAAAGAGAAGAGATCTCTGCACAGGGAGGTATACTGGAGAAAATGGGTTGCTGCTTCTGCAGTGAAATGTGGGTTTTATAGATGAGCTTGAGGGGGCAGGGTCTGATTTACATAGGGCATGAAAGATTGGTCAGACCAGGCATGCTATTTGCATAGCGCTTAAAGAAGCTGGCCACTCAACCCTAATATTTTATTATGCAGATGGTTGTCTACCTGGCCTGTGCCATGTTCCCTGGTTCTTTACTAGTGACAAAGAAAAGGGAAGATGGAGCCTCCATGTTGAAAATACCTGACTTCCAGTCAGTCCCTTTTCTATTGGCACAGCTGCCATCATTCGTGCATGCAAGCTTCCAGCCTGCTTATCTATGTCTGCTGCTTGATTTTTCAGGCTGCTCTTTGTTAGAAAAGAAGTTATTTGGGGCTGCTTTTTGTTAAAAGGGAAGCCTTGCTGAGGATTCCTTTACTCTCACTATCTGCCTAAATAATTTCTTTCTAGTTCCTGTATCACTGGTATAACTGGCTAGCCATGTGCAGAAGAGTTAAAATGGACCCTCACCTTTCACCATATAGAAGAATTAACTCAAGATAATTAAAATTTTAAATGTGATACCTCAATCTAAAAATTTTAGAAGAAAACCTAGGAAATACTCTTCTCAACATCATCGTTGGCAAACAATTTTTTGGTTATGGCCTTAAAATCAATGGCAATAAAAACAAAAATTGACAAATGAGACCTAATTAAACTAAAAAGCTTCTGCACAGCAAAATAAACTGTTAATGAAATATACAGACAGCCTGCAGAATGGGAAAAATTATTTGCAAACCATGCATCTGACAAAGGTCTAATATCCGGAATCTATAAGGAATTTAAACAGAACAACAAGGAAAAACAATAACTTCATTTAAAAATGGGCACAGGACATGACACTCCTTAAAAGAAGACATACAAGTGTCCAACAAGTGTATTAAAAAACATTTGTCATCACTAATCATCTGAGCAATGCAAATCAAAACCACAATAAGATACCATCTCAAAGTAGTCAGAATGACCACTATTTAAAATTCCAAAAACAACAGATGCTGGTGAGGCTGCAGAAAAAAAGAAAATGCTAATACACTATTGGTGGGAATGTAAACTAGCCTAACCACTGTGGAAAGCAGTTTGGAGATTTCCTATAATACTTCAAACAGAGCTACCATTTGACCCTCAATTGCACCACTGGGAATATAGCCAAATGAAAATAGATCATTGTATCAAAAAGACGCATGCACTCACATTTTTATCGCAGCACTATTCACAACAGCAAAGATATGGAATCAACTTATGTGCTCATCAGTGATGAATTGCATCAAGAAAATGTGGCATAAGGCTGGGCACGGTGGCTCACGCCTGTAATCCCAGCACTTTGGGAGGCCGAGGCGGGTGGATCACCTGAGGTTGGGAGTTCGAGACCAGCCTGACCAACATGGAGAAACCCTGTCTCTACTAAAAATACAAAATTAGCTGGGCGTGGTGGCACATGCCTATAATCCCAGCTACTAGGGAGGCTAAGGCAGGAGAATTGTTTGAACCTGGGAGGTGGAGGTTGTGGTGAGCCAAGATTGTGTCATTGCACTTTAGCCTGGGCAATGAGTGAAACTCCACCTTAAACAAAAAAAAAAAAAAAAAAAGAAAATGTGGCATATATACTCCATGGACTAGTACACAGCCATAAAAAAGAATAAAACCATGTTCTTTACAGCAACATGGACAAAGCTGGAGGCCATAATCCTAAGCAAATTAATGCAGGAACAGAAAACCAACTACTGAAAGTTCTCACTTATGAGTGGAAACCAAACACTGGGCACACTTAGACAAAAATATGGGAACAATAGGCAGCGCAGACTACTAGAGGGGAGAGGACAGTAGGGAAGAATGGTTCAGAAAACTACCTACTTTGGATTATACTCACTATCCTGGTGTAATATACCCATGTAACAAACCAGCACATGTACTCCTTGTATCTGAAAATAAAAGTTGAAAGAAAAAAAATTGGAAAAATTCATGTAACAAACCAGCACATGTACACCCTGTATCTAAAAATAAAAGTTGAAAGAAAAAAAATTGGAAAAATTCTCAAGGACAATTGACTGGCCAAAGATTTTTTGAGTAATACCCCACAAGCACAGGAAACCAAAGCAAAAATGGACAAATTAAGCTAAAAAATAAACAAAATCCCCCACAAGATTCTCTTACCTTAGACTTTCGACAATGTGATTATATTGTGCCTCATAATAGTCTTTTTTGGGCTGATCTTGCTTATGATTCATTGAGCTTCATGAATGTGGATTTCCATATCCTTCCCAAGTGAGGAAGGTTTTCAGGCAGTATGTCTTTAAAGAAAAAATATTTTTGATCTTTTATCTCTCTTCTCCTTCTGAAGTTTCTATACTTTGTATACCATATTCTTGGTGGTGTCTCAAAGGTCTCTTATGCTTTCTTTGTCACTTTTTATTCTTTTTTCTTTTTTTACTCTAATTTGTTAATTTTAAATGACTCTCTTTTGAGTTCACTAATTCTTCTGCGTGTTTGAGTCAGGTATTGAAACTCTTTATTGACTTCTTTCTTTCTTTCATTGTGTTCTTCAGCTCCAGAATTTTTGTTTGGTTGTTTTTAGTGGTTTATGTTTCTTTATTGAATTCTTATTTTGTTCATGTATTTTTGTTTTAGATTTTTTAGTACTCTTTTCTTTTGCATCTCACTGAGATTTTTTAAGATGATTGTTTTGAATTATCTTAAAGGAAACTTATAGATCTCCATTTATTTGGATCAGTTGCTAAAGCTTTATTAGTTTCCTTTGGTGGTGTCATACGTGTCTGACACTTTGTTATTTGTTTATCCTTGTACTGGTGTCTGTGCACTTGAAAGAGCAGACATCTCTTTCAGTCTTTACAGACTGGTTTCGGCAGGTTAAGACCTTCTCCTGTTAGGGTGCTGGGCTGATGAGATTGCCTTCAGTGTCATGGTTGAATGGGGTTACAGCCAGATCACGTGGTTGCTTATGGGTCCAGAGTGGGATCTTTGGTTCATGATCCTGTTACTAGGGCTTCTAGCAGGCTTGTATCCTACTTAGTCCCTCAGAGGGACTGGCTCTAGAATCATACTCCATAGGGCTGGGGAGGGAATGAGGGTCCACTTTAGGGTCTGTAGATGGTGGGTCTATTATTAGGTGTGTAGTTGGGGGAGAGTTTATCTAGTTTTCTGGGATGGCTGCTCATGGGTCTCTGAGTGGGTTCCTCAACCTGTGGCTGAGAGGAGTTAGTGCTAAGTCACAAGGTTTCCTCGGAGTCTATAGCTGAAACCAGTGTCTTCATGTCTGTCTCTGGGGTCATGGATGAGTGTGTTTTCTGGCAGGTCTCTGGGCAGGCAGACTTGCTTCAGACTGTAGTTAAGATGGGCTGGAGCTGGATCACAGGATTGTTTCAAGATCTGAAATAAAACTAAGGTCTGTACCTTTAGGGGCACTTATGATGTCTCACTCCAGGTCCCTGTGTAGGCAAACTGCTCTCTAGCATAGCTGAGAAGGGTTGAAGCCCCTTTTCTGGCCCATTTCAGGATCTGCTGTGAAACCTAGGTCAATGGTCTCCCAGTTGGGACATGGATGCACATGCCCTCCCTCTGTATCCCTAAGCTGGCAAGACTGCTCACAGCCCATAGCTGAGAAGGATGAGGGTCAAGATTCAAGGCTGTTTCAGAAACTACCGTGGAACTAAAGTCAGCAAGCCTGTACTGCTGACAAAGATGAGTGAGTCTCACAGCAATTTCCTGTGATTAACTCAGGCCACAGTTGAGAGGAGTTTGAGTGGTGATTCAGGGCCATTTTAGTATCTTCTATAGGACAGAGATCAGCAAGCATGCCCCACGGGAACAGATGTATATGTCTCCCAGGAAGTCTCTGTGGGTGAAGGACTGATCTCAAGTTGTGGCTGACAGTAGTTAAAGCCAAGTTACAGGGCTGTTTCAGGGTCTACATTGAGACTACAGTTGATATGCCCGCCTCCTGAGACACTAGTGTGTGAGTCTGCTCCTGGGCCCCTGGGCAGATGGTTTTGGCAGCATGACGAAGTCCTAATGCGGCTGAAGGCAAGTGCACAGGAGGATGAGTCCCTTTTCAGGTCTGGAGATGGAATCACTGTTGGTAAGTCTGCCACTTGGATGCAAATCTATTCTCTAAAACAACCCTCCTAGGTCTTGGGTTCCATTGGCATTTTACAAACTCCTACTTGAATTCCAAAACTCCCTCAAAGGAACTTTTGTCTGTGGATGGCTGAAAAATTATTGTTGTTGTGGGGGCATATGTGTGAGGGACCACCTGTTCTACCAATTTGCTGACTTTCCTCCTAGTAAGATTTTAAAATTACTTTTTCCCCATACATAGTTTGACTTCAGTTTTTGTCATTTACAACTAAATATTTCTATCACAGTTGAGATAATTTGTTATGGCAGAGAATGGATAAATGAAGAATGTAATGAATATCTATTTAATATTTCAATCTCTTGTGTGCTAATATATTTCAAAATTGATTAATATTTTACCTTTCCAAGATACATTTATTTTTATCAAGGGTAATCTGAAGATTAAATAATCTATTTTTAAAAAATTAAATGCAAAAATTTAAGAACTAAGAGATGTTAATAATATAACTTTGGCAATGATGGTTTTTGTGCCAGCTACAATCAATTGAGTAATTACTGCAGTAATTTTTCAGAATAATTAAGGAAAAATCAGTAGATATCAGTTGATAATGTTACTATGAGTTTTAGAATGTTTTCTATTATAATGGAAGTGACATAATAAAATAATATAATGAAAAGAAGTATGTAATGTTAAGATTTAGCAATCTAGTCTAAAAGGCACTCTTAACGAGGTGAGGGTTGGCAATGTTTGTGATCAAGACAGAAACAAAAATTCTCATAGGCACTTGAAAAATGGACCAACTAAATGACCCACTTTCAAAGTCAACCTTGTACTTTTAACAGACCAGAGTATCCTATATTTTGGAGGTGTGTGATGAGATTAAACTGATTTCGCAATAGCCCATGTGTAGAATTTCCTGTTCAAACCTTAGTAACACGTTGATGAGAAATTTACTTTTTCCACTCTTGACTCACTCTGAGCCTTCACAGGGCAGTCTGCGAAGATTGTAGGCATTGTTTGTTCTTGTCCTGGATTTATGCCTTTAAATTTCACCTTTTATTACCCAGCTATAGCAGGCCTTTTTGTGAGACTAACCTGGCCTCTCCACTAAAGGATGTGTGACTTTCTGGGACAGAAGGTATGTGTTGCTACTCTCCAACTCTCTACTAGCCTACCTCATTTAGTGAGTGATTACAAGTGCTCAATATGGTGCAAAGGAGGTATAATTAATATAAAATAAAATCAAAGTAGAATATTGCTGTCTTCATTTGAATAACTCAGGGTAAAACCCATATGAAATATGTTGAAGGATTTCTTAAAGTTTTCAAATTCTTGTTTGTGGAAACCTAGTGGGTTTGTTGATCAATATAATTTAAGTGAAACCTATTAACATCACAATAATGAACAATTAATTTTGTATTTTGTAATCAGTACATCATGTATCTTTGAATAATAATTTATAGTTAGCTTAGCCATTAAAGATTATTAAAATAAATGAATCAATTGATGAAAGCCAAATACAATTCCTCAGACATGTAGATTAAATAAAAGCAGTTTTTATTTTTAATAAGAATCACAATGAGGTAGAGTACATAAAATGCTAAAGGTAATACAAAACAATCAAAATACTTTTTTAAAATTGATCAAAATATTGCAAAAAAGATGTAGCACACGGATATAGGAGACTTATCTGAAGATTTATTTTCCATGCTTTAACTGACACGAATCAGAAACAGTAACATAACAATTGTGACTAAAATAATAATTAAAATAGCTAATGCTTATTAAGAACTTTAAGTGCCAGGTTGAGTGGTAAATGTTTTACATGCAATGTTTTATATGTTCTTATTCCCATTTTAGATTAACAAACTGCGTTATTAAACATAGAATAACTTTTTTAATGTCACACATTGTAAATGTCAAAGCTAGAATTAATTCTAGATCTCACTGACTCCAGAGCCCATTGACTAAATGATTTAATTACATTATCTGAAACTTTACAAGTACTTACACAACAAAAGTGGCCTTTACTCACTTTGACAACCATAAAATCTTTTTATAAGTTTAAATGAAATGTGCTTTAACATGAATTACCTATGCTTTTATTTATCATTTTTTGGTTCATAACTTAGCCAGGAAATGAATTACCAATTACTTATTAAATTACCAATACTTCTGTAAGTATTAAAAGTTTATGTGGTGTTCCTAATACTATTTAGGTTATGCATAAGTTAACCGTGTCACATAGCATTTTCTGACATATACAAATATTCACATTTTTAATAATTTAAATTTTTAATAATTTCTTAGAACATTTCAGCCATTAAGAAAAGACCATTTAATTGCCCCTGTTGATTTTCATTAATGTGTATAAATTACTAAATAAAACTAATTTAGTGCAAGAAATTTATATATATATATATGTGTGTGTGTGTGTGTGTGTATATATATCTCAACTTTACTATTACTCATGTGCAGACCACACAGTCTTAACCATTACTGGATTTCAAAATTAACATAAAAAATGAGTGCAGAACTTTTTCTAATACGTTTTAATTTTTAATACAGGTAAAGCATCAGACTTTAAGAAATATATTTTTATTCCTGAACTTCTTTATTCCTTAGTAATTTATTGCTTCTTATTGCCCCAGCAATAATATTTTGTCAAACATAGAAATTTCTCTCTTTTTTTTTTTTGAGTCAGAGTCTCACTCTGTCGCCCAGGGTGGAGTGCAGCGGCACGATCTCGGCTCACTGCAACCTCTGCCGCCCGTGTTCAAGCGATTCTCCTGCCTCAGCCTCCCGAGTAGTTGAGACTACAGGCGCCTGACATTGTGCCCGGCTAACTTTTGTATTTTTAGTAGAGACGGGGTTTCACCGTGTTAGCCAGGATGGTATGGATCTCCTGACCTTGTAATCGGCACGCCTCGGCTTCCCAAAGTGCTGGGATTACAGGCATGAGCCACCGCGCCCGACCCAAAAATCTTTTTTTAAAACAAATATTTTACCGTAAGAAACTTGTTTAGGCTTGAAGAAAATTAGAGAAAGAACTTTAGATTCTTTAATGCAAAATGAGCTCCAATACTCGTTCTCCACCTCACCCTTTTAACTGCACTAGGGAATATTGTATATAAACCATTTATTAACTTCTTAACTACGGTTATTATAGAGTACAGTCCCTGACATCACACACTGCAGAGATGGATAACCAAGGAGTAATCTACTCAGACTTGAATCTGCCCCCAAACCCAAAGAGGCAGCAACAAAAACCTAAGGGCAATACAAGCTCCATTTTAGTAACTGAACAGGAAATAACCTATGCGGAATTAAACCTTCAAAAAACTTCGCAGGATTTTCAAGGAAATGACAAAACCTATCACTGCAAAGGTAAAGCATTTAAAAGATCCTCAATATAACAGTCTAGGATGTGCAGCTTGGGGTACAGGGACGTGGGGAAAGAGCAGGGAGTGCTCACATATTTTCTATTTGCAAAGATCAGAATTTCAAGTTGAGATATGCTATTTCAATATAAAATATGAAGACTGATTTAACGCATTGTTGAAATGTGTAGTCTTCGTCAAAGAATTCATGGAGCATTATTTTTACTGAAAATGCAATGGTATATTAATCTGAGAAAAAGATTACAATGGGAGATGAGGGTTTGGGGTCCAAGTTTCTCCGTATGATTCCTGTGCATTCAGGTTCTTTTGTTTTTGAATCTTCTAAACAACTGTGTCCACCTCTCCTTTCGCACTGTTTCCATTTCGCTCCCTGCAGATTTACCGTCAGTTCCAGAGAAGCTCATTGCTGGGATCCTGGGAATTATCTGTCTTGTCTTAATGGCCTCTGTGGTAACGATAGTTGTTATTTCCTGTAAGTCTATTTTAGAAGATTACAAGGGGAATTTTCACGTTAATGATTGAATGTGCCTCTATACATTTCATATTTTCAGGGAATAGAATTCTCATTGTAATGTATATCTTTGGACTGAATGTGGAATGGTCATTCAGAATTTGTCAAAGAATAAATGAAAGAATAATTGTTGAAAGTATTCGCTTCTGATGCAATTGTATGTATATAATTTGATTTCGTAACTCAAAAATATGTTCTAGGAGTCTGAAAAACCTTACTGAGAAATAGGAATTAATTTTTGAAAGTAGTTAAATCAAGAATTATAAGAACTATATGAGATGGTGAAATTTAGTTCTTTAGATCTATGAAATACTTTTCCAAAAAACCATTATTACTTTATCAAATTTTTCTTAAAATCATTTTTATTCCATATTATTCTAACTCTAACACAAAAAATTTCAAACAAAAACTTAAAATTATTATGATTGATTTAGATGCTAATTTTTTACAAAGATTACTTTAATTTTTCTAGCTACATTAACACAGAAGCACAACAATTCTTCCCTGAATACAAGAACTCAGAAAGGTATATAAGAATTTTTAAAGTTTTAATATTGTACAGTTTATTTTTTCTTGATCTTAGGCTGTACAAAAATAAAATTTGGGGTGAAAAATTATAAAATTTGGCAATAAATGTTCATAAATAAGGATTAGAGTAAGGCATTCCCTTATCATCAACTGTAAGTAAAATCACTATGCTTTGTTTTTATCTGTTGTGTTCAAATTCTTTTTGAAGGCTCTAAGGAAAAGTCGGTGTCCTTGTTTTA
>NW_012112030.1:4012070-4029251 GCF_000951035.1 Colobus angolensis palliatus
AAGAACTTGGGCAGAGAGTATGCAGGCCTGTGCTTCAAAGAACTCCAGTCTGCTTTCTATAGATAATGAAGAAGAAATGGTAAGATGTAAATGTTATAAGCACTTTATGAAAAGCTTATTTTGGTCAATAATACGTTTATAGAAATCATCCATATGTGTGGGTATATATATTTAGCTTATGTTTTTAGTAGGGAGTAGCTTGTATGTTTTCAAGTTTATGTAATAGTTAATTGATTGACTTAATAATGTTTAAAAATTCATGTACTGCTAAGGTACTTTTGATTGTTTTCAGTTTTTGCTTTTCATGGAAAACCATGCTTCTATAAATGCTTTGAATCCACAATAAATGTTGCTGTCTAATTTTATTGGGCATTATATGATCTGGTCATGCAGATTGATCACAAAGTGAATGAACTCATATTATACAAGTCAGATCATGAGATAAAAGTTTCCAGCTCTAGCAGTTCCACCCCTGTGTGTGCCATCATCACTTATCCTGACTCCTCTCCAAAACACTGTCTTGACTTTTAATGTTACAAAAAACATTTGCCTGTTTTTGAATTTATATAAAGGGAATCATACAGTGTAAATTTCATGTCTGTGTTTTTCACTCCTATCTGATATTTGTGCAATTCCTCCATATTATTGCAGTTATCAGTAGTATGTTACTGTTCACTGCTGTACTATGTACAAAGAACACTAAGAATCCATTGAATCCTTGTCTCTGGATGGGGAAGTGGGTCTCCTGCCCTCAGGGACAAAGAGGACCCTGGATGGTGCACTGGTAGTCATGGGGTCGCTTTGCTGATCCTCCTCACCCACATCCACCCTGCTGTCTCTTGGTATGAGAAGGAAGCACTTCCTCTGGCTGTATTGATAGCAGGTCTCATGGTAGATCATGCTCGCCAGTGGTACCAGCCTCGCCTGGTGTTATGGAGGGGACTCCCCTTCAATACAGAGCAGGAGTGAGCTTTGCTGGGCCTCCTCCTGTTGCCAGGTTGGGTGCTGGGAAACAGCAGGCCTAGGTCACCTTCTTGACTTGGGTAGGGGACTTAACACGCTCGCTCGGACACTTTGTTGATCCCTGATGCTAGAGTCCCAGACAATTTCATCTATCTCTTTCCGCCTTTCAGAGTTCTCCGTTGCTTTTGTCTTTCATTAATCACAGGGTTATAATTGTTTTTAGCAGGGAGTACCAGAGAGAGACGAGTCTACACCACCTGTCAGGACCACTGTTATTCTACCAAAACCAAATCAGTTAAAAGTGAGGGCTTATCTAGTTAAAGAATGCTGTAGTGCCCAGAAAATCCAATCTGTAGCTTCTATGTCATTTATTTCCGAATAACAACCTCTCATTCCTCTTCTAAATCTCCAACTCTGGGAAATATAGTACAAAAATAGATTGATTTAGTCACAGTATCTGGAGGAATGAATGCACAGTATCACTAAACTTATTTAAATCCTTCCTGGGTTTATTTGGTCAATTGGGGTCACTATTATAATGCAAGAATTAACAGGTCCTTATTAACATGAGAATAAGAATGAAAGTACTAAGTATAAATGTTGAAGAGTTCATTTATATCAAAATTATAAACATTTATGAAAAATTTTGGTACTGCAAATAGTGGTTTTCAACTTTAATATATTGCTTTTATAATGTTTTCATAATTATTATTTAAGTGAAAATTCTTTCTTTTCTTTTAGAAATTTCTGACTGCCATTTTATCTTCCTCATGGATTGGTGTGTTTCGTAACAGCAGTCATCATCCATGGGTGACAATCAACGGTTTGACATTCAAACATGAGTAAGTTGTTTTGTATGGTGCTATATAAAAATATATATAAATGATAAATTCAGAAGAATAATATGAATGAATGTGTGTGGACTCATTGACATGAAGAAAGATGTGGAAAGTTAGTGAAATGTTGACATAAATAATTTACAAAAGACCATAGTAGTCCATAATGTCTACCCGCTCATTAGTCGCCTAGTAACCCTCTTGGTTATCAGATGGACCATGGGTGTCCAATCTTTGGCTTCTGTGGGCTACACTGGAAGAAGAAGAGTCTTGGGCCACACATAAAATACACTAACACTAATGATAGCTGATGAGCTAAAAATGTATATATATATATCTCAGAATGGTTTCAGAAAGTTTATGTATTTGTGTTGGGCCACATTCAAAGCTGTCCTGGGTCACATGCGGCCCATGGGCAGCGAGTTGGACAAGCTTGAGATGGACTATCAGGAAATTGCAGAGCTTGTTTTTATTAAAAAGCCACACTTACTTTTTTCCTTAAGAATATCCTCAAAGCACAAGAGTAGTGCTGTTGGCATATTGCTATAATTTTTTATTAGTAGTTATTGTTGTCAATCTCTTATTGTGCCTAATTTAGAAATTAAACTTTATCATAGTTACAAATGTGTAGAGAAAACATAATCTCTCTATAGGTTCTGTACTATCTGCCGTTTCAGGTATCCACTGGGGTCTGGAAACATATCCCCCGTGGATGAAGGGAGACCACTCTATTGAGTGTTCAGAATAATGACTCTTACTAATATTATGAAAAATTTAATTACCCTTTTCCATAAAGTTCTTTTCTCACAGTATATGGAAAATGTTTTTGTCTCATGAATCATTTGCCTAAAATGTAACAGAATATGAATTTCTCTCCATTACAGGATAAAAGACTCAGATAATGCTGAACATAACTGTGCAATGCTACATGCACGTGGACTTTCATCAGACCAGTGTGAATCTTCAAAAATATATCATTGTAAGCATAAGCTTTAGAAGTAAAGCGTTTACATTTGCAGTGCATCAGATAAATTGTATATTTCTTAAAATAGAGATAATATTATGATTGCATAAATCTTGAAATGAATTATGTTATTTGCTCTAATAAGAGAATTCTAGGCCGGACGCGGTGGCTCAAGCCTGTAATCCCAACACTTTGGGAGGCCGAGACGGGCGGATCACGAGGTCAGGAAATCGAGACCATCCTGGCTAACATGGTGAAACCCCGTCTCCACTAAAAAAAAATACAAAAAAAACTAGCTGGGCTAGGTGGCAGGCACCTGTAGTCCTGGCTACTTGGGAGGCTGAGGCAGGAGAATGGCGTAAACCTAGGAGACAGAGCTTGCAGTGAGCAGAGATCTGGCCACTGCATCCAGCCTGGGTGACAGAGCGAGACTCTGTCTCAAAAAAAAAAAAAGAAAATTCTAAATCAATTATTGAAGTAGGATACACACAATTACTAAAGTACAGATATCCTAGCATTTGTGTCGGGCTCGTTTTGCACAACATGATATATGTGGTATTCAGCCTTTCTAAAAGTTGCATATTATATGAGTCAGTTTATATGAAGTATCAAGAACAGTCAAACCCATGGAGACAGAAAGAAGAATAGTAGTTGCCAATGCCTAAGGGAGGTAGAAATAGGAGATGATCACTAATTACTAGAAAGTTTCTTCATGTCATGATGAAAACTTTCTAAATTTCTGTAGTGGTGATGGTTGTTACTCTGTGAATATACTAAACATCGTTGATTTTTAATCATTTTAAGTGGATTAAATTTATGCTTTGTACATGACACTTCAATAAAGCTATCCAGAAAAAAAAAAAAAAGCCTCTCGTGGGATTGTTTGTGACTGCATTTATTCTCTAATTTTCAAAGGTTAACTTCTTCATAATATTGACTTTTCTAATCAACATAAAGTGTTTCCTTCAGTGTACTGTGTTATCTTTAATTTTTCTCTATCGTATTTTGTATTTTGGGGGATTAAAGTCGTACAGAAATGTAGGTATTTTATATTCATGCTTTTGTAAATGGCATCCTGATTCTAAAGTTCCCTTTAGTAATTTTTGTTGTTATAAATAGAAATACAATTGATGTCTGCATTTTGATTTTATATCTACTTATTCCACTGATTTTATATATTTAAATCTATTATGTCAACTATTGATTTTTTTCTGAGTGTTCTATATAAAGAGCATTTTATCTGCAAATCATCACACTTTTATTTTTTTTAATCCACATGCTATAACTTAGTTTTATTTTCATTTATTTTCACTGGCTAGAGTTTTATACCCATAGTTGAATAGAAGGTACAATCAAAGTTCTGTGTGTATCATATGTATCGTTTTCTGGTTTTGGCAAAAAATACTTCAACATGTTATTCATGTTTACAAAGCTTGGTGGTTTTTTCATGCTATCTTTCTCATATCAAAGCAGTTTTATAATATTTCTATTTTCTAATAGATTTTATCAGTTGTACCATTTTTACTAATTTGTATCAGTTTGAGTGATATATGTTTTGTTTATATAATATTTTATAAACTACTTTTATTTTTTCAAATGTTAAATGAGCCTTTGTTTTTGAAATAAATTCATGATGATCATTGTATATTGTATAAATATCAATGCCGGCCAGGTGCAGTGGCTCACGTCTGTAATCCCAGCACTTTGGGAGGCTGCGGCAGGCGGATCACGAGGTCAAGAGGTCGAGACCATCCTGGCCAACATGCTGAAACCCCATCTGTACTAAAAATACAAAAATTAGCTGGGCGTGGTGGCACACACCTATAATCCCAGCTACTCCAGAGGCTGAGGCAGGAGAATCACTTTAAACTGGGGTCCGAGGTTGCAGTGAGCCGAGAGTGCACAACTGTACTCCACCTGGCGACAATAGGAGACTCTGTCTCAAAAAAAAAAAAAAATCGGTGCATATGTATTTTATGTAGGGTAAGATTTGTTTCTTCATCCGTGTTCACAAGGATATTTGACCATGTTTTTATTCATAGCTATATACTTGAAAGGTTTTGGTATCCAGGCTATCTCGGGAAGAATTTCTGTTTTTCTATAACCTGGAAGCATTTGTTGAGAGTACTGCTTTATTTTTAAATGTTATCATTCACTGTTATGCCATCTGTTTGTAGACTATTTTTGTAGGAAAGTTTATGTCTAAACTGAATTTCTTTAATACATGTAGGATATACTCAGATTTCTATTTGAGATACTGCATTTGGTAATGAGTATTTATGAATTTTCTATTTCATATAGACATTAAAATGTAATAAAAATATACTTTTATTGCCTCTAAATAACTGTACAGACCATAATGGTATTTCCATGTTTAATGTAGAAATAGGCCAGTTCTGGTGGCTCAAGCCTATAATCCCAGTACTTTGGGAGGTATCACTGTGCCCGGCCCTTATCAATTTTTTAAAACGTTAAATTTATTATTTTTGTGGATGTGTTAATAGGTGTATATTCTTAGTAGTCTTTCATCAAATTTTAAAGGCATTTTCAATGAAAATACCTTTGGCCTTTCTCTTCTCTCTATTGTAACGTTATTCTTTATTGTGATTTTTAACTGTTTATTCATTTTTTTATTATACATTACTTGTATTTAATTTTAGCTTTTCTATTTTTAATTTATTTCAGTGCATTCACAGGTAATTTAATTTTTAGGCCATCTTTTGTAATATATGTACATTGAGGGCAATCAGTTTTTACAAGAAAGATTTTCTTTTCTCCTTATAATTCGTATAAAAATTGTGACCATTCATTTTGATAATTTCATTCACCCATATGTTATTTAGACATGTATTACTGAATTTAAAACCATGTAAGGTTGGCGGATTTTTTTATTGACTTCTATGGTAGGTAAACTGTAGTTAGAACATTTTCTATGAAGCTGGAAATATTCTTCATCTTTGTACACCAAGATGTGGCTAGTGTGCTGAGAAAATGGTTATACATGTTCTTTATTTTGTATGAATTAATGCTGTATTAGAATAGCTATTTTTTAACTGTCCACTGGCCAAGCTTGGCTACTGGTACTACATTGAAATTGTAGTCCTATATTTTTTACTAATATGCTTAGAATTATGAGCTTATAGTATATTTGGGAAAAATATGTGAAATTAAATATGTGAGTATTCTACATATGTGTGAGTGTGTGCATATGAGTGATAACTACTTATCTAGTTCAAATCTTTCTATAGGCTCCCTGGCCTGTTTATGTGTTAAGCACTGAGAGAAAAGTGTTTAAAATCCCATGTATGATTGTTTACTTATTCACTTTATTCAATTATATGTTGAACTTGTATCATTAGGTACATGCAATGATAAAAATGTATATTACTTGTGGTTTGGAAAGTTAATCTAACATTATGAAGCATGCTTCTTCAATTCCAGTAAAGGGCTTGCCTTATATTAAGACAGCACATTAACTATAATAGTGTTCTACCAGTTCGTGAGGCATGGTATGTTTTTAAATATTTTATCTTCATCTTTTCTTTTTTAAATATTTAAGTTTTAATTTCAGTGAGTACATAGTAGGTGTATGTGTTTGTTGGGTACATGAGCTGTTTTGAGACAGATGTGCAATGCATAATAATGACATCATGTAAAAATGGTGTCTCCATCTCCCTAAGGATTTATCCTTTGTGTTTCAATCTAATTATACTCTATAGTTATTTTAAAATGTACAATTAAATTATCATCGACTGTAGTGACCCTGTTGTGCTATCAAACACTAGGTCTCATTCATCCTTTCTAAATATTTTTATAGCCATTAATTAAGCATTTTCACCTCCATACTACTACCGTTCCACTATCCTTCTCAATCTCTGGTAACCATCCTTCTACTCTGTCTCTCCATGAGTTCAATTGCTGTGATGTTTAAATCCCACAAGTAAGTGAGAGCATGTGATGATTGTTTTTCTGTGACGGACTTATTTTACTTAACATAACGACCCCTGGTTCCATTCATGTTGTAGCAGATGACAGGGTCTCATTCTGTTTATGGCTGAATATTAGTCCATTGTTTATATATACCACATTTTCTTTGTCCATTCCTCTGTGGATGGGCACTCAGGTAGCTTCCAGATCTTGGCTATCGTGAACAGTGCTACAACAAACATGGGATTACAGCTATCCCTCAGATATACTGATTTTCTTTCTTTTGCGTATATACCTGGGAGTGGGATTGACAGATCATATGGTAGCTCTACTTTCATATTCATTTTTCTTTATGCTTACATGAAAAGAATGTCTCATAAAGACAACAGTTATTACTGAATATATATATTCTTTGCTTTTACATTCAGATTACTCTATATTTAATATAATTATCCATTTCTAAAAGATAATCCTTAAGTATTTTATTTGTATTGAAATATAGAACCACAGGTGTTAATTATAACTTAATTTTATTACATTCTGATTGAACATTACCAAGTGTGTTTAAACTCTGTTGTTCCTTTATGTTTTCATAATAAATATTTTCACTGTTTACTTTCTACATGCAAACTTGTTAATTTAATACAATTTACACCAAACCTGCTGGCACTTGGATCTTGGACCTCCCTGCTCTCTGAACTGTGAGTAATATATCTGTATGGTTAATACATTGCTTGGTTTGTGATATTTTATGATACCAGTACAAACAAAGTAAGATTACTCTCTATTTTGTTTACCAATTAGCCTGTATCTGCTCCTCAAATTCTAATATAAATATTTACTTCAGTGTTGGAAACTTTGTCATTAATACACTATTCAATATCTAATTAGGTATATCCACGTAATTCCTTTAAGTCTTCTTTTTGAATATCCAAGGTTTCATTGGGAATCTGTGTTTAATCTATTGATATTTAAATTTTATTTTCATTAATAACTAATTCCAATTTCTTAAATTCCTTGAAAATTATTTTATTTCATGTTACATTAAAAGTACATATTCAGTTCTTATTGACTTCCAACTTACCCATAACCCATAGGAAACCAGTTATTGCCATTATTTGCAATAGTCACGGTAATACATATGTACATTCGGTGTTAGGGTTCTCCTGACTGACAGAACTAAGAGGATACGTGTATATATGAAAGGGGGTTTATTAGGGAGAAATGGCTCACACAATCACAAGGCAAAGTCCCACAATAGGCCATCTGCAAGTTGGGGAAGAACGAAGCCAGTAGTGGCTCAGTCTGAGTTAAAAGCCTCAAAGTCAGAGAAGCCAAAAGTGCAGCCTTCAGTCTGTGGCCAAAGTCCTAGGAGCCCCTGTAAAACCACGGGTGTAAGTACAAGACTCCAAAGGCTGAAGAACTTGGAGTCTGATGTCCAAGGGCAGGAAGGTTGGAAGGAAGCATCCAGCACGGGCGAAAAATCAAAGTCGAACACTCAGCAAGCCAACTTACCCCACCTTCTTCTAGCTGCTTTGTTCTACTGGCTCTGGCAGCCATTGGATGGTGCCCACCCACATTGAGGATGGGTCGTCTTCGCCCAGTCCACTGACTCAAATGTCAGTCTCCTCTGCCAACACCGTCACAGATACAGCCAGAAACAACACTTTACCAGCTATCTAGGCATCCTTCCATCCAATCCAGTTGACACCTAATATTAATCATTGTAAGTTCTGTATGTGTGTGTGTGTATTTAGGTCATATAAACATATATATATACACACACATCATATACAGTAAATTCTAATTACTCCAGTTATCTTATGTAATTTTTGTTTTCTTTTTATATATTTATTGTACCTTTGTATAAGCATAAATTTCATTCACATTAAATGCTCAAACAGTAGAAACCTGTATTTTGATTAACAAAGAACATGATATACAGTCACATGGCACAAAATGTTTTGGTCAATGACAGACTGCACATAGATAGTGGTCCCATTAGATTATTACGGAGCTGAAAAATTCCTATGACTTAGTGATGTCATAGCAATAGTTGCAGTACAGTGTATTATTCACATGTCTGTGGTGATGCTGATGTAAACAAATTACCATGCTGCCAGTGGAATAAAGTATAGCACACACAATTACATACACTACATAACATTTGATAATGATAATACATAAACAGTGTTACTGGTTTATGTATTTAACGTAGTGTACTTTTAATTATTATTTTAGAGTGTACTCCTTTTACCTCTGCAAAATCAGTTACCTGAAAAACAACCTTGGGCAGGTCCTGCAGGAGGAATTCCAGAAGAAGGCTGCACATGTGTTATTGCCTGAACCTTCCAGTGGGACAAGATGTGGAGGGGATGACAGTGATATTGGTCTGGATGACACTGTGTAGGCTTAGGCTAATGCGTGTGTTTGTGTTAGTTTTTTTAAAAGGTTAAAAAGAAAAATTAAAATGAAAAATAGAAAAAAGCTTGTAGAATAAGAATACAAAGAAAATAGTTTTTAAGGCAGTGCAATTTCTGTTTTTAAATAAAGGATATGTAAAAAGAGGCAGAAAGATTTTAAAAATTGAAAAATTTAGAAACCAGCAAAGTTGCAGTAAGCTAAAGTTAATTTATTATTAGCTAAAGAAAAAAAGTGCTGCGTAACTATAGTGTACCCTAGTGTAGAGTTTATGAATCCTGCAGTAGCGTGCTGTCATGTCCTAGGCCGTGACTTTCACTTGCTACTTACTCACTGACTCACCCAGGGAAAATGCCATTTCCTCAGGCTTCATTCATAGTCAGTGCCCTATAAAAGCATGCCATTTTTCCCCCTTTTTTTAAAACCACATTTTACTGTTTTTTAATGTTTATATATGATTAGATAAACAAAAATTATCATTCTGTTCATTGCTTACATTATTCACTACAGTAACATGTTGTACAGGTTTGTATCCTTGGAGCAATAGGGTATCTCATATAACATAGGTGTGTAGTAGCTGTACCATCTAGGTTTGTGTAAATGCACTCTATGTTGTTGACTCAGGGATGAAATTTCCAAAAGACACATTCCTCAGAAGTATCCCTGTCATTAAGCAAACAATAACAGTATAACACTATTTAATGGAAAACTCCAAGTGGATGTTTGTAGCAGTAGTAGACATCACTATTTCAAACTTAAATAGAAAACATTAGTGAATGATATGTTATGTGGCATCTTTAGTGAATGATTTTACTGTTTTAATTCCATACTATGACTAACAGAAAAAACCTAGTTAATGAAAATGTAATAAAATGTACATTTAAAAAAATTTACTTGTAACAGAAATAGATACAATATAAACACAAGCATATATGCATATAACATTATTAATTTATTTTGTGAAAATATATTACAATATATATGTATACATATACACCTACCAACATTAGCCATTCTGATGGAAGGGCAAATGATAATTCTCAGTGCAAAGAAATAAATATGGATTTAAATTTCAACTTTTTAGATTTTAGAGAATGGCCAGGCACAGTGGCTCACGCCTGTAATCCCAGCACTTTGGAAGGCCAAGGCAGACGGATAACGAGGTTAGGAGATTGAGACCTTCCTGGCTAACACGGTGAAACCTCGTCTACTAAAAATACAAAAAATTAGCTAGGCATGCTAGTGCATGCCTGTAATCCTAGCTACTCGGGAGGCTGAGGCAGGAGAATCACTTGAGCCCAGGAGGTGGAGGTTGCAGTGAGCTGAGATGGCACCACTGTACTCCAGCCTGGGCAATAGAATTATGCATAAACATTCCCCCTTTTCTTGATAGAAAATAAATCATGAAAAGATTTTATTTAATACGACTAGATAATTTATAGTTTTCTTCCTGATATTCATATACCTTTTTTTTTTTATTTTTGTTTACTTTTTTTTGAGACAAAGTCTGGCTCTGTCACCCAGGCTGCAGTGCAGTGACACTAACTCAGTTCACTACAGCCTTGACCTCCAGGGCTCAAGCAATCTCCAGTCTCAGCCTCCAGTGCAGCTGGGACTACAAGCAAACACCAGCATCCTTGGCTAATTTTTTTTTTTTTTTTTTGAAGAGATGGGGTTTCATCCTGTGTATCACGCTGACCTCAAATTCCTGAGCTGAAGTGATTCTGGATGCTGGAATTACTGACATGAGCTACCGTGCCCTGGCACTCATGTATCATTTTACTTATGTTTTTAAAAATCTCTGTTTTCTGTCCTCCCCATTTTTAAGTAGGTGATATCTTAAAAATTGCTTTTACCTCCCTACTTAGTTTAACTTAAGCTTTATTCATTTACAACAAATATTTCTATTAAAATGGAGACAATAAGTCATGATTAGAGAAGGAATCCGTGAACAATATTGTAGGTAGTTTTTTATTATATCAGTCTCTGACATAGAGATAATAGTTCAGTATTGTTTAATATTTTATTCCTTCAAGAGGCATTTATTTTAATCAGAGGAATCTGATTAATTTACATAAAGAAAAAACGAATGAGGGAATTTTAAGAACTATGGCAAAGAAATAAGTTTGAAAATTCATGTCAGTTACAGTAAAGTTGAAAATGTAGCATTTTCTGAAAACAGTGACAAGTACATTAAATTCCGATTGATAAGATTATTTAAATTTTTTATTATGATAACAGTGATAGAGGTGTATGATAACGAAGTATATAATGCCAACTTTTAGGCACCTTGTCTAAAGGTAGAAAGTAAACATCTATGATACTTTCAAAAAGTTACGAGATTTTGGTGTTTGTGACTGAGACAGAAACAATCAACTCCATGGGTCAAATCTCTGCTCTCCGCCCATCCTGTCGACTATAAAAACAATTGCTAAGAGGCACTTGAAAATGGACAAACTAAATGACACACTAGCCACCCAAAGTCTCCTATATTCTAAAGTATGTGATGAGATAAACTGATTCAAAATAACCCTAGGGTGAGAATTTCCTGTTCAAATCTGAAGTAACACATTGGCGAGGAATCTACTTTTTCCACTTTTGCCTCACTCTGACCCTTCAAAGGGCAGTCTGTGAAGATCACAGATAAGGTTTGTGACTTTAAGAGGTAACCTGACCTCCCCACTGAAGGGCGTGTGGCTTTCTGGTGACAGAAGGTATGTGTTGCTACTCGCCCTGTTTCTCTACTTGCTCATCTCATTTAGTAGAAGATTGTAAATACTGGCTGTGATGCACCTGAAGTAAAGTTTATATAGACTAAAATCAAGGTAGAACTCTCTTCATGTGGATAATTCAAGGTGAAAAACGAGCCAAAATATAAAATATGTTTGAGAATTTCTTAGAGTTATTGCCTGTGGAGAATCACTCAAGTAGATGCATACATAGTAATAGGTTTGCCAATCAATGTAATTCAGAGTGAAACCCATAACCATCATGACAATGAACAATTCATTTTGGATTTTATAATCATTACTATTTAACTGTATATTACATTTAGACCAACCTCTAAAAAATTTTTTTAAAATGGATACCTCAAATTGTGAATGTCCCAAACGTTAATTCTCAATCTCATACCTGGATTTAATGAAAGTAGTTTTAATTTTTAATAAAAGCAAGGATGAAATCATTTCCATAAAATGCAAATCTGTCCTGAATTTTAAACAATTAGAAGACTTAAAACAATTGAACCAAACATTGCAAAACAGATGTACCACACTGACATGAGATGCCTAATTAATGAGTTATTTTACACACTCTAATGCTAATCAGAAATAATAAAATGGCAATTGTGTTAAAAATATGTAAAATATATATTATATATTCAGCGCTCACATGTGCCAGGTTGTGTGTTTAGTTTTGCATGCAGTATACTTTATAAATTATTTTTCCCAATGTAGATTAGTAAACTAGGTTAGTAGACACACAGTGATTTAGTAAAGGTCACCCATTATAACTTGCAAAGCTAGAATTAATTGTAGTCTCACTGATTACAGAGCTCATTGACAAGATTATTAAATTACATTATCTGAACTATTACAATTACTTATATAACCAAAGCGACCCTCACTGACTTCGACAACCATAGGAGCTTTCTGAAAGTTTGATTGGACACTGTTCTTCCACAGATGGCCCACACGTTTATTCATCATTTTAAGTTTTCCAATTTTAGTCCTTAAATCAATTACCAATTTCTTGTGTAAAAGAAGCAATTTAAAAATGCATTTTGTTTTCAATAGTATTTACTTTATGCATAAAGTAATGTACTGTGTTACAAGATATAAGATATATTTTTAAAATCTTAATGAATTTTCCAATTTCCTAATTTAGAAAAAAAATCATTTGACAATACCTCATGTCCTTTTGAAAAATGAATTTTTAGTATAAGAAGTTACTCTATATGCTAGCAGAACTATTTTATCTTATGGCACAATATGCTTAACCATAAGCAAATCTTAAAACTATCATAAAAAATAGTGTATTTGTATTTCTAAATACAGTATTTTAATTGTTAACATATGCATCCTATTGGTGCTAAATATTTTTGAAGAATTTAAACTTAATTTAATACAAATTTTTTTCATGAACTTCCTAGTTCTCACAGGTTTAATGTTTTTATTGTTTCCACTAGTAATATTATGTCAAATACAGAATACATCTAAAAAAATACCAATTATATCATGTGATTTTTGCTTAAAGCTTTAGGAAATTAGTACCAGCATTTTACATTGGTCAACAGCAAAGTAAACATTACCACTCAGCTCCAACATATGCAGATTGCCTATACCAGGGATCCTGTCAAAATATACACCGTTTATAGCTTCTTAAGTGTAGTTATCATAGAGCACAGTCCCTGACATCACACAGCTGCAGACATGAATGAACAAAGAGGAACCTTCTCAGAAGTGAGTCTGGCCCAGGATCCAAAGAGGCAGCAAAGGAAACCTAAAGGCAATAAAAGCTCCATTTCAGGAACCGAACAGGAAATATTCCAAGTAGAATTAAACCTTCAAAATTCTTCTCTGAATCATCAAGGGATTGATCAAATATATGACTGCCAAGGTAACACATTAAATAGATCTTCAATATTATTGTTCTAGGACGTGCAGTTGAGTGCAGAAGGGTGGGGAAAGATTAGGGAATATTTTGCACTTGTGAGAATCAGAGTTCATAATAATTGGGATCTAATATTCTAATATGAAATCAGAAGACTAATTTTATTCGGGCATTGTTCAACTGTAATCTGCGATCCACTTATGGAACATTATATTTACTGAAAATGAGCTGGAATATTCTGAGAGAAAGATTACCAGAGTAGATGTAGATTTAGAGGCTGGAGTTTATCATTATGTTTCCCTGTGCATGTGGGTTCTCTAGTATGGAACCCTCATCAACTCTCTATCTCCCCTCTCTCAGTGCCTCTGTTTCTCTCCCTGCAGGTTTACTGCTACTGCCAGAGAAGCTCACTGCTGAAGTCCTGGGAATCATTTGCATTGTCCTGATGGCCACTGTGTTAAAAACAATAGTTCTTATTCCTCGTAAGCGTATTTTTCAAAGATTAGACGGGAACATTGTACTTTAATGCTTGGAAGTGCTTCAAAATATTTCATACTGTTGAATAGAACTCTCATTATAATGTTTATTTCAGAGATCTATTACTTCATTTATTTTTATAGAAAAAGTTGATTTTATTAAAGATTTTCCCCATTTTAAATAACATACAAAGTTTCAAAGTAAGAAACTAAACCCATTATGGTTTATCTAGATATTAGTTTTTACGAAAATCATTTTAATTTTTCTATTACAGTCCTGGAGCAAAGCAATTCTTCCCCGAATACAAGAACCCAGAAAGGTACACTTTTATTTTCAACGTCCTGATATTAGTACAATTTATATTTTGTGTCTGGTTTAAGGCATGTAAAAGAATAATGGCATTTTTGCAGAAAATAAGCCATAAAATTCAGCCATAAACATTTATAAACAAAGATTATAAGGCAGCATATCCTTTCCTCCAGTAAGTAGAAATACTCACTTAAAATCATTCTACCCTCTTTCTCCCAATTAACAGAAGTGTCCTACTGCTATGAGATGATATGAAATGAATAATTTTACTATCCTAAAAAAGCAGTTGTGTGTCAGTGATATTCAAGACATGTGTGGAGTGTATTTCCGTTTGTTGGTTTGCTTCATATGGGAACACAATTAGGGATAAGAGGTTAACCCTTGTCTGTGCATGTGTGTATGACTGACTCGGTTATTAAAAATACATATATTTATAAGCCTGTAAGGATGCATAAATATGTTAAGCACGTATAGGTTTATACTGTTGCAAATATGTAAACTAATTTTCATTTTTAAAAATTCATATTGTTCTGCATAGTAATTCATATCTTTATTTAGCACGTCATTGTGGCCATTGTCCTGAGGAGTGGATTACATATTCCAACAGCTGTTATTACATTGGCAAGGAAAGAAGAACTTGGGCAAAGAGTTTGCTGGACTGTGCTTCAAAGAACTCCAGTCTGCTTTCTATAGATAATGAAGAAGAAATGGTAAGATGTAAATGTTTCAAAGATTTTATGAGAAGCTTCTTTCAGTGAATAATACATTTGTAGTAAACATCCATGTGTGTACATATATTTATCTTATATATTTTCAAGTTTATGTATTATTCAATTGATTGACTTAATAATGTTTTTAAAATTATATACTGCTAATGTACTTTTATTTTCAGTTTTTGCTTTTCAAAGAAAACCATGCTTCTATAAATACTTTGAATACACAATAAATTTTGCTATCTAATTTTATCGGGCATGATATGATCTGGTCATGCAGATTGATCGCAAAGTGCATGAATTCATGTGATATAAGACAGATCATGAAATAAAAGTTTCCAGCTCTAGCAGTTCCACCCCTGTGTATACACTCATAACTTATCCTGACTCCTCTCCAAAACACTGTCTTGACTTTTAATATTATAAATAACATTTGCCAGTTCTTGAATTTATACAAAGGGAATTATACAATGTGAATTTCATATCTGTGTTTTTCACTCCTATCTGATATTTGTGCAATTCCTCCATATTATTGCAGTTATCAGTAGTATGTTACTGTTCACTGCTGTACTACTTACAAAGAACACTAAGAATCCATTGAGTCCTTGTCTCTGGATGGGGAAGTGGGTCTCCTGCCCTCAGGGACAAAGAGGACCCTGGTTGCTGCACTGGAAGTCATGGAGTCGCTTTGCTGATCCTCCTCACCCACATCCACCCTGGTGTCTCTTGGAATGAGAAGGAAGCACTTCCTCTGGCTGTATTGATAGCATCTCTCCTGGTAGATCATCCTTGCCAGTGATACCAGCCTCGCCTGGTGTTGTGGAGGGGACTCCCCTTCAATACATAGCAGAAGTGAGCTTTGCTGGGCCTCCTCCTGTTGCCAGGTTGAGTGCGGGGAAACAGCAGGCCTAGGTCACCTTCTTCTGTCGGGTGGGAAACTTAACATGCTCTCTCAGATACTTTGTTGATTCCTGATGCTAGGGTCCCAGACAATTTCATTTTCCTCTTTCCACCTTTCAGAGTTCTCCATTGCTTTTGTCTTTCATTAATCCCAGAGTTTATAGTTATTTTTAGTACGGAGTAGCAGAGAGAGATGGGTCTACACCACCTGGTCAGGACCACTGTTATTCCACCAAAACCAAATCAGATAAAAAAATGAGGATTTATCTAGTTAAAGAATGCTGTGGTGCCCAGAAAACCCAATCTGTAGCTTTTATGTCATTTATTTCTGAATGACAACCTCTCATTTCTCTTCTAAATCTCCAACTCTGGGAAATATAGTACAAATATAGATTGTTTTAGTCACAGTATCTGGAGGAATGAATGCACAGTATCACTAAACTTATTTAAATCCTTCCTGTGTTTATTCAGTCAATTGGGGTAACTATTATAATGCAAGAATTAAAATGTCTTTATTAACATGAAAATAACAATGAAAGTACTAAGTATAAACATTGAAGAGTTCATTTATATCAAAATCATAAACATTTATGAAAGTTTTTGGTACTGCAAATAGTGATATTCAACTTTAATATATTGTTTTTATAATGTTTTCATAATTATTATTTAAGTGAAAATTCTCTTTTTTCTTTTAGAAATTTCTGACTGCCATTTTATCTTCCTCATGGATTGGTGTGTTTCGTAACAGCAGTCATCATCCATGGGTAACAATAAATGGTCTGACTTTCAAACATGAGTAAGTTGTTTTGTACGGTGCTATATAAATATATACATATATAAAGGATAAATTCAGAAGAATAATATTAATAAATTTATGTGGAATCATTGACATGAAGAAAGATGTGGAAAGTTAGTGAAATGTTGACATAAATATTTTACTATAGACCATAGTAGTCCCTATATGTCAACTGCTTGTCTGTCAGCTAGTAACCCACTTGGTTATGAGATGGACCAGGGCCGTCCAATCTTTGGCTTCTGTGGACCACATTGGAAGAAGAAT
>NW_012112030.1:4029301-4056748 GCF_000951035.1 Colobus angolensis palliatus
GATATTAGTACAATTTATATTTTGTGTCTGGTTTAAGGCATGTAAAAGAATAATGGCATTTTTGCAGAAAATAAGCCATAAAATTCAGCCATAAATATATAAACAAAGATTATAAGGCAGCATTTCCTTTTCTCCAATAAGTAGAAATACTCACTTAAAATCATACTACCCTCTTTCTCCCAATTAACAGAAGTTCCTACTGCTATGAGATGATATGAAATGAATAATTTTACTATCCTAAAAAAGCAGTTGTGTATCAGTGATATTCAAGACATGTGTAGAGTGTATTTTTGTTTGTTGGTTTGCTTTCTATGGAAACACAATTAGGGATGAGAGGCTAACCCTTGTCTGTGCATGTGTGTATGACTGACTCGGTTATTAAAAAATATATATTTATAAGCCTGTAAGGATGCATAAATATGTTAAGCACATATAGGTTTATACTGTTGCAAATATGTAAACTAATTTTCATTTTTAAAAATTCATATTGTTCTGCATAGTAATTCATATCTTTATTTAGCACGTCATTGTGGCCATTGTCCTGAGGAGTGGATTACATATTCCAACAGCTGTTATTACATTGGCAAGGAAAGAAGAACTTGGGCAAAGAGTTTGCTGGACTGTGCTTCAAAGAACTCCAGTCTGCTTTCTATAGATAATGAAGAAGAAATGGTAAGATATAAATGTTTCAAACACTTTATGAAAAACTTCTTTCAGTGAATAAAACATTTGTAGTAAACATCCATATGTGTGTACATATATTTATCTTACATATTTTCAAGTTTATGTATTATTCAATTGATTGACTTAATAATGTTTTTAAAGTTATATACTGCTAATGTACTTTTATTTTCAGTTTTTGCTTTTCAAAGAAAACGATGCTTCTGTAAATACTTTGAATACACAATAAATGTTTCTATCTAATTTTATCAGGCATGATATGATCTGGTCATGCAGATTGATCACAAAGTGAATGAATTCATCTGATACAAGTCAGATCATGAAATAAAAGTTTTCAGCTCTAGCAGTTCCACCCCTGCGTGTTCTTGAATTTATATAAAGGGAATCATACAGTGCGAATTTCATGTCTGTCTTTTTCACTCCTATCTGATATTTCTGCAATTCCTCCATATTATTGCAGTTATCAGTAGTATGTTACTGTTCACTGCTGTACTATGTACAAAGAACACTAAGAATCCATTGAGTCCTTGTCTCTGGATGGGGAAGTGGGTCTCCTGCCCTCAGGGACAAAGAGGACCCCGGATGGTGCACTGGTAGTCATGGAGTTCCTTTGCTGATCCTCCTCACCCACATCCACCCTGCTGTCTCTTGCTATGAGAAGGAAGCACTTCCTCTGGCTGTATTGATAGCAGGTCTTCTGGTAGATCATCCTCGCCAGTGGTACCAGCCTCGCCTGGTGTTGTGGAGGGGACTCCCCTTCAATACAGAGCAGGTGTGACGTTTGCTGGGCCTCCTCCTATTGCCAGGTTGGGTGCGAGGAAACAGCAGGCCGAGGTCACCTTCTTCTGTTGGGTAACTTAACATGCTCGCTCAGATGCTTTGTTGAATCCTGATGCTAGGGTCCCAGACAATTTCATTTTCCTCTTTCCACCTTTCAGAGTTCTCCATTGCTTTTGCCTTTATTAATCCCAGAGTTTATAGTTATTTTTAGTAGGGAGTAGCAGAGAGAGATGGGTCTACACCACCTGGTCAGGACCACTGTTATTCCACCAAAACCAAATCAGATAAAAAAGTGAGGGCTTATCTAGTTAAAGAATGGTGTGGTGCCCAGAAAACCCAATCTGTAGCTTCTATGTCATTTATTTCCAAATGATAACCTCTCATTTCTCTTCTAAATCTCCAACTCTGGGAAATATAGTACAAAAATAGATTGATTTCATCACAGTATCTGGAGGAATGAATGCACAGTATCACTAAACTTATTTAAATTCTTCCTGTGTTTATTCAGTCAATTGGGATAACTGTTATAATGCAAGAATTAAAATGTCTTTATTAACATGAAAATAACAATGAAAGTACTAAGTATAAACATTGAAGAGTTCATTTATATCAAAATCGTAAACATTTATGGAAGTTTTTGGTACCACAAATAGTGGTCTTCAACTTTAATATATTGTTTTTGTAATGTTTTCATAAGTATTATTTAAGTGAAAATTCTTTCTTTTCTTTTAGAAATTTCTGACCACCATTTCACCATCCGCATGGATTGGTGTGTTTCGTGAGAGCAGTCATCACCCATGGGTGACAATAAACGGTCTGACTTTCAAGCATGAGTAAGTTGTTTTGTATGGTGCTATATAAAAAATATATAAATTCAGAAGAATAACATGAGTAAATTTATGTGGAGTCATATACATGAAGAAAGATGTGGAAAGTTAGTGAAATGTTGACATAAATATTTTACAATAGACCATAGTAGTCCCTATATGTCAACCGCTTATTGGTCAGCTAGTAACTTTCTTGGTTATGAGATGGGGCAGGGATGTCTAATCTTTGGCTTCTGTGGGCCACACTGGAAGAATAGTATTGGGCCACACATAAAATACACTAACACTAATGATAGCTGATGAGCTAAACAAAAAAAATTGCAAAAATATCTCAGAATATTTTCAGAAAATTTACATACTTGTGTTGAGCCACATTAGCTGCCTGGGCCACATGCGGCCCATGGTCCGTGAGTTGGACAAGCTTGAGATGGGCTATCAGGGAATTACAGTGCTTGTTTTCATTAAAAAGCCACCCTTATTTTATTTAAGAATATCCTCAAAGTACAAGAGTACTGCTGTTGGCATATTGCTTATAATTTTTTATCAGTAGTTATTGTTGTAATCTCTTGTTGTGCCTAATTTATAAATTAAACTTTATCATATTTAGGAATGTGTAGACACCACACAATCTCTCTACAGGTTCTGTACTATCTGCCATTTCAGACATCCACTGGGGTCTTGAAACATATCCCCCGTGGATGAAGGGGGTACTACTGTAGTGAGTTTTCAGAATAATGACTTTTAGTAATAGTGTATGAAAAATTTAATTACCCTTTCTCTTAAACTTGTTTTCTTACAGTACATGGAAAATGTTCTTGTCTCATGAATCACTTGCATAAAATGTAACAGAATTATGGATTTTTCTCCATTACAGGATAAAAGACTCAGATCATGCTGAATGTAACTGTGCAATGCTACATCTAGATAGACTTAAATCATTCCACTGTGGATCTTCAAAAAGATATTATTGTAAGCATAAGCTTTAGAATGAAAGTATTTGAGTTTGCAGTGCATCAGATAAATTTTATATTTGTTAGAATAGAAATGATATGATTGCATAAGTCTTAAAATGAATTGCATTATTTGCTCTAATAATAAGAAAATTCTAAATTAACTATTGAAATATAATACACACAATTTTAAAAGTACAGATATCCTAGCATTTAGGTCGGGCTCATTTTGCTAATCATGTTTGTGGCATTCAGCCTTCCTAAAAGTTGCATGTTTTGTGGGTCAGTTTATACGAAGTGTCAAGAACAAGCAAAACTATGGAGACAGAAAGTAAAAGAGCGCTGCCAATGCCCAAGGGAGGTTGAAATAGGAGGTGGCCACTAATTGCTAGAATGTTTCTTTGTGTCAGTGATGAAAACTTTTTAAATTTCAGTAGTGGTGATGGTTGTAACTCTGTGAATATACTAAAAATCACCGGTTTTTAATTATTTTAAGCGGATGAAATTTATGTTATGTACACAATACCTCAATAAAGCTCTCCAAAAAAAAATAATAATACTGTCCTGGGATTGCTTGAGTCTGCATTTAACCTCTAAAGTAATATTTAAAGATTAGCTTCTTGACTTTTCTAATCAGTATCATATTGTGCCCTTCAATGTACTGGGTTCAATGTACCGGGATCTCTTTAATTTCTCTCTATTATATTATATATTTTGGGGGATTGAATCATACAGAAATGCAGATATTTTACATTCATGCTTTTGTAAATGGCATTCTGATTTTAATATTCCCTTTAATAATTTTTGTTACTGTAAATAGTAATACAGTTGATGTCTGCATTTTGATTTTATATCTAGTTATTTCACTTATTTTACATATTTAAATCTATCATTTCAAACGTAGATCTTTCTGGATTTTCTATATAAACAGCAATTTTATCTGCAAATAATCACACTTATTTTTTCTATCCATGTGCCATAACTTATTTTTTCTTCATTTATTTTCTCTGGCTAGTGCTTTATATCCATAGTCAAATAGAAGGTACAATCAAATTTTGCGTGTATCATATGTATCATTTTCTGGTTTTAGCAAAAAATAATTCAACATATTATTCATATTTACAAAGTTCGGTGTTTTTTTCATCATATCTTTCTTATATTGAAGCAGTTTATAATATTCATTTTTTCTAATAGATTTTATCAATTGTAACATTTTTATTATTTTTTGTTACTCAGAATGATATGTGTTTTCTTTATACAACATTTTATAAAATAAATTAGTTTTATTTTTGTCAAATGTTAAACTAGGCTTTGTTTCGAAACAAATCCATGCAGATCATTGTATATTGCTCCTTATAAAATATCAGTACACATATTGTATCTAGGGTAAGATTTGTTTCTTCATCCATGTTCACAAGGATATTTGACCATGTTTTTATTTATAGCTATGTACTTGAAAAAGTTTTGGTCTCAAGGCTATCTTGGGAAGATTTTCTCTTTTTCTATAACCTGGAAGCATCTGTTAAGAGTACTGCTTTAGTCATGAAAAAGGATGAGTTCATGTCCTTTGCAGGAACATGGATGAAGCTGGAAACCATCATTCTCAGCGAACTGTCACAAGGACAGAAAACCAAACACCACGTGTTCTCACTCATAGGTGGGAATTGAACAATGAGAGCACACGGACACAGGGAGGGGAACATCACATACCGGGGCCTGTCGGGTAGTGGGGGATTGGGGAAGGAGGTATTAGGAGAAATACCTTATACCTAATACCTTTTATATTAGGTATTAGGAGAAATACCTAATGTAAATGACAAGTTGATGGGTGCAGCAAACCAACCTGGCACATCTATGCCTATGTAGCAAACCTGAACATTGTGCACATGTACCCTAGAACTTAAAATATAATAATAATAATGAAGAGTACCACTTTATTTTTAAATGTTATCGTTCCCTAGTGATGCCATCTGAGTTTGCAGGCTATTTTTGTAGAAAAGTTTATGTCTAAACTAATGCTTCAGTACATGTAGGGTTTACTCAGATTTCTATTTGAGGTACTATATTTTGATAATGAGCATTTCCTAGGAATTTTCCATTTCATATGGACATTAAATGCATTGATAATGTAGTTTTATTGCCTGTTTAATAACTGTAAATACCATAATGGTATTGCCATGTTTAAACTAGAAATAAAATATCTGTGCCTTTTCAAAATCTTCCTTTAGTAGTCTTTTGTGACCATTCATCTTGATAATTTATTTGGCCCATATGTTATTTAGATATACATTACTGAATTTAAAACCATATAAGGTTCTCAGATTTTTGTTCATTGACTTCTATTGTAGGTAAAATATAGTTAGAACATTTTCCATGAAACTGGAAGTGTTCATTCCTCTATAAATGTGGTTCATGTGGTGAGATACTAGTTTTAAATGTTATTTACTTTTTATTAATTAATGTTAAATTTGAATAGGTACATTTCAACTGTCTCCTGGCCAAGCTTGCCTAGTGGTACTACATTGAAATTGAGTATATGTGTGAGTGTGTGTGTGAACGTATTCATACGAGTGATTGTTACTTGTCTAGTTATATCTTTCTATAGGCTCGCTGGCCTGTCGTATATTAAGCATCAAGAGAAGAGTCTTTAAAATCCCATTTATGATTGTTTACTTGTTCACTTTATTCAATTATATGTTGAATTTGTATCATTAGGTATATGCAATGATAAAAATATATTACTAATGGTTTGGAAAATTAATTTATCATTATGAAGCATATTTTCCCAATTTCAGTAAATTTCATCTCAGCTCACTGCACCCTCAACCTTACCTCCAAGGCTCAAGCGATCCTCCCACCTCAGCCACCAGAGTAGCTGGCTACAGGCAAATACCACCATGCTGGCTAATTTTTGTATCTTTTTGTAGAGATAGGATTTCATCATGTTGACCGGGCTGATTTTGAACTCCTGAGCTCAAGAAATCTACATGTCTTGCTCTCCCAAGTTGCTGGGTACATGAGCCACCGCGCCTGAGTGCTCATGTACCATTTAGCTTCTATTTTTAAAATCTACTTTTTCTGCCTTCCCTGTTTTTAACTAAGTGACGTTTTAAAAATTACTTTTCCCACTCTATATAGTTTGATTTAAGCATTAGTCGTTTACAACAAATATTCCTATTAAAATGCAGACAGTTATGATTGGAAAATAAATCAATGAACAATATAATGAATGGATTTTTATATTTCAGTCTGGCGTGGTGATATAGTACAATATTGTTTAATAACTTATTCTTCCCAGAGACATCTCCTTTAGTAGAAGATTGTAAATATTAAATGTGATGCAACAAGGTAAAGTTAATACAGAATAAAATCAAATTAGAACTGTCTTTACATGAATAATTCAGGGTGAAAAACAACCCGAAATATACCACATTTGAGGATTTTCAAAAGTATTTACATGATTGCCTGTGGAGAATTAGTTAAGTACATGCATACATAATAATAGGTTTGTTGATCAGTATAATTTAGAGTGTAACCAATAAATATCATGACAATGAAGAATTAATTTGAAATTTTATAATCATTCTAGATGTAATAATACTTTATATGTAGCCCAGACTTTAAAAATCAATATACATCAAATTGTGAATGTCAAACATAATTTCTCATATACATATTTAATTGAAGCAGATTTTATTTTTTTAAGAAAACAATAATGAAGTAGTTTCCATAAGATGAAAATCTAATCTTAATTATAAATAATAAGATGACTTTAAAAAATTGAACCAAAGATTGCAGAAAAGATGTACTACACTGACATCAGACTCCTACCTAATTAGTTATTTTATGCACTCAGTATGAATTAGAAATAATAAAATGGCAATAGTGTTAAAAATAATTAAATTATAAATAAATTTAATAATTTGAATAAATTAAATTATAAATAATTTAAATAAATTATAAATTAAAAATAAATAAAATAATTGAGGGCTAATGTGTGCCAGGTTGTATAAGTGTTTTACATACATTATACTTTATAAATTACTTTCCCCAATCTAGATTAGTAAACTGGGGTTGTAGACACTAAGTAACTTTGTAAACGGTCATGCATTATGAGTTTCAAAGTTCTAATTAAATTTAGGTCTCACTGGCTACAGAGCTCATTGACTAGATTATTAAATTATATTTTCTGATTTATTACAATTACTTACACAACCAAAGTGACCCTCATTGCCTTTTAAAACAGCCACAGGATCTTTCTGAAAGTTTGAACCTAAAGTGTTCTTTCATAGATGGTCCAAACTTATATTTATCATTTCCAGTTTTCCTATTTTAGCCATTAAACCAATTAGCAATCACTTCTGTAAAATAAACAGTTCAATGATTTTCTATAGTAATTAGTTTATGCCTAAGTTAATGTGATGTTTTACAAGGTATAAAATATTTCTTTAAAATTTTAACAGTTTTTCTGATGTCCTCAATCATTCAGAATAAAAAACATTTGCCAAGACCTCATGCCCTTTTAGTAAATGAATGTAAGTCACTAACTTAATGTACTTTAGTATTAAAAGTTGCTTTATACGCTAACAAACTATTCCTCCATCTTTAGCATTCAATCTTTACATTAACGAATTTTAAAATTGTCATACAATTAGTGCATTTTATTTTCAGATTTCAATTTTAGTGTTTTACACAGGTATTGGTGATAAAATATTTCTGTAGAATCTGACTTTAAATTAATGAAGATATTTATATTCATTTACTTCTTAGTTTTCACAAACGTATTGTTTTTTATTGTTTCCATTAATAATATTATGTCAAATACAGAATACCTTTTAAAAAATGACCTATTGTTTAAAGAGATTTCAGTTTAAAACTTTAGGAAATTGGTACTAGACTTTTATATTGGTCAACAGCAAAATGAACATTATTACTCAGCCACCAACACATGCAGTTTGCCTACACCAGGGATCCTGTCAAAATATACACCATTTACAACTTCTTAAGTGCAATTATCATAGAGCACAGTCCGTGACATCACACAGCTGCAGAGATGAATAAACAAAGAGGAACCTACTCGGAAGTGAGTCTGGCCCAGGACCCAAGGAGGCAGCAAAGGAAACTTAAGGGCAATAAAAGCTCCATTTCAGGAACCGAACAGGAAATATTCCAAGTAGAATTAAATCTTCAAAATGCTTCTTCAGATCATCAAGGGAAGGACAAGACATATCACTGCAAAGGTAAAACATTAAATAGATCTTCAATATTATTGTTCTAATAATTGTATCATTAGGTATATGCAATGATAAAAATATATTACTAATGGTTAATATATTACTAATGGTTAATAAAAATATATTACTAATATATTACTAAGACGTGCAGTTGAGTGCAGAAGGGTGGGGAAAAAGTAGGGAATATTTTGCACTTGTGACAATCAGAGGTCAAAAGTCAGAATCTAATATTCTAGTATGAAATCTGAAGCCTGATTTTATTCAGGCATTGTTCAGTGTCATCTGTGATCAACAACTCATGGAGCATTATATTTACTGAAAATGAACTGAGAGAAACATTACTATAGTAGATGTAGATTTAGAGGCCAGAGTTTATCTTTTCTTTTTTTTTTTTATACTTTAAATTCTAGGGTACATGTGCACAACGTGCAGGTTTGTTACATATGTATACTTGTGCCGTGTTGGTGTGCTGCGTTTATCTTTATGTTTCCCTGTGCATGTGGGTTCTCTTATATGTAAACCTCATCAACTCTCTATCTCCCCTCTCTCAGTGCCTCTATTTCTCTCCCTGCAGGTTTACTGCCACCTCCAGAGAAGCTCACTGCTGAGGTCCTGGGAATCATTTGCATTGTCCTGATGGCCACTGTGTTGAAAACAATAGTTCTTATTCCTTGTAAGCGTATTATTGGAAGATTATAAGGGAACTTTTCACTGTAATGATTGGAAGTGCCTTGAAACATTTCGTAATAATGAGGATTAGAACTCTCTTTTTAATGTGTATATCTGAACCCCAAGATAATACCGTTCTTCTGAACTTTTCAAAATTATAAGTAACAAAATAATTGTAGAAAATATTTGTTTATATTTGTGTGTGTGTTAAATATGTATGTATATATAATACACACACAGAGAGATGTATTATGATTTCATGATTCAAAGACATGATTTAAGGAAAAAATATTTAGAAAAACAAATTAATCTTTGAAAGTGGTTAAATCAAATACTATAAGAGATGGTGAAGTTTTGTGCTAATGGCTTTAAAAATATTTGTTTTAAAGATCGTTTTTATTTCAGATTGTTCCAGTTTAAAATAATTTTAAATTTTGTATTTCAAAGTAAGCAACTGAAATTATTATGGTTTATCTAGGTGTTAATTTTGTAAGAATTACTTTAATTTTTCTAGATATTGGAGTACTGGAGCAGAACAATTTTTCCCTGAATACAAGAATCCAGAAAGGTACATTATGATTGTCAGTGTTCTGATGTTAGTACAGTTTATATTTTGTCTCTATCTTAAGGGATGCAAAATGACAAGAAAATTTTTTGGGAGAATAAACTATAGCACTGAGCCATAAATGTTTATAAAATAAAGATTACATGAGGGCATTTCCTTTTCTCCAATAATAAGTAGAAATACTCAGTTAAAATCATTATACCCTCTTGTTGCATTTAATTAACTGAAATTTCCTACTACTATAAGATGATAAGAGATAAATAATTTTACTGTACTTATAAAGCAGTTTTGTTCAGTGATGTTTAAGATATGTAGGGTGGATTTTTGTTTGCTGGTTTGCTTTATATGGGAACACAATTAAGGGATGAGTGGTGGACCTTTCATTGTGCATGTGTGTATGAGCGACTAGTTGTTTTAAAATATATATTTAACAGCCTATGAGGATGCATAGATATTGTGTACCTATGTGTTTATAGCTTTGCAAATATATAAAATAATTTTAATTTGTAAACATATTGTTCTGCATAGTAATTCATATCTTTATTTAGCATATGATTGTAGCCATTGTCCTGAGGAGTGGATTACATATTCCAACAGTTGTTATTACATTGGTAAGGAAAAAAGAACTTGGGAAGAGAGTTTGCTGACCTGTGCTTCGAAGAATTCTGATTTGCTTCCTATAGATAATGAAGAAGAAATGGTAAGGTGTAAATGTTTCAACTCTTTACTAAAAGCTTATTTCCGTCAATATCATATTTGTAGAAATCATCCATATGTTTATACATATTTAATTTATATATTTTTCAAGTCTGTGTAATATTCAACTGACTTCATAATATTTTTATATTCACATACTGTTAATGCACATTTGATGATTTCCAGTTTTGCTTTTCATGGAAACCCATTCTTCTATGAATGTTTTTATCCCAAAATAAATATAAAGAAAACTAATCCTGTCATAGTCATTCATATTGATCACAAGGTGAATGGATTCATGATACAAGGCAGATCATGAAATAGAAGTTTCCAGCCCCAGCAATCCTGCCCCTGTGTATGCTTTCCTCACTTTTCCTGCCTCCTCTCCAAACCTTTGTATTGACTTTTAATGTGATAAATAAGCTTTGCCTGTTTCTGGATTTATGTCAAGCGAATCATACAGTATGCATTTTCATGTGTGTCTTCTTTTACTCCTATATGATATTTGTGCAATAATGCAGTTAGCTGTTGTTGGTTACTGTTCATTGCTGCATGATGTACATAGAACACTTACAATCCATTCAGTCCTGTGTCTCTGGATGGGGAAGTGAGTCTTATGTCCTCAGGGACTAAAAAGAACCTGGATGTGCACGTGTAGTCATGGGGTTCCTTTGTTGATCCCTCTCGCCCGCACCTACCCTGGTGTCTTTTGGTTTGGGAGGAGAAGCACTTCCTCTAGCTCCTAATTGGTAGCAGGTCTCCTGGTAAATCATCCTTGCCAGTGGTACCATCCTTGCCTGGTGTTGCTTTCAATACAGAGCAGGAGTGGGTTTAGCTGAGCCACCTCCTGTTGCTCTGAGAAACAGAGGACTAGTTCACTTTCTTCTGCTGAGTGGGGGACTGAAGATGTCCGGACACTCTGTTGAAACCTGATTCTGGAGTCTCAAACCATTTTGCCATCCTCTTTCCACCTTTCAGAGTCTTCCTACGTGTCTTTCATTGCTTCCAGAGTTTAGAGTTGTATTTAGTAGGGAGTAGCAGAGAAAAAGGAGTGATGTACCTGGTCAAGACCGTTGTTATTCCACCAAAACCGAATCAGATAAAAGTGAGCGCTTATCTAGTTAGAGAGTGGTGTTGTGCCCAGAAAAGCCAATTTTTGGCCTCTGTATCATTTATTTCCTCAATGGCAACCTTTCAATATCCTTCTAAACTTCAAGAAGGAAAAGTTCCACTATGAGAAACATAGTGGAAAAATACATTGATTTAATCAGAATATCTGGAGAAAAACTTGTGCAGTATCAGGACGTTTATTTCAGTTCTTACTGTGTCTGTCTTACCAACCCAGGCAACTATTAAATTACATGAATCACAATTTTGCTTATTAAAATAAGAAGAATGAATGTACTAAGCATAAAAATTGAAGAGCTCCTTTTAAGTCAAAATTACAAAAACTTGTAACAGATTTTTACACTATAAAAGTTGTTTTCAAGTTTACTATTTTGTTTAATGTATTTATTTTGTTTTGAAAATTAAGCATCCTATGAAAGAATGTATTTCCTGCACTTTTAAAAATTAATAAAAGTTTAGAATTCAAAGAAAGCACCTAAAAATTAATAAAATATTTTATAATTATTATTTAAATGAAAATTTTGTATTTTCCATTAGAAACTTCTGGGCTCCCTGTCAGTTCTTTCATGGGTTGGCATCTCTCGTAGCAGCAGTGATCATTCATGGGTGTCAATAAATGGCTCAACGTTCAAATTGAAGTAAGTTTTTTGAATGATGCTATATAGTAGAAGAATATAAAAAGGTTCAGAATAACATTGTGAATAAATTTAAGTGCAATTATAGCCATAAATAAAGATGTTGAAAGTTAGTGAAATGTTGATATAAATATTAAGGAATGAGACATAATTACATTTTCTATGGTTTTAGTTATCCAGGCTCAACCACAGCCAAAACTATTAAAAGGAAAACTCTAGGAAGAAAAAATTCATGAGTTTTAAACTGTTTGCTGTTCTGAGTCATGTGGTCAAATCCTTCATATAGTGTATGGATCCATCTCACCTGGGACATGAATCGTTGCTTCATCCAGGATACCTGCATAGCCTAAGTTCCCTGTCCACTAGTCACTCAGCTGTCTCAGTTATGAGATTGACTGAGGTGGTATTGTACCATTTGTGTTCAAGTCACTGTTAGTTTACTTAATAAGGACCCCAAAACGCAAGAGTATTTATGCTGGCATATTGTTATAATTGTTCTTTTTCATTATTATTAGTTTGTTTTAATCTCTTAATGGGCCTAATTTATAAATTAGACTTTATCAAAGGTGTGTATGTGTAGATAAAACACAGTATATATACAGTTCAGTACTATCTATGATTTCAGACATCCATTGGGGGTCTTAGAACATATCCCCTGCGCAGATGAAAGGACTATTTCATTCAGTTTCCATATTACCAACTCATGATATTATTATATGGAAAATATCATCTGTTTTTATAATATTCTTTGCTTACAATTTGTGGAAGATGCTCTTGTTCCGTGAACTGTCCCCATACAATCTAATGGGATTATGGATTTTTCTCCATCACAGGATAGCAGAATCAGATATTGGAAAACATAACTGTGTAATGCTGCACTCATCTGGCCTTAAATCTTCACAACTGTATAATTGTAAGCATAAACTTTGGAATTAAAGCAACTGAATTTGGAGTCTGTTCAGGTAATTTTAAATTTCATAAAACGGAAATAATATTTTGATTGAAAAAATTTTAAAATAAATTACATAATTTGTCCCAATAAGGAAAAAAGTTTTCAAAATCAGTTATTGAAATGTAATATACACACCACTAAGTACAGATATCATTGCTGTTGTGTCTTGCTCTTCTTACTCAACATTATATTTGTGGCATTCAGTCTTTCTTAAAGTTTCACAGTATGCAAGTGTGTTTATATGAAATATCAGTAATAGGCAATCCCATAGAGACAGAAAGTGGAATAGTGGTTGCCAATGCCTAAGGGAAGATTGGAATAGAAAGTGGCTGTTTATTGTTAACAGGTTTTTTTTGGGGATGATGGAAACTTTCTAAATTTCAGTAGTGATAGTCGTAACTATGAATATACTAAAAGTAACTGACTTATGCACATTAAATGGATGAAATGTATACTGTATACATGACATCTTAATAAAGCTACTTTTTAAAAACTCCTGGATTTATATTTGGGACTGAATGTGATATCTAAAGTAGTGTTTAAATATAAGACTTCTTTGTAACACTGACTTTTCTAATCAATATCATGCTGTGTCCTTCAATATATTAGGTTTTCTTTAATTTCTATCAGATTTGAGGGATTGAAGTCATATAGAAATACAGGTATTTCACATTCATACTTTTGTAAATGGCACTTATTTTTCAATTTTCCTTAATATGTTTTGTTGCTATAAATAGAAATATAATTGACATCTGCGTGTTGATTGTACATCCAGTTACTTCACTGATTTTACGTGTTAAATCTATCATCAAGTATAGATTTTTCTGGGTTTTCCATTTAAACAGCTGTTTAATATATAAATTATAATACCTTTCTTTTTATTTCCAGGTGCTATGAATTTTTTTCTGATATATTTTCACTGGTTAGGGATTTATTTCTGATGTTGAATAGAAGAAACAAAAAAAGTTCTGTGTATATTGTATGTATCATTTTCTGTTTGGAGAAAATATATCAACATTTTATTTATGCTTAGGAATTTTTTATTACGCTTTTCTCATATTAAAACAGTTTTATCATATTCCTGTTTTTCTAATAGTTTTTATCAATTGATGTCACATTTCTATCTTTTTTTATCAATTGAAATGATATATCTTTTCTCTGTATAATGTTTATTAAGTAAACTACCTTCATTTCTTTCAAATGTTAGAAAAGTATGGTGTTTCTGAAACAAGACCCTATTTATCATACTGTATTGCCCCTTTAAAAATAAATCGGTGCATATATTATACTTAGAGTAAGATTTGTTTCTTCATCTGGGTTCAAAAGAGATTCAACTGTGTTTTTACAAACTGTGTACATGAGAAATTTTGCTCTCAAAGCTATATTGGGAAGCACTCCTCTTTCTCTATAACCTAGAAGCGTTTGTGTAAGGGTAGTTTTATTTTTAAACGTTATTATTCACTAGTGGTTCCATCTAATTTATAAATTATGTTTTGTAGGAAAGTTTGTATAACAAACTCAATTTCTTTAATATGTAGAGTTTACTCTGGTTTTTGTTTCTTTTATTGTGTTTTGGTAATTTGTATTTTCTAGGATTTTTTTTATTTTGTAGGATATTAAATGTATTCCTGATAGAGTTTAATATCTGGTATCTGTAAAGACGACAACAGTTTCCCCATGTTTAATCTAGAAATAAAATGTTGGTGTTTTCTCAAACTCTTTCTATGGTAGGCTCATCAATTTTTAAGAAGTCTTTTCAATAAAAATACCTTTGGCCTCATTGAGCTTCTCTCCTGTAACTGTGTTCTTGTTATGATTTTTTACTGTTCATTCTTTTTGTTTTTCTGCTTTACTTATATTTAATTTCAGTTTTTCTGCTTGTAATCTCATTTGATGAGTGCTCAGATAATTCAATTCTACTTTCATATTTTACTATATATATATATTTAAGGCAATTAATTTTTCACAAGAGAGAAATTGCTCTATTTTCTTTGTAATTCATATTAAAATGTGACCATCCATTGTAATAATGTTTTTGGCCCATAAGTTATTTAGAAATGTATTACTGAGTTAAAATTATACAGGTTTCCTAATTTTTAGTTATTGACCTCTATATTAGATAAACTGTATAGAGCATTTTCTGTGAAGCTGGAAATATTCTGTGTTTCTGTGTAAGTGTGGCTAGTGTGAGAAATTGATTTTATTTTCTATTAATTAATTTTATATTTGAATAGTTACATTTCAAGTGTCCATTGACCAATGTAGGCTAGTGATACTGCATTGAAATCATAGTTCAATATTTTTATATAAATATGCTTGGAAACATGAGATTACAGTGTACTTTTGGAAAATTTCCATGTGAACTCAAAAAGAGAAGTATTCTGTTATTATATACTGTCTGTACAAGTGTGTGTGAGTTTGGGCATATAGGTGATGGTTAATAGTGTAGTTCAAAACTTGTTAAAGATTCACTGGTGTGGCTGTTTGTGTGACAAGCTGTGAGAGAGAAGTGTTAAAACCTCATTTTTTATTGTTAACTTGTTCACTTCTTTCAATTCTATGTTGAACTTGTATTATCAGATACATAAACATTAATTTTAAAATATTATAATGATGTAGTAAATAAAATTATTATTATGAAACATGCATCTTTATTTTCAATAATGACTTTTTCTCTTATTTTATGACTTTACATTAACAATAGCAGTTTTCTACTGGTTTGTATTGCATGATATTTTTTCATCTCTTCATTTTAATTTTTCTTTATACTTAAAGGAGTGTCTTACAACAGCAGTTTTGTTAGAATAAACACTCTTTGTTTTTAATATAAAATAATTTTCTTTATATTTACTATAAGTATTAAATTTTCAAATATGATTATTATGTATTTTATTTGTATGTACATAATTATATAATTAATTATAATTATTATCTAATTTAGATTGAACATTGCCAGGCTTTTAAACTCTTACCTTTTTATTGCTTTATCTTTTCACTAGAAATGTTTTATTGTTTAAATATTTCAATTAACAAACTGTGCCAATTTGTTAATTTAATATGCTTCGAATATTCTTTCATTAGTGCCCTGCATTTTACAGGGCACAACAAATTAATGCTTTTACCCCTTCTTAGACAATGAAAAGATCTAACTATCCTTCCTATGGTTTAAATATTTGTGTCTTCTCAAAATTTATATTGAGACTTAATCCCTATTTTGCTGGTTTTAAGAGGTAGGGCCTTTGGGGAACTAATTAAGTCAGCAGGGCTTTGCCGTAATGATTTGATTAGTGCCTCACAAAAAGGCTGTTAGGAACTAGTATTCACGGCATTTTCCCTTCTGCCATGTGAGGACGTAGCAATACGGTGCCATCTTGGAAGCAGAAAGCAGCCCTCATCAGGCACCATATCTGCTGACACCTTGATCTTAGACTTTCTTGCCTTGAGAACTGTGAGAAATAAATTTTCATTGCTTATAAATTGTTCGATCTATGGGATTTTGTTATTGCAGCAAAAATGGACTAAGACTACCCTCTCCTTTTATTTACTGATTATCCTATATTTGCTTTCTGAATTCTGATATAAAAATATATTTAAAGTTTGAAACATTGTCATCAATATTTTATTCATTTACTATTTAGGTAGATATATCCACATAATTTCTTTTGAAATACATCATCTTTAGAATATATTTAAATTTTATTTTCTTTACTTCTAGGGAATAGCAACTAATTCTCTCCCTTTAAAAACATTTCTTGAAGATGAAGTCGTTTGCCATCATATTTAAGAATATTTTCACTTATTATTGACTTCCAATTAATCCATAACTCTTAAGACACTAGGAATAGCCATTATTAACCATAGTCATAGTAACATATATTTTGATTCTGTATCTATATATGTACTATATATTTATATCATATAGAGTAAATTTTGATTACTCCTATTATTTTCAATGACTTTGTTGCCTTTTTATATTATTATTATGCCTTTGAATAAGCACAGATTCCATTAAAGTTAAATGCTGGAAGAGTAAAAAAAAACATTTTGTTACATATAACAAGGATATGATATACAGTTATGTGACCAAAAAAATAATGTTTTGGTCAACAATGTACCACATATATGATGGTGGTTCCATAAAATTATAATGGAGCTGAAAAATTCCTATATCCTATTGATACTGTAGCTGTTGTCATAGGACAGCTCATTATTCACATGTTTGTGGTGATACTAGTTGTAAACAAACCTACTGAGCTGACAGTCATGTAAACATATAGCATATACAATTTTGTACAGTGCATAGTACTTGATAATAAACAACTATGTTACTAGCTTTATGTATTTATTGTACTACACTTTTTTTAACTTTTAGGTTCAGGGGTACATATGTAGCTTTGTTATGTAGGTAAACTTCTATCATGGGGGTTGGTTGTACAAATTATTTTATCACCCAGGTATTAAGCCTGATACCCATTAGATATTTTTCCTGATCCTCTCCCTCCACTCTCCCTCCACCCTCTGATAGGACCTAGTGCATGTTGTTCGCCTCTATGTGTCCATGTATTCTCATCATTTAGCTCCCACTTATAAGTGAGAACATACAGCATTTGGTTGTCTGTTCCTGCATTCGTTTGCTAAGGATAATAGCTTACAGCTCCATCCATGTTCCTGCAAAGGATATGATTTCATTCCTTTTTGTGATCACATAGTATTGCATGGTGCATATGTACCACATTTTCTTTATCCAGTCTATCGCTGATGGGCATTTAGGTTGATTCCAAGTGTTTGCTATGGTGAATTACACTACACTTTTTATTCTTATTTTAGAGTGTGCTCCTCCTACTTATAAAAAATAGTTAACTACAAAATAGGCTTAGGCAGGTCCTTCAGGGGGTATTCCAGAAGAAGGCATTTTTATCATAGGAGATGACAGCTCTTTGAGAGTTACCGCCCCTGAAGACCTTCCAGTGGGACAGGATGTGGAGATAGAAGAGAGTGATATTTATTATCTTGACTCTATGCAGGCCTAATGTGTTTGTTTGTGTCTCAGTTTTTAACAGAAACATTAAAGGGTAAGAAAAAAGTGAGAATAAAAATTTTTTATATAGGAAAGAGTTTACAGAATAAGCATATAAAAATATATTTGTAGAGTTGTACAATGTGTGTTTTAACTCTTTTATTACAAAAGAGTCAAAAAGATTATAAAGTAAAAAGTTAGAGTAAGTTATTTAATATTATTGAAGAAAAGATTATTATAAATCTAGTGTTGTCTAAGTGTATAGTGTTTAAAAAGTGTCCAGTAGTGCACAATACTGTCCTAGGCCTTCACATTCCACTCAACGCTCACTGACCCACCCAGGGAAACTACCAGTTCTACAAGCTCCATTCACAGGTGTACCATTTTTATCTTTTATATTGTGTTTTTACTGTACCTTTTCTATGTTGAGATATGTTTAAATAACACATACTTACCATTGTGCTACATGTGTCTACAGTATTCAATACAGTAGCAGGCTGTACAGGTTTGTAGCCGAGGAGCTGTTAAGTTACACCAGATAGCTCATGTGTGTAGTAGGCTATACCATCCAAGTTTGTATAAGCACACCCTATGATATTCACACAATGACAAAATTGCCTCATGACCCATTAATCAGAATGTATACCCATCATTAAGTTGCACGTGACTGTATAATGCTATTTAATTAAAAACAATAAGTGGGTGTTGGCAGGAATACTATACATCGGTACCTCAAATTTAAAAAGAGAACATTAGTGAATGTTACATTATTTGGCATCTTTGTGAAAGATTTTGTTGTTTTAATTCTTTAATGGGACAAAAATTACTTAGTTTATAAAAATGAAATAAGTATGTAAATGTAAATAAATGTATTTCTAAAAAAAAACCAACATGCATATAAGCATATATCATATCAGGTTATTTAGAATTATAATTATGAAAATACACTAAATTATAATTAATAGAAATATATATATAGCTAGCAAACAAGCATAATATTTCAGATTCACAGTTTTACAAATGGCATCCTTATTTTAAAAATTTCTTTAGTAATTGTTGCTGTAAATAGAAATACAATTGAAATTTGCAAGTTGATTCTTATATCCAGTTACTTCACTGAATTTTTTTGTATTAAATTTATCATTTTGGGTGTAATTTTTCAAGTTTCCTATATTAACAGGTATTTTATTTCTAAATAATCCCACTTTTTTCTTTCCAATTGCAATATTTTCTCTATTTCTTTTTTATAACTTAAAAAATTATGAGTACATTATAGTGTACATATTTATGGTATATATGTGATATTTTGATACAAGCATACAATGTGTAGTGATCAAATCATGTAATTAGGATATGCATCACCTCAAAAATTTGTCATTTCTTTGTGTTGGGAACATCTGAAATCTACTCCCCTAGTTATTTTGAAATATACAATAAGTTATTATTAAATATAGCTGCCTTATTGTGCTACCATTGTGCTACCTTTCTTCATACCCCTGACACTATCCTTCCCAGCTCTGGCAGCCATCATTCTACCCTCTACCTCCATGAGATCAATTGCATTCGTTCCCACATATGAGTGAGAACATGTGATATTTACCTTTTTGTAGCTGGCTCATTTCACCTAACGTGATGTCCTCCAGTTCCAACCATGTTGTTGCAAATTACAAGGATTTTATTTTTTTATGACTGAATAATGTTCCATTATTATTCCACATGTATGCGATCTATCTGTACCACATTTTCTTAATCCATTCATCCAGTGATGAATACTTAGCTTGATTCCACATCTTAGCTGTTGTGGATAGCACTGCAATAAACTTGGTAGTGCAGATCTATCTTTGATAACCTGATTTCCTTTCTTTTGAATATATACCTAGCAGTAGGATTGCTGGATCATATGGTAGTTCTATTTTTTGCATTTTGAGGAATCTCCATACTGTTTTCCATAATGACTGTACTAATTTACTTTCCCACCAACAGTATAAGAGGGTTCCCTTTTCTGCACACCCTCATCAGCATCCATTATTGCCTTTTTGATAATAGCCATTCTAACTGGGGTGAGATGACATTTCATTGTAGTTTTTATTTGCATTTCTCTGATGATTAGTGATGTTGCACTCTTTTTCATATACCTGTTAGCTATTTGTATGTCTTCCTTTGAAAAACGTGTATTCAGATCTTTCACTCATTTTTTAATCTAGTTATTTGGTTTCTTGTTACTAAGTTGTTTGAGTTCATTATATATTCTGGTTATTAATATCTTGTCAGTAGAATAGCTTAAAATTATTTTCTCCCATATGTAGGCTGTATTTTCACTCTAGATTGTTTCCTTTGCTGTGCCAAAGCATTTTAGCTTGATGTAATCCTATTTGTCCATTTTTGCTTTTGTTGCCTGTGCTTTTGAGGTCTTACTCAAGAATTTTCTGCCCAGACCAATGTCTAAAGCATTTCTCCAATGTTTTTTTCTAGAAGTTTTATAGTTTCATATCTTATATCTAAGTCTTTAATCCATTTTAGTTTGGTTTTGTATATGGTGAGAGATAGGAGTTTAATTTAATTCTTCTGCATATGAATATGCAGTTTTCCCGGCATTAATTTTTGAAGAGACTATCTTTTTTTCTCTTCTTTGTCAAAAGTGAGTTGGCACCTTTGTCAAAAGTGAGTTGTCTGTAAACTCATGGATTTATTTCTGGATTCATTGGTCTATATGTCTGTTTTAATACCAGCACCCTGTTGTTTTGGTTGCTATAGCTTTGCAGTATATTCAGGTAATGTGACACCTCCAGCTTTGATATTTTGCTCAGAATTGCTTTGGCTATGCTGGGTGTTTTGTGGTTCCATATGAATTTGAGGATTGCTTTTACTATTTCTGTGAAGAATGTCAGTGGCATTTCGATACAGATTGCATTGAATCTGGACTAGCTAAGGTTTTATTTTGAATGTTGAATAGAAGCCACAGAAAAGTTATATGTATATCATATATATCATTTCCTATTTTAGGTAAAAAGATTGCAACATTTCATCCATTTTTACAAAGTTTGTTTGTTTTTATTATACCTTTCTCATATTGAAGCAGTTTTATCATATTCCTGTTTTTCTAATAGATTTTGTTATCAGTTGTAACATTTTTATTATTTTGGCATCAATTGGAATGATTTATGTTTTCTCTGCATAATGTTTATAAAGTGAACTATTTCGCTTCTCTCAAATGCTAAACCAGTCTGAAATAAACCATACTGGTCATTCTGTGTTGCCTGTTTAAGTTTATTAATGCACAGGAGATTACACTGTGTTTTTATTTATAGCTATGTACATGAGAGGCTTTGCTCTTAAGGATATATTGGGAAGCATTTCTCTTTTTCTGTAACCTAGAAGACTTTGTGTAAGGGTACTGTTTTATTTTAAAATGTAATTATTCACTAGTGATGCCATCTGAGTTTGTAGAATGTTTTCGTAGGAAAGTTTATGTAGGAAAGTCAATTTCTTCAGCACATGTAGACATTTCACCCATATTTACAAAGTGTATGTTTATAGAGGTTACTACGATTTCAGTTTGTTGTATTGCAATTTGGTAATTTGCATTTTCAAGAATTTTCTATCTCATATGGATATAAAAGTATTCATAATATGGTTTCATTATCTGTTTAATACCTGTAAAAACCACAATGGTTTTCCCTTCATCTAGAAAAATATTTGTGCCTTCTCATATTCTTTAATAGTCTTTTATCAATTTTATTAAGTCCTTTTAGTAAAAATACCTTCAGCCCCATTGACCCTCTCTACTGTAATTTTGCTCTTTGTCATGATTTTTTTACTGTTTGTTGTTTTATTCCTACCACTTCTATTTAATTTCAGTTAATTTCATATTTCTGTTTTTATTCAGACAATTCAGTATCTGCAATTTTGTTTTAATATATGCATTTAAGACAATCCATTTTTCCCAAGAAAATATTTTGCTCTATTTTCCTTATAAAATTGTGAACATTTATTGTGATAATTTATTTGGCCTTTAGTTTATTTATAATTATATTTACTGAATATAAAACCATATAAATTTCCTAAAGTTTTGATTATTGACTTCTGTGTTAGTAAACTGTAGTTACAACATTTTCTGTGAGGCTAGAAATGTTCTTCATCTCTGTGTAAATGTAGCTAGTGTGACTAATAAACTTATGTTTAATGTTATTTACTTCTAATTAGTTAATATTAAACTTGAATTGGTACATTTTAACTGTCCACTGGCCAACTTTGGCTAGTGCTACTGTACTTATAGCAAACTTCTAAATTTTATATTAAAATGCGTAGGCTTATGAAAATATAGTGTAGCTTAAAAAATTAGTATTCTGAATTAGTATACAGTTTTTAATGTGTGTGTGTACACAGGTGTGTTGGCTAATTGTCTAGTTTAAATCTCTCTATAGAGTCAGTGATGTATCTGTTTGTGTGATGAGATGTGAAAGAGAAGTGACTAAACCCCTAATTTTATTATTTACTCATTTATTTCTTTCAATTCTATATTAAATGTGTATTATTAGGTACATACACATTATTTTAAAATTACTAATGGTATAGATAAATATATCACTATGATACGCTTCTTCATTTCTAATAACAATTTCTGTTTTATCTTATTACAGTATATTGAAGTAGTTTTCTACCAGTTTGTGTTGCATGGTATATTTTTTCCATTTTTCATTTTCATATTTTTTATGTTATGGTAAAGGAGTATCTTTATGAGTATCTCATAAAGACAGCAAGCCACTATTTTTAAATACAAGCACTTTGTAACAAATCAAAATCATTCCATATGTGTTTGTTAAATTTTAAAGTAATTATTATATTTTTAAATTCTATGTATAAATGTGTAAATATAATATGTTTACTGAATATAATATTATTTCATTTCAACTAAACACTTCCAATTTTTGAACTCTCTTTTTCTTAACTTTTATATTAAGCTCTGGAATACATATGCAGGTTTGTTATATAGGTAAGCATGTGTCACAGGTGTTTGTTGAACAGACTGTTTTGTCACCCAGGTATGAACCCTAGTACCCATTAATTACTTTTCCTGATCCCTTCCTTCCCCCACCCTCTACCCTCAGGTAGGCCACTGTGTCTGTTATTTACCTCTATGTGCCCATGTGTTCTCATCATTTAGCTCTACTTATAAGTGAGAACGTGCAGTATTTGGTTTTTTGTGTCTTTGTTAATTAGCTTAGAATAATGCCTTCCGCTGCATCCATGTTGCTGCAAAGGACATAATCTTGTTCTTTTTTTTTATGACCGCCTAGTCTTTCAGGGTGTATATGTATCCTTGATGGGCATTTAGGTTGATTCCATGTCTTTGCTACTATGAAGAGTGCTGTGATGAATACGCAAGTGCATGTGTCTTTTTGGGGATATACACAGGAGTGAGACTGGTTGATCAATGATAGTTCTAAGTTCGTTGAGAAATCTCCCAATGGCCTTCCTCAGTGGCTGGACTCATTTACATTCATACCAACAGTGTGTAAGCGTTCCCTTTTCTCCAAAGCCTTGCCAACATCAGTTGTCTTTGATATTTTAGTAATAGTCCTTCTGACTGGTGTTAGATGAAATCTCATTTTGACTTTGATTTGCATTTCTCTGATAATTAGTGATGTGGAGCACTTTTTCAGATATTTGTTGGCCGCTTGTATGTCTTCTTTTGAGAAGTGTCTGTTATGTCTTTTGCCTATTTTAATGGGATTTAAGTGTTTAAGTTCCTCATAGATTCTGGATATTGGACCTTTGTCAGGTGCATAGTTTGCAAATATTTTTCCCATTCTGTAGGTTTTCTGTTTATTGGAGTTTAAACTTTCTTTTGCTGTGCAGAAGTTGAGCTTATTTTGTATATGGTATGAGGTATAGATCAAAATATTTTGTGTGTGCATATTGATAGCCAAGTATTTAAACGTTTGTTACAAAGATTATACTTTCTCCACTGAATGCGTTTACATCTTTCTTGAACTATTCTACATTCCATATATTTGTGGATACACTTTTGCACTTAGTCTATTTGATTAATCTAGGTATCTATTTATCTACTAGTTCCACATCTTGTGAAAATTGAGAGAAAGCTACAGAGATTTCCCATGGTCCTTACTCACGCACTACCTCTCCCATTATCAGTGTCCCCCACCAGCATGGTATATTTGTTACGAATGAAACATCATTATTATCCAAAGACCATAGTTTATGTTAAGTTTCACTCAGTGTTGTACACTTTATGGGTTTGGCCAAATATATAATGATAGTGACATGTCTATCATCACAGATCATACAGAATAATTGCATTCCCCTGAAAATCTTCTGTACTCTGCCCACTAATCCTTTTCTCCTTCAAACACGTGGCAGTCATTGATCTTTGTACTGTCTCCATAGTTGTTACTTTTCCAGAATGTCATATAGTTGAACTCATACAGTATGTTACATCTGAGACATTACGTCTTAACCATATCATATATTTCAACCATTTTTGAGTGAACCTGTCAGTACTGTTAACTATATTCACATTTTACAACAGATTTCTAGAATTTGTTCATTTTGCAAAACTGAAACTCTACACACATTGGACAACTCCTCTTTTTGCCCCTAGCAATCAGCATTCTACTTTCTGTTTGTATGAGTTAGACTACTTTAGATATCTCATTTAAATAAAGCATGCAGTATTTGTTTTTTGTGCCTGGCTTATTTAACTTAGCATTATGTCCTTAAGATTTATCCATGTTGCAGTATGCAACAAGACTTCGTTTTTAAAAATAAAATATATTATCCTTTTTAAAAATGTTTAAACAACTTTATTGAGGTATGATTGACATATAAAAAGCTGTACATACTTAATGCATACAACTTGATGACATTAGAGATAAGTATATAACCATGAAACCACCACAATAATCTATGTCATAAACATATCTAAAAGTTTCCTCCCATCCTCTTTATTATTATTTTTTGTGATACAAACACTTAACATAAGATCTTCCCTCTTAGCCAAATGTTTAGTATACAACATTGTTAACTACACATTCTGTATAGTAAAATAGATCTCTAGACCTTGTTCATCTTGTATAACTGAAAGTTTGTATCCTTTGAGTAATACTCCCCTGTTTTTCCCTCTCCCAGCCCCTGACAACCACCCTTCTACTCCCTGCTTCTACGAATTTACTATTAGTTTACTCAGCATAATGTCCTTTAGGTTCATCCATGTTGTTGCAATAGTGTTTTCTTCTTTTTAATGGCGGAATTGTATTCCATTTTGTATGCTTGCCACATTTTCTTTATCCACCAATTCATCAATGGGCATGTATGTTGCTTCTATGTTTTAACTGTTGCAATGTACATGGGAGTGCAGATATCTGCTCAAGATCCTGATTTCAACTCCTTTGGCTCTACAGAAGTAAGATTGTTGGTTCATATGTCAACCCATTTTTAAATTTTTGAGGAACCTCCATAATGTTTTTCATAGTAACTGTACCATTTTACATTCTCATTAACAGTGCACAAGGGCTCAAATTTCTTCACAACCTAACCAACAGTTGTTATTTTCTGCTTTTTTCATAGCAGCCATGCTAATAGGTATGAAGTGATATTTAACAGTGGTTTTGATTTATGTTTCCTAATGATAGTGATGTTGAGCATCTTTTCATATGCTTGTTGGACATTTGTATATCTTCTTTGGAGAAATATCTATTTGAATCCTTTGTCCATTTTTAAATAGAGTTATTTGGGTTTTGTCAGTGGATTATATAAGTTCTTAATATATTCTGGATATTAATCCCTTATTAGATACATGATTTTATTGCTTCTATCATTTGCTGTGCAGACATTTTTAAGTTTGATGTAATCGCATTTGCCTATTTTTTGCTTTTGTTGCCTGGGATTTGGGTGTTATATCGAGAAATGAGTGCTAAATCCAATTTCATGAAGATTTCCTTACATGTTTTCTTCCAGAAGTTTTATAGTTTTGAATCTTATCATTAAGTCTTCAATACATTATGAGTTAATATTTGTAGATGATGTAATGTAAAGGTTTGACTTCACTCTTTTCCATATGTCTAACCAGTTTTCTCAACACTATTTCTGGAAGATACTGCCCTTTTCCCACTGAATGGTCTTGGCACTCTTGTTGAAAATCAGTAGTCCATATGTGCCAACATTTATTTCTGGATGTATTAAGTTGTTGTTTCTATGGAGAGCAAGTGCCTGGGGTATGCTATTCCTCTATCTTGTTGATGTTGCCTTCTTCCAATCTAGAATAGTATTCAGGGCAAATGTGGGCTCCGTGGAAGGTAATGTGGTCTAAACGCTCCTGGTGGTGGGGGATACGTTGACCATTCTCTGATTTTCGCACTGACTCAAGTCATCTCATAATCAATCCTACCTGTTCCACAAGATTATATCAGAGTCCTTGTCTTAAAATCCTCTTCAGTCATTTGATTATGATATTTTGAGATGGAGATTTCTACATGCTGATTCTATAAGTAGTTAGTTTACTTAGCATCTTGGATGTATACATTTTTAAAAAAGCAAATTTGAAAAGTTTTTAAGTCAGTTTTGTCTTAATATTATTTTTCTACATCTTTCTGTATTCTCTTTTCCTCTGGGATGAATATTTTCTGTTAATCTATCCCAAAGTTGATGAATTCTTCCTTTTGAATCTCATTTTTTTTTCTAGCCAATTTAGTGAATTTTTCATTTCAAGTAAGGTACTTCTCAACTAACAATTTGGTGTATTTCTTGCATTTCATTTCTCTGCCAAAATTTCCTACTTGTTTTCTCATTGCCATCATATTTTCATTTAATTGATTGAACATACTTTTCTGTATAATTTAAGTACATTTATAATAGTTACTTTAAATTTTATTTTCTGATAAATCTACTGTCTTGTCCCAGAAAAAGTCAGATTTTATTGACTGATTGTCTTTTCCTCCAAGTATGGAAGACATTTTCCAGTTTCTGCATGTTTTCTAATTTCTTATAATAAATTTTTTTAATAATATAGTATCATGCAAATAAATTTGGGGGGTTTATAAAGAATTTTGGGAGGTAACTTGCATACAATTTTATTGCAGAATCTTTCTCCTTTAAAATGCATTTACTGATGTTTTTGTTTCAAATTCTTATTTTTTTATTTTTAGTTTTTGGCCCCATTTCCTAGGGATTGCCCTTGTGAATTGCATAGCTTGGCTGTCAGTCAATATATTATTTTAAAAGATTTATTCAAAAACCTTAAGTTAGTAGAGGTTCCACTCTGCGCTAGTGTGTGTGTGTGTGTGTGTGTGTGTGT
>NW_012112030.1:4057115-4080171 GCF_000951035.1 Colobus angolensis palliatus
TGTGTGTGTGTGTGTGTGTGTATGTGTGTGTATGTGTGTGTGTGTATGTGTGTGTGTGTGTGTGTGTGTGTGTGGTGGAGGAAGTGTTCATAAATTTGCAATCAGTTCTCAAGTCTCCTTGGGCTTTTCCTTTTTACTGGAATCACCCTGGTGTCCTCTCCACATATGCATATTTTTTTCAATAATCGAGAATAAAATCCTGCTGTTTATACAACATGGATGAACCTGCTGAGCATCGTGTTAAGTGAAATAAGGCAGATACAGAAAGACAAATATCACATAATCTCACTCATATGTAGAATTAAAGCAAAAAAGAGCTGATATTATAGAAGCAGAGGGATCACCAGAAAAACACCAGAACAGTGGTCAACAGAGACTGGAGGAGAGAAAAAGAGGGGGACAGGGTGAGAGCTTGGTCAATGGGTACAAAGTTATCGTTAGGTAGGAGGAATCAGTTCTGTTCTGTTGCATAGTAGGGTGATGATGGTTAACAGTAAGATGTTGCATATTACAAATTAGCTCGAACAGAGGCTTTTAAATATTCTCACCACAAAGAAATCATAAATACATGAGGCAGATGGATACACTAAATACCCTGATTTGATTATTTAATATAACATATATATGTATTGAACATCAAATTGTAACCCATAAATATGTACAATTACAATGTGTCAATTTTTTAAAAATTTAAAGAATATGTAGAGGGCTAATGTCATGAGGTCTATTGCACTTTCATGTTTAGGATTTTGTTATATTTATGGCTGACACTGTTCTTCCTCCAGAGGAGACTGCACCTCAGACAAAAAAAAAAAAAAAATGGAGTTTTCTCATTCATTTCCTGCAAAATTCAGCACTTTGAGTTGAAAAGCAGTGGTCTGTTACACTATGCCCCAACCTCTGACCGCTAATCAAGTCTGTCCTTGTGGCAAAAACACTGTTGGTTTTCCCTGCTTTCCCCAAGCTATAAAAACTGCAACTGTTACTCACAGTACTAGGCTGTGGTGGTGGGCAGGAGGCATGGGAGCAACACTAGGTAAACTTACTACAAATTCGCTGCATTCTTCCTTGAATCTCTAGCAGTTTTTCCAAGAATGAATAGTCACAAATGATTATTAGCCTTTGATCAATTTCCAGAAGCTTGGAATTTGTTTTGTTAATTTGTCCTCTTCATTCAGTCATGGCAATACATTTTTATCTGTGCAGTGTGTAACACTCATTATCTTAGTGAATTGAAAGACTGAAAAGAAACAAGAATTAGCTTTGCTATTACAAAATTTAAATTAGTATAATAGCTTTGATTTTGCATCTCATAAAATTTGTTTTCTCATACAAATTCTGAAACTCTGCCAGTAATTTTTTTATGGATTGCAGTCTCCTACAAAACCAATAATCATTGACTGGTGTGGCCAAGTGGCAAACCCTAATCCTGAGAACTTCTATATTTTATACCTAGAAGGAATAATGTTAGAAAGAAAAGAGCAATATGTGAACAATTCTATAAATATTTATTTCCGTAGACAAATTATATAGAAAATATTCAGATTTATATATATAACTATTAATCTAAATAAGTCATCTATTCATAAAAATATTGTTATATATTACCAGTATTAGCAATACGTTATTTTGCGTATTTCAGGTTTCCAATATCTTCAGAGAGGAACAAGAACTGTGTACATGTGAATTTTTACAGAGACAAACTTCTTTTGAATTTTGTTTGGAAATAAAAACATGCTTGTAAACACCAGCTTATAAACAAGTTTATAAACACTTAAGTGTTATCGCTTACACAAGTTTAATATAATGTTACTCCTGCCATCTGTAAAGAACATACTTCTAGTTTCTTCGAAAGCTATACAATTAGGTTCTTAGAATTATGTTTAAATCTTTACATTATTTTAAAAATATATATCCAGGTACATACTCTTTCTTTCTTTGAGACAGAGGCTCGCTCTGTCACCTGTGCAGTGGCACAATCTCGGCTCACTGCGATCTCAGCCTTCCAGGCTCAAGCAATTCTTCGGCCTCCACCTCCGAAGTAACTGGGACTACAGGTACTGGCCACCAGGCCTGGCTAATTTTTCGTAGAGATGGGGTTTCGCCATGTTGGCTAGGCTGATCTCAAACTCCTTACCACAAGCAATCTGTCCACCTCGGCCTCCCAAACTGCTGAGATTACAGGTGTGAGGGATTATAGGCGTGAGGGATTACAGGCGTGAGCCACTGTGCCCTGGTATATTATTTATTTCTTAAACACCTGCAATTCGTTAAAATACATCATGTGTAAATTATAAATCATAATATTATCAAGAACTAGTCTAAGTGCTGAATAAAATGAATATTTCCACTCATATATTCAAATGAATTAATTTCTTCTAGTCTTTGAAGGTGTTTAAAATGACAATTCAACACAACTGTGGGTGGCCCCAGGACAGGGCAGTTCTAACACCAGCAAGTTGAAATTGGTGAGGATGGATCTCACGCTGCGACTGGCCAGCAGGAAGTCTTCATTCCAGAGTGCCGGAGCTAGATACTGGAAGGCATGGAACAGGGATCCGGACAGCTAACAAAAATTTGCTGGAGGGTAGATACCACAGGATGTCACGCAAACATGCAGCTGGTAACCACAGCCATAGGAGCAAAAGGAGAGAAAGTACCATAAAACCAGGAAGAAAAATCCTTTCTCCTCCAGTCTACACAGTGCCTTTTAGAGACAAAACTTATCATGTAAGCTGGCAAGGGAGAACGTTTATGGGATCTGTTTTCATCATGGTAGAGCAGGGTAGTGAAGGATAGATTTGAAACTAAGAGGTGATAAATTGTGAATAAGCACACAAGGTTACTATGCAGCAACCACAATGTTGCTCTACAACAGCCATTTGGATATACCCCACTTCCTCAGAGAATGAAACCAACATTACATTCTAAATCTGTTCTAGTGTGGCATTGTCAGTAATTAGTTCTGCTTTATGGTATAGATTGGTATCTTCACTGAGAAATAGTTTCCTTTGTTAATATCACAGTTCCATGTAAAAACATCATTTGCTTCTATGCCATGTAGCCCTTAACAATTTGTGCCTGTTTTTCTAGCTCCGTTAGTATCAAATTCATTGTCCTCTGAGTAGGTCACATTGTCTGCTCAAAGCATGCAAACCCAGCCTTGTTAACCTCTTACTTAAAACCCCTCAAAGACTTTTTACTGACTACGTGGTACTACTCAAACAACATAGCTTAGATTATAAATCTTTCTTCTCACACCCTTTCTTGTGGTTCCAGCTTGCTCCAGGCTCTGTTTTCATCTCCAGCTCTTCATAACGCCACTTAATAAACCAACAGTACTGGACTGCACATAGCTTTATTTATTCATTTTAATGTCTCTCTTCCACGTTTTTGAGATTTCTGTCTTTGATATGTTGTATGTTTTAACAACACTACTTTGATTTCTAACATTTTTTTTAATCTCCAGAAATCACCCAGTCTAGGACACCTTCTCTAACACCATTTTCTCGTATTTAATATTGGAGACCTATTAGAAAATTGTCATCTATAATACTATCTTTTAAAAAACCCAAAGTTTGTGTCTACCACTGTGAATTACATACTAATTTAAAACCACATGCTTCTGTGTATGCCTTAAATAGAGTGTGAACAGCTAGATGACAGGAATCATGCTTTATACTTCATTGAACTTTGTTTATTCACGGCAAACAATATGATTGCCCTATAATAGATAAAAGCCCAATAAAAGAATATAGAATGACATTATGAAACTATTGGTAATTTCCTATTTTTTACTTATTTTTGTTAAGCTTTGGTACTTTTACTTCTATGTCAAATAACGAAGACAACATTATTACAGTGTAGAAAAACACCAGGGTCTCTTGGCTAAGACCTCAAGAGGAGCATTGTAAGATTTTAGTAGTGATTTTTATATTCTCCAAAATGCAATGCAAGAGTTGTAGACTTTTAACCACTTGCATTTTTTATGCCTCTGCACACAAATGAAGCTCCTGGGGATAAAGGAAGGAGAAATAAGTCAGCTAAAATTTGAGCACCTGCTAATAGGTACATAAGAGGGAAAAAAACGTGACTTGAGACATCTTGCTTTCACTCAGATCTACAATTAATGAGCCATTTTCCTTTGGAAAAAAAAAAAATGCTGTCTTATCCCTAGATCGTGTCTTTAGGCACTTGTGGTAAGTAACGTTACCAATTTAAGACATCTTCAAAATTCTAGACTTCTTTGATACTTGGAGCACTGAAGTAAACACAAAATCTATTTGAATCCAAGATGCAGAAGTCATTAAAGGCATCATTCCATTTACGAATGTGGATATTATCACTCTAGCAGGAAAGGAAAGGTTTAATGGCAAACAAATAAGCAATCATTGAAAAGTAACCAGGATGCTAATAAAAAATATGATGTCATCTGACCTGCAAATCATGTGTGTAACTTACTTGAGAGCAATTTTTAAAAGGTACTGTTTATTTGTGGCTATTTATGCACAATTATAAAGATAATACCAGAGTGGGAAAAAACACTTTTCTGTTCCATTATACTATATAGATTGCAATTAAACAAACAAAAAAATGGTGTGTCCTAGCATGGATTAAGTTAATATAACACAAATATTTGCTAAAGATATTTCAAATGAATTGCTAAATTTTAGAATTATACAAAGTTTCAACTGAGTTGGGGCCAAAAAATCATTTAATCATTCCTGGTTTAGGAGGTTGTGCCAGAACACATTAATTAATTGCCAAAATGATGACCTGTTTTTCCCCAAAGTATACATTCAAGATTTATGGAATCTCTGCCTTGAGTTCATATGATTACAATATACCAGTTGATATTATACGTCAGTATGTAGCCCAGTATGTAACACCTAGCTGAATGCAAAATAGGTTCTGAAAATATATATATATATTTCTTAAAATGTTTGCAGACTTTTTTACTTTTACATTAGTCATCATTTCACTTCTGCTTCAATATGCCCATGCATGTCCTGACGACACTGCGAGCACCACGTTGGTGTGGCCATAGGCGCCCCTGCATATCCAAAGACTCAGCTCTGTTTCTTCCACTCCCTTTTATTTTCTTTATTGTCCATGTGAATTTTAAACATTTGTCCTTTTTGGCATGTCTTTTGTCAATTCAAACACATTTACCAAAAGGTCAAGATTACAAAATTTTTGCTTGGCAATAACCACACATTTTATGCTTTCGTATTTGGGCGAGTGTCCAGTAAACACCTCAGACCACATCCAGTTTTAGTGTCGCAGCTTGAAGCGAGCAACCTGCCAAGCGCTCTGTTTCTCACCACAAACTTGCACTGCATGTTAAGTCTTTCCTGTGTACCAGAAGAGAAGGATTTTCTAGACCACAGTGTAAGTTAGCTTACTGATCAGAAAGGCTAGTTGATTATTGGCTCTTCTGAACTAATGAACGTAATTAAATATCTTATTGTGGTGATGGATGTTCTCAAATAATTTGAGCCCAGGCTGTTTGCAAAATATTGTAACTTTTCTTCTAACAATAGTTTTTAAAAGTTATATAAATATGTCTATACGAAGTTTGTTCAGGTACTTTTATAGTCAAATTATTCTTTCTGCATAAATTCATTTGTGTGGGTTTTATTTCATTTATTAGAAAATATTATCTCTGAAAGCTATGCTATGTCCTTTTGCAATTCCACGTAGCATAAACCAGTACAAATGCCCAGCAAACCCCCAACAAGTTTACCATCATGACTATAGCAAAGTGAGTGTATGTTCAACATTGAGAAAGAAATTGGAGTTTTAACATACTATTTCTTTATCTAAGTAATTGTTTTAACTCAACATACAGGACTCATTTTAGAATTTTCTTCTTTGCGGATCCTTTCCACACTCTGTCAGTCGGTTTAGGGTTCTTTATATATGACAATATAACTCTCCCGGTGCTTAGCTTTATCATGGTATTTATTTCAAAAAACTTCTTTTAGGCATGTTTTGTGACTTCCCTGTTGGCTGTAAATTGCCATTTGAACTAAATGAAATAGGTAGGATATACAAATGTTCTTTTTTATCGTACTCCTATCCCCTTTTCTCAATTCTGTATTTAAGAGACAAATAATCTCTATTCAGTTGAAAACTACACACATAAAAATAACTCTTCAGGAAACTGTGATTCAGGTTTTCCCCATAAAAAGCCAGCATTTAAACATTTATTCGTTTCCTTTCAAAAACCAGGTATTTGTTAAAATGTGGTTGTAAGAAAATATCAACCCAAATTTCCTCTATACAGATCTATTTTTACTATATAAAATAGTTAATAGAAAATGCTGATTAGCTGAAAAGAATCTTGGTATGTCAGAAAATAATATATTTTCTTCAACTTGTTTTATATTTACCTATCCTGTTTAATTTTGAATTTGTCTTGTGCTTATTCATTTTCTATCACCTAAACTAAAAAGCAATTTCCAGCTGGGTGTGGTGGCTCATGCCTGTAATCTCAGCACTTTGGGAGGCCGAGGCAGGAGGATCACCTGAGGTTAGGAGTTCGAGACCAGCCTGACTAACATGGCGAAACCTCGTCTCTACTTGAAATACAAAAATTAGCCAAGTGTGGTGACACATGCCTGTAATCCCAGTTACTCTGTAGGCTGAGACAGGAGAATTGCTTGAACCCAGGAGGTGGAAGTTGCAGCGAGCCGAGATCGCCCATTGCACTCCAGCCTGGACAACAAGAGTGAAACTCCATCTTTAAAAAAAAAAAAAAAGTAATTTCCATGTGGGCAAAAACCTTCTTTTGGATTGTTTACTTTGACATTCTCAAGACCTAGAAAAGTGTGTAGCAAATAGTATTTGCTAAATAAAAAAAAAGTTGAATAAATTTATTGTCCAACTTTAACACATCACCACATGAAAGTTGTTTTTGAGATTAATAACTTTGGTTATTATTAAAATTGTATAATGTGTTCATCTTATATTACTTTTTATGATGTATTATGTTAGTATTTTAAATTAATAAACAAATAAAATATATATTTAGCTATTCTTGTTCATTGGCATCAATTCATATATTCACTTATTTTTATGTATATTGGGGTATATATTTAAGTTTCTAATTCTTCTGCATATGATGTCTATATGACAGAGATGCAATTTCATGTTTTTATATTAAAATTTAACAATTTCCAGAACTAATTTCTTTTAACTTAAAGGCCAGTGTGATAGTAACTGAGGACTAATTATTGAAAAGAAGCTAATTTCCCACTTTATCTGCAATGTTACCTTATATTTTTTAATCTATGAACGTGACTTTTTCTTGTCTGTATCTTTTCCCTTCTCAATTTGTCCATCTATGTCCCACATGCCACTTTGCCTTTATTAATATGGTTTTAACATAGGTCTTACTATCCAATAAAACAAGGCTCCCACATTTTCTTCATCTTCAATAGTGATTTTCCTAGTCTTGACTTTTGCAATTCAATGTACATTTAGAATTCTGCTTTGTAAGTCCCACAACAAAACCTGAGGTATTAACTGGAATTGAATTGAATCTCTAAAATATTTAGGATTAAATGGCATCATTTAAAATCATCATTTTCAAATCCTAAAATGTTATTAAAAATAATGGCAAAACTAAAATTACTTTTGCACCAACTGAACATTTATCCAACCATGGGTGGTCTTACCTCTTTTACCAAATTAACAATATTTCTATAGTGATAAGGCGGAAGTACTGTGGTTTATGTTTTTCCACAGGAAGGTGAGATTATAACATTTGTCATACCTTTCTCAAAGATAGAATTTCACTGAGTATCTCCACTTTCAATTCTAGATCAGGAACTGAGAACACATCTAAATTTTCTAGTTTTATAGAAGACTTTTATCCACAAGAATCAAGATCTTCCCTCTCTGAGCAGGTGTGTGTATGTGTGTATGTGTGTGTTTATTATTCAAGATATGAGAAACTATATTTCAACCTCAAAAAAATAAAAATATTTACACTATAAGGTAATTCTAATTGTTTCTTAGATGCTTGAATAGAACTCCTGAGGATAGAGAATACTTATCATTTCTGATGTATATTCTATCACTGTATCTGATGATAGGGAATTAGGATATACCTATTGAAGAATCAGAAGTTGTAATATTACTATAAGAAGAAGCTTTGTCTCTAAGCAAAACTAGAAAAAATTGAACCTTTACCTTTAGGATTAGAAGAATTGAGTTTCAATTTGAATTCTCAAATTTTTGAGTTTTCTGATGTTGTAGGGGGCACTTACCTTTGATACACATCTTTACATGCAAGGTGAAACAAGTTATACCTGTGCTTTCCAACTATCATAATCAAATATGAAATAGCTTTTATTTTTAAAGTCTAAACACTATGCATATTTATTAAATAGTTTTTTTTCTGGAAGCTCTGCTGTGCATTGCTAAGATGTTACTAAATAAACATGTGAGATTAGTTTTGTTAATGATGATGGTGATGAGAATTTGTTGTTGATGATGATGATATGGGCACGTTGGATGAAAATGCACTAGAAAAGGACATTCAATAAAAGTGCATAAAACTTACCTGAGTTTAGCTAGCAGAAAGAAAACTAAATTATTGCCAGATAAAATAAACAACTATAAACACTTGATCTTAGCTAAAAGGCCAAGAAGCAATAAATGACCATAAACAGAAAACTGTGTGTTGTTATCTAATATCAGTAATGTAAAATATTTGTGTTAAATATCTCAATGTAGGTGAATTAATATATTCATTATATTGTTATGACATTTTGAAGTAATTGGCGATTATTTTACAACCAAGAGAAATGTATAAAATTATTTTTGCCTGGCTTTATGTGAATTGTCATTTCTATTCTTTTCTCAGAGGCATGCACAGGGGGAAAGTTTCTGCATTTTACTTTTCTATTCAAAATATTTTATCTCACCACAGGAAAGAGAACAAAAAACAAATGCCCAATTTTATTTTATTCAGGAATCCTTTGTGCTTTGAAGACTTTAGATTCCTCTCTGAGGTAGACGTGCACTTACAATTATTTGATGGGGTGGATTCGTGGTCGGAGGCCTCGACACAGCTTGGGTATGTTTTCAACACATAAGTGTGTAGTTTTTTTTGTATACAACTTTAAGATACCAAGAATTTTATACAAGCATGTAAGGCATAGGCAAGCAATTTACTCTGATTCTTTTCATGTTCTATTTATGTTGATTTCATGTTACGTCCGTATTGTATGTTAAATCAAGTCTTCCAAAACTTAAAAACTTTTTTTTCCTTTATTTTATTAACTATATTATGGTAAAGTCACTCACAATTTGGGCCAGCTTGAAATAGTGAAACAGATGTGGAGTCATACCTGAATTTTACTCAAACTTTTACTGCTCTCTAGATTTGAAATGGGGCCAATCTGCAACCTCTATGTAGTTTAGTTTAGTTTCTTTTTCTATCAAATACAGGCATGAAACATTCCATATTGATCTTAGTAGATTTGTGTAATATTCAAATCAAGTGACATGTATTTTAAAGCCCTTTTTATCCTAAAGGTGTTTATAAATTTATAACTTATTCACAGTTGGTAACATTACATTAAATAAGCTTTATGATTTTGGCCATCTCTAATATTCAATTTCTTCATCCGTAAAGTGATACCTACTCTCTTTACTCCATATGTAAAATAACTGAGTTAGATATTACATGTGCAAACAATGTCTAAGTCTAATTTTAGCTATAAAAGATAATTCATATTATCATTTAATTTATAAAAGGCTTTTATACAACAAACCCCCATGACATGAGTTTACATATGTAACAAACCTTTGCATACAACCCTGAACCAAAAATAAAAGTTTTTAAAAAAGCTTTTAAGAAAATATTAATCATCAGTAAATAATTAATATTTCAAGAGAGCAAAATGATTCTTTCAGTATTTTGTTCAGAGGCAGGATTATCTGTCTTTGTTCTAAAGGGTTAGATCCTACTATTTTATTCTACGTATGTCCTTCATTATGAAGAAAATTAGACGGCCGGGCACAGTGGCTCACGCCTGTAATACCAGAACTTTGGGAGGCCGAGGCAGGTGGATCACCTGAGCTCAGGAGTTCGAGACCATCCTGGCCAATATGATGAAACCCCCGTCTGTACTAAAAATACAAAAATTAGCCAGGTATGGTGGCACAAGCCTGTAATCCCAGCTACTCAGGAGGCTGAGGCAGGAGAATCGCTTGAACCCAGGAGGTGGAGGTTGCAATGAGCCAGGATCACGCCACTGCATTCCAGCCTGGGCTACAAGAGCGAAACTCTATCTCAAAAAATAAAAAATAATAAATAAATAAATAAATAAATGAAAATTAGACACACTAGTATTTACTAAAAGCTTACTAAATGATTGATGTCATTGCTGTTAAGTTCCTTATATTTTTATTTCATTTTTAAAATACCCATACTGGGTTGTAATAATATCCTTTTCTTTTTTATTGCTTTCCTCTTTTGCAAGTTAGGAAACTGGGATGCAAAAGCTAGATTATTTATGAAGTTATATTAAGTTTGTATATGTGGATCGGTGATTTAAATATATGTCTTTCTCCCTACATGTCTTTTCACTATGCCAAGTCCCTTTCTGGTAATGTTAGGTTTCATTATACATTACGAATTAACTAATTTTAATAGTACATAGGATTTTGCTGAGGGTACTTTGCATGGCATAAATGTAATTTTATTTATATAGTAAAGTGTAAAGATAATAATGTAGTAATATAAAACAAAAGTAAATTCATGTTGTACTTTAAAAAGGATTGTCATGAGAAGTACATAGATGGAAACGGCAAGTGGAATTTTTAAAATGTATGCCCCAAATAGCAGAAAGGCCATGACTCATATAACCCTGAATTCTTTCTCTCTAGAGATGAGTGAATTTCATACTTATAAGTTGGGTGTAGCAAAGAGTGATTTTTCAACACGATGCCAAAAGCAAAGATGTCCAGTAATCAAAAGCAAATGTAGAGAAAACGGTAAGTCCTATGTTCCATCTGTCTACTCTCAGTATATTCAAATGAATCTTGGAAACTATGTGATTAAATCAATGACAATCATTCAGTTAACTTTATCTTCATCAGGAAAGCAGGAATACCCCCATGAACTCTAATATAATATTAAAATATATAATAAAATTATGTATTAAAAGCTATTGAGTTTAGAATATTTTCATAGCCTAAAAAATGATGTTTATTTATCCTGATAATATAATCAAGGCAGGAATTTCTAAGAGATTACTGAAAAGAAAACTGAATAGAAATGAAAAACAGAAAAGATATTTTAAAAATCCTCCAGAGATATGTTCCTAAATATTATAGAAGTGATAGCTAGATTATTATTTATAGAATTGTTTCTGAGTGCAGTGAAGAAGATGTACTCTCCAATGTCTTTTTTCAAAGCAGAATATTACTGATAATAGACCTTTATATAGTTTGTATGAAAAGCAAAACAACAGGTGACCCCTCAATTTTGATTAAAAACTAAGAAACAAATTATTAACAAATAGCATCACTTTACAAGAATTAATTTAAGGAATGCAAAGTGCTATATGTAAAAATTCCTTTTTTGACTAAAATATTCAATTGTTACCAAAATTTAAAACATACATGCCTTTTCACTCAGCAATTATCATTGTGGGAATTTATCCCAGAGAGGGACTCAAAAATATGCACAGATGGGTATGAAATGTATCATTATTTCCAATAGCAACACCTAAGAAACAAATTAAATATCCACTGGAAAAAAAATTCAAAGTCTGTCAAAAATTAGATTCTGTCCAGAGTTGTCAGTGAAATACAATGCAGCTATTTATAAATTTGGTATCCTTATACACCATGAGAACTAATCACCAGGATATTGTCTTAGGTAAAAAAAATAAAATTCATAGGATATTTTGTATATTATAGTTTCTTTAAAATGTATTTTTAATATGTAGCTAAGGGGAATGGTAATTTTTATTTATTTTTAGTTGGCATGTAATAATTATACATATTTAAGGGATACAGTGATATTTCCATACAGCTATACAATGTCTAATGACCAAATCAAGGTAATTAGCATATCCATCACCTCAAACATTTATCAATTCTTTGTGTTGGGAACATTCAAAACCTTCTCTTCTAGCTATCTGAAAAAATACAATAAATTACTCTTAACTGTACTCTCCCTACAGTGCTATAGGAACACTAGAAAAAGCCCGCATGTAGCTGTAATTATGTATCCATTAACCTCTCCCAGTCTTCTCCTCCTCACTATTCTTTCTAGCCTTAAATAACCACAATTCTACTCTCTAATTCTGTGAGCTAAAAGTTTGGATCGCCTACATATGAGTGAGAATATGCGGTATTTATCTTTCCATACCTTATTTACTTTACTTAACATTATGTACTTCTGAGGCATCCATGTTGGTGCAAATAATAGGATTTCATTTTTTTCATTCTTTTTTTATGACTGAATGGTATTCCTGTGTGTGTGTGTGTGTGTGTGTGTGTGTGTGTGTGTGTGTGTACACATTTTGTTTAGCCATTCATCTGTTAATGGACACAGGTTGATTCCATATCTTGGCTATTGTGAATAATGCTGCAATAAACATGGGGCTGCAGACATTATTTCAATATACTGATTTCCTTTCCATTGGAGAAAGACTGAGATTGCTGAATCATATGGTAGTTCTATTTTTGGTTTTTTAAGGAACCTCCATGCTGTTTCCATAATGGCTATACTAATTTACATTCCCACCGACATTATATAAACATTAGCCTTTCCCTGCGTCATCACTGTCATTTGTTATTTTTTGTCTTTTTAAATAATAGCTATTCTAACTTAGAGTGAGATGATACTCACTGTGGTTTTGATTTTCATCTTACTGATGATGAATGATGTTGAAATTTCAAAAAATATATCCATGGCTATTTGTATATCTTCTCAGAAATATCTCTTCAGATCCTTTTCTCGTTTTCAAATCAGTTTTTGTTGTTGATGATGCTGTTGAGTTGTTTGAATTCCTTGTATATTCTGGATATTGTTCTCTTGTCAGAGGAATAATTTGCAAGTATTTTCTCTCATTCTACAAGTTGTCTCTTCACTCTGTCACTTGTTTCCTATGCAGTAAAGAAGTGTTTTAGTTTGATACAGCCTCATTTGTTTCTTTTTGCTTTTGTTGCCTGTACTTTTGAAGTCTTACCCATAAAATCTTTGCCTAGATTCATGTCCTGTGGTGTTTCTCTTATCTCTTCTAGTAGTTTTATAGATTCAGTTGTTACCTTTAAGTCCTTAATCCATTTTGAGTTGATTTTTGTATATAGTGTGAGATGAGGGTCTAATTTCATTCCTCTGTGTGGATATCCAGTTTTTTCAGCTCCATTTATTGAAGTACCTGTCCCTTCCCAGTGTATGTTATTGGTACCTTTCTGGAAAAATCAGTTGGCTGTAAATAGATGGATTTATTCCTGCATTGTCTATTCTGTTTTATTGGTCTAAGTATCTAGTTTTATGTCAATGCCATACTGTTTAGGTTATTATAGTTTTGTAGTGTATATGGAAATCAGGTAATGTGATGCCACCAGTTTTCTTCATTTTTGTTCAAGATTGCTTTGACTATTCAGTCTTTTGTGGTACCATACAAATTTTAGGATATTTTTTCTATTTCTGTGGAGAATGTTATTAGTATTGTGATAGGAATTGCATTGAATCTGTAGATTGCTTTGAGTCATATGATTACTTTAACAATATTTTTTCAGTCTATGAACATGAGATGTCTTTCCATGTTTTTGCATCCTCTCTGGTTTCATTAATCAGTATTTTATAGTTTTCATTGTAGAGATCTTCCACTTGTGTGATTAAATTTATTTCAGGGCATTTTATTATTTGTAGGTATTATAAATGGAATTGACTTCTTGATTTCTTTTTCAGCCAGTTTGTAATAGTGTATAGAAACACTACTGATTTTTGTATGTAGATTTTTGTATCCTGAAACTTTACTGAATTTGTTCATTTATTCAAAGGCATGTTGTTTAATTTTCATGTATCTGTGCAGTTTCCAAAGTTCCTCTTGTTATCAATTTCTAGTTTTATTCCATTGTTGTCAGAAAATTTACTTGATATAATATTGAATTTTGAAAATGTGTTGAGACTTATCACCTAGCATATGGTCTATCCTGATGAATGTTCCATATGATGATAATAAGAATATGTGTTTTGCAGCAGTTGAATGAAATGTTCTGTACCTTTAGTAAGGTTCATTAGGTCTATATTATAGTTTTACTTGGATGTTTCTTTTCTGATTTTCTGCCTGAACGATCTGTCTATTGCTTAAAATGTATTGTTGAACTCCTCTACCCTTATTGTATTAGTCTATTTCTCCCTTCAGATCTATTAATATTTACTTAATATATCTGAACACTGTAGTATTGGGTGCATATGTATACTTATAAATACAATATTATATTGCTGAAATGACCCACTTGTCATTATATAATGGTCTTCTTTGACTCTTTTTTACTCTTTTTGACTTAAAGTCTACTTTATCTAAGTATAGCTATACCTTCTCTTTACTGGTTTTCATTTTCATGAAATATCTGTTTTCATCCTATACTGTCAGTCTATGTGTGTTTTTACGAGCAAAGTGAGTTTCTTGAAGGCAATATATTGTTCACTTTTGTTGTTTTTAATCCATTCAGTCACTCTATGTCTTTTACTTGGAGAATTTAGCCCCCTTGCATTTAATATTATTATTGGTAAGTAAAAACTTACTATTGCCATTTTGTTCCTTGTTTTCTAGTAGTTTTGTAAGTCTTCCTTTCTTCCTGTCTTCCTTTGTGATTAAGTTGCTTTCTCTGGCAGTGTATTTTAATTCCTTGATTTTCATTTTAGTGTATCTATTATAGGTTTTTGTTTTGTCGTTACCATGAGACTTACAAGGACATCTTATAACTATAGCAATTATTTTATACTGATGACAACTTAACTTTGATCACAAAGAAAAGAAAAACAAAACAAAAAAAGAAAAGACTAAACAACTCTACATTTTAACTCCATCTCCTCTCACATGTTGACTTATGTTTGCATGGATTTACATCATTTTATATTGACTATCTCTTAACAAATTATAATTACTTTTATTTTGATAGAATTGTCTTTTGATCTTTATAAGATCTGTGTGGTTGAGGCACCACAATTACAGTATTAGAATATTCTGAATTTGTCTGTGTACTTACTTTTATCGGTGAGTTTTATACCTTCAAATGTTTTCTTATTGCATATTTATGTTCTTTTTTTCTGACTGAAAAAACTCTCTTTAGCATGTCATGTAAGACAGGTCTAGTGGGAATAAATTCACTCAACTTCTGTTTGCCTGAGAAATATTTTTTCTCTCCATCATGTTGATAGTTTTGTTGGGTGCAGTATCTCAGTTGGCATTTTTTTTCCTTGGGTCTTTGTCACCCCACTTTCTCTTGGCCTATAAAGTTTCTGCTAAGAAGTCTGCTAACAGATGTGTGGAAGCTTCTTTATATTTATTTGCTTTTTAAATTTTGCTTCCTTTAAAATTCTCACTTTATCTCAAGCTTTGAACATTTAAATTTTATATGCCTTGTGGTAATCTTATTTGGGTTGAATCTGCTTGCTAATCTTTGACCTTCCTGTATGTGCTTATTCATATCTTTCCCTGGGTTTGGTAAGTTTTCTGTTTGTCCACAGCTTCCCAGACCAGTGCTGTGCCAGGGCTTGCCCAAGGGCCATGGTTGCTATGGCCTGCAACCACTGAAATTTTCCTGAGACCCAAGGCCACTTTAGTCAGCTGGTGATAAAATGGGCTGAGACTAAGGTTCCTCCTGCCTAAGCAGTGGATTCCTCTCTGGTCCACATGGGTCAAAATGCTCCCCCTATGAGCACTGGTTTGCAATCAAAGGCTGTGGGGTCTCTGTCTTTTGCTGTGTTCCAACGTGGTGGGGCCAGGTCTAAGTTCTAACACAAAGTCCCACACTCTTATTTCCATTTCCCAAGCAGGCAGTTTTTCTCCAAGCACTGCAGTATCTGGGTTTGGAAGAGGAGTGTTTAGGCAAGGCAAGACCGTCTTTTCTTAACTCTTTAATGTGTTTTTTCTTGTTATCATGCCAAAATCAGGGTACTGTGATAGCTCACCTAATTTCTTGAATTCTTTTGAAGGTACTTTCTTGCATGGATAGTTATTTAGTTTGACGTTTCTGTGAGAAGATAATAGCTAAAGGGTTCTTCACAGCCAGCTTGCTCTTCTGTCATTTTCTTCATTGTTTTCCAGTATATCTGTTGTTTTGCCTACCCATTGATTTTTTTCTCCTCTATCATTATCTGTCTTTGTGGTTTGGTGGTTCTCTGTAGTAATAAGATTTAATTCCTTTCTCTTTCTTATTTGTGTATCTGCTCTACCAGTTTTATACTTCTGTGCATTTTTATGGTGATAGATATTGTCCTTTTGCTTCCAGATATAGGACTCCCTTAAGCATCTCTTGTGGGGCTAGTCTAGTGGTGATGAATTCCCTCAGTTTTTGCTTGTCTGGAAGAATATGTCTCCTTTATTTCTAAAGGATAGCTTTGCTTAATACAGTATTCATATATGGCAGAGGTTTTTGTTTTTTTTTTTTTTGGCATTTTGAATTTATCATCCCATGCTCTTCTGGCCTGCTGCTGGAGAAAGTGGGATTGCTGGCAGTGGTGGCCGTGGGCCCCAAGCAAGTGGCTCTGGGAATCTGGGGTGCACATGCATGACTCTGTCTATGCTGAGGACAGACTGTCTACTTGGCTGCATCACCTGTTCCCTGGACAAAGGGCTCTGTATGGGCTTGATGCAAGGGTCACGACTACGCCATTGATTGGGATCACCTGGTGTTGCTATGCTGCAGTCCTCTAGGTGGATTTGATGGAATGTCAGCAGGTCCCCAGGGATGTGAAGATGCAGAAGCTATTGGGCCCCAAAGATGTGAAGATAAAGGAACTATTAGGCCCCAGGGCAGAATGTACTTTGGTGATGGCTGCACTCTCAAAATGGTGCAGTGCTGCTGCAGCCTGTGTTCCAGAGAAGAGGAGGGACCCCAGTGTGAACTCCCACCCTGAAATAATGCAGTGATGTGGATTCCAGTCAACTCCCTATACCGGACTCAGGGATTGTGAGGAATGTGGAGCTCTCCTGTAGTTAGGATAGCAGGTATTTATAATGGGAATGTGGACCGCTGGGGAGCTCCTGCTTACCTTTTCTCCTCAATGGAGAGTCCCTCTCGGCTCTAAGCTGATCCATGTCACCTGCTTCTCTTCCCTTTCTATGCTATTGCCCTGAGCATCTGTGCCTCAGAGAGACTTGGTCACTTTCTTGCTGAATTCCAGCCTTCTCCCTTCAACACTCTATTCAACGTGTGGTTATCTACTTGTTGTTTTGGTCCCTTGTGGAAGTGAGTGCTGGGTGCCTGCAGTTAGCCATCTTGATGATGGTTCCTCCTTCTTTGTTTATGTTTATTATTGTATCTGCATAAAAATGATAAATCATAAGCATAATTTATTCTAGGGATGACCGGGGAACTTGCAGAGAAGTATAGAAGGAAATATTACATTGTTGTACTCCAGTTTTTGATCATTTGCAAAGTATTTATGTTCTGTTCTGGGAAAAATAATGAAGGCAGAAAAAAGATCAATACTACCTACTCATTAAAAAAAGAAAAAACCTCTAATGTTTATATTAAATACAAAGATACCCAAACCCTTTATGCTTCTTTTTCTGATCTGTTTCTTTTTTCTTTGACAGCATCTCCACTTTTTTTCTGCTGTTTCATTGCTGTAGCTATGGGAATCCGTTTCATTATTATGGTAACAATATGGAGTGCTGTATTCCTAAATTGTAAGTGATAACAGAGAAGTAGATTGCAGCATTGTTAATTTAACAATTGTAATGTATTACTTTTGTTAGTATTCAGAAACACAGAAACATAAACTGGAAATATTAAATGTATCTTTGTCGTATTTTTGCTATTAGTCCAGAAATTTGTAAACTATGTTTGCTTATAGTATAAATTACTAACAATACAAACTTTTTAATACTTATGGTTATTTTAATAGCATTATTCAACCAAGAAGTTCAAATTCCCTTGACTGGTAAGTGAATTTTTTAAATGTTTTAGAGCATATATTATATGTATCTACCTACACTATTGTGTAGGCATGTATTCAATGATGTAAAAGAAAGGAAAAATTAAATAACTAATTCTAGTCTGTAATACACTGTGGCTTCTGTTTTCCTTTTAACAATGAGGGAATACTTGTAAAAGTAGAGGATACTTAGGTTTGATATCTTTCTCTCTCTCTCTCTCTTTCTCTCCAATACTTGTAAAAAGTAGAGGCTACTTAGGTTTGGTTTGACATCTTTCTCTCTCTCTCTCTTTTTTTTTTTTTTGAGATGGAGTCTCACTCTGTCACCCAGGCTGGAGTGCAGTGGGGTGATCTCAGCACAGTACAACCTCCACCTCCTGGTTTCAAGTGATTCTTATGCCTCAGCCTCCCAAGTACTTGGGACTGCAACCTCCACCTCCTGGGTTCAAGCAATTCTTGTGCCTCAGCTTCCCAAGTAGCTGGGACTGCAGGCATGCGCCACCACACCGGCTAATTTTTGTATTTTTAGTAGAGGCAGGTTTTCACCATGTTGGCCAGGCTGGTATCAAACTTCTAACCTCAAGTGAGTCACCTGCCTTGGCCTCCCAAAGTGCTGGGATTACAGGCATGAGACACCACGCCCAGCCTGGCATCTCTCTATGAATACGTAGAGATATGCCTTTGGTTATGACTATGATAATTTAATAATCTGAAATTTTAGAGTTGGAGTGAAAAAGACATTTAATATGTCTAGATAAAATCTGCTATAATGTTCAGATGTGTAGAATTAATAATATATTTTCTTTTTCTAGAAAGTTACTGTGGCCCATGTCCTAAAAACTGGATATGTTATAAAAATAACTGCTACCAATTTTTTAATGAGAGTAAAAACTGGTATGAGAGCCAGGCTTCTTGTATGTCTCAAAATGCCAGCCTTCTGAAAGTATACAGCAAAGAGGACCAGGTTGAGTATTTATTTTAATTTTCCATCCCATATTTAATCCTAACATCTGAGGCAAATCACTGGAATATGAACCTGGAATATATAAAGGACACTATGACTTGGTTATTCTAATACCAATCCTAAATCTTTCTTCATTGAAAATAACCAAGCATAGAAATTGCAGGTATCAGACACATGAAAAAATGCTCGTCATCACTGGCCATTGGAGAAATGCAAATCAAAACCACAATGAGATACCATCTCACACCAGTTAGAATAGCAATCATTAAAAAGTCAGGAAACAACAGGTGCTGGAGAGGATGTGGAGAAATAGGAACAATTTTACACTGTTGGTGGGACTGTAAACTAGTTCAACCATTGGGGAAAACAGTATGGCAATTCCTCTAGGATCTAGAACTAGAAATACCATATGACCCAGCCATCACATTACTGGGTATATACCCAAAGGATTCTAAATCATGCTGCTATAAAGACACATGCACACGTATGTTTATTGCAGCACTATTCACAATAGCAAAGACTTGGAATCAACCCAAATGTCCATCAGTGACAGACTGGATTAAGAAAATGTGGCACATATACACCATGGAATACTATGCAGCCATAAAAAAGGATGAGTTTGTGTCCTTTGTAGGGGCATGGATGCAGCTGGAAACATCATTCTCAGCAAACTATCACAAGAACAGAAAACCAAACACCACATGTTCTCACTCATAGGTGGGAACTGAACAATGAGATCCCTTGAACACAGGAAGGGGAACATCACACACTGGGGCCTATTATGGGGAGTGGGGAGCGGGGAGGAATGGCATTGGGAGTTATACCTGATGTAAATGATGAGTTAATGGGTGCTGATGAGTTGATGAGTACAGCACACCAACATGGCACATGTATACACATGTAACAAACCTGCACATTGTGCACATGTACCCAGAACTTAAGGTATAAAAAAAAAAAAAAAGAAATTGCAGGTATCATGTATGTGTGCTCAGACGGAAATTATGCCAGTTGGGGGACAGAATGCATGTTTTTACAAGTGTGAGAACAGATGAAATGGCTATGGTCTTGCGTTTACTAAAATTATGAACACTGATTTCACTTATAGTGTATTTGTGATTTCAAACAGGATTTACTTAAACTGGTGAAGTCATATCACTGGATGGGATTAGTACACATTCCAACAAATGGATCTTGGCAGTGGGAAGATGGCTCCATTCTCTCACCCAACCTGTAAGTCTTTGACCCAATGGGTCTCTAGTTTTGAATTTTTTTCCCTAAGCTTTCCCTGTAATAATTCTAATCACTCATTTCACATAATCCCAAGACATTTGCACATTCTAATAGATTTAGTAAAAAGTGCTTAGGCCCTAAATTTACAAGAAAGTTGTATTCATTGTAGAGTAGCCAACACAAATACTAGTAAGTAATATAAATTGTTTAGTATATGGTAAGCACTATGGAAGGCAGGTCTAATATTATGTTCGTTTTACAGATAAAGAGACAGAAGCAGAGAGGTTAAGTATCACATACATTTCTTTCTGAATTTATTAGCAGACATGTTGAGATATAATTAACACAAAAAATTGCACATATATAAAGTACACAATTTAACAAGTCTCAAGAAATATATATATACTCATGAAATCATTAAGAACATCAAGATAATTAACCTGGAAAACATTCTCTAAGCATGCACCTTTGTGATTTCTCCTCTGTGTCCCTACGTACTTACCTCTTTCTCTTTCCAGTCAATCAGTTTTCTGCCACTTTAGTTTGCAATTCATAGAATTTAATATAAATGAAGTCCTACAATATGTTTCATTTGCAAAGTCTTATTTTCACTTAGAAAAGTTATCTGAGATTCTACCATCTCATTGCATGAGTAAAGAGTTAATTACCTTTTATCTCTTCATTTATTGATATATATTTAGGTAATTCCCAGTTATTGATCATTACAAATAATGCTACTTGCTAATAATATTTGTGTACAAGTATTTGTATCATATTAACAAAGTCTTTCTTTTCCTTAATATAAACACCTAGAAACAAAATGCCTGAATCATATAAGTATATATTTAACTTTTTTAAAATTGCCACACTGTCATCCAAAGTGGTGGTGATATTTTACAAATTTTACTTTCTACCTATCTGTATGTAAGAGAACATCTGAGAGAGAACTTGCTTCATATCCTAGTCAACACTTGCTTTGATCAGCCTCTTAAATTTTGTACTGGCTGGGCGCAGTGGCTTAGCCTATAATCCCAGCACTTTGGGAGGCCGAGGCAGGCACATCACCTGAGGTTGTGAGTTCGAGACCAACCTGGCCAATGTAGTGAAACCCTGTCTCTACTAAAAATACAAAAATTAGCTGGATGAGGTGGTGGGCACCTGTAATCCCAGCTACTCGGGAGGCTGAGGCAGGAGAATCGCTTGAACCCGGGAGGTGGAGGTTGCAGTGAGTTGAGATTGCACCATTGCACTCCAGCCTGAGTGACAGAGCGAGACCCTATCTCTTAAATAAATAAGGAAATTTTAGATATACTAAATGATGTGTTTTGGTATATGAGTGTAGTTTTAACTTGTATTTTACTAATGCAATGATGTTAAGTAGCATTTTTTGGTGCTTATTTGCCATTCGGGTAAAAATTTTCTTCTCACTGATTTCTGCTTTGATCTTTATTATTTACTGTCTTCTTATAGTAGGTTAAATTTGCTTTTTTAGTTTCTTATATTGAAAGCTGATATGTTGATTTGAAACTTTTTTCTAATAAAAGTTATACTATTAATACGTGAGATGATTTGGCAACATCCCCACATATTTTAAGATACTATTTTTTAATTTCCATTCAGTTAAAAATAGTTTCTAAATTGTCTTTTGCATTCTTTGATTCATTGATTATTAACATGTGTCATTTAGTTTTCAACATTTGTGAATTTTTCAGACATATTTTTATTGTTGATTTCTAATTTAATTTCAATTTTATTAGAGAATTATTTTGTATAATAAGTCTGGCACTTCTTTAAAGTGTTCTTTTCCTTGATTTTTAAATTTACTTTGCTACGTTAATGATTAATTGACAATGATCAATGCACAACCTTTTACTCTCATGTATTGTTTTCAACTTTCCCCTTGTGTTTATTGTAGCAAGAACTCCTTACCTTCCTTCCTCATTATCCGTTTGTAATTTGGAAGCCCCAGTATACCTTAGAATTGATACACAATGTCCTCATTTATGTATGGCTTGCAAGTTTATTTTTAACAGAGAAAACATTGATTCTCTAAAAAAAAAATCAGAGTTTGTATCATGTTTTCTCAATATTTTCCTATCTACAAGGACAAAACTTTCTTTCAGAAGCAAAACAACTGGCATACTACCTTTCTGTTTATGCATGTAGTAATTATTTGTTGACTGCTACACAATTTCCAGGAATTATGCAGAGAAAACTACAGAGATGAGTAGAATAAAACTCATTTAGGAGCTTCAAACTCTAGTCAGAGATGTAGTTGTAAGCAAATAATCCAGTGTTGTTAGGTACTCTGGCAGAAGTGTGATGAAAGTAGTATGAAAAAACAGACACAGAAATCGAAGGAACACATGGACAAAGTGATATTAAAAAGAATGAGGCCGGGTGCAGTGGCTCATGCCTGTAATCCCAGCACTTTGGGAGGCCAAGGCAGGGAGACTACCTGAGGTCAGGAGTTCAAGACCAGCTTGGCCAACATGGTGAAACCTATCTCTACTAAAAATACAAAAAATAGCCCGTTGTGGTGGCAGGCACCTGTAATCCCAGCTACTCACGAGGCTGAGGTAGGAGAATTGCTTGAACCCAGGAGGCGGAGGTTGCAGTGAGATGAGGTTGTGCCACTGCACTCCAGCCTGGTGACAAGAGCCAAACACTGTCAAGAAGAAGGAAGGAAAGAAGGAAGGAAGGAAGGAAGGAAG
>NW_012112030.1:4080230-4084974 GCF_000951035.1 Colobus angolensis palliatus
GGGAAAGAAAGGGACTCTAATGTAGACTGAACCTAGTAAGAGCAGTTATTAAAAAATCTAGTCTGGGGCAGGTGCAGTGGCTCACACCTGTAATCCCAACACTTTGGGAGGCCAAGGTGGGTGTATTGCTTTAGGTCAGGAGTTCATGCCCAGCCTGGCCAATATGGTGAAACCCCATCTCTACTAGAAATACAAAAATTAGCCGGATGTGGTGGCACATGCCTGTAATCCCAGCTACTCAGGAAACTGAGACAGGAGAATCACTTGAACTTGGGAGGCAGAGTTTGCAGTGAGCCAAGATTAAACCAGTGCACTCCAGCCTTGGCAGTGGAGCAAGATTCTGTCTTAAAAAACAAGCAAACAAACAAACAACAAAGCAAAACTCTTTAAAAATAGTTTTTTTCCTACAGTGGTCGATTGTTCAATTACAGAACAGAGGTCATTACATTGTCCTTTTAAATAGGGATAGCATCAGACCATAATATTTCTATTTTTTGTCAGTTTTACATTGAAGTGACATCCTCACTCTTTCTTGAGCGTTCTCTTTCCCATCTCTTATGAAAGAAAACAAATTATCATTATTAATCATATAACTCCAAAAGATCAAAGTTGCCAGAGTAAAACACATATGTAGATACAGAAATCTCTACATGAAATGCCTAAACACATGCACGCATGCATACAAACACACACACTTATACACACTTGTGAATGTGTGTGTGTATTAGAAGATTTGAAGTTTTATTTTCATTTCCTTACTAAGTAAAATTGCATATATCAGAAGAATATGTTTTATTTTTCCACAAAACACAGTGTGAAAATCTAAATTGAATTCTGAATTGATTTCTCACTTAAATATTTGTTTTAAAATAAACATTTGAAAGTTTTCATTTAACTTGGGTATACATATGAAGAGATTTTATACTTCAGAATTGACTAGTGTCCAATGTGTGATGAAAGGAGTGGCACATTATTTACAATTTTTACTTTTATTATCTGAGTTGGCTATATTTTGTTTATAAATTAGGACTAGGCATGGTCCTAAAACCTCCTAAAATGGTATTAAGTTCTTGTATTTGAAGTTCAATAGGTGTGATTCATTTTTATTTTCCTGCATTAATAAAATCCTGTATGTAATTTTTAATTGTCTCTCCTCTAGACTAACAATAATTGAGATGCAGAAGGGAGACTGTGCACTCTATGCCTCAAGCTTTAAAGGCTACATAGAAAACTGTTCAACTCCAAATACATACATCTGCATGCAGAGGACTGTGTAAAGACGATCAACCATCTCAATAAAAGCCGGGAACAGAGAAGGGATTACACCAGCGGAAACACTGCCAACTGAGACTAAAGGAAACAAACAAAACGGGACAAAATGACCAACGACTGTCAGATTTCTTAGAGTCCACAGGACCAGACCATAGAACAATTTCACTGCAAACATGCATGATTCTCCAGGACAAAGGAAGAGAGATCCCAAAGGCAATTCAGATATCCCCAAGGCTGCCTCTCCCACCGGAAGCCCAGAGTGGATGGGCTGGGGGAGGGGTGCTGTTTGAATTTCTAAAGGTAGGACGAACGCCCAGGGGATCAGTGAAAGGCGAGAAGCCCAGCAGAACCCTGAGAGTGCAACCCCCACCTCCACAGGAAACTGCCTTATAGGCAGGGCCATAGCAGAGGGACACAGCATGGGCAGTGCCTTCCCTGCCTCTGGGGGGTCATGCTGCCACTTTTAATGGGTCCTCTACTGCCCCCAGCCACTCTGGGTTGGATTAGTGGTCCGTCCCTGGGAGGTGATCAAGCTCCCCTTCGTCCCTGTGGCACGGGCTTTCCTGCCTTGGGCCTTTACTCCTTACCGCAGTTCCTGAAGTGCTGGTATTGTCCTGCAGCCCCGTCCCGTTGCACTGCCAGGCGGGGTGCCAGCACATGGGGAGAGCCGGTCTCCATCCGGGTGAAGCTGACCTGCAGCACACCTTGCATGCCGGGTCTCCCCTGGCCCTGGGGCTCTAGTACCGCAGGCAAAGGGGACAGTAAATCTGTCATCTCCAATCCCGGGTGAGCCCCCAGAAATGTAGTGCGATAGTTAAGAAATCAGAGAGACCCAGGGGTTGAGGGGGATATTTATTATTTAGGTGCACTGGACCAGTCAGATTAACATCCAAAGGACTGAGCCCTGAACAAAGAGTCAAGTTACCTTTTAAGTATTTCGTGGGTGGGAGAAGATTTGTGCAGGGGGAAGCATATTACAGAAACAAGAAACAAAGACAGTTATTCAGTTGAGACTTGCATCACATCATTTCTTACTTTTCAAGGAAAAGCATGTTTTGTGACTTGAGTTTATCTGTCTAGTGACCTTGCAGCTGCACAGCTAGAGAAACGGGTTTTCACAATGCCTGGGAAAGGGAGAGATAAGGCTACTAGCTACAGAAAAACAGGCAGTTAATTTTAAAGGACTCCAACTCTTTCTCTTCCTCAGGGGGAATTAGGTTTTCTTGCATACAACTGAGTTTTTGCTTACACATTCTTTAATTTATTTTGATTCCTGTTCCATGCCAACCACCTATGCTGCTGTTTTCCCCTCTCCTTCCCGTTCCCCTAGGGGAGGGACCGCAGCAGTGGAGCTATTCTTTCTTCCCCCAAGAAGAAAGGAAAGGGGGGTTCTGAATATTTTTCTTACTACCAGAGGTTTGTGTGAGGTTCAACCCCCACGCCCCCACACATGGGGATTCCTCACCTCTTTCTGAGGTTCAACGCCCGCCATGGGGATTCCTCGCCTATTTTTAACCTCCAAGACATCCTGACTAAGGAATACTTTACCACCCCTGCGGTTTCTCTCTCCTTGGTACGTCCTAACTAAGGAATGCTTTACTGTCCTGCGGCATTTTCTTTTCTTTTCTTTTTTTTTTTAGCCCCAATCACTGAGGAAATACTTTACTGGCTCCCGTAGCTTTTTCTTTCTTGGTCTGTGCACAGAGTCATCACCGCAGTATGTAAGGATCCTTTAAGCTAGATTGCTGGCCAGTTTCTTTCTTTCTTTCTTTCTTTGGCCAGTTTCTTTCTTTCTTCCTTCCTTCCTTCCTTCCTTCCTTCCTTCCTTCCTTCCTTCCTTCCTTCCTTCCTTCCTTCCCTCCCTCCTTCCTTCCTTTCTTTCTTTTTTCTTTCTTTTCTTCACACCAGGTGGGTCTCAATTCCTCATACCTGAGGGCCCCTTCAATGAGGTAGGGGAGCGCATTCCCTCATGAGAGAGGACTGGAGACCACCCCTGGAAGAGAATGTATTCCCATACGGTTTGTCTCCAAATTGTTTGAAATGCTTGTTTCCCGGTGCTATAAACAGCACTTGAACATAAATTTAATTTATTTAGTAAGGCCATTTTTTACTTCCTGCAGAAAGGGTACACACGCCAGCAGTTTTGCCACGAGTGTACACCGAACGAAGGAGACAGGGTCATTTATAACCTGTCGCATCCACCCTACTGCTGTAACCGGTTTCCACTGGCTGGAACAGGACCTCGCATTCTGTATTTGTCCCGACTGGCTAGCAACTTAGACCTTTTTAAAAGAGGCAAAGGTAGAGGAGAACAAAGGAAGGAGGAAGGAACTTGTGGAATGCTGAGAAAGGTAAAAGCACTTTTAAATAAGGTAGAGGAACAGGCTATGACCTAATGCTTGCTTGGACCAGTATAAGCACGCCAGGACAAATATTTAGGAGCACAGGTCTTTGAATAAATTTTGCTTCTAAGAGAAGTTACTATTTATTCCTAATTAGATAGGGAGCAAAGTCTTTGCAGAGCAACCTCTACTTTACTTTTTACAGAATAAATGCAGGCGAAAAGAACATAAACTTTGCCAGGGGCAGAATGTTATGGACAGAATGTTTCTGTTCCCCTAAAATTCGTATTTGAAATCCTAATTCCCAATGGTATGGTATTAGAAGGGGGACTTTGGGAGGTAATTTAGGTGTGGAAGTTGATTATAAGAATTGAGTAATTCTGTTTTTATGTCTACTTCTTTGTCTAGCATCAGGATTGCAATCCCTTTCTTATTGCTAACAATTTGTCTTGTAAATCTTTGTTCATTATTTTACTGTGGTATACTATTACCTCTCACACTTCAACTCCTGTTTCATACCAACTTTATTTACTTTTTTTTTTTTTTGGCATTTGTGTTCTTATTTTTATGATTGTGTTAGAATTTCTAATTCAATTTGTGGCATTTATTACACTTTTCATCTGCTTAGTGATTGTTTCCTTTTTTGAGTGAGTGACTTTTCATAAGAAAAATATTTTATTTACATTATTTGAACTTTTGAGGTTTCATATAAATAAGGTTTGATTTTTCCTATTCCTGTTTCGTGGACAAGGATCCTAGTTAGAGAGCTCCCTCTTCTGTCAGTTCTGTCGTGTTCAGCATAGCATCTTCTACGGGTGGTGGCGATGATGGGAGTAGGAAGGGCAAATGATAGTCATGTCTTTTTTCTCTTTCCTTTCTGCAGGATTCTTAAGTTCCTCAAATTACTTATTTACTTTGATAGTCACATTTGTAAGAAGTGTCACCCCTTCTTTATTTTCCACTTCTCTCCCAGAAACCATTGCTTTCCTTTCCAAGTTTCCCACTTCTGGTCTTGCGTTTCAAGCCTTTTCCCAGTACTGTGAACTACCAAGTCCCAAATTGTGTTAAGTACTCTGACATTTATTGTTGAATTTTTTTTTTTTTTTTTTTTTTTGAGACGGAGTCTCGCT
>NW_012112030.1:4085024-4124367 GCF_000951035.1 Colobus angolensis palliatus
CTGTGGCCGGATCTCAGCTCACTGCAAGCTCCGCCTCCCGGGTTCACGCCATTCTCCTGCCTCAGCCTCCCGAGTAGCTGGGACTACAGGAGCCCCCACGTCGCCCGGCTAGTTTTTTGTAGTTTTTAGTAGAGACGGGGTTTCACCATGTTAGCCAGGATGATCTCGATCTCCTGACCTCGTGATCCGCCCGTCTCGGCCTCCCAAAGTGCTTGGATTACAGGCTTGAGCCACCGCGCCCGGCCTATTGTTGAAGTTTTATCTTTCAGGGTTTATTGTATCTGTGATTCATTTATGTCCTCTAGTCTTCTCTTCTGAGTGTGTTAAAGACTAATCTCCCTACCCTCCACCGCAGGTGTTCAGAGGTGGGCAGGAGCAAGTGTTCTTCTGCAATTTTTTTTCTCTATTTGTAGGTAATTTGAAGGTTGTGGTACTCTATGTCTCCTAGAGATGTTGAAAGAGTAAGGTATTATGTGGTTTTATTTGCGTTTCTTACTGATTTTATGAGTTTGGGGGAGAGATGGGAGATATTTGGGATTAGGCAACCGTCTCTGCAATGTGAGAAACTGAGGATTTACTACTGTTATTTGTTAAAGTGCCCTTTCTCTTAAATCCTTACTCTGAAATCTATTTCATACTTCAAACCAGTCGAAGGCTGTATGGAAGACTTATTATAAGCTCTCAATAAATAAGAATTCTAAAGTGTTAACCTCAGGTGACTATGTTCTTAATGTACATGTGTACTTTCTTGTAGCCTGTCTATGTAATTTATTTAGTGTTTTAACAAACAGCTGTCACCTATGTTGGCTGAAAATAATGCAAGTCTAACCATTTTCATGTCGGAGCAATTAAAACCATGCATGCAAAAATATTACATTGGATTTTACAATATATGTGCATCATAGCTAGAAACACTTCTAAGAATCAAGAAAACCTCCGTTGGTGAGTAGAAAATATCAGAAAGCCTACTTAGCACTATATGGGATTGTGTTGTCATAGCTCCTACAGGATGTTTGATGGCATTGTGTACAGTAGTATTTGTTCTCCCCATCATGAGATAGCTCCAGCCACAGTTTTTTCCATTTATGCATGGTAATGTTTTGTCCATTTAAGATGCAATTACATTTCATTGTATTGTATTCCAATTTAGAAATACAGCAAATGTTTTTATATACATATTAAATTTAAAATATATACATATACGTACACATAAATTATAAATATGTATCTTATTTTTATATACGTAAATTATTTAAAACATGGTGGAGTAAAATTAGCAAGATGACAAAGTGGGAAGCCCTGGTCTCTTCTCTCTCTACAAACACACCAATTCAACTAAAAATTCATAGACAATTTCTTTGTGAGAAATTAAGAAACCAGTTGAGATTCTCCAATGCTGTTGGTGAAACTACTCATGTTGAAGCTTTAGGGAAATCTAAGGCACACTTCTTGCCTAATTCTTACCCCCAGCACAGTGCCAAAAAAGCAGGAAAAAACTCCCCAGCTCCAAGCTTTGCTCTTGGTTAATAAATGATGGATAGCATGTCCAATTCCCCAATTTTTCCAGGGGCTACTCCTAAGATTGGCTTCTCTCTAGCCTGTCTCAGTGTACTGATAGAACCAAGCAGAGCCTGGCTGTCCGGGACCAGCAAGAACATAGGTGGTGGGGTGAGCTGGCAGTTTCATAGCACTGTAGTTCCTCTCCTTGGATCAACATGAGTGAGTGGACCAAAGCCTTCAGCTCTCAGCTTCTCCTTGGGGGAAAAAGTTGAACTAAACATCTGATAATCCGTATTTTCTGGAGATTGCCTGAGGAGCTAGCTCTGTTTATCTCAGAGCACTCAGAGGACCTGGGATATTCTAGGTGCCTGGGATCTACTAAGAAAAAAAAAAACCAGTTGGACTAGCATGAAAGTTGAAGAAGACTGCAAAAATCCCTTGCCAAATAATAACTAAAAGACAACAAAAAATGCCTTTACTGATATTATAAAAAATAGACTTTAAGTCAAAAATTGTCACAAGAAAAAAAAGAAAGACATTACATAATGTTAAAGGAGTCGATTCACCATTGGAGCATATAACAATTTTAAACATATATGCACCCAACATCAGAGTATCTAAATGTATAAAGCAAACATTGAATGAACTTAAGGGAGAAATAGATAGCAATACAATAACAGTAGGAGATTTCAGTGCTCACTTTTAATAATGGATAGAACAACCAAACATAAAGGCAGCAAAGACCCAGATGACCTGATCAACACTGCAAGTCGTCACCTACAGACATATGCAGAACATTCAATCCAACAGCAGCAGAGTATACAATCTTCTCAAGTACACATGGATCATTCTCCAGGATAGATCATATGTTAGGTCATTAAAGAAGTCTTAAGAAAACTCAATCAACCTTTGCAAAATAAACTTTCTAAATTAACTGAGACCTGTCTCAAATTTTCAGGGTTCACAAAGGAAACAACCAGTGGAATGAAAAGATGATCTACAGAATGGGAGAAAATAATTGCAAATCATATATCAGAAAAGGAGTCAATATCCAAAACATATAAAGAACTCCTACAACTCAATATACAAAAACACAAGTAACCCAATTAAAAAATGTATCAAAGACTTGAATGGTCATTTCTCCATAAAAAACATACAAAGGGTCAATGGGTATATGAAATGATGCTCAATATCACTAATCATCAGGGAAATGCAAATTATAAGCAGCAAATATCATCTTTCACTTATAAGGATGGTTATTATCAAACAAACAAGAGACAAGTGTTGGGAAGTATATAGGCTAATTAGACCCTTTGAACACTTTGGTGGGAATGAAAAATTGTGCTGCTTCTGTGGAAAATAGGATGGTGATTTCTCAAAAAAATAAAAATAGAACTACTATATGATCCACCAATACCCCTTCCAGGTAATTATGCAAAAGAATTGAAATAAGAATCTCAAAGAAATATTAGTATACTACTGTCCATTGTTATACTAGTCACAGTAGCCAACATGTACATACAAATACAATAGAATATTATCCAGCCTTAAAAATGAAATCCTGCAATATGTAACAATGTGGATGAAACTTGAGGACATTATGCTAAATGAAGTAAGCGAGTCACAGGATAAATACGGTATGATTCCACTTATGTGAAATATCTAAAGTGGTCAAGCTTATAAAATCAGAGAATAGAATGGTGGTTGCCAGCAATGGAGAGAGGAAAAAATGGGACGTCGTTAATCAGAGGGCATAAAGCCTCAATTATGCAAGATGAATAAATTATAGAGATCTACTATACAACATTTTACCCATTGTTAATAATACCGTACTGTAGACTTGAAAATTTGTTAAGAGGGTAGATCTTGTGTTTACCTCAATAAAATAAAATTTTAAAAAATTAGCAAATAGATGCAAAGATATGTAAAAAAGATAACATGAACAACTGAGGTTTATAGCTGAGAAATAAAAACTATCTGATTTCAAAAGAGGCAGAATAAAACATTTAATAAAAGCATATGTCATATGTACTCCTTATAAAAATTATCATCAGACTAGGAATAGGAGGGAACTTTCTCAACCTAGTAAAGGTCATTTATGAAAATCCTACAGCCAGAATCAAGTGTAAAGATAAAAAAGTGAATATTCATCCTCTAAGATCAATAGCAAACCAAGGGTGTTTACTCACCACTTGTATTCAACTTTGTGTTGACTGTTCCAGCCACTGTGACAAGGCTATAAAAAGAATTAAAGGCACACAGTTTTCAAAAAAAACAGGTAAAACTGTCTTTATTCATCTATGCAGATAATACAATGAAATCTACAGAAATGCTGCTAGGATGAGTGAGTTTAGGCAGGTTGAACAATAAAAGATACACTTAGAATCAACTGTGTAAATGCATATATACACATATATACTTACAATTTTAAAAATAAAAAACTTGAAATTAGAAAATAAAATGTATAATAGCATTAAAAACAATAGACTACTTTGGGGAAATCTCATAAAAACATAAAAGGCCTGAATATTAAAAACTACAAAACATTACTGAGTATAATTTAAGTATATTGAGACGATGGACTAGGTAAAGAAAATGTGGCAGATACACACCATGAAATACTATGCAGACATGAAAAAGAACAAAATCATGTCCTTGGATGGAACTAGAGGCCATTATCCTAAGCAAATCAACAGAAGAAAAGAAAACCAAAAACCACATGTTCTCCCTTATAAGTGGGAGCTAAACGTGGAGTACACAGGCACACAAAAAAAGGAAACAATAGACACCAAGGCCTGCTTGAGGGTGGAGAGTGGGAGAAGGATGAGGATTGAAAAACTGCCTGTCAGGTACTATGCCGATTACCAGGATGACAAAATTATCTGTACACCAAACCACTGCAACATGCAATGTACTCATATAAGAAGCCTACATATGTACCCCTGAACCTAAAACAAAAGCCAGAAGGAAAAAATTAAGCATATTGAAGTACAAGAAACATACTTTATTCAAGGATCAGAAGACTCTCCGAAATAAAAAGGAATTGGCTGGACATGGTGGCTCATGCCTGTAATCCCAGCACTTTGGGAGGCCAAGGCAGGTGGGTCGCTTGAGGTCAGGAGTTCAAGACAAGACTGGTCAACATGGTGAAACCCCGTCTCTACTAAAAATACAAAAATTAGCTGGGCGTTGTGGTGGGCATCTGTAATCCCAGCTACTAGGGAGGCTGAGGCATGAGAATCACTTGAACCTGGGTGGTGGAGGTTGCAATGAGCCGAGATCGCACCACTGCCTTCTAACCTGGGTGATAGAGCAAGAGTCAGTCTCAGAAAAAAAAAAAGAAAGAAAGAAAAGGGAATTAACTATTGATACATGTATCAACATAGATGAGTATAAAAACTGTTATGCTGAATGAAAATTCCTGACAACAAATGTACATATTATATGACTCTATATAAAACATAGAAAGGCAAATCTATAGTAACAGAATACAGTACAATACTCATCTGTAAGGGAAGGAGCCGATTTTTTATATATAGGGAAAAGGATACTTTTGAGGGTAGTATGTGTTTCATATATTGCTGAGGTGATGGTTTCACAGATGCATAGATATGGAAATGCATCAAATGTCATACTTTAAGCATATAAACTTTATTGTATCTCAATTATACTGCAACAGTGCTGTTAAAAATAAATAATGGCTAAAAGTTTAAACAAGCACTACATAGAAAAGGATATAAAAATGAAAACTAAAAGATGTGAGGTAAGCATGATTATTCATTCAGAAAATGGAAATTAAATGTACAATTGTATGCAAATGCATAGTATCCATAAGGTCCTTAGACTAAAATAATTCATAATACTATGTGTTTGTCAAGAACATAGAGTAACACATAAACTGCCAGTGAAATTATAAATAAACTTTATAAATAAATTTTTACAAGTTTTTAAAGCATGAACTAAAGGGCCTAAATACACGACAGCTTATGACTTAGAAATTCAACTCCCAGGCATATACTCAAAAGATATGAAGCCACATGTCCCACAAGAGATATATTAAAATGTTTATAGTAATTTTACTCATAATAGTGAAAAGTGGAAATGACTCAAATGTTGAACAATGTTAGAATAAATAAGCAAATTGTGATACATTCTTATGAATTCTACATGACAATAAAAGTAAGGAGCTACTGCTGCACAAATATATGGATGTATCTCACAGACGTAATGCTTAGCAACAGAAGCCACCAAGATCATATTTGCTAAGCTTCCATTTATATGAAATTCAAGAATAGGCTAAACAAACCTATATTTTCAAAAATCAGAGTAGTGGTTTTCTTGGAACAGGGGAGACAGTATCAATTAGTAAACAGAAAGAGAGTCTTGGTGGTGGTAGACAGCATCTATTGCAATCTGGTAGTAATTGTATAAGTGTAGACAAAGCTTAAAGATTTACATGTAAATTTAAGATGGATATTCTTTATTGTGTTTTTGCTCAATTAAAAATATATAAAGAGGTAAACCATAATCAATGAAGTATTTAGTGTAAATGAGAAAATTAGTGAAGAAAAATTTCATGATGCCAGTTTGTGGAGCAGGTCTAGTAAGGTGCCAGTCCAAACAATAGCAGGTGGGTGAGGCCTCTTGGAGGGTTAATTCCAATGAGAGCAAAGTGACACTCACGGGTTATATAACATAACTGAGAACTAACACAACAAAAAACAAAAAACAAACAAACAAAAATTTTAATCTGGCAGAAGAGTTGTTTTTTATTGTATAAGGGTTATAACGATAGAACCTCAAGGAAGGAAATATAATCCTAGCTTACTATTGGGCTCTAAAATGTCCTCTATTTGACCGGACACTATGGCTCATGCCTGTAATCCCAGCACTTCAGGAGGCCAAGGCAGGTGGATCACTTGAGGCCAGGAGTTGGAGACCAGCCCAGTCAACATGGCAAAACCCCATGTCTACTGAAAATACAAAAATTAGCCCAGCGTAATGGTGGGTGCCTGTAATCCCAGCTAGTGGGGAGGCTGAGGTATGAGAATTGCTTGAACCAGGGAGGCAGATGTTGCAGTGAGCCGAGATTGTGCCACTGCACTCCAGCCTGGGTGACAGAGTGAGACTCCATCTCAATAAATAAATAAATGTTTTCTATACATGAGGTTATGATGATGAAACACATTGTATTAGCTAACTACTCTAAAGAACAAATTATCCTCAAACTTGTAAGCTTAAAACAACAGAATATTTCACTTCACAGTTTCTGAGGTCAGGAATCAAGAGCAATTGTGCTAGCTGGTTCTAGCTCAGGATCCCTCATGAGGCTGCAGTCAAAATGTAGGTTGGGTTGTATTTTCTAAGGCTTGACACTGGCTGAAGAGTTGAACCAAGGAGGCTCATGCATATGGCTGTCTACAAGATGGCTGCAGTTCCTTGCTAGCTGTTTATAGGAGGCCTCAGTTCTTTGCCACATGGAACACTTCAAAAAGTTGCTCATGACAAGATAGCTGGCTTCCACCAAATCCAATGATATGAGAAAGGACAATGCCAAAGACATACTGTCTTTTATAATCTAGCCTCAAAAGTGACATGCTATAACTTCTGCCTTATTCTCTTGGTCACACTGATCAACCCTTACACAATGTAATTGATTATATCAAAAGTGTTAAATTCCAAGAAACAGGGATCATTAGGACATATAGGAAGCTGTTTACAAGAGTCTAATCTTTGGCCCCAAATGATTTACGTCCCTCCCACATACAAAATCCACACCAACTGCTAAATCTCATCCCGTTACAATGTCAGCTCAAAGTCCAGAAATTTGTCACACCCAAGTGTGAGTGAGACTCATCAGGTGAAGTTCCTTAAGTTTAGCTTCTTGAGGATAATTTTTCTCCATCTGAAAGCTTGTGAAATTAACAATACTAGAGATTTGCTTCCCTTATACACTCAACATCCAAAAGAACAAACTGTATAGACATCCTTGTTCAAAAGAGGGAGGGGCATGAGAATTACGAAGGAGTCACTGATGCATAATAATTTAAAATCTAGCATAGCAAATGTTGGGACTCATTTGATTAGGACTCAGTCCTGTTTCTGCTATAAAATGATTCTTCATAACTCTTGGATCCACCTCACAGGCTCTTAGTTCTGTCCTTTGAATCATTCTTACTTTTTAATAAAAGGAAGCACTTCATTGTCATTTTTCCACAGACATAGTCATCTCAAAAATGTTTTGAGGTTTTCTATGAACTCTATTTGTAAAAACCACACACATAAATCTCTTCAGTCTCCTCTCTACCTGGAGCTTCTGCTGAGATACCTGAGGGACAATGCCCTAGGACTTCCTGGAAGCCCTATTATTTGACCTTTATAGATCCTTTGTCTGATTGAATTGAGGCACTACCTGTGTTCTTTCTATGACATTTACAGGAAAGTTTAGTCACCCGCACACCTTCTTCTTTAGAATCATGCTTTCCTCGGAGCACCCTAGATTGGACCTTTGCTCAGAATCTATTTCTCAATTTTAGCATTTTTGACATGCTAACACTTGAGAGTCCAGGAATCTCAAAACTATCAAGTTCTGCCTTCTTTCCTTAACAGCCCTTCCATTAGGTTATGTGTCTTCTATAGCACTGTAATATAAGTAGTAGGAAGAAATCAGACAGTATCTTCAACACGCTGATTAGAAATCACTTTAGAGCATTCTCTTAATTCATTAAGTACATTTTCTACCTTCCACAATACTACAGACAAAAGTGTTGCTAAACTTTCTGGTATTAAATAGAAAGATTTTTACTTTCTCCAGTTTCTAATATGTTTTCCCTTCTCTACTATAAGCTTGTACCAGAAGGTTTCAGTCTTTCCTGTCCTTTTAGCCTCCATCCACTGTCTGTTTTCAAGCACTCCAAAATTTTAGTGTCTTTTTTTTTTCTTTATAACAGTAACTTCATTCTGGGTACCAAAATATGTATTGCTTATCTATTGCTATGTGACACATTAATACTTAGCGACAGTTTCCGGAGGCTTCTCCAGCCCTGCAGAATTATGAGTCAATTAAACCTCTTTATTTTATAAATTTCCCAGTCTTGGGTATATCTTTATTAGCAGCATAAGAATGGACTAATACACTAACGTGGGTGAGCAATGGCTATCTGGGCAGGTAGCATTGAGGTAAAAGAATTTACCAAGACAGTTGCAGGTAAAAAAAGACAGATTTATTAAAGAAAAGTAGGAAAATATGTTTCCAGGGAGGTAACAGGCAGCATCAGCAGAAGAAAAACTGACTGCAAAGAAACAAAGGCTTGCTGAAGATTTTATGGAATAGTGTTTATGCTGTATGCTGCAGAGGGCTTTGTCCAGTACTGATAACGTCAAGGTTGCAGTGAGCTAACTTGCAGGTGACTGGTGATAGGTTAGCACATGACCCATATCCTGGACATGAAGAAAGGCAGACTCATAGCTTATCTGCTTTCTCTTTCTGCTTTTCCCTGCTCCCACCAGCCTAACTCCTTTTCCCTAATTCGAACTTCACAACTAATGGAGGAACCAATAATTAATGTATTGAGAAAAACAGAAAATAATTACTTGTCCTAGCATAAGTGAATTAAGGAACCAAAAGGCAATGTTTAAATTATATAAACTGGCCGGATACATTATGCCTGTAATTCCAGCACTTTGGGAGGCCGAGGCAGGCAGAACCCTTGAGCCCAAGAGTTCGAGACCAGCCTGGGCAACATGCGAAACCCCAATTCTACAAATGATACAAAAAATCAGCTGGGCATGATGGTTTGTACCTTAGTCCCAAGTACTCAGAAGGCTGAGGTGGGAGGATCACCTGAGCCTGGGAAGTTGAAGCTGCAGTGAACCATGATTGCATCACTACACTACAGCCTGGGCTGTAGTAGGAATGAAACCGTGTCTCAAAAAAAAAAAAAAAATAATAAATAAATAAAATAAATGGCATAAGCTATGAAGTAGCAGTTGTAACATATTTTTAGGATTATGTGGGTACAGTAGGCATAACTCTAAAGTGGTTTCTAATTGGTACACCAGTGGCCTAGTGTACACCTGCATAATCCCTTCTCCTTTAGTTTGAGTAGAATTTGGGATTATGATGGGATGTTACTCTCTGGTTAGAGTCCACTAAATAACAAAGGTGAGGCAGTTTTTCAGATGCAATTAAGGTTCCAAATCCTTCCATCTTTTTTTTTTTGGAGAGGAGTCTTGCTCTGTCGACCAGGCTGGAGTGCAGTGGTGCAATCTCGGCTCACTGCAACCTCCGCCTCCCAGGTTCAGGAGATCCTCTCACCTCAGCCTCCCAAATAGCTGGGATTACAGGCGTGCACTACCATGCCCAGCTAATTTTTGTATTTTTAGTAGAGAGAGGGTTTCACCATGTTGGCCAAGCTGGTCTCAAACTCCTGACCTCAAGTGATCCACCCACCTTGGCCTCCCAAAGTGCTGGGATTACAGGCATAAACCACCAGACCCAGTCCAAATCCTTCCACCCTAAGTCAATCAAAATGAATTTTTTCATCACAAAAATAATGAAACTAGACCAGCTTTGATTCATAACAGAGAAAACCACTCTAAGTGTTAAAATCAATACAGAAGATAATGCCTAATGAGAGGAGGTCAGAGAGATAGGAGAGTTGGTACAAAAAAAAAATCGATAATCGTTACATGCTTGCCTGTATTATTTTAAATATTTTAATTAAAAATATATTATTTTGTAATCACATGGACAACAAAACCAAAACATTAGAAATCTCCAGAAAGTGCAATGCCTAAGCTCTCTTAGTTCAAATTAAACATTTGAGAGATATTATATTTCATCCTATATATTTTGTCAGTTAACTGAAGTGCATTTTTCCTAAATCAATCTTCATACAAGAAAGTGAAGAGGGCCAGGGATGGTGGTTCACATCTGCAATCTTAGCACTTTGGGAATCCAAGGTGGCAGAATCCCTTGAGGCCAGGAGATCAAGACCAGCTTGGGCAACACAGTGAGAACTTGTCTTCACAAAAACTAAAAATTAGCTGGGCATAGTGGTGTGGAGCCTGTAGTCCTAGCTACTTGGGAGGCTGAATCAGGAGGATCACTTGAGCCCAGGAGTTGAGCTATGATCTTGCCACTGCACTCCAGCCTGGGCAATGTGAGTTAAATTTTATTTTGTAAATTTTATTTGACGTGAATTAAATTTTATTTAAATTTGTGATGAGAATTTGCAAGAATGTAAATAAAATTACATAAATGTGCAATAAAACTACATCGAATTTAACATTAAATAGATACATTAAATCAAAATACAAAATTATTCATATTAATTTTATAATTTCAAATGTAGATATACAAAGTTCATCAATTTTAAAACACATTGTTTCACATATATGACAATTGTGTAAGACACTGTTTGAAAACATTTTGTAGACTCCAGAAGTAGACAATTAGTAATAATATAACAGGTAACTGTATCATCATTAGTAATGTTGGGTCTTTACTCTCCACCTTCTCTGCCCCAAGAAACATTTAAACGAGCTGTTGCTTACAGATATAACGATTTTTAGTTTCACAGGATTCATCTAAAGCATTTCCCTTTGAATTATATGCTATGCAGTTCTTTGGATTAAAAGTTTCAAACAATGGAAATCTGTAATGAAGAAGAAAATGTTAACATACACAAAAAGGAAGTGAGAATGTTCAGATAGTTTTTCAATTAAATGATATAATTTTCAAAAGCATTTCAGTGAGATAGTAACATATTGAGTCCTTTTTTTTTTTTTCAGTAACCACAATTTTCATGATTCTCTAGCGTAATACTACAAAATACCCAGTTATTTTCTTACTAATCAATAGCATTGAGGCCAGGAGTTTTTCCTTGCTGTTTTTCTGTTGTCATTAATGGTTTAAATATGTGATATGCTTTTCTTCTATTTTATTTAAGATGTATTATCTGATCTAGTCTAGGAAAACAAGCAAGAGCATAAACTTTGTCCCTGTGTCATGCTGCAAATCTCATGTTTATAAATGAAAATGAGATTCAAAAAGTACACACATACAGAAAACAAGCCTACAGCATGTAAAACATAAGACAATGCTGAGAATATTGGGATCTACCAGAATAGATAAAATAATAAATATATTATTTTTTCTGGACTGCCTCTGTGTATATGAGAATCGTACATGCACATATAATTCCAAGTGCTTGTACTAAGGCAAAAACAATGCATATGTTAAAAGTTATTTTATGGCCACAAATACACTAACTTTCACGTCACTTGAGCATTAACTTGGATGTTCTAGGCAGATCTAAAATTGTCATTTTGTTGTACCTTTTCCTTTTTCTGTATTCTCACGCCCTAGACCAGGTTATTTCAGCTACAGTGCTCCTGGATGTTACCTTTACTAATCACATCAAAGGACAAATTCATAAAGAGCGAAAAAGGCCATGATTGCCAGAAACTTACAGATACTGGGAGAGTGCAGAGCCATTCTCCCACAACCAGGCGGTGCGTTCCTCACTATAAGAGAGTCCAATCCAGTAAAATTGTTGACTGGAGCTCATAAAATCCTGCTTCAAGTAAAAGACAATCACATTAATCTATTTTTAATCTACTCTGGGAATAACATATTATGAGGGAAAGTCAGTGTTTAGAATAAGATTCAGCCTGTCCATCGCACAAACGGAAATTATTTTTAACTTCCTCTTTAAAAGGTATAGTCACGTGACTCAAAGTTCTCATTTATCAGGCCCATTCATATATGGAGAAAAAATACTACAAAATCTCACTTCTTGAAGAATTAAAAGCCTTGTAAAAGGAGATAGAGTCTTCATGGAACACTTTCTTCACGGGGGATCAATGATTAAATTTGATTCCAAAATAGTGGCGTTGTGCAGGATGAATCCCATGGGTATAATCTGTTCAACATAAAATCAGCAAAGGTGCCGCGTGCAGCAGGAGAATTTTTTCACTTTTTAAGAATTGGGTAATTAGGGGCCAGGCACGGTGGCTCATGCCTGTAATCCCAGCACTTTGGGAGGCCAAGGCAGGCGGATCACGAGGTCAGGAGATGGAGACCATCCTGGCTAACATGGTGAAAACCCGTCTCTACTAAAAATACAAAAAAACTAGCCGGGCGAGGTGGCGGGCGCCTGTAGTCCCAGCTACTCAGGAGGCTGAGACAGGAGAATGGCGTGAACCCGGGAGGCGGAGCTTGCAGTGAGCTGAGATCTGGCCACTGCACTCCAGTCTGGGGGACAGAGCGAGACTCCTTCTTAAAAAAAAAAAAAAAAAGGGTAATTAGGGCCAGGCGCAGCCTTGGTGGCTCATGCCTGTAATCCTAGCACTTTGGGAGGCCAAGGCGGGTGGATCACCCAAGGCCAGGAGTTCAAGACCAGCCTGGCCAACATGCCAAAACCCTGTCTCTGCTAAAAATACAGAAAGTGCCAGGCCTGGTGGCAAGTGCCTGAAATCCCAGCTACTCAGGAGACTGAGGCAGAACAATCACTTGAACCCAGGAGACGGAGGTTGCAGTGAGCCGAGATCATACCAGTGCACTCCAGCCTGGGCAACAGAGTAAAATTCTATCTAAAAAAAAAAAAAGAATTGGGTACTTTTTCTTACCATATTTTCCACACTAGTTTATATCCTGGAAAGATGACAAAAACTATAAAGTTATCAAAGAAAGTATAAATTCAATTAAAAGAGCTAAAAATTACAGTCATGTAGTTGGTTCTTCAAATAAAACGGGTAAATGTAATGACCTATTATCTTCTTTGAATTCTTCCTGAAAAGTTTCTTTCACTTTATTTGGCACCTAGCTTGATTTGTATTCTCATGATATAAATCACTGAAGAATTTAATATAGATTTTACAATGACTAAGGTACACAGAACAGATAATTCAATTTCAATGTAACTGTCCACTTACTATGTGATTAATGACTTAAAGTATTTAACTTGTTTAGATAGTATATGTTTTCTAGATGAAAGAAAATGTAGAAAATCAGACTTAGCACATGCCAGCTCATCTCTGTTTTGAAGCTGGAGCAGACTGGATTTCTGAGAATCACAGAAATGCCTACTTTCGTTCCACGTTTTCTCTTCACTGGAAATGAAGTAACAGTTGCATCGGTACCCAACCCATTTTTCTTGGCAAGAACAGCAGTCAGAGTCTGACAGAAAAGATAAAGCATGACTAATGACACTGGAGACTAGACATTTCTTTCAATGCTATTTAATTATTCAAAAATTATTTGCTGTGTATTCTTTTAACATTCTTTCAGAATCTACTGTATACACCACACTTCAAGGGCTACTATTGTGAACTAATTAGACATGAACATAATGCTTTCTCCTCATGGAGATTATAGTCTAAAGATAGAATCACAGTTATATAATTTTCAATAATTTATTAATGATATTTAGTGATGATTTAGTTAAGTGCAGAAAAATTAAGTATGTCAGGCCGGGCGCGGTGGCTCAAGCCTGTAATCCAAGCACTTTGGGAGGCCGAGGCGGGCGGATCACGAGGTCAGGAGATCGAGACCATCCTGGCTAACACGGTGAAACCCCGTCTCTACTAAAAATACAAAAAACTAGCCGGGCGAGGTGGCGGGCGCCTGTAGTCCCAGCTACTCCGGAGGCTGAGGCGGGAGAATGGCGTGAACCCGGGAGGCGGAGCGTGCAGTGAGCTGAGATCCGGCCACTGCACTCCAGCCTGGGCGACAGAGCGAGACTCCGTCTCAAAAAAAAAAAATTTAAGTATGTTAAAACAGCATGTAGCAGATTCTAAGATGAGGGCCAGTTACAAGAACTTTTTTTGAGGAAGTGATCCAAAACTAAGTACTGTAGCATAAATAGGAGTTCATTAGATGAAAAAGATTTAAAGGAGGAAAACATTTTAGCATTCTTTCTGAGTCAGAAAAGAATACGGTACATTTGGAGAATTTTGACATGTTTGGATACGTTATTTTTGAAAAGGGAATATAAATAAACCAATTATCTTGAGGTTTAATTATACAGTTTATCAATAATAGTGTCTTCAACATTTGTTATCCACAATAATAAAAAGCATGACACATCATAGGCACTCAAATCTTTGCCATATATGTGGTGCTGAAGATGTTGCACTATATTTTTATATTTTTAAATTGTTTTTGAGACAGAGTCTTGCTCTGTTGCCCAGGCTGGAGTGCAGTGGCACCATCTCAGCTCACTGCAACCTCCACCTCCCAGGTTCAAGTCATTTTTGTTTCTCAGCCTCCTGAGTAACTGATCCTACAGGTGTGTGCCTCCATGTCTGGCTAATTTTTGTATTTTTAGTACAGACGGGGTTGACCCGTCTCAAACTTCTGACCTCAAGTAATATGCCTACCTCAGCCTCCCAAAGTGCTGGGATTACAGGCGTGAGCCACTGTGCCTGGCCAAGATGTTGCACTGTAAATGAAGCACTATATAATCACAGATGATGGTGAGACAACTTGGGGCGCATTCTGAAAAAAATATATTCAGAAAATTGGGGCTGGGTGCAGTGGCTCTTCCGGGTACGGTGGCTCCTGCCTATAATCCCAACACTTTGGAAGCCCAGGAAGGTGGATGACCTGAGGTCAGGAGTTCAAGACCAGCCTGTCAACATGGCGAAACCCCAACTCTACTAATAACACAAAAATTAGCGGGGCATGGTGGCGGGCACATGTAGTCCCAGCTACTTGGGAGGCTGAGGCAGGAAGGTGGGAGAATCGCTTGAACCTGGGAGGTGGATGTGGCAGTGAGCCAAGATCGCGCACCTGCACTCCAGCCTGGTCGACAAGAGCAAAACTCCGTCTCCAAAAACAAAAATTGGACTTTGAGCTGGCTTTCACTGGATAAGTAAGGTTTAGAAATCTGTGCAGTGTATTCTGGATTATAGAAGGAGCAAAAGGAAAAGTAATGAGATGCAAAAGTATAGGTTATAAGCAAATTCAGGCAGGTAATAAGGATTAACCGTAACATTTCCTGTGGTTTATTTTTTGTTACTTATTTATGAGCACTCATATAGGAAACATATCTTTCATTTCAGGCTACTATTTTCCTGATTAGTTAAATGTACAAATGATACACATTCAATGTAATTTAATCATCTTTACATTAGATTGAGTAATGTAAAATGAGACTAGCCTACACTGGTAGGCAAATTTCTATTACTAAGTATAATATTCCATCATGACTCTCTGTGTGAAAAACAAGAAACTACCTATGTAATCCCTTATCAATGCTAAGTTTTCCAAAAAATGTGACCTACCTTTCTGGAGTTCTATGTTGGGTCCTGGAGTAAATGCTGGCTCAACACTCAGTTTAGTAAAAGCTATAAGAAATGATTAAAAATTTGTTTAATCAGGTATGGGTTTATGAAATAATAAAATATTACACATTAGTAAGATGAAGCCTTTATTATTAAATGATGTCATCACAGCTTTGATTTTTATGGAGACTTGCTTAGAAAAACTTACAATTTTTCAACAGAATTCCCAACGTAGCCATCAACGAAAGGCATATTATCCCTAAGGTCCCAGAAATTAACCTCCACAGAGTGGTCTTAAACACTGTAGAGAAAGACAGACAGACAGACAGAGTAATGACTTAAAGAGCAAACACAGGAGCTGAGTTCTTAAAAGCAGAAACTAGTGAGGGAGAATCCACAACATTCTTTCATTTGATAATGGAGTCATCTTGCCAATAAAACACTGAAGACTTTCCAATCAGGACTTCACCCAATACCAACATTTTTATGTGATGTATCTTATTCTTCAGGAAGATTATTCAAACATTTTCTTCTCTACCAGCTCTGTCGCAGTAAAGTGAATTTACCATTTATGTTTTAAATTGGCAGAGATGCTGAAAGATCTGGAGGAAGAAGATATTAACGGGCACCACGTTGTGTTTTATGGACTTACCTAACAGACATTTATTTTTATTCTCTCAACAAAATCACAAGATAGATAGTATGATTCTCATTACATAGATGAGAAAACATAAGGTCCAATAATGATGTTATTTTCTCAAGGTATCAAAGCAAGTAAGTATCCAAGTCAGAAATCAAATGAAAGTGTGTGTAGCTCAAGAATCTTTCATTTAACATAGTCTACCATTGTCACAATAATACTACCGAGAGTATGTCTGCTCCTTATCTCTATGCAGGTTTTGCTCTGATAAATGTCTAGCTGCTCATGGGTTCGTAGAGATATTATAGGGAAAAGAAGACATAGGAACTTTCTGGACTTGGTGTGATAACTGATAACAACAAATAGATGGGTAACACCTTGGAAGCCTGGCTTCATTTCACAGTACATTGAACATACATGAATAATCTTTTTTCCCCAAGAACGTTACGTTTGTTCATACTCAAAATTACTTGCTTCTAGGCTTTTCACCTAAAACAGTTCCACGTTAGGAGATTCTAACATGAACACACTCTCAAAGAGTGATGTTGTCATTAACAACAGTACAATGTGTCAAACTGTTCATTTGTGTAATTTTTGGATGTCATGACATAAATAGTAAATTTAAAACTTTTCAGCATCGTGTCATTAATATTTGGCATTTTCTATTGCTGTGCTAGAATACTGTTGCTCATAATTTAGGCTAAAGTTCAGTTCTCATTCAGAATTTAAAAGTAGACCTGTCAGAAGTCACTCTTTAAACCTGTGAGAAAAGCTTCATGAAATCATGTCTAAGTTACACAATGAAGAATCAGGAGAATAAAATGAATGTGGAAAGTGCTAATGCATGAAAATCCTAAAAACACCGACTGTTAATCATGTCCTTTTCTCTTAAAGCATTATCCCAAAATTAGCCAACCCAAGAAATAGCTTTCCTGGTTATTTTTAATTTAGTGACTGAAATCACACATACCTGCCATGAGAAATTATGTTCCAAGAGTGAAGTAGAGAAGGCACGATGTGTACTTTTTCAGATAGAACAGCGTTGAATTGTTGGAGCTGAGCTGGAGATTAAAGAATCTGAAAGTTGAGTATGAAGAAATTTATCCAAAAAAGAGAATGAAAAATTGTGCATTTAAATGATGTTCTTGAATCATCTATTGGTGAGACATGTATTATAGTGTGAATAAGAAGCAGTAGAATCACAAGCGTCTAAAGTGTTCCAGGAACCACAACACAGGAAATTCTCACAGTACTTCTGTAATATTAACACTTTGGCAAGGACTAAAGAAGGTGAGAGGAGGTGAGAGGGAGTTTTGTTGCTGTTTTGTTTTTTATTGTTTGAAAATCAAATTCATTTTAAAGAGTTATCTGGAACATGAAGGAAATGATGGTCAAACCAAAGGTAAATTTACTTAGTATAACAAAATTACTCACAGAATTTTCCTTTTTTAATAATAATAAACATTTATTACTTACCTTGTGCTTTACACAATTTAAAGCACTTGGCATATGTTTGCTCATTTATTTCTGTAAATGCCTTGATAGTAAAGATATATAATTATTCTCAATCTGTCAATGAGAAAACTGAGGCATACAGAGCGAAGTAATTTGCCCAAGGTCACATAAATTGGGATGTCCATGTCTCACTCTGTTCTTCTGATCTCTACCTAATTATCCTGGCCATGACAGGCAAAGTTCAAAACAGTAGAACTGGATGGGTTTCCCACTTGAATGCCTCATTCACATTAGCCTTAAAAGCTTTTTTCAACACCTCAGTTTTCATTTTCTTAAAGTTCTTTAAGCATGACTTCAGCTTCTTTATTTTCCTTATTTTTACTAATACATTATTATATTGTTTAGTGTGTTATCTACTTCAGATACTATACTGATACTTCAATATACACTTTTTTGTCTACAGAAGAGTAACCTTGTTAATGGGAATATCAGATGTGGAACAGGTCAAATTTTCAATGTGGAAGAGATTGGCTAGAATAAGAATCTCGAAAGGAGAGATTTCGATCCATGATGTAGTATCTGGAAATACAATCTACCATGCATCCCCATACAAAAGCAGACACTCAAATAAACGTTTTGTGTATTGTATTTTGTATATTATTTACATTCAAGCATTATAATATTACTGTAGATAAACCTTTTTGTAAAAGATGGGCTTTCAACCGACAACAGAAAAAAATGAAGAAAAAAGACTACTTTGATTTCTCAGTTTTTATGAAGTATGAACTTTCCATCTTTCCAGTTTGCATTGTGTGCATAGAGCTGCTTTCACTGCACCACCAAATTTGTTGAGCTATAAATCCTCACTGAAGAATATAAGCATAAAATCTACTTCATCCAGACGATATGCAAATCTTAATTGAAGTGATTTATTTAAAAATCCTTTGCTTACTTGAAATGTATTCATTTTTAGTTTTAGTGTTAGAAAAAAGCTGATCTAGAAGAAACCTATCTGATATTGATTATTTTCCCCCCATGTAAAATTGCTTTAAAATATAGGAGATTAGGGGTTTGCTTTTAGTTTTTCTCTTGAGACAGTACAAATTTATGACAGAATGTGCAATAAGGATTATTACTACATTTTCAGTACTAAGAGAAACACCTTTATTTGGAAGTTATTCTAAGTTTTTAGAACCATGTTTGGTGAGAATACATCCATCAATCATTGTCCTTTTTTTTTCATCTTAGTTCACTGACTTAGAAATAAAAATCCGACAAATACAAGTTTACTTCAAGAACTCCAGGCTTAAATATTTAAGATAGCTAAACACACACATACACACACACACACACACACTGTAAAAAAACCATATATATATATATATACACACATATATATATACCTCCTTCCTTTAACTCTTTCTGAGCTGCCAACTCTGATTGTTCTTTTTTCTTCTTCTTCTTCTTTTTTTTTTTGAGACGGAGTCTGGCTCTGTCTCCCAGGCTGGAGTGCAGGGGCGCGATCTCTGCTGACTGCAAGCTCCCCCTCCCAGCTTCACGCCATTCTCCTGCCTCAGCCTCCCGAGTAGCTGGGGCTATAGGCACCTGGCTAATTTTTTGTATTTTTTGTATTTTTTTTTTTTTTTTAGTAGAGATGGCGTTTCACCGTGTTAGCCAGGATGGTCTTGATCTCCTGACCTCATGATCCTCCTGCCTCGGCCTCCCAAAGTGCTGAGATTACAGGCGTGAGCCACTGCGCGCGGTCTCTCTGATCTTTTTATTTATTTTTGTACGTAGGCAGGTGAATGGTTTCCATGTACTGTATCTCTCCCACTCATCTCCACTTTTTCCTGAGGCCTGAGGTTATCATTGCCTCACCTTTGTCCCTTGGAATATTTGGGGAACTATGGCCAACTAGTTATCTGTATAGCTGTATCTACGGGCTCTTTTTTCTCCAATAACTGCTGAAAGCCTTGCTGCTCTCAGACATGCTAATCCGGAAGTGCTGAATAATCATCACCAGAATGGGTCTCGACAAATGAATCATGTGATTTGCTATATAGTCTAGCAGTCTCAGCCCTAAAGTCAGGTAATTCTGAACACTGTGTTTTGCCCCATTTCCCAGAATTACTCTATAGTGTTACGCTCTAGTCACCACCTCTAGAAGCTGGATTAAGAAAATAACCTTTATTGTGTTCCACCTGCCCTTTCCTATTGCACTTCCTTTCCTACCTTTATTCCATACACAATTCCAAATAAAGTTTCCACTCAAAGTATTCTCTGGATGTGCTGCCGAGAGAACCCAGACTAAATTCCGCTGACATATCCAGCTTCACTTATATAAATTTGCTTTTGAAAAGTTAGGTATCCTGGCTGGGCGTGGTGGCTCACGCCTGTAATCCCAGCACTTTGGGAGGCGGAGGCAGGTGGATCACCTGAGGTCAGGAGTTCGAGGCCAGCCTGGCCAACATGGAGAAATCCTGTCTCTATTAAAAATACAAAATTAGTAGAGCATGGTGGCGCACACCTGTAAACCCTGCTACTTGGGAGGCTGAGGCATGAGAGTCTCTTGAACTCGATGAGCTGAGATCACACCATCGCACTCCAGCCGGGGTGACGAGAGCGAAACACATTGTAAAAAAAAAAAAAAAAAAAAAAAAGCATAAAACTAGAAATTGTGGGTTTATGGAGGCTGGCTTCCTGGAAAAATGTCACATGAGCTATGGGTAACCATAGCCATGTAACCATCTGAGAATAAAATGGAGATGTGACATGACCAAAACATCTCCTTTTGTGTAAATGGTACAGCCACAAACACCTTTAAGAGACCTCATATGTGTATCTGTTTGTCTGGGCCACAGTGTGTCCTAAGGGGAAGGTAAGAATGAGTAGGTGCTTTTGCAGGCCTGGGTTTTCCACTGTTTTGTCTGCATCTCACAATTATAACTGAAATTATGAGTACAGCATGATACTGGGTGAAATCTCTGAGGAGGCTTGTGATACTGATTTGACAATCCACTCCTTTGTGTTACCTTCTTGAAGAACTGGTTAAGTTTTGCCCACATAGATAATGAGAAATATACATACAATTATAAGTATAGAAGCAAACACTCCTTGCCTTTCATCTTATAGCCCAAGTGATCATTGTCCCTCTCGTATATCTAGGAACCTTTGTTGTACTTGAGCAGACTTTTGCGTCTGTAGGCCTTGGGCCTTCTTTTCCCACTAGCTCTGCTCTAAGCTTCGCCACCCTCATACCAATGGATCTCAGGACTCAATATATAAATATCCCAAATTATTCTGCTTATCTTATACACAGGGGCTATTTGGGGATGCAAGTCAGAAAAAGAAATGTGTTGTTGGGGCTCAGGACACATCACCCCAAAATATGATAGCAGGAGACTAGAATATGTCCCCTCAAAATATTTTTCTTTGTTAGCATGTTTCAAGCTGATTATTTTGAGAAACTGCAGACACAAGAGTAGCTCATGTGAAAAGCTGCCCTTTTGTAAAGGAAAATTACATCTGTAAAGGAAATCTATATTAGTAAAATTATCTGTATCACGAAAAGAACTGCTCCTAAACAATTTTTCCCCTGAAGGACTCTTTATTCAACATGTATTTCCTCACCTTCACCCTCCCACAACGTGTCCCTCTTCCAGAAGCCCCAGTCCCTACTCCTTTATGCAGTTCAGGATGCCATTCAAGTGTCAATCATCCAGCTCTTCAATGAGTTGCATATTTTTGTGGAACCCAAGACTAAAGAAACTCCCCTAATATGAAGGAAAAAGGATAAGCACAAGGGTGAAATGGTAAATGAGAGTAGGAAGATAAAAGAGGTCAGAGAAGCAGGACAGAGTGCTTCTGACACGAAGGTTCTCATGCCATGAGTGAAGCCACCTCAGCAAAATTATGACAGTGAAAGAAATCTGACATAGTTGATTTGATCTTGCTTCTGACTTCCAAGCTGTCCTTGGTCATTACTGGGTGTAGATCAAGCTAACTTTGGGAGGAATTTAGTTTATAGTTTAACCTTAAGGCAAGAATGATAATAGCTCTTCTCAAAACTCAACTGCTTTTGACAAACTACTAAAAAGGTCACAAGGTTAGGACTATGACAGGGGCCTGAGCTCTGCTAAAGTGTGGGTGTCGTTTCCATAATCACTTACTGCTCAGGAGTCATGTGTCTAGTGACCTTCCCAATTGCTCCTATAGATAGCATCAATACTGTAGAAGTTAAGGTTGGTTGTTTTTGAGGTGCTTTTTCAGATGAACCCCACCTGGACTCCTGGCTCATGACTCAACTAATCCTGTGGCCTCACCCAGAGGCAGACTGAACTCGTGAGGACCATGTTCTATACCCTTATGGTTTCACCCCCCTCCAACCAATCAGCAACACCCATGCCCTAACCCCCTGCCCACCAAATGGTTTATAAAAATACTAGCCTTCAAGCCTTCATGGAGACTTTGAGAGATAACTCCAGTTCTCCCAAGTAGGACAGTCTTGTGTCAATTAATTTCTTTCTCTGCTACAATACGGCGTCTCAGTGGATGGATTTTGTCTGTGCAATGGGCAGGAAGAACCTGTTGGGCGATTGCATGAGAAGGGAGGCTGCATTGGGTGACACTTACCTGCCACTGACGTTGGCACTTCCCTGCATCAATATCCTGAATTTTTATGGGAGTTGAGTAAATGTCTTGAAAACAACGCATGCTCTGCATAGATGAGAACAGTCACATCTTGTTTTATTGCAGCATACTTTATTACATTTTGCAGAAATTGCATTTTTTACAAATTGAATGTTTATGGCAACTTTATGTCAGGTAAGTCTATCAATACCATTTTTCCAATAGCATGTGTTCAATTCATGTCTCTCTGTCACATTTTGCAGCTGTCAAATTAATTTAAAATATTTTCATTAATATTATGTATCTTATGACAATATGTGAGCAGTGCTTGTTGATGTCAATTTTGTAATTGTTTTGGGGCACAAGGAACCATGCCCATATAAGATGGTGAACCTATTAGTAAATGTTCTGTGTGTTCTGCTCCACTGACCAGCTGTTCCCCATCTCTTTCCCCCTCTTCTCAAGCCTGACTATTACCTGAGTTACAACAATACCAAAATTTGGCTAGTTAATAACCCTAAAATGGCCTCATGTGTTCAAGTGAAAGAAAGAGTCTCACGTCTGTCACTTTAAATCAAAAGCTAGGAGGACATGTCCAAAACTGAGATTAGGCCGAAACCTAGGCTTCTTACACAAAAGAGTTAGCCAAGTTGTAAATGCAAAGGAAATGTCTTAGAAGGCAATTTTAAAAGTGCTACCCCAAGTGAACAAACAAATGATAAGAAAGCCAAAAAGCCTTATTGTAATAGGACTACCAGGCTGCTCTGCCCTCTGTGCAGCAACAGACCAATACACCAATACACTGGCAACAGGTTTGCAGCAGAGAAAGAGTTTGACAATCACAAGGCACAGAACAAGAAAATGAGAAGAATTTTCAAGCCCCACATATTTTTTGTGGAGGTGTTCTGGGCCAGAATTTTTAAAGGATTGTGGAGGGCAGGGGTTGGAACATTTAGGGTCATCTACTGGTCAAGGTAAGGGGGATGAAATCATCAGAATGTGGTAACTGCATTCTATCATGTGTCAGTTTCTCACCAGGCCCCACCTACTGACTGGCATCGGTGGTTTTGTTGGTACGCAGAACCTAAAAACAAGCTCAAACGAAAGTTTATCTTCTTCTCACAATGTCTTAGATTTTATCTATGGAACAGAAAAAAGAAAAAAAGTCTTGTGACAAGGCCTGCATTATCCTAGGGTACTAAGCTACAATTGGCTATGCAGAAATGAGTCAAAGGACAAGCTGGCTTAATCGTTGCTGCTATTGTGCTGCAAGCCTAGTTGGATTTTTCCCCCTTCGTTCATTTTATAAAATTTGGGGGTGGGGGCCATTTTCATTATTGTGGATATGGAGAAAGTTGTAGTGGTCTGCATAAAAGATCAAACTAGTCACAACATTACCTTAAACCTAAGTATAATCTAGAACTCTAACTCTTTTTAATTCTATGAAAGCTGAGAATGGTGAGGAAGCTGCAGAAGAAAACTTGAAAGCTAGCAGAGTTTGGGTCATGAAGTTTAAGGAAAGAGGTTGTTTCCATAACATACAAGTGCAAGGTGAAGGAGCAAGTGCTGATGTAGAAGTTGTAGCTAGTTATTCAGAAGATCTAGCAAAACTCATTGATGAAAGTGGCTACACTAAACAAAATATTTTTAATGCAGACTTCTTCCTTATTTTGAAAGAAGATGCCATCTAGAATTTTCATAGCTAGAGCAGAGTAGGTGATGCCTAGTTTCAAAACTTCCAAGGAGAGGCTGTCTCTCTTCAGAGGTGCTAATGCAGTTGGTAACTTTACAGAGCTTTTACGTAACCAGGTCAATGAGCAGTAATATTTTTAAAGGTATAAGTTTTTTTCAGAGCAGTAGGTCTCAATAGTGGGTTTACAATATTTACTAAACCGTGCTATAAATAGATGCGCCACCATCCAGACTTTGTTTATTCGCCTGTAGAACTTGGACAGGTAGATATATTGTTTTTTAAGACATAATGCTATTGCACATTTAACAGACTACAGTATAGTATAAACATAACTTTTATATACATTAGGAAACCAAATTTGTGCGATTTATTATATTGTGGTGTTCTGTAATCAAACCCACAATATCTCCAAGGTTTGCCTATATTATGCATTTCCTGCACCCAAAGAACATCGTAACATCGTGGCTAGTTTTCTTATCATTATCTGGAGATAACTTTCACTTAAAAGAGATAGCATCCATATTATTTAACTTCATCATTAACTAGATACCTCTGTTCCTTGTCAAGGTCAAGAATCCTTGCATGTTTTTAGCAAAAACAAAACAAAACATAATTTAAAAAAAAAAAGCAGAATGGAACCCTAATGGTAACATGGAAGAGACTACCTCTGAACCCTTTGTTTAGACAAAGGAAATCCTAGATTGATTCTTGGCTGAAAAGTAATAAAGCACCTTTCTATACCTTTAGAGAGAAATCCGATAAAAATAGAAGAACCAGAATGAAAATCATTTCCCCTTGGGGCAGACCAGGGTGAGCACAAGTAAGAAATAAGACTATTAATTTTCGTAATGAGTCCTTCTGTACTATGGATTTTTAAAGCATATGTGTGTTTTACTTTGGTTAAAAAAAATTAAGAAAAAAATTTAAATCTCTAGGAAGCATAATTACTAACTCATTTTACTTAGAGTTCAAATGTTTTGAAAGATGGTGTTCTGTAATCTGTATCAATCACCAAAAACTTAAGTTCATTTTCCTAATTATTTCTTTATTCAACTGTGGAAATGGTTCTGGTTTGATAGTCACAGTGTCTTTGTAACTCCGGCCTCTCTCGACTCTTGGCATGTTGTGTGCTGAAATGATGAAGCCTAATTAAGTGTTCCTCAATTATATCATTAGCACTTGAAATATACTATTAGATGTGAAATAAGACTATCAATTTAGGTTTCTTAAGATATGTATGGACCATTATCATAAAAGTGTGTTGCACAATATTAGACACATGATATTTGGAGAAAGTGTTTTCTGGATTGATCACGGAGAAAAAAAGTTCAAGTAAGTGACTCTTTTGGTGAAGAAAAAACAAAGGAAAAACCTTCCAGAGAAAAAGTAAAAAGTGCTAAGTTAGTGGCCAGGGCATAGGTGATATTTCGTTTGGAAAAGTCTGGAAGCAATCACTGGGTTAATCACTGTGTCAAAGCACCGGCAAAGGACTTTCACTTGGTTTGCAGAACTCAGAAACATTCAGAGTAGCTCACCCTACATCACTCCCCTTTGTGAATGAGTAATACATAGAGAGAATCTCCAGTGTTTGGTTAGAAGAGAGCAAGACGAAGACCCAGAAACGATTTGCAATTTGTGAAGGGAGAAGAAGGAAACCCCAATTTAGTAAAACATAGTAACAACCCTGAAAGTGTGTTAGGGTTGCTGAAACTGAGGCATGGGGGAAAATGCAATACTTAGTTTATAAAATACATTAAAATAAGAAAATGTATAAAATTACTTTTGTTGTTTTTTTAATATTCTCAGGTAAAGACAGAAATTTAACCAAGAATAGTCTAAATGTTTTAGAAATATTTATAACATTTATATTAATGAAATAAAATACACATCGACACATTTAACTATCTTCCAGAGGTACAGAAAGGAGTGTGATTTGTTAAAATTTAAGAGGTTTTGCTTTTAATCAGAATAGACTTGGAGCTTTCCTAAGAAAACAATTATAAAAGTGGTTGTATACAAATATAATAATTTCAATTTCAATGTTTTCCCTGTATTCCATAGAATGATAAAAAAGAGATAGTGTCCGCACACCAGGAGACAAATGAGCGCAAGTTTACAATTTGCGTGAGCACAGGAACACTTTCATCCTTTGAGCTATCAGGATAACCTGGGTGAAGATAAATTGTTGTCCTGTTTCCTTCCTTCTCTTGTCTCAAAATTTCACACCTTTAGATATTACCTTTAATGCAGTTCTTTAAAATGTGAATTGCATTGGGCAGATCATAGACTAAACTTGAAAAAACAGCAGAAAAACACCATAACTACCACATACTTACCAAGTTATGGGAGAAAGTAGAGCCATCTTCCCACAACCAAGTGCCAATTGCTCTCTGAAACAGTGTCTGACCCAGTAAAAAGAGAGTAGAGAATTTGTAAACTCCTAGTTGGAAACAGAGTCAAACATATGTATGAATCCCAATTCTGTCAATTCCAGCACTGCAGGGGCCATGGGGGTAAGTTTCCCTTGGCCCTCTGAAGGTTCATTGAAAAATCCATTTACAAAAGGCAGATTAGTAGGAGAAAAAGCATACACATTTATTTAACATGTGTACACGGGTGCCTTCAGAATGAAGACCCAAAGGTACAGGGGAAATTGTCTGTTTTTATGCTTAGGTTCAACAAAATATGAACAGCCATGTAGAACCATGAGTGCACAAGATGAATATGATCTAATGCAAACAGATTGAGCAGAAAACCCCAGCAAGGTCTGTCTGTCTAGATGCTTCTCGGACTCTCTGAGTATGCATTTATTCCTTCTGGGTATAGGGCAAGACCCTTTCTGGAATAGAGTCTTATGACCTACAGTCAAACGAGGTATGTCCGATAATTTCTTTATGGCCAATTTTTACACAGAAGGTGGGGGACATTAGAGTAATATTTTTAGTTTTTATGATTGGCTTTGAAGAAAAGGGGTTCTGGTTTGTGTGACCTGCCTTGGGTGAGAGGGATGTTACTTTGTATGGCTAGCCTAAAAAATAATGGGACTGAGAGACAGGAAAGCGGGAGAAGGTCGGAGAAAAACTTTTGCTACGAAGGTTGCTTCTGAGGCCTTCATTTTAAGGTGTTGTTTTTTGAGTCTCAATAATACAAAGGTTCTTATAGTTACCTTTGTTTGTTTGACTTTAGGCACCTTGCATTTTGAATAAAGTATCAGACTCAGCCATTCAACTCCACATCTCCGAAATTATATTATTTTAAAATTATATAATTACATTCAAAATTATAATAGTCACATGATTCCTCTTTCTCTCTCTCTCTTTTTTAACCCATTTACTCATGGAGTATAAATTATTACCAAACTGCACTCATTTTAGGAGGTATCAAAACATAAATGTTCTAGGAACTTAGATGATTAGATCTGCCTTGCACTTCCTCTGTATGGTTTTTCTTTTTTTTTTTTTTCTGAGACAGAGTCTCACTCTGTCGCCCAGGCTGGAGTGCAGTGGCGTGATCTAGGCTCACTGCAAGCTCCACCTCCTGGGTTCAGCCATTCTCCTACCTCAGCCTCCCGAGTAGCTGGGACTACAGGCGCCCGCCACCACCCCCGGCTAATTTTTTGTATTTTTAGTAGAGACGGGGTTTCACCGTGTTTTCCAGGATGGTCTCAATCTCCTGACCTCGTGGTCTGCCCGCCTTGGCCTCCCAAAGTGCTGGGATTACAGGCCTGAGCCACTGCGCCTGGCCTCCTTTGTATGTTATCAGAGATTCTACCTCATGATATCTCATTTCATGGACACTCTGTGGATAAAACATCTGTATGTCTTACGGTCTGTAGTCAGTCAGCAAAGGTTCTAAGTGCAGCCGTGGCAAGATGCTCTTTCTTAAAATAATGGACCCATTTATATATTATCTCTAACATTACATGTTATATGACAAATAGAAAAAAAGCTACATAATTTAAAAATAAATTAGAAAGAGGAGTTAAAATTCTTATGATTCAAAGCAGTTTAATTGGTCATTGGCTAAAACAATTGATAAGACTGAAATCTCACTCTACATTGAAACACAGTATTAGAATTATGATTGCCTATTTTATCTCTAATCACCTACAGGGCAAAACATGAACCTAATATGTTTCTTTAAATGACATATCTCACTGTAAGAATGTTGAATAAGTATGTAATATTCATTATTGAGACCACTTTATTTCACAGAAACATGGGTGTCTATATTTTAATGTATTAATAATGATATATTTTGATTTATTGTAAATGTTTCTCTTTTATTTACTTTTTCTGAACCCTTGAATGTTTTGCTCTTCATGTAATATGTTAAGGCATCTTATGTCCATTTTATCACCTGTATTTTAAAGTGCAAGTATTGACCAGATAATTTGTTCAAAATTCTATTCAACGTGTAAAAATCAAATTCAAAGTATTTAGCATAAATTTGAGGGGTTTCTTTATTTCCAAAAAGAAAAAATAAAATAAAATGGGATATCTGACTTAAGAAAGTATTGACTTCTCTCTACTCGCTAACTGAAATAGAATGGAATTCTGAGAATCACAAGAAAAATGGCTTTCTAGGAAATGTTCTGCTTCATTAGAAATCAGATACTTGAATCTGTTCCCAATCCACTCAGGATTAGAACAGTGTCACAAGGGAGACAGAGACAACTTTAAAGAAAAATGAAGAACTAACTCAAAATAACATTGAAATTTGGGCATGATCTTGTAGGATAAATAGGACTTGAAAAATACAGATATGTGCTTACAATAAAATAAGAAATAGGCAACAGCCATGGTTCATATCAGAATCTAAAAGGACAGAAAAAATTCAACATATTCTCTCTTCTTGGTCTTTAAAATAAACTATAGTATACATATTGAAAAATAATAGAAACACAAAATTTAATAATTTATGAGAGGCAGCACTCTTGCAACTATGATCCAAGTCAAGAAATAGAACATTTCCAGAATCTTCAAAAGCTCTCCTAATTTAACCTTCCAATTACCACGCTCTTTCTCTTTCTAGATATTAGCACTGTCTTGATCTCTAACCCTGTATAGTTCAGATTTGCCTGGTTTAAGAATTTATGTAACTATAACATACATAGTCACATAACATAAATTATTTTGTGTCAAGCTTCATCCAAGAACTCATTTTCATGACCTGGACACTAACTAGGCAGGATGCAAATTACCCTGGGCAGTGGAAATGATACACTTGATTGGCTCAGTTGGGACTCAATTTGGATATCAGAGTGGGTCCAACTTCAGTCAAAACAAAATGGGGGCCAGGCACAGTGGCTCATACCTATAATCCCAGCACTTCGGGAGGCTGAAGCAGGTGGATCACCTGAGGTTAGGAGTTTGAGACTAGCCTGGTCAACATGATGAAACCCCGTCTCTACCAAAAACGCAAAAAATTAGCTGGGCATGGTGGCATGCGCCTATAGTCCCAGCTACTTGGGAGGCTGAGGCAGGAGAATCGCTTGAACCTGGGAGGCGGAGGTTGCAGTGAGCTGAGATCACACCCCTGCACTCCAGCCTGGGCTAAAGAGTGAGACTCCTTCTCAAACAAACAAACAACAAAATGGGTAGGAATGATTATCTAGAGGAAATTTTGATGTACTAAACCTCTAGGAGGATTCACTTTGACAAACTGGTAACTCCTTTTCATACTTGTTTGTTTTTATTTTGTTTTTTGTTTTTCTTAAGATGGATCTTTCTGAATGAGTCTACCATTGATTTACATGTGCAGGTTCATGTTAAAATACAGTATCTGAGAAAAGACAAGAGTAAAGAACACATATTTGGGTGTGCTGTGTAGAGAAATCTTCAAGTCCATATGCATCAAGAAAGAAAGAGTAGCAATGACTTTCACAAGCTCTGATTTGGAAGGGGCACATCCACCATCTCTGAATTTGCCATCTTTGATGTGGAGTGACCATTTATTAAGTAGGAGTGGGAGAATCAACAACGTGGCTGAGACATAAGAAAAAAAGGAAAGTGAGGATAACTAGCATTAATACCAAGGGAATAAAAATACTGCCTGTTAACCCCTGAAATTTTTTTTTCAGTTTTTATTTTCAAATGAATATAGATTGAAGAAAAATTTACAAAAATAGCATAGGGACCTCCCTTGTCCCTGCTGTTGGGTTTCCCCAATGATAACACAGACATACCTCACTTTATTGCACTTCACTTTATGGTGCTCCACAGGCGTGGTATTTTTTACAAATCGAGGTTTTGTGGCAACCCTACCTCTAGCAAGTCTATCAGTGCCATTTTTTTAAATACGATGTGCTCACTTCCTGTTCTGCCTCACATCTTGGTAATTCTTGCAATATTTAAAACTTTTTGGCCGGGCGTGGTGGCTCATGCCTGTAATCCCAGCACTTTGGGAGGATGAGGCGGGCGCATCAGGAGGTCAGGAGATCGAGACCACGGTGAAACCCCATCTCTACTAAAAATACAAAAAAATTAGCTGGGCGTGGTGGCGGCTGCCTGTAATCCCAGCTACTCAGGAGGCTGAGGCAGGAGAATGGCATGGACCTGGGAGGTGGAGCTTGCAGTGAGCCGAGATCACGCCACTGCACTCCAGCCTGGGCGACAGAGCGAGACTCCGTCTCAAAAAAATAAAATTAAAAAATTAAAAAATTTAAAATAAAATAAATAAAAACTTTTTTAACATTATTGCAATATCTTTTATGATGATTTGTGATCAGTGATGTTTGATGTTACTATTGAAATGGTTTTGTGGTACAACAAACAATGCCCATATAACATAGTGAAATTAACTGATGAATGTATGTGTTATGACTGCTTCATTGGCCAGCGATTGTCCATCTCTCTTTCTTTCCTTAGGCCTCCCAATTCCGTGAAACACAACAATACTGAAATTAGGCCAGTTAATAACATTACAATGACCTCTAAGAGTAAAAGTGAAAGGAAGAGTCACACATCTCTTACTTTAAATCAAAAGCCAGAAATGATTAAGCTTAGTGAGGAAGCCATTTTGAAAGCACACACAGGCCAAAAGGCCTGTTGAGTCAAACGTTTAGCCACATGGTGAATGCAAAGAAAGAGTACTTGAAGAAAACCAAAATTACTATGCCTATGAACACGCAAATCATATATATATCAGCCTATTGCTAATATGGAGAAATTTTTACTGGTCTGTATCAAAGATCAAACCAGCTACACAATGTTCCTTTAAGCCAAAGCCTAAGGGGCTAACTCTTCAATTCTATGAAGACTGTGAGAGGTGAGAAAGCTGCAGGAAAAAAAAAAAAAAAAATGGAAACTAGCAGAGGTTGCTTCATGAGATTTAAGGAAAGAAGCCATCTGAATAATATAAATTACAAGGTGAAGCAGTAAGTGCTAATGAAAAAGCTACAGCAAGTTATCCAGAAGTTCTAACTAAGATAATTGATAAAGGTGGCTACACTAAACAACAGATTTTCAGTGTACCTGAAACAGCCTTCTGGAAAATCCATCTAGGACTTTTATAAGTAGAGAGGAAAAGTCAATGTCTTACTTCAAAGCTTCAAAGGACAGGCTGGCTCTTTTGTTAGGGGCTAACTGGTGACTTAAGTTGAAGCCAATGCTCATTTACCTTTCCAAACAATGTAGGACCCTTGAGAATTATGGTCATCTACTCTACCTGTGCTGTCTATACAGAACAGCAAAGTCCAGATGGCAGCATATCTGTTTACAACATGGTTTGCTAAATATTTTAAGCCCATTGTTGAGACATAGTGCTCAGAGAAAAAGATTTCTTTAAAAATGTTACGGCTCATTGAGAATGAGCCTGGTCACCCAAAAGCTCTGATAAAGATGTGCAAGGAGACTCACGTCATTTTCAAGCCTGCTAACACAACATCCATTCTGCAGTCCATGAATCAAGGGGTCATTCCAACTTTTAAGTCATATTGTTTAAGAAATACATTTTGTATTTAGTACATAAATAGTGATCCCTCAGATGAAACTGGGCAATGTAAATTCAAACTTTCTGAAAGGCTTCATCATTCTAGATGCCATTCAGGAACATTTCTGGTTCATGGGAGGACGTCAAATATAGCATTAACATGAGTTTGAAATAAGTTGGTTCCAACCCTTGTGGATGACTTTGAGGTGTTCAAGACTTCAGTGGAGAAAGTAGTTGCAGATGTAGTAGAAATAGCAAGAGAACTAGAATGAGAAGTGAAGCCTGAAGATGTGGCTGAATTCACTATTTACAATAGCAAAGACCTGGAACCAACCCAAATGCCCATCAATGACAGACTGAATAAAGAAAATGTGGTACATATACACCATGGAATACTATGCAGCCATAAAAAAGAATGAGATTATATCCTTTGCAGGGACATGGATGAAGCTGGAAGCCATCATCCTCAGCAAACTAACACAGGAACAGAAAACCAAACACCGCATGTTCTCACTCATAAGTGGGAGTGGAACAGTGAGAACACATGGATACAGGGAGGGGAACAACACATACCACAGCTTATCAGGGGGTAGGGGGTGAAGGGAGGGAGAGCATTAGGACAAATACCTAATGCTTGTGGGGCTTAAAACTTACACTATGGGTTGATAGGTGCAGCAAACCACCATGACACATGTATACCTATGTAACAAACCTGCACATTCTGCATGTGTATCCTGGAACTTAAAATAGAATAGGATTAAAAAAAAAAAAGATGTGGCTGAATTGATGCAATCTCATGACAGAGCATTCATGGGTGAGGAACTGCTTTTTATCCATGAGGAATGAGACATTTCTTGGGATGGAATCTACTCCTGGTGAAGATGTTGTGAACATTGTTGAAATGACAACAAAGAACTTAGAATATTGCAAAAAACGTAGTTAATAAAGCAGTGGCAGAGTCTAAAAGGATTGATTCCAATTTTGAAAGCTCTACAGTGGGTAAAACGCAATGAAACAGCATCATAGACTACAGAGAAATCTTTTGTGAAAAGAAGAGTCAGTCAACGCAGCAAACTTCATTGTTGTCTTATTTTTAGAAATTGCCACTGTCACCCCAGCCTTCAACAACCACCACCCTGATCAGTCAGTAGCCATCAATGAGGCAAGATCCACCAGAAACAGAAACAGACTAGGGCTCTCTGAAATCTCAGCTGGTTGTTAATATTTTCTGGCAATAAAGTATTTTTAATCAAGGTATGTACATTGCTTTTTAGATATAATGATTTTGAACACTTAGATTGCAGTATAGTAAAAACATAACTTTTATATGCACTGGGAAATAAAAAAATTATGTGATTTGCTTTATTGCAATAATTTCTTTTTTGTGGTTGTCTGGATCAGAGTGCACAGTATCTCTGAGGTATGCCTGTATTTTACATAACTAGAGTACAATGTCAAAACCAGGAAATTGACATTGGCACAATCCATAGACCTTATTCAGATTTTAGTAGTTTTATATATGCATTCATTTGCTTGTGTGTATTTGTATGTATGTATGTATGTCATTTTACGCAATTTTATCATGTGTAAATTCATGTAACCGTCATCACATAACCTCTGATTTTATATTCCAGAAAATACTTGCCACCAATTATTTTGTTACTCTGCAGTATGGTTATTAAAGAAAAGACAAATACTGAAACTTTTCCTTTATTTAGCAATTTTCATTTTAATAAGTTTGTTTATTAGGGGAAAGTTGCAAACATTTATTGAGCACACATTACATGCCAATTTTAGTGCTCAATATGTATGCAGCATTTCAATGTGTGTGTGCGTGTGTGTGTGTGTGCATGTATTAGGAATTCTATTATGTCCAATGCTTTCTTTAATATAAAAAAGATCACACAAATTTACCTAGCAATATGAAATCATTTTAAATTTCTTCTACCTCTGATTATTCTAAATTCCTTCGACCTCTGATTATTCCTAGAGTTAAAGATCCTAACATCATTTTAAATTAAATAGCCAGCTTCTTATTGGTCATTCATTCTATCCATGGAACTTTTCTAAGAGTTGACTTTATAGGTCTTGCTCTGGCCTTTCCCAAGGAGTAGAGATGACCATTTCGTAGCTACAATCCAAGTAAGGAAATATTTGCCATGGTAGATGTTTGCTATGTTGACTTTCAGTTCTTATTCAACATACCATTTTAATCTATGTTGTCCAATGCCTTTGCAGTTATATTTTGGGCATTGGAAACTGCCTTGTTGTTGTTCTTACAAATATGACATCATTTTACAGTTTCAATTTTAACTAAAGATTGCAAATTCAGCCAGGCAGGGTGGCTCACGCCTGTAATCCTAGCACTTTGGGAGGCCGAGGTGGGTGAATCACCTGAGGTCGGGAGTTCGAGACCAGCCTGACAAACGTGAAGAAACCCCATCTCTACTAAAAATACAAAACTAGCTGGGTGTGGTGGTGCATGCCTGTAATCCCAGCTACTCCAGAGGCTGAGGCAGGAGAATCACTTGAACGCGGGAGGCAGAGGTTACAGTGAGCCGAGATTGCGCCACTGCACTCCAGCCTGGGCAACAGGAGCGAAACTCCGTCTCAAAAAATATATATATATATATATACAAATTCAGTTAAAGATATTGACCACATACATTACACAAACGTTTCCCCTTTTTGCATCTGCATCAAGTTAAAAGAATCCAGAAAACTGCTTCCCACTAAAAGAAATAAGGAAATAAACAAACCAAACCAAAGCAACTACCAATTCCACATGTGGTTTGGAAATAGGCAGGATCCAAAAGAAACAAAATAATGTTCAAGTTATGCATATAAGTAAATCTACACTGCCCAGTAGCTATTTACAAAGTGATATGTTTATGTAGTAAAAAAAAGTGTGCAAATAGCGGTCACAGAATTAGTAATACATATTTTGAATAAAACGTTGACAGTCTCCCTGATTGTTTAGCACAGAAAGAAGTTCATGAAGCCAGAGTGGAGAAAACATAACTTGTTTCAAAATTTCTTAATTAGAGTCCTTAATGTGTATCTTTTCTAAATAATAGATTAGTGCCTCATATGGAACCTAGCAAGGTGTAAGAACCTCCTGAAAGAGTTGCAAAGAGCTCAGCTGCAGCTGCAGCTTGTCAACTCCTAAGTGGCTGGAAACAAGTTTCTCTGTGGTGAACTGTTGGGTGACCTTTAGGGTTCTCATTCTGAATGAACAAACCGAAGTTGACATATTGGTCACTTCCTAAAGTCCAAAGCCTGCGTAATGTCACTAAGTGCTTCAGTGAAGTGGAACTGAGCCTCTGTCTGAGCCTTTCGGCAAAACTGTCTACATTGCAAAGCTCTGTGGTCAGTGTCTGCTGATGGAACTTTGGCATAAAGAAAAAGAGACATGGGAAGTAAAAGGATTCCCTAACTCAGAATAGTAAGACACATAAATACACAAACAGGAAATGAAGAATCAGACCGGTAAAACTCTATCAGACTAACCAACTCACCTTCTAACATTTTGTGACTAAACACTTACTTGATACCCATTAAACAATTTATACATTCTCAAGTTCCAGTAGCCTGAAATGAATCTTAGAAAAAGAGTCTTATAAAGGATTATCAGTAATATTTTATAATTTACCTCTAATTCTTTCATAGTGATGTATGTAGTCTATAACCAATTATGTTTAATGATTATCTATAAAATCTTTAACAATTTTTGAGTTTACTTTATGCCAGGCTCTGTGTTTGATTATTTTGTAACATTTACTTCATCTAATCTTCATAAACCCTATGATATTGATAGTACTAGGTCTTAAATTTCATAGTTGAAGACACTGGAGATTATCAAGGAAATGCTGAAAGTCAGCCAAGCAGTGGTCAAGCTGAGTCTCACTAACCTTTGTCTACCTCTACCTTTAACGGATTAAAATCTAGAGAGTCAGTTTTCATAACTGTAGGAAAATTATATTTTATTTTGCCTCAATTGTGCTGGGAATTTTTAGCTTTTGTTCAAATTTAGGTAGATAAGTCACCACAGATATATTGAATGTAGGTTTATTGTATAATAATAACAACATATATTTATATAATGTACACATATGCATATATGTGCATGCACACACACTTGACTATGTACCGACTGATCTTTTTTGTTTTGTTTTGTTTTGTTTTGTTTTGTTTTGAGTGGAGTCTTACTCTGTTGCCCAGACTGGAGTGCAGTGGTGCAATCTTGGCTCACTGCAACTTCCACCTCCTGGGTTCCAGCGATTCTCCTCCATCAGCCTCCTGAGTAGCTGGGATTACAGGCACGCAACACGATGTCCGGCTAATTTTTGTACTTTTAATAGAGACAGAGTTTTACCACGTTGCTCAGGTTGGTCTCGAACTCCTGATTTCGTGATCCACCTGCCTCGGCCTTCCAAAGTGCTGAGATTACAGGCGTGAGCCACCACACCTGGCCTGATCTTTCTTATAGAGGTAAAATCCATATTTAGACAGATAATTAAACTAACTTATCCCCATAGTTTTGTATAACCTAGGGGTGATTTTTAAAGTTCTAGTGAGTTTTTAGTTACCTGTTTTATTTCCTAGTTTCTCTATTTGCATGCCTCTGTCTTCTAAGAAGCATAATTTAATTCGTAAAAGTATCTGTCTATATATAACAATCTAATTATGGGTTTTATAATACTTCAGTATATAAATAATTCACTTGAAAAGGATGTTGGCACTAAAATGGATCGTCTTTTTTAAAACTTGAAATTTATTTGGATTTGTTTGAAGTTAGGTTTCATGGGAGGAAACGCTCTCATTATTTATATAACATATTTTTGCAACCTATCTGTGAGAGGTCCGAGCGTTAAATAAAAAAAAAATTTTGGAGTTATTTGTATGTATGCATGTATTTGTGTATGAAACAAATACCGACAAATACTTATTGATTATACCAATCTCATACATACCTTTGCATTCTCCCATGGCTGTCTAACTTCAAACCTGTGCTTTACAATGCATATTCATCTTTGCTTTAGGTACAGTTTCGCCATGGTTTTTAATCATCAAAAAAACAAAAACAAACAATTTTTAAAAAGAGGGTTTTTTTTTGTTTTTGTTTTGAGACAGAGTCCTGCTGTGTCTCCCAGGCTGGAGTGCAGTGGTGCGATCTCAGCTCACTGCAACCTCCGCCTCCCAAGCCGTTCTCCTGCCTCAGCCTCACCAGTAGCTTGGACTACAGGAGTGCCACCATACCAGTCTAATTGTTGTATTCTTAGTAGAAATGGGGTTTTGCCACATTGGCCAGGCTGATCTCGAACTCCTGACCTCAGGTGATCCACCTACCTCTCCTCCCAGAGTGCTGGGATTACAGGTGTGAGCCACTGCGCCCGGTGCCCAATGAGGTTCTTTATAAGAACAAAACTGTATATAAATAGTTACAGGACCAGGTGCAGTGGCTTACGCCTGTAATTCCAACACTTTGGCAGGCCAAAGTGGGAGCATGACTTGATCTCAGGAGTTCAGGACCAGCCTGGGCAACAAAGTGAGATCCCGTCTCTGCAAAAAAAAAAAAAAAAAAACAAAGCGCCACAAGTGAAATAAAATGCTGATTCAAAGACTATTTTGCATTCCAAACTAATTTTTAATCAGTCCTTATCAGGTCATTGTTCTGTCTGCTTCTTCAATCTGCTAAATACAAGATGTCAAACGTGAATAGTTTCAAGTGCTTGATTCTGCTTTTGGTAGATTGTAAACTTCAGTAGGTTACATAATCCCTTTAAGATTCTTTTCTATCATCTGTAAAACGTAAAATGCAACTAAATAATTTATTGGAAATATGTTCTGAGAATGGTTTAATGTATAAACATATAGGGTATTTAACACCTAATTTGTGCTCAAAACCATTAAGAAACATATTGATAGGACATAAGCTATTCATTATTAGTTACAGTGAGTTTGCAGACTGAACTTTAAACTTTCATGGAAATCTCTGGATTCTGATATGACCTTGGTCCCCTATGAGACCTCAGTCATCAGTACACTTTATGTGTAACAGGTGTGGCTGACACATCACACTACACGGTACAGAATGTTTCCAACCACAGAGTTGCTGCTGCCTGAAATAACAGTTAACACCTACACTGGTCTTGGTATGACCGCAAGAGGTAGGGGATAAAGTGGATGGGTAATGGGTAGAGGAAATGGCGTGTCTGGCAAAAACAATAAGAGGCTGTTTCATACAATATTGGGAGTTGAAGCAATTTACCTGGGCAATCTCAGAAGACATAGCTTAGGGAGGAGAGAAGAGACCAGAACTGAGGTTTACAAGCATGGATGTGGCTGATCACTACCACTATAACTGCACTATTTTTGTTATTCCAGCAAGTGTAACCATAAGAAACATTACTAAACTTAGAACTACGACCCTATTTACCTGTCAAGAGAAGAGGAGGGAATTGGAAGAAGTCAATCACAAAGAAAAAAATAACATGAGAATCATAAAGCATTGATAGGACTATAAATACTAGTCATATTTTCAATGAGATGATTTTTAACTGGAAATTTTCTTCTGATAATGTGCTTAGAGATAGCATGTTTTGTAGGTGGAAATAATGGGCAGGTAAAGACACATACACAAAAAAACTTTAAGGTACCGTGAAGAAAGATGTTAAATAATACCTTGCAAAAAATTATCATGGTGACTATTGATACACAAAGGACTTATTTAATATTGGAAGCTTAATGACATGAATGGTTTGTCCCTGAGTTATTTCTGAACTCTTATCATGACAGAATGGTGACTGTAACAGAAATTTTTGAGACTAGACATAAAAATGGTTCACACGAGGGGAAAAGAAAACTAGCATATGGCAAAAATAATTCCTGGAATAAAAGTGACTTGACTAGCTATGACTTTACAGACTGTTTTTTGTTTTGTTTTGTTTTGTTTTTGAGACGGAGTCTCGCTCTGTCGCCCAGGCTGGGGTGCATTGGCACGATCTCTGCTCACTGCAAGCTCCGCCTCCCGGGTTCACGCCATTCTCCTGCCTCAGCCTCCCGTGTAGCTGGGACTACAGGCACCCACCACCGTGCCGGCTAATTTTTTGTATTTTTAGTAGAGACGGGGTTTCACCGTGTTAGCCAGGATAGTCTCGATCTCCTGACCTCGTGATCCGCCCGTCTTGGCCTCCCAAAGT
>NW_012112030.1:4128007-4134583 GCF_000951035.1 Colobus angolensis palliatus
TATATATATATACGTGTGTGTGTGTCTTTGTGCTTTCATATTTGATATTTGTAACTTTATGGAGAAAGTATTTTATTATGTAATGCTGACATTAAACAAAATTATAGGCAATGTTAGAGAAATCAAATATTTATATTTTTATAAAAATAATAAATAGAAGAGTGACATATAACCATCAGAGTACTTTATTCTCAAATTCACAAAATGATAAACCAGAAGATTAAAGCTAGAAGAGATTAGTGGTTATTGGTATATTTAACAGAATTCAGATTAAAAGGCTTACATTTGTATGAGAATTATTGTTTCTCAAGATTTCGGAATTCTATTTATGTAACCAAAACAATTAGAATAATTCAGATACTGCCTGTGTAAGTTTAGGGCCAAGGTTTCCCTCAATTTCCCTCTAAACTGGATATGTAGTCTTGCTCTTCACCTGCTTCCCCGGAGTCTCCAACTATGTAAGTAATTCTCAGATAATTGTCTCTCAGTCATTTTCAGTCATACGAACGTGTCATTTCAGGAATTCAAATTCCTAAATCCATATACTAACAAAATGTTTGAATTTTATGCAAAGTTAAAATTTTTCTTTTTCCTTTGGCTCCAACTGAACTCAGATGAGAAAATCAGCACAGAAAAAGGTAGTGTAGATGACTTCTCTCTGTCTCGGGAGAGAATCTCAGGGAGTTCTTGGATACATCCCTACAGAGCCCTGCAACTACAGCTCCTGACATGGGTAATGAACCTGCACTTGTGTGTTGTATGGTTTTGATTCTGCCCCACCCTCAAACCAGGTGTCTCATATTTTCTGTTAGAGCGCTATATCCCACCCATCACTCTTCATGCATGGCAGCTGTCTTAGTATGCTATTGCTGCTGTAACAAATAAGCACAAATTTGGTGGATAAAAACAACAAAAATTATTGTCTTACAGTTTTAGAGGGTTGGAGTCTGAAAAGTCTTATGGAACTAATACCAAAGTTACAGCAGGGCTGAATCTGTTCCTCTCCTCACCCAGCTTCTCATGTCTGCCAGCATTCCCTCACTTGTGGTTTTGTCATTCCAGCTTCTGCTCCCGTGATTGCACTGCCTCCTCCTTTTCTCTACTCAAATCTCCCTCTGCATCCCTTTTATAAGGATACTTGAGATACATTTTAAGCCTACTTTGATAATCCAAAATAATCCTTCAATCTCAAGATCCTCAATCTCTTCTCACTTACGCTATGTATTTTTTACCCTATAAGGTAGCATTCACAGCTTCCAATGATTATGACCTGGATATACTGGGAGCCATTATTCAGCCTACTACGGAATCTAGGATGAGTCCAGGTTATTCCCTGCTCTCATTTGGACACCTTTTACCCACAAGAAACATTCATACATAATTTATTTCATATGGATGTGCAGTGGGTTCCCAACGGATCTTTCACAACTCTACCACTACAGGCTTCTGGAGGCACGATTCTCAACACCTGTTTTTCAAAACACACCTCACCTCCATTCTCCAGGCTTTTTTGCTGCATTCTGTGCAGCTGAGTTCTAACAACTGCATCACACAGTCTTCCTCACCCTCTGGCTTCTGTCTGTTTTCAACCATTGGGAAACATTGGTAGGGGAAGAGAAGCTAGGAGAAGAAAGTGGAAAAATTATATAATTCTCTAGCTCCTTCCTCATTTTCAGGTCCTGGAAATGGCTAGAATCTGTCCTGAACTCTTGGCATCTTCTGATACTCAACAATGGAGAATGGCTTGAACATCATCCTGCTGCCCTACACAATATTGTCTAGACTATGGGTAGCTAAACAATCTACTTGCAATTAATAGTAAAAAAAATTAAAACTAGGTTCTGATTAAGTATTCTGCTGTATTTTGCTAGAATATTGGCTACTTAATGTTTTCCATATAATTATTAAGTAAATATTCTGATATGGCCCATCTCTATTCTGATATAGCCCATGTTGAATTTTTTCTTCAGAAAGGAGAAGAGATTTTTCCCTTGCATTTAATGCAGTGATTATTTTTCATTTAAACATCAGGCATCTGGTTAATATACTGTAGGTGTGCAAAAAGTGTCACTGACACATCCTTTCATTGTACGTTCCTCTGTACAAACACTTCCAACCACAGTGTTGCTAGCCCTTGAAAGGACATTTAGCACCTAGACCACTGATGTTATTGTAATGATTCTTGGTAATTCTAACTTGGGTCATGAGAAAGGAGAAAGACATTTCTGATGAAAAATAGTAAAATTCTACTGCAAGAGATGTTGAAAGTCAAATCTCTGTATCTGGTCCAGAAGCAGTAGGTTTCACTTAACAGAGGAGAAGGGAATCAAAACTGAGATTTGCAAGCCTGGATGTGGGTGACCGCTATTAACTATCACATTAGCGTCATTATCATTTGGACAAGCATGACCACAGGTAACAACATTAGCTTCAGAATTATGAAAGGATTTTTTGTTGGAAGAGGAAAGAGGGAGGAATGTAGAGACAGATAATAATGTGAAATAACATGAGGCAGGAAAAATTTTGATGCAATGAGAATAAGAAATAATGTGAGGATGGAAAAATTATAGATACAACTTATACATATGATTATGTACGTGTTATAATCATGTTCTGAACATGCATTCTTTGAGATTTTGTCTCAATTGGATTTATTTAGGTAACATAATTTGTAAACAGAAATAATGGGCAAGTGCATGCACATAAAGAAAACTCCTGAATATCTGTCATACTGCCCATTTATATAAATCAGAATCCTTCACAATCTTGAACTCATTCTGCTTAGAAAAATAAAATGTGACTTGATAATAAGATTTCCAGAAAACACATTCAGGCATTTATGTTAGAGAAACAGGAAGCTAGACCATTTTAAAAACCATTTTTCTGAAATGGTAAGTGACTAAAACATCCATGAATACTATGCAGCCATATAAAACAATGAGATCATGTCTCTGCAGCAACATGGTTGGAGCTGCAAGACATGATCCTAAGCAAACGAACACAGACACAAACAGAAAATCAAGTACTGTATGTTTTCACTTATAAGTGGGAGCTAAACTTTGAGTACACATGGACACAAAGAAGGGAACAACAGACCCTGGGGCCTGCTTGAGGGTGGAGAGTAGGAGGAGGGTGAAGATCAAAAAACTACCTATTGGGTACTATGCTTATTACCTGGGTAATGAAATAACCTGTAAACCAAACCCCCCTGGAATACTCAATTTACCTATGTAACAAACCTGCACAGGTACCTCCTAAAGCTAAAATTAAAAAATAAAAATAAAAATAAAAAAATGAAAACTGATGCTAACATGTTTTACAAAAAAAAAAAATGGATTGTAAAACACAATGAAAATAGCGTATGTATCTGAGAAGCCATTTAACATATCAAACATTCCCTTTAAGAATGAGTATGCATCTCTGCAAATCTGCTATATCTAATTCTCCCAGGCAAGGAAGTTGTTCATACAGGAAAAAAAAAAACAAAGAAAAAGCCATGATTTGCATAACATGTTAGAAGAAGCAACTCATTCTTAGCAATCAGGAGCAAAAAAACTCTACTTAAGCGGCAGTTTTTGGAAGAATACAATTTAAAACTAAGGACTTACTTTGCACATAGCAGTGTTTTTAAAATCAATGGTTACCATTAAACACAGCTTATACAGCATACACAAGATAAGCAATAGTGTCAGAAAATAAATAGGAATCAAGACAGCACTAGTTCAGGGACTGTTCTTGAATTCATAATATGCGGACCAAGAAGAGATGAGGAAGGTAGAGTCAGAAATTGCTTTTGTGTAATTTTGAGGACGCCATACCAAAGCTTAACAATACCAGATGCCTATAGATTGTAGCGAGCATGGAAGTCCATCAAATACTTTAAATTTTAGCCTCATATGTGGCTGTTTTGATAAGACGGGTGCCATTTTCAGACTGTAAATGGCTTGGAAACCTGAAAACCTGACACAGATTATTTTCACAGGTCAAATGGAATGGCTCGAGTTGGCTAATAAGATTGGAATAGGAATACTGTTACCCAGGAAAGTGCTCACAGAGTGAGGTTCAACTGATAGCTACAAGAGAGGGTCAAATATCCATTGTAGTCAATCTGCCAAAAGCGGTAGGGGCAATGCCCTGTGCAATGTGGTCTCCTCCTCCAGAAAACAATAGGATCATCTTAGGCAGGAACCACAAGTCTAGCACGCAGCGGAAGCCTCTGCATCAGAAACAGCCCGTCACTTGAGTGCCAATCTATGATGGTTGCTGTGCTGTCATGTCCAGCATAACAATAGATCCAGGCAGCAGTGGTAGAGATCAGATAGTGTGCAGATTTTAAACCTTCCACAAAATTGAATCTGAAATGAATCACAGATGTATACATAAAAGATAGATGTCCGCATTCTCTAATGAGACCAGTTGGAATCAAGCTGTTGATTGAGTCTACAGTATATGATCAATATTTTCTGAAATCTAAAACAAAGTCTATTAACACGTTTACAAAGCACAGGGACTAATTGAAGCAAAATCATAAAATAAATAAAAACATAATTTCAAAACAGTATATTACAGTTAAGGTTGTATTCAAATACATTGTAATCATGATTCTCACATTCACCTGTGAAATATTTTTACACAATTTTAGAAAATAAGTGAAGTAAAAAAAATTGTTTTTTCCATAGGCTGCTTTATATCATAACATAATCAATTAAGGGCAGAACTGAGTCCCAAATTCACAAATTCAGCTTCCAAATTCTACTCTCCTTCATTCTTTCTTTCTTTATTTTTAAGATGGAGTCTTGCTCTCTTGCCCAGGCTAGAGTGCAGTGGCGCAATCTTGGCTCACTGCAGCCTCTGCATCCTGGGTTCCAGCAATTCTCCTCCCCACAGCTCCTGAGTAGACTAGCTGGGATTACAGGCGCCCGCCACCACGCTTGGCTAATTTTTGTATGTTTAGTAGAGATGGGGTTTCACCATGTTGGCCAGGCTGGTCTCGAACTCCTGACCTCAGGTGATCTGCCCACCTCAGCTTCCCAAAGTGTTGGGATTAAAGGCGTGAGCCACCGCGCCCGGCCAACAAGTCTTACTTTTGATTGAGTATGAAAAGTATCTTTCCCAAAATATTATGGTTCTATGCTTTGATAGATTTGGTTTCTCCCCCTCTGTCAGTCACTTTTCTCTTTGTCCTGCCTGATTTTCCCCTGTTCTGCTTGTTTCTTGGGGTGCTGATTCCTGCAACACATGTTTCACCGCCTCCATGGCTAACCAGCTTCCAGGTAGGTGGAGTCAGTGGCGCCACTGGGTTGAGATTTGGAAGGTGGGAAGAGGGGAGAAGCCTGTGATTTTGTCTTTCCCCTCTCTGCTTCAGGCTTTATCTCCAGCGGTGGCCACAGACGCTATGTACTATTCTGTTTTCTTTAATTTTAATATTTATTTTATTGTGATAGGAATACAACATGAGATCTACTCTATTAACAAATTTTGAAATGTACAATACAATATTGTTAACTCTAGGCACAACGTTGTGCAGCAGATCCCTAGAGCTTACTCATTTTGCATTACTAAAACCTTATCCCCATTTTCCGCTCCTCAATGTCCCTGGTAACGACTATTCTGCTCCTTGCTTCTATGAATTAGACTATTTTAGACACCTCATACAAGTGGAACTGTGTTTTTGTCCTTCCTTCATGCTATGTGGTTTGAACTGCTGCCAAATAGCAACTTCCTCCTGGCAGGCACCAGCCACTGTGGTGCCAGTCCCATCAAGTGGTTCTGGTGAACCCACCTGCTCCCTTGTTTCTCTAGCTCTAGGAGTAGTACCAGCTTTCTGTTTTGCCCATATCTGAATTGTCTTCTTTCTCCTGAGTGACTCTTGGAGTTCTCCAGCTGTTTGGTAAATACCCTCCTGTGTTAACTTCCCTCTATGTAATGACTTGGCACAGAATTTGTGCCATTCATGAATACATTAACCTACCTTGAGTAATACATCTGGACATTCATGAATACATCAACCTACCTTGAATAATATCTACTACGCTCGTGTTCCCCTGACAGTTTCTCTGTCTTTATTTCTGCCTATTTCTCCTCAGTCCCTCCCTCTGATCTAGCCCTAATGCTACTTCTCAAACAAACCATTCGGTCTTCTGTTTTAGAAACTGTCCACTATTTGAACAGTTTCTTGCTCAAAAATTTTAAAGGCTCTCTACTGTCCAGTGTCACTCATTTGACCTTACTCAAATGACACCTCCTTTGGGATGCCTTCCTTGAACACGTCTTCTAACTTTGTACCCACATCATTATGTATGCTCCACAATATTTCTTACAACACAGCAAGAAGCCAAAGGTCGGTCACAGGAACAACAACATAAAGCCAAAATATAAAGTGGCATACCATTTTAAACATGATACTATATATGAACGTTATAGTAATTACATTTTTATTTGCCAGGCGCAGTGGCTTATGCCTATAATCCCAGCACTTTGGGAGGCCGAGGTGGGTGGATCATCTGAGATCAGGAGTTCGAGACCAGCCTGACCAACATGGAGAAACCCCGTCTCTACTAAAAATACAAAATTAGC
>NW_012112030.1:4134633-4136120 GCF_000951035.1 Colobus angolensis palliatus
ATCTCCTGACCTCGTGATCCGCCCGTCTTGGCCTCCCAAAGTGCTGGGATTACAGGCGTGAGCCATCGCACCCAGCCAGACTGTTTTTAAAAGAAACCACCCATTTCTATCAGTCACAAGACTCTCTACTTAAATTTCAATTTTAGCAACAACACAATCTAAAGGTAAGAATTTATTTTATTAATAGAAGTAAAGTAGTTTGAAAATATGGAAATGGTATTTTACTCTAGGTTAATATGCAACATTGCTAGCGCAGTACCCTGGCAACATCACTAGAGCCAGATAATGAAGAGAACTCTCACAGGAATAGGCCAGAGATTGTTCTTTTATATACAGTTTTCTCACCATACATTTAAAAACTTTTAGGTGGAAACTAAATGATGTGTAGGATTCAGAGACTCTAATTTCTTTTCTTTTTTTTTTTTTTCTTTTGAGACGGAGTTTTGCCCTTGCTGCCCAGGCTGGAGTGCAATGGCACCATCTCAGCTCACCGCAAATTCTGCCTCCCAGGTTCAAGCGATTCTCCTGCCTCAGCTTCCTGAGTAGCTGGGATTACAGGCATGCACCACCACGCCCGGCTAATTTTGTATTTTTAGTAGAGATGGGGTTTCTCCATGTTGAGGCTGGTCTCGAACTCCTGACCTCGGGTGATCCACCTGCCTCGGCCTCCCAAAGTGCTGGGATTATAGGCGTGAGCCACTGCACCTGGCCCAGAGACCCTAATTTCTTATCTGGAATTTATGGATAGAAATGTATTTTAAAATTTATTAGTTTGTACTTTAAAATAAATGTGTTTATACATACATGAATTAACAGCCCCGTTGGCATTTGATGATTCACCCTGTAACCAAACACATTAATATTTCCACAGCAAAATGTATAAAACAAAAACTACGATTAGCTAAGTTCAGGTTTTGGAACCAAACTGATGAAAACATTTTATTTATAGATATTTGTTTTTTAGCTTTATGGATAAGGAATTGGAGACTTATCTCCAGTGTCAGTATGTGGATTAAAGTATACTCAATTCTTTGTTCAAAACACCTATTCCCCCCTTACTGAGCCCCTTCACATGTGGTTTCTTAATGATAATTTATCTCAGTGATTTTACACACATGTTATAGTAAACCTGTGTATAGATTGGACAAGATAAGTTGAATCTCTTCACAGAATATTGTGTTAACAGGTCTTTTGTTGTTGTTCTTCTTGTTGTTTTTTGAGATAGAGTTTCCCTCTTGTCACCCAGGCTGGAGTGCACTGGCACCATCTGGGCTCAATGCAACCTCCACCTCCCTGTTCAAGTGATTCTCCTGCCTCAGCCTCCCACGTAGCTGGGATTACAAGCACCTGCCACCATGCCCAGCTAATTTTTTTTTTTTAGTAGAGATGAGATTTCACCATGTTGGCCAGGCTGGTCTCAAACTCCTGACCTCAGGTGATCTGCCCACCTCAGCTTCCCAAAGTGTTGGGATTAAAGGCGTGAGCCA
>NW_012112030.1:4143520-4150838 GCF_000951035.1 Colobus angolensis palliatus
TTCACCATGTTGGCCAGGCTGGTCTCGAACTCCTGACCTCAGGTGATCCACCTGCCTTGGCCTCCCAAAGTGCTGGGATTACAGGTGTGAGCCACCACGCCTGGTCTGCTCTCCTTCATTCTTTTCCACCATAAAGTGGGGAAATAATAATAAACTCAGTAAAAAACAACAACACCTGTCAGGTGCAGTGGCTCGTGCCTGTAATCCCAGCATTTTGGGAGGCTGAGGTGGGTGGATCACCTGAGGTCAGGAGTTCGAGACCAGCCTGACCAATATGGTGAAACCCCGTCTCTACTAAAAATACAAAAATTAGCCGGATGTGGTGGTGCACCTGTAGTCCCAGCTACTCGGGAGGCTGAGACAGGAGAATTGCTCAAACCTGGGCGGCAAAGGCTACAGTGAGCCCAGATCACGCCACTGCACTCCAGCCTGGGTGACAGAGCAAGACTCTGTCTCAAAAAAACAAACAAACAAACATATGACAACAACAACGTCTATCCAAAACCAAAATGGCAATTGATTTATTGAGGGACTAAGTCATCCCCTATAATAAAAATTAAAATGACTATTAATTAGGGAGTTAATAACATTTGTTTCTATTTTTCCCTTTTCCACTTCCTCCTTGCCTTTCTTATCTCAGTGAATGTATTAAAGGTCTAAATATTTCATGCAAGAATTAGAACCAGTAGTGGGGATACAGTTAAATGGGTGAGTCTCAGTGAGTCTACAGTTCCATGTACAGGGCATGTCTGAGACAGATCAGAAGCATCTCTACTTTTGGAACATCAAATATCTTTAATGAAGATGTTTAAAAAAAAAAAAAAAACCCTGTGAGGCCAACATTTGCCTTTGTATTTATTTCGTTCATTCTGCTTAATTTTTTCTTCAGGCTTGACTTAAAATTTCTCATTTGTTGCTACTGCCATGCCCTAACCACACAAAACTAGACTTAATGATGAGTCACCTGGATGATTTTATTGCCACTGATTTCTTATTTTTTATTACATATGCCTAATTAACTGTTGCATGCAGCTAAGTTAAATTTCATCTTCTCTTGTCACTAAGTATGCAGAAAAAAATTATTAAAATTTTTAAAACAATACTTCATCTTCTCTTTTTCTGTATCCAGATTGCCTACTCTGATGATAGAGGTCAAGCTGCCTGGTACTAATTCATATCAGGCTCTCAGATTTCACCTTGATTATCACTGGAAATTGATCATTATTTTACTTATTTTTTTTGTCAAATTTTATGGTGGTGCTCACCTGTAATCCCAGCAACTTGGGAGGCTGAGGCAGGAGAGTTCCTTGAACCTAGGAGGGGGAGGTTGCAGTGAGCCGAGATCACACCACGGTACTCCAGCCTGGACAACAAGAGTGAAACTCCATCTCAAAAGAAAAAAAGAAAGAAAGAAAAAGAAACATTTCTTACTTTCAATACCAAGATGTTTTGTTGTTATTTTCAAATTTTGACCACTGCCCTGAAACCATCTCTCTTACAGGAAGTGAGCAAAGGCCAAAAGGATAAAGAGACTAAAAGGCTGTGATAAACAGAAAATGTCAAAGGCTACCCTAGAGAAATTTATAACCATTTGTACCTGTATACCCACCTAGTCACTAAATATCCAAACAAAGCACAAGAACAGAAAACATATTACAATTTTAAATATAGATTACAAGTGTTGTGAAATGATAATTTACAAAATACAGACAACATCCAAGGCAACATTATTTATAATAGTCCTAAAAAGAAAGCAATTAAATGTCCATCAAAGGCAGAGTAAGTAAACCGATTGAGAGTATATCATACAAAGAAACCACATACAAAAGTAAACCACAGCTGTCCATAGCAACACAGATAACTCTAATAAATACAGAATAAAACAATGCAAAAAATGTACAGTTTCATTCTATTCACATAAATAAAATTAAAATAAGCCAAAAAGCTACTGTCTAAGAATATGTGCATAAGAAGCAAGAAAATCAAAAGAATGGTTAATTCTAGGAGGAAGCATTGTAATAAGGAGGATCAATTCAGGAAACCCTCGGGGTGTGGTAATATCTATTTTGACCTAACTTTTATTTGTTTTTTTTTTTTGAGACCGAGTCTGGCTCTGTGGCCCAGGCTGGAGTGCAGTGGCGCGATCTCGGCTCACTGCAAGCTCCGCCTCCCAGGTTCACGCCATTCTCCTGCCTCAGCCTCCCGAGCAGCTGGGACTACAGGTGCCCGCCACCACGCCCGGCTAATTTTTTGTATTTTTAGTAGAGATGGGGTTTCACCTTGTTAGCCAGGATGGTCTCAATCTCCTGACCTCAGGATCTGCCCGTCTTGGCCTCCCAAAGCGCTGGGATTACAGGCTTGAGCCACCGCGCCTGGCCGACCTAACTTTTATTTGTATTCATTAATCCCTACATATGTTTTCTGTCCTTTCAGAAAATGTTTGTCATATTTCAGAAGGAAAAATATTAATTGAATTATTTATCTAATTGGTAATTTTTATTATCATAAAAGTTTATCTTAAAAAGAATGGAGGATATACAAATGCAGTTTTGCGTATTATCTCATTTGATATTAGAGGTATGACTAAAATAACATTCCATTGTAATTATGAACTTCAAATACCTGGTTTCTCATGTAACTCAACAATTCCCACAACGCCTAATCCTAACTACATGCTTTGGATAAGGTAAACTTAAATTAAATCAGCCTCCCCCTGATGGTTGAAAGGAATATTTTCTTCCTGAAATAGTATCTCCGGAGCCAGACATCATGTGGATTTGCAGGCTGCATTACCACCACCACTGGTTAAAAAGATCAGCAAGTCAAGATTTCATTTTAAAATCGTCTAAATTAGTAATATTTCTTGTCACCTAGCAGAAAAAAATACAAACTTAATTTGTAGTGTTCTCTAGAACAACCCATTTCATCCCAAGCTTAATGATTTACCATGAATAAATTAGTAAGAAAGATGAGACACTCAGAGCTAGAAACAAAAAACTAAGCACACAAGCAAACAAAGTACCTTAAAAAGAACCAGTAGGAACAAAAAAAGACAGAAGATACAAAATAACAGCTAGGCTTGGTGGCTCATGCCTGTAATCTCAGCATTTTGGGAGGCTGAGGCAGGCAGATCACCCAAGGTCAGGAGTTGGAGACCAGCCTGATCAACATGGTGAAACCCCACTCTACTAAAAATACAAAAATTAGCTAGGTGTGGTGGCAAGCACCTGTAATTCCAGCTACTCCGTAGGCTGAGCAGGAGAATTGCTTGAACCTGGGAGGTGGAGTTTGCAGTGAGCCGAGATCACACCATTGCACTCCAGCCTGAGGGACAGAGCAAGACTCCGTCTCCAAATAAAAAAAGAAAAAGATACAAAACAATGATTACGTCAATAATCAGAAACATGGTATAAATTAATTATATTTATCATGGTTAAGGGAACATAAGACAAATTTGGAAATGTGTTTAGAAAACAAAAAACTCTTTAAAATATGTAAATGTATGGATTTGTAAAAGAACTAAATATAATTGTTTGAAAGACAAAATAATATGTTGGATATATTTGATGTCTACTTAGATATGGATGAAGAGAGAATTAATGAATTGAATGACATTTCTGAAGTCATTTTTCAAAAGACAGCCCATAGAGACAAAAAGACAGCATGAAAAAGAAATCAAACATACGGCAGTTTAGACAAATACCTCCAGGTAGCACAATTTAATCTAATTGTGTTAAAGGGTTATATTAAAATTGTGAATATTACTGTTGAATTGAAACTTTTATTATTATTAAAAGACCTATCAGGCCGGGCGCGGTGGCTCAAGCCTGTAATCCCAGCACTTTGGGAGGCCGAGATGGGCGGATCACAAGGTCAGGAGATCGAGATCATCCTGGCTAACATGGTGAAACCCTGTCTCTACTAAAAATACAAAAAACTAACCGGGTGAGGTGGCGGGCGCCTGTAGTCCCAGCTACTCCGGAGGCTGAGGCAGGAGAATGGCGTAAACCCGGGAGGCGGAGCTTGCAGTGAGCTGAGATCTGGCCACTGCACTCCAGCCTGGGCGACAGAGCCAGACTCCGTCTCAAAAAAAAGAAAAAAAAATCTATCTTTTTACTACATTTTTCCTTAAAGTGTGTTTTGTCAGATATCAGGAGCTATGATACTTTAGTTTGATTAATGTTTGCATTATATAAATCTTGATCTTCTATTTTCAACCATTTCACATCCTTATCTACTAGATGTAGTTTTTGTAAATAACCTGTAGCATTTAAAAAAAAAAATTTCTTTTTTGAAATGGAGTATCAGTCTGTCACCCAGACTGGAGTGCAAAGGTGCAATCTTAGCTCACTACAACCTCTGCCTCCCAGGTTCAAGCGATTCTCCTGCCTCAACCTCCCAAGTAGCTGGAATTAAAGACATGCACCATCATGCCCAGCTAATTTTGTGTTTTTAGTAGAGATGGGGTTTCACCATGCTGGTAAGAATGGTCTCAAACTCCTGACCTCAGATGATTCACTCACCTTGGCCTCCCAAAATGCTGGGATTACAAGTGTGAGCCACCACGCCCGGCCAACATTTAAAAATTTTTAAGAGCTCATTGTGATAATTTTTAATGTTTTTCCTGGAACATTTACAGAGTTTACCTTTACTGTTGATATGTCTGATTTACTATAATTTACATAAATTTATGTTTTCTACTTGTCCTGCCTGATCTTACATCCTCCACTCCACCCACCTTTATAACTTCTTTTGGAGGTACTTATTTTTCTCAATCTATTTTTTCTTCTATAATCTTTGAAATTGTACTTTCTTTTCATCAGTTTATTACTCACTCTAGAATTTAATCCATGTATATGTGAATTATTAATATCTGAAGTTGATCATCATCTTTGCACTCTTCCAAAACAACTTAAGACCCAACAATGCTCCATAGCCTGCCAGTCAAATTATATGCTTTTGTTACGAAGTGTATTTCTATCCATCAAACGTGAGGGCAGTTGACCTGTGGTTACTGTGGTGTGTATGTCTCAGAGCACCCATTAGACTATAAAAGAATTTCACATATGCACACTTTAATCCTTTCAATGATAAAAATAAATTATGCTCATCAGACACAGTAACACAAAAATAGAAAACCGCATATGAAAAATACAAATTTAACAAGTTAATGACCAAAATATTATTACATTACAATCTTATCAGGTCAGACACATAATGTTATTCTATTACAAACACACATATAATTATAGAATTCTTTCTACCAAAATGTAAAGTTATATTATATAATAATTTTATTACATAGAAATGAGTAATAATTGTTTTCTTTATTTAATTTGACAGTTATTTTACTTTTTAAAGTAAAACATCCATTGGTCATTTGAAAAATTAGATAAAGTGATGAATAATTATGTTAGAGATTATATTGAGGGACTAGGGTTACATGTTGTGTTCACTGAATCATTTACAATGAACATAAACACTTATAATCACAAAAAAGTTATTTCTGAAAATCAGTATCTGTTACAATCATTCAAATGCAATATCATTTATTTATTTTGCATTATTTAGTCTATTGTATTCTCATTTTTTAAAAAAATAGCAATGAAGGTAAAGAGGAAATCTTTATGGTTAATATTTAAAATTTTATCTTTAGAAATCAAAAAGTGGTTCATCATACATAAAAGAAAAAACAAATTTAATCTGTAAGAGTACATTATCTTTAATTTTCTTAAGTCAAAAACAGTTTACATATTAGCATCAGTGTAAACATCCTCTCTGACGTCGCAATGTTAAGACTTCTGTTGCCTTGGTGCCATCTCATTCTGACCCTGGGCTCATTGGCCCTTACAGTTTCATCTGAACAATGGAACCAGAGACATCAGCACTGTCCAGGCTCTCTGATGATCTTCATCCTTCGCCAGCGGCAATTCATGAAATAAATACAGGTAAAACCAGATTCTGCTGTTATTGCTAAATAATCTCTTCCTTTGATGATAAAATAATATTAAAAATAATGAGTTCATAACCAAGTGCTTTTAGAGGAGGATTTCAAAATCTTTTGTCTTTATAAATGAGTTTAAGATTTTCTAATTGAAGGGGATTTAAATCTCAGAAAATTACAGCTTGGTAAGTAAATATTTATAATTGCACTAGGTTTAATATATTTAGGGGAATGTTATTGACTGTCGGTGAATGTCGTTGACTTTTGGTGTCTATGAGTTCTGCTTCACTTGTACTGAAGAAATACATGCAATATGCTGTGGAGAGAGTTTATTTAGTGAGAATTAGATAAAGGCTTTTCGTGCTCCTTTCATTAAGATTAAATTCAACTTTAAGAAGAAGCAGAAATAGGCATTTAAATTAATTTGAATATTTCTACTCTTGCTTCTATTTCCAGTTTTACTGTAGATGCCAATGCCCATTATATTCTTACAATTACTATTCTACACCACTGGTATTATTACTACTACCAAAGAAAAACACATATTGAGTGGTTAATATGTTTCAAGCATATGCTATCGACTTTGTATACATTAACTTAATCTCTACAATATATCTATAAATGATTATTGTATTGTTACCTATATATTACATATCAAGGAACTAAGAATTTTTTTTAAAAGAGTAAGAATTTACCACATTTCACAAAGCAAAAAAAAAAAAAAAAATGGAGCCAATTTTAAAACTTTCTTATGATTATAAAATTTGACAATTTGTATCATATAATATGCCATGTAATTATATGTTCATGTATCATATAAGTATGTGTATATACATATATCTGGATTATAGTTGTTGGATCCATTTTTTTAAATATTTTTTAGAGTTTTCTGAGGAAAGTATAATATACTCAGACCTCAAAGTTCGTTGTTCTTCAAATATCCAGAACGGAAAAATAACTAAAACTTCGAAAACAAAAGGTAAAAAACATTTAAAACTCTAGATTCACTTTTTGGCTTAAATATTTTAATGAACTAATCATGAAAACAGATATTCTCGGGCTAATGTTTGAATCAGTATTTATTTCTTGTCCCTACACTTTTTAATGGGTCATAGTAACCTACAGTGCCCTGTTAAGAGCAAATGAGAATGGTAAATGAGGCAGCAATAGCCACAGTGACTTAGAACAGTGTACCAAGGTCGTGGAAAAAGAATGTTTCAGGCCCGGCGCGGTGGCTCACGCCTGTAATCCCAGCGCTTTGGGAGGCCGAGGCAGGTGGATCACGAGGTCAGGAGATGGAGACCATCCTGGCTAACACGGTGAAACCCCGTCTCTACTAAAAATACAAACAATTAGCCGGGCGTGGTGGCGGGC
>NW_012112030.1:4151703-4220176 GCF_000951035.1 Colobus angolensis palliatus
TGTTAGCCAGGATGGTCTCGATCTCCTGACCTCGTGATCCGCCCGTCTCGGCCTCCCAAAGTGCTGGGATTACAGGCTTGATCCGCCGCGCCCGGCCGCACAGTAGGATTTCTAAAGTGCTCTTTTGTAGCCTTTGGAAGAGTTCTTTACTAGGGCAACTTGTTAGTTCATAAACAGCTCATATCTACATCAAAATGTTAGTATCTTCTCAGGATGCACCTAAATCTGCAAAATAATTTTTAGAATTACTCTCCACAGGCTGAGGTATTTTCCCACAGCATGGTGCTCCCATGAGCTTAGATTTCAGACCAATTCAAGTGGGTTAAATATTCTTGGCAAAAGTTATTTTTAGTATCAACTCCTGAATCTGGTTTCCTTTGATTACATTAGCCAACTTCTCTCTTTTTGAACAGTGTCTCCGTGGTGCATTGCTGCTGTGATATTTGCCTTCCTTTATATAATCACGCTGGTAATAGTTGCAGCTATGGTAGCTAAGAGTAAGTATTTTTTAGAGCAATTTCATTAATTTTTTAATTACTAAAATATAATTTTAAATAGCCTTTAAATTTGCTTCTAAGGTTTTCATCAAGATATTTTTCTCATTTGTTATTTTAGTTATTTAAGAGTAATTTCATCAATTCAGTGTTTTGAGTTATCAGCAATGTCATAGGCCCAGGTGTCCTCATCAAAAGATGTTAGTAGATAGCTGAGTATTTTGACAGAAACGGAAAATAGTACCAGTATTCTATATTTTATTATATTGTTATTGACATTAGATTCATAAGCTGTGAGATGTAATAAAATGTGAAAATGTTTATAGATATTATTGGTTTGGCAGTTAAAAGTTAACTTATTATGATATCAAGTTCAGATCATTTGAAAGAGCAATTTAATAGAGCAATAGAAGATGGTGGGTAGAGAATCATCAAAAAATGAAAGAAAATGATCAAGATATCAAACTGAGTCTGCATATTGCTTGCACTAAATTTGTCTTAATATTATAGAATATATAGTCTTTTAAAATAATAAATTTATAAAATATTCCATACTATAAGAAAACTAGAAACATGAAGTTCTTTTAATACAGAAAGTTAAGATGAATTTGATTCATTAAAAAAGAAAAACAACCCAAAACATATGGAGGCATAAATAGATATAAAGCAATTCTAATGTCAAAGTGAACTATACTAGTACAGAAAAAAATATGTAACTTTTAGTAATAAACATAAACTTTTTTGAAATGTATGATTTCCTGTGAAGATACATACTATGATAAAATGACCCAGGAAAAAAGAGACAATTTGAATAAATATTACTATATACTGCAGAAAAAATAAGTAAGTTAATCAAAGATGTGCCTCCAAATAAATACCTGGCTGATAAGTTTTAAAGAATGAATTTGAGGTTGAGCGTGGTGGCTCACGCCTGTAATCCCAAGACATTGAGAAGCTGAGGCAGGAAGATCACCTGAGGTCAGGAGTTCGAGACCAGTCTGGCCAACATGGTGAAACCATGTCTCTACTAAAGATAGAAAAATTAGCTAGGCATGATGGCAGCCGCCTGTAATCCCAGCTACTCGGGAGGCTGAGGCAGGAGAATTGCCTGAACCTGGGAGGTGGAGGTTGCGGTGAGCCGAAATCACACCCCTGCACTCCAGCCACGGTGACAGAGTGAGACTCCATCTCACACACACACAAAAAGAATGAACTCACATATATCTTAATAACAGCAAATGACTACTAGATAAACTGTTCAATACCTACCAAAGGATGGAAGATTCTCATGCCACCCCACCTAAAATCAGTAAAATTAGTTTAGGATTATTTCTATATATAGGAAAATATTTTAGGACAATATTCCTTACAAACAGAAAAACAAAACTTCTACATAAAAGAGCCAACATAATACATCACTGTTATAATGATAAAATTCTGGTTTAAGTTGGGGATAAAAATTTGTTCACTTATCAAGAGATGTTTCAATAAGAGAAAAGGAAATAAACACAAACATAATAAACTTGATTAAGAGTATTTATAAGAGCCTTCAGCAAATATTACCTTTCATAGTGAAACATTATAATCATTTTCAATAAAATCAGGAAGACAAGGATGACTGCTATAACTATTAGGATTCAACATTTTTTTGCATGTCTTCGGCAAGGAAAAGTCACAATGTAAGAAAACCTAGTTAGACATAATATAAACCAGAATTGAAATTAACAACTGCAATTATATGCAGATGATGCGCTTTCTTATCCAGATGGTTAAAAAAGAAACTACTGGAAATCAAAATTAAAAAAACAGTTCAATAAGTAAACTCAATCCAAAATTAAAATAACTTTCTTATATACCAGCAAGATATAATATCCAATTTCCGGGTCCACTTTTCAAGCCTCTTATTTGACATTTCTTCTTAGATAGCTTTAAAAATGCTTGGTACATTACTTTCAAACAAACACTTTATATTCTCAGCCCTGGTCCTTACTAGGATCAAGAAAAAAATCAGATACTTTAATACTGTTAACTTTCTCTGCATCTGTTGACCGAATGTCTAGTGAGGTGACGCTGGGGGCCATCTCTGTTATCTCACAGCCACTGAATATCTTGGCTCACTGATTCAGTGTAATTCTCCACATCTGCACTCCTACCCATCTAATCTGAGGCAATAATCTCCTGCTCTGTCTACTCCCTAAACCCCCAAGTGATATTACTATACCTACCCTTGATTCTTTCTAATCGATTTCCAGAATTGTCTCTTCAAAATGCAAATTTTATAAACTCACTTACATTTAATGATTAGTTTCTTAACACTGTGGATTCAGTGTAAATTTTAAAAGCCTGAACATGGTTTACAAGGCCCTTCCACCCTTCCATACTTGGTCCACGGCTCCCTTCCCCAGCTAGAAGCACACCCTTTCTCCCGAACCAGCCTCCAGCCACAGTTGTTGTCTTTTAGTTCATTGAATGTAACATCGGTAGTGTGACTGCATAACTATTGTGCAAACGAGGATAACCATAAGAATGACAGCAGATCATATTAACAATTACTCTGGGACAACAGGCATAAATCAGGATTTCTCTGGGAAAATTTGTGTGAATTGTAACTTTAGCCACGATCCTTCTTGCCACAGAGCATGTGCACAGACTGCTCTTTTTTCATTCTGTGACAGGTAAAAAGAGAATTCAAATTATTCGCTTATAATTAGGCCAAATTTCTCTGTTATGACATCTTATATACCAGGCATTTGTAGAATTTTCCCAGTCTCGTGTGTATAATTATTTCTGTGATTATGTACTCAGTGGCTGACTTCTGCTAGATTATCTTCATGAGAACAAAGCCTTTGCCTTTATTTGTTCAATGTTTTATCTTCTGCTTTTGAATAGTATGTTGACACATTGTAAATATTTAGTGAAATTTTTTTACTAAATAAACTGATATACCTAATAATGTATTTGGCATATAGATAAGAGACTATGATACTTTATTAAAAGGCATAAAGAAGGTCATTAGTGAAGACATTATTATAAATTGAATATATATTAAATGTACCTTGGTGGGAAAATGAATGCTGAGATGATAATACTTTTCTAAATTCATCCAGCACTCATGTAATTTCAATGCAAGTGTATTTTCATGATAAATCAGTTCATTGTAAACTATACATTAAAGTAGAATTTTATGAGATTAATAAAATACATATTGAAAAATATTAACACAAGAGGTAAGGATCTAGCCTTTCTAGAAATAAGGCTTTAAGTGATTTCACATGATACTTTTATAAAATAAATGTATCAAAATAAAAGAAAGGAACCTAATAATAAAGTCATATGCAAATATGTACAAATAATGTATAATAAAGTCATATGCACCGGTGTACAAATAATGTGTGCATATATATGTGTATGCATATAAACAAAATAAGATACAGTAGGCTCTTCAAAATGACAGCTATCTAACAATAGGTATGGAAAAATAATTTTTTTAAGAATATAAAAACTAAAAAATAATTTCTAGGTCGATTACAGTGCTAAAAATAACAGACCAGGAAAAAAAATGTTGAAACAGTTTGAACACATATTCAAATCCATATAATATTATCAAAAGTATAACAGTCAAAGAAGTACAAAGAATTTTTTTAAAAGATGAGACAAGGACACATAAGTAGGAAAAATGTCCAACTTCAAAGGTTGGATATTCTCATGGAAATGAGAATGAATTTTAAAATACATCATTTGCCCATTGAATTGACAAAAATAATACTTTTCCTCATAGATTAATGTGTGGAGAACGGACCCTTTCATACAAATTTGATGTATGAAACTGTCAAGTTATATTTTACTTATATTTTACATTTACTTATACTTTAAAAATAAGAAAAAAGTATGTACACCTGCAAACACATACACATGTATAAATTTACCCAGTTAAGTCAGAAAGACATGCAACAATCTATTAATGTGGAAGCAAGTGTTAGTATGGAAGCAATCAATAATCTGTTTGCTATGGAAGCTAGAATTAACTAAATTTATTCATAAGCATGCAAAAAATTGAAAATGGTCAAAAAATATATATACATGGCATTTTACACTGATTTTTTTTTTTTTTTTTTTTTTTTGAGACGGAGTCTCGCTCTGTCGCCCGGGCTGGAGTGCAGTGGCCGGATCTCAGCTCACTGCAAACTCCGCCTCCTGGGTTTACGCCATTCTCCTGCCTCAGCCTCCGGAGTAGCTGGGACTACAGGTGCCTGCCATCTCGCCCGTCTAGTTTTTTTTTTTTTTTTGTATTTTTTAGTAGAGACGGGGTTTCACCGTGTTAGCCAGGATGGTCTCGATCACCTGACCTCGTGATCCGCCCGTCTCGGCCTCCCAAAGTGCTGGGATTACAGGCTTGAGCCACTGAGCCCGGCTGTTTTTGTTTTTTTGCTGAAGTAAATAGTGTCAGAGGGACCATAGGGAGGTGTTTTTCACTTTTTACAGTATATATTCAATGTCTTTTGTAAAGTAAATTCATGTGTTACTTGTTTAAAAGAGAAAATAATTGAAAGAGGAAATTATACTCCAGAAATGAAAAATCTGTACAGGGACATGTCAGACACAAGGTAGTAAATAGCAAATGTAGAGGTATGGCCTAGGCCTAAGATTCTTTTTTTTTTTTTTTTTTGAGAGGGAGTCTCGCTCTGTCACCCAGGCTGGAGTGCAGTGGCACAATCTCAGCTCACTGCAACCTCCGCCTCCTGAGTTCCAGTGATTCTCCTGCCTCAGCCTCCTGAGTAACTGGGCTTACAGATACGTGCCACCATGCCTGGCTAATTTTTGTATTTTTAGTAGAGAGAGGGTTTCACCATGTTGGCCAGACTGGTCTCGAACTCCTGATTTCAGGTGCTCCATCCACCTCGGCCTCCCAAAGTGCTGGGATTACAGGCATGAGTCACCATGCCCCGCCATATGGCCTAAGATTCTAGTGGATGCTCCTCTGTAATGATGTTGTGCTGTTACCGTCCAGATATATATATTGAAATGTATTAACAAGACAGGTAGGGATGTAGCCTTTCTAGAAATAAGGCTGTGAGTAATTTCACATGATAAGTTTATAAAGTAAATATATCCAAATAAAAGAAATGAGTCTAATAATAAAGTCATATGTCTCTCTGTACAAATGTGTGCATATATATGTGTATGTCTATATATAATATTATACAATAGTTTCTTCAAAATGACAGATATTTAACAATAGATTTTGAAAAATAATTTTTTAAAGCCAAAAATAATTTTTGAAAAATAATTTTTTAAAAGTAAAAAATAATTTCTAGGTAGATTATGGTGCTAAAATTAACAGGTAAAATATAAGGAAATATGTGCATGTGTGTGTTTGCATGTGTGTGTACATATATAGAGAAAGAAGGTATTATTCAGCCTTAAAAAAAAGGAAATCTTGCCATTTTGAAAACATGGATGAACTTGGAGGACATTATGCTTAGTGAAATAAGCCAGACACAGAAAATATTGCGTGATATTACTTGTATGTGGAATCTTTATTTTTTTTAAGTTGAACTTAGAGAAACAGAGAATAGAATGGTGGTTTCCAGAGTCTAGACAGTAGAAGAAATGGAGAGATATTGGTCAAAGGATACAAACTTCCAGTTAAAAGACGAATAAAGTCTAGAGATGTAATGTTCACCATGGTAATTATAGTTAACAATAATGTATTGGACTCTTGAAATTAGCTAAGAGAGTAGATGTTTAGCTCTTAAGTGTTCTCACTACACAAACACACACACACACACACATACACACACACAAGGTGAATATGTGAGGCGATGGACATATGAAGTTGCTTGTGGGAATTATTATACAGGTCTACTTATACCAAAATACCACATTGTACACCCTAAATATATACAATTTTTGTCAGTCATACTTAAATAATGCTGGAAAATAATACAATTCAATAAAATGAATTACCACTCCACATAGAAGACTATTTTATTGCTAGAGCCAAGCTGTGTTTTATAGCAATTGGCCATACTACTTTGATAATTACACCTTGGTAATGTTTGAGAACACTAGCATAGTTTAAGTGTAGTGAATACTTACTTTTAAATGAAATAAAATATAAATTGGTAAAATATCCTGATAAACAGATGCTTTTCCCTCTGTTTTACTATTATCAAACTTTGTCCTAATAACCAAAAGGTAAGAGAGAAGCAGTTGAACCATTAGAAGTAGTTCCCTGCATCAAATGAGCTAATCCTATATGTGAATTACCAATTAGAAGGGAAACCTTCAGTGGATATTAAGGGCTTAGCATAAATGAACCAGAAATCATTAAATATATGACAGAAATAGAGGAGGAAATGGTAAATAAACAAGAATATTCTTGGGTAGAAAAATAATTCATGCATGGCTTGCTTATGCGGTGATGCCTTAAGACTTAGCTTGATTATTTGGTTTCTCATTTTGAACAAGATAGGGAAATGGTTGTTTCACGTTCAACTAAGATCATGTTCATGACTAGCCACATCCATCCTATAAGAATATATTTAAAATACAGACTAACCCAATTTGGGAACAAAATGGAAAACTGCAAATTTGAGCAAATGGAAAACTGGTGACAATATTTTCCTCTTTTTCCATTAAATCATCACAAGAAAAATACTCAACTTCAGTACTCTGGGTCTGGCGAGGGAACGACTCAGCAATACTTATGACATTTATTTCCATGAGTCTAGCAATGCATCTGGTACTCAAGCTGGAATAACTTGGTTCAGATAACTTAAAATCATGGGGATATGAGTTTGTACAGGAATAAACCAAAACCTTGTGGGAAAAATATTGTAAGATTTTGTTACTGGACAGGGATCATATCTGATCTTAGTAAAGCAGAAATGCAGACAGATTTCTTCTACAATTCATGTCAAGTCTCCCAAATCTTTTATACGTGACCATGGACCATTAAGACTGAAATTAATTCAAATTAGGGATATTTGTTCTTATTTTAAAAATTCAAATTGTGCCATCTTTAGTGCCAGAGTCATAAAAATATAAAACACATCAATGCAAAATCATATAGTTTAAAGATTTTATATATGAAGGTAGTTAGAAATATAACTGATAAAAAATAGTGCAGTTGTGCAAATGGTACAATGTGGTATAAGTTTAATGTTAATGAATTAGAATTTTAGCATATAAATAATTCATAGCCTCTGAAGATGACTGAAAGGGTACCATTATTCAAGGTATGGTCTGGGGTGCTTACTCTGGAAAGAATTTATAGAAAATATTGGAAAGTAATAGTGGAAAACTAGAGAAAGAGAGTTTGTATAATACTAAAATAGCTCAGCATAAAAATAATGACAATCTGAGTAGGAAAAAGTTATGTTACTGTGAAGAAAGAAACAGATATATGAAGCATTGTCATGATAAACAGTACTTTGTGACTAATCAGATGTATGCTACGTCTAAGGTGTTTGCTGCAAAAATAGCATAGGTTGTTTTTTCCTGACTGCCTAGGTTGACTAACTGCTTAGAATAACATCAATCATATAGACAAACATGTGCTTATTAAGTCACCATTGACTCATAAATATATTTCATAAGTAAAAGTTCATACCTTAATATAAATTGCCAATAATAATTTACTATTTGTTCTTCATTCAAACAATGAATGCATAAATGGTGTTTAAGAAATGTTGGATATCTGTTTTATTTGCCATCCCAAACGTTTGAAAGTGATAATAGTATTTTCTTTTGCAAATATTGTGAATTTCAGTTCATTGTCTTGAGGAGATCCTGCATGAGGCAACCTTTGAGACTGCACATTGCAACATAATATCACAAAATAAAGGTAAGTATTGGTTTACAATGGGAATGTTGGTATCTATCACACATAAGCTGTTTAAGTCTAGACGTATTTTGTAAATAGATGTAAATATGTATTAGGTAAATATTCACTTTGTAAATGTAAGACCAAAGTTAGTTAACAATGATGTACTTATCAGAAAAACTCTCATATATCAGGACTTCTCTTGCGGTTAGGTTAGGGAGGACAATTGAAAACAATAATGCAAAAATTGTAATTCACTGAATGACCGTAGGTGACAAAGTTATCTTCTTGCATGTACTTTTTGTTTGTCAAGGTAATTGGTCTTCCTCCGAAGAAAACTGACATTTTATATCTACTGAAAATAAAATCTTGGCATCAAGGAAATTTGTTCTGAAGCATTGAGCTCCAGTCCCACCAAGGCAAATAATGAAGAATTGGAAGTGTTTCGTGTGATATTCATTCTTATATTTTCTTACATATCATATAATTATAAATAGAGAATTTTTAACATCTTGTGTTCATTTAAGCATGCTAAACTCAACATTTTATAAATTGGAGACATCTCAATCAAACTCAAAAGATCAAAATATGACCTTAAAATGATTTTAGATTTTAAATATATTTGCATACAGAAGTAAACGCAAATATAAGAAATTTCAAACGTTGGCTAATAATGGGGGAAGAAATCACATAGACATAGAAACTAAAGGGAATCTGGTCACAAGTGGCACCTAAAAAAGAGCTAATGTTTATTGATGCTGCTTCCTGGTACTACATCAACGATTGTGGGCATTAACTCATGTATTTTCCCAGTAATTTTATGATACAAGTATTATCATTGCCATTGTTGTATTAATAAGAAAACCAAGACCCAGAGAGAATGATACTCTTTTTCTGGGTATCAGAAATAGTAAGAATTAGATGCTTAAACTATGATTTAAGCTAAAAGAGTCTAACTCTAAAGATCAGGAACATAGCCATTATGCTATGCTGACCCCAGAACAAAAAATCTTAATGAATCAAATTGTAGGAATATTGCTTCTTTGTAAATAGTCAGAGCTGCTTATACAAGCAGATTTACATTTTCCCACCCTGGATGTATCTTCTAAAGAGGAACAGTGAGAAAAAGAATAATAGCTCTTCATAAGGACTATTTTGATACGAATTATTGTTTGGAATGTGAATAAAAGACATTAACAGCAGTAATGTTTCCCCCCAGTAGATCCTAACAACCCAAAAGAATATAGATGTCTTTTATATTTTTGTTCTCCTCTACTATGTGACTATTACCTCTATATCATTTCTTCTTTTTCATTGTATTGAAGTTCTGTTATTGCCTTTAATGAAGACTTCAATGCAGATCAATGACGATAAATTTACGGCATATATGCTGAAAATTTCCATACAGTGTTCTTAGAAGGCGCTGTTCATAATTGCAATATCCTTCCCTACTGAGCGTAGACTTCACTTTGAATAACTTTCAACAGAGCATACCAGAAAGTCTCTTCCAATTGAATTACTCTCATCTCATCTACATACGGTGCTGCAAAGTGAACTTGTATATACACATCAGCAATGAGCTCTTTCAGCAAAAGCAAGCAAAAACTGCACATAAAGAGCAATGAATTTGCTAAGGCAATCGCTCCTATGGTCTATTACCTCAAAATTTGTTTTTTTGTTTTGTTTTGTTTTTTAAGAAGGAGTCTCGCTCTGTCTCCCAGGCCGGAGTGCAGTGGCCGGATCTCTGCTCACTGCAAGCTCCGCCTCCCGGGTTCACGCCATTCTCCTGCCTCAGCCTCCCGAGTAGCTGGGACTACAGGCGCCCACCACCACGCCCAGCTAATTTTTCTGTATTTTTTAGTAGAGACGGGGTTTTACCATATTAGCCAGGAAGGTCTTGATCTCCTGACCTCCTGATCCGCCGGCCTTGGCCTTCCAAAGTGCTGGGATTACAGGCGTGAGCCTCCGCGCCAGGCCCAAAATTTGTTTTTATAAATCACAATTTCCCCATAACCTAGAGTAGAAGACATAATATCTGAATTTTTCACAACTGATACAAAATATCAAACTATATATTATCAAAGGCTTATGAACTCCAGTAGGGCGAATAAAATGACAGCTTAGGTGTATCATATGTAACTGTTGGAAAAAAAGACAAACAGAAACTTAAAGATAGGAGAAGAAGCAAAGTTTACTTTCAAAGGAGCAACAATTACAATGGCAGCTAACCTATAAAAAGAAAAAGAAAATGAAGGCTATATGATTACTGATTGACAACAACTGCCATACTAAAATTCTATTCTCAGAGGCAACTATCTAATCAAATGTGAACGATATGAGCATCTAATTATACTCCATAGGTAAAAGAAAGATCATTTAAGTAGAACAAAAACAATGTATTACCTTTATATCTGTATTAAGAAAGTACACTAGAAGAATATTTTTTTTTTTTTTGTGAGATGGATTCTCACTCTGTCGCCCAGGCTAGAGCACAGTAGCATGAACTCGGTTCACTGCAGCCTCCGCCTCCTGGGTTCAAGCAATTCTCCTGCCTCAGCCTCCCAAATATCTGGGATTACAGGCACATGCCACCACGCCTGGCTAATTTTTGTATTTATAGTGAAGACCAGGTTTCACCATGTTGGCCAGGCTAGTTTCAAACTCCTAACTTCAAGTGATTCGTGAGCGCTGGGATTACAGGCGTGAGCCACCGTGCCTGGCCCAGAATATTCTTTTGGTTTAAGAAAATGACCTCAGATGAGACCTCAAAGACTCTGGATAAAAGACAATGAAATAGGTAAATACAGACGTAAGTCTAAATGAATAGCAATTATATGAAACCATAAATAATGTCTACTATTTTAATTGCATAAAACTAAAGTTTACTACGTTACATTCACTTACATTAAAATAAGAGTTGCATTTTAACTCAAAAGAGTAATAAATAGAACTAAAAAGCTCTAAGTTTCTTATAATGGCTGGGAAGATGTAAAGTAACTATATATATTGGACATTAGTAAGTCAAGGATGAATATTATGACTTTCAGAAAATGACCAAAATAATAGCAAAATACTCTATATAACTATGATAATGATGGAGGAATGCATCTTAAAAATGGAACAACAGTAATGTAATGGAGTAATTATCAATCACTAGAACAATATTTAATTAAGTCAATAAGAAGAATATATATTAGAATCATTCTTAGAATTTTATGCTGAAGGCTGTAGTCATTCTAGCAAGAACTATCTACTGTGTCTTTAGTGGGGTATTCAGGAGGCCATGGGTTACTCAAGGTGGATATTACGAATAAATGCTTTTGATCTCAAAAGTAGAAGCATCCCCAGGTACCTCAGAATCACAGTTTCCTTGTGTTCCTCTTTCCTATCAACTAAGTCTTGCTTGCAGACTAGTTCTAATTATCTCTGCTCATTGCTCCTTTTGCTACAAATTATTTAAGTTTGTTTGGCTTCCTCATAGGTCTTATGGATTTTCTTTTCCCAAGGTTTGGTGTATATATCTAAAGCTTGGGAAACCATATATATTTTTTCAACTTCTTTTTCTAATGAAAGCCATGTGCATTTGTGTGAAGAAGTCATATTAAGAGTCTCATCATCACATAATTCTTCACTCTCTATTTCTTTCAGTGACAAGCAAAGACATGAATTAAACGTTCAAAGTCCCCATTTAGCTCTATTTCTTCCCCCTGAGACATATATGTCTTTGGAAGGACTACTTTGTCTCCAGGTAGACTTAGTGGTAGTTGATTCTTCCAATTTTTTCAATAGCTGAAATTTCAAACATAGTCATGATCTAAATTTCTATTTTTCAATAGATCCTTTGTTCCAGGGCTTTGTAGTCCCCAGATATAATTCCTATGAACAACTTACCACTGACTATTCTATTTTGGTTGAATTCCCCATTATTGTTTCCCCAAAGAGAATGCCTCCTATCCCAAAGTGGTTGGAGAGAATATGTGAATATGTTCTACTTCCAAAAGCCTATTATTCAGAAAGAGTAGTTTATATTCTGTGTTGAACACTGTCTGCTAATGAAATAATAAAAACACCACAAATGACTCATGATGCAAGATAAAAAACAGGGGTAGTGCATGGTGCCACTGAAACTTGTCAGAGCAAAAAGAGGCGAGCTTGAGCTAAGCACAACTGAACACAGTATAAATTTTACTACAGAAAAGAAATTCTGTTTCCTTTGGACTCATAGGTTTATAGAGGTATTGGGGTAAGCAAGGAAAAGCTGACCTAAGCTAGATACACCAGGTCATCAGCAGGCTAGCAAGTTTGTCTCCCTACAATTATAAAAATACTCAGAATGTTAAGTAAAGAAGTCAAGAAAATTTGGAATGTGACTCTCCAGGACATTAAGACATTCAAAAGTAGCCACGTATGGGAAAACAAAAAGCCACACAAAGACCTAGGAAAAATTCATGCTCCAAAAGACCTGAGAAGACTTCAAGCCTTTACCTAAGGCTAATCCCAAAGCCTAAAGTACATAGTTAATAAATAGAGAACTGCCTTGGCACAGAGCCAGTCTTCAAAGATTGGGAGAGGTAGCTATTTTTTTCAAGTGCTCAATTTTCAAAAACATCACAGGGCATACAAAGAAACAGGAAAACACAACCCATTGGAAGAAACAAAATGAATCTTTAGAGATTGCTCATGAGGGAGCACAAATATCAGATTAGTAGACTAAGACTTCAAAATAACTGTACGAAATATGCTCAAAAAGTTAAAGAAAAAAACAGAAAAGTAACTAAAGAAAATTGGGTGATACATAGAACAAAATGAGAATATCAACAAATAGAAAATATTAATATAAAAATAAACCAAACAAATTCTAGAGATGAAAAATTAAATAACAGAACTGAAAAATGTACTGTTACTACAAAAAAAAAGGAGAATCAGCTACCTGGAAAGTAAACCATTTGAAATTATTAAGCCAGCAGACAAGAAATTTTTTAAAAGAATAGAGAAAAGTGAACAGAGACTAACCGATTTAAGGGACTTATTTAACAGACCAATATACCCATTATAAGTGTCATAGAATATGAAAAGAAACGGTATTTAAAAAATAAAGAAATTTGCCAAATTTGATTTTAAAAAAAAACATAAATCTACAAATCCAAAAAGCTTAATGAATTCCAAGTAGTATAAACGCAAAGAGATCCATGAAAAGATATAATCAAACTCGCAACAGCCCCAAAGCCAAGAGGCAAATCTGAAAGAAAGAAAGAAAGAAAGAAAGAAAGAAAGAAAGAAAGAAAGAAAGAAAGAAAGAAAACAAAACGAAACGAGAAAATATTTGTCACAAACAAGGGCTCCCTGATAAAATTACCAGTGGAGTGTCCAGCAGAAACTTTGGAGGCTGCAAGACAGAAAGGTGGTATATCTAAACTTATGAATAAAAAAACTGTCAATCAAAATTTTACTATCTGGCAAAACTGTCCTTAAAAAAGGAGGGTGAAATTAAACTATTTCAAGATAAAAAAAAATCGGAGACACTTTATTGCACTAAGCCTGCCCTACGAGAAAAACTAGAGAGAGTTCTATAGAGTAAACTGAAAGGATGCAAAACAATAATTCATCATCATCATATAAAGATACAAAGATCTCTGGTAAAGATAAATGCATAAATGCATCAGCAAAATATAATGCTCAGCATCATTAAGATTCTGGTGTGTAATATCACTTTTTATTTTTTATAAGATTTAGAAGCAATCAAGTAAATATAATAATAAATGTATGTTAATAGTTAAACAATAAATGCAGATGTAATTTGTGATATTGATATCATAAAGCAGAGAGGTGGAGCTGTGTAGGAGTAGAGTTTTAGTTTGCCACTGAAATTGTTAGTATTCATTAAAAATAGGTTGTTAAAAATGTAAATATTATAAATAATCTTTAAGTTAACACAAATTATAGAATATACACAAAGGAAAGGAGAAGATAATAAAAATGTGTCTCTACAAAAAAAAAAAAAAACAGCTAAACACAAAGAAAGGCAATAATGGAAAAAATGAGTGAGAAAATAACTATAAGACACCCTGAAATAAATAGGAAAATGGAAAATATAAGTCCTTCCCCATCAGTAATTGCATTAAATATAAATGAATTAAAATTCCCAATTAAAAGGCATAGATGGACAGAATTGATAGCAAAAGCAGGATCTAACAAGAAGGTGTCTATACGAGCTCACTTCAGATCTCAAAACACATATAAGTTGAAAATGAAAGAATGGAAAAGATATTCCAAGCAAATAGTAACCAAAAGACATTGGGATGGCCATACTAATGTCAGATAAAATAAATGTGTATATATATAAAAGACAAAGAACATCATATATTAATAAAAGTGTCAATTCATCAAGAATAAATAACAATTATGAACACATAGGCACTAAATATCAGAACCTCTAAATATATGAAACAAACATTGACATAACTGAAGAGAGAAATAGACAGCTCTCCAATAATACTTGGATAATGTAATGCCTACTTTCAATAATGCAAAAAACAACCAGGGCAATAAGAAAGTAGAGGACTTGAGCAGCACTCTAGACCAATGGGACCTAAAAGACATATAGAACACTCCATCCAACAGCAGCAGAATATACATTTTTTTCAAGTGCACATGGAGAATTCTTCAGGACAGACTATATGTTAGACCACAAAGCTGGTCTTAATTAATTTTAAACAACTAAACTCATAGAAAGTAATTTCCTATCACAATGAAATGAAACTAGAATTCATTAACAGAAGTAAAACTAAAAATTGATAATTAGGTGGAATGTAAACAACACTTTTAAATAACCAATGAGTCAAAGAAAAAAATACAAGAGAAATTAGAAAATATCTTAAGGCTAATGAAATTTAAAACACAACGTATCAAAACATATGGGATGCAACAAAAGTAGTGCTTAGAGGCAAATTTATATCTTTACATACATTGGAAAGAACATCTTAAACCAACAACTAACTTCATCCCTTAAAAAACTAGAAAAAGGAAAAGAAATTAAACCCAACACCAGCCAAATGAACAGTACAATAAATATTAGACGATATGCACATAAAATAGAGTGGAAAAATAGAGAAAATTTAAAAAGCCAAAAGTTGGACTTTAGAAAAGATTAACAATATTAGTAAACTTTAGCTACAATGAATAATTTTTAAAAGTCCTCAAATTACTAGTAGAATATAAGACCCTGCATTTTAGCTACTTGGTACTGTTTTCTACAAGGGTTGAACTAATTTACACTCCCACTAACAGTATATAAATACTCCCTTTTCTCCGCATCCTCACCAGCATCTGTTACCTTTTGACTTTTTAATAATAGCCATTCTGACCGGTGTGAGGCAGTATCTCATTGTGGTTTGGCTTTGCATTTTTCTAATGATCAGCAATACTGAGCTTTTTTCATATGCTTGTAGGCCACATGTATGTCTTCTTTTGAGAAGTGCCTGTTCATGTCCTTTCCCTCCTTTTCGTTTTTTTAATTAATTAATTAATTTATTGAGACTGATCTCACTCTGTTGCCCAGGCTGGAATGCAGTAGTGCAATCTCAGCTAACTACAGTCTCCACCTCCTGGGTTCAAATGAGTCTCCTACCTCAGCCTCCAGAGCAGCTGGTGTTACCGGCATGCGCTACCACGCTTGGCTGATTTTTCCTTGTATTTTTAGTTGAGACGGGGTTTCACCATGTTGACCAGGCTGGTCTCAAACTCCTGACCTCAGGTGATCCGTTCTCCTTAGTCAGTCAAAGTGTTGGGATTACAGGAGTGAGCCATCACGCCCAGCCTTTTGCCTACTTTTTAATGGGATTTTTTGTTTTTCTCTGGTAAACTTGTTTAAGTTCCTTCGAGACGCGGGATATTAGTCCTTTGTCAGGTGCATAGTTTGCAAATATTTTCTCCCAGTCTGTACATTGTCTGTTTACTCTGTTGATAGTTTCTTTTCTTTTTTTTTTTTTGAGACGGAGTCTCTGTCACCCAGGCTGGAGTGCAGTGGCGCCATCTGGGCTCACTGCAAGCTCCGCCTCCTAGGTTCACGCCATTCTCCTGCTTCAGCCTCCGGAGTAGCTGGGACCACAGGCGCCTGCCACCGCGCCCGGCTAATTTTTTTTTTTTTTTTTTTTTTTTTTTTTTTTAGTTTATTTTTTTTTTTGTATTTTTAGTAGAGACGGGGCTTCACCATATTAGCCAGGTTGGTCTCGAGCTTCTGACCTCATGATCTGCCCGTCTCGGCCTCCCAAAGAGCTGGGATTACAGGCATGAACCACCACGCCTTGCCCTCTGTGGACAGTTTCTTTTGCTATGTAGAAGCTCTTAAGTTTCATTAGATCCCACTTGTCAATTTTTGCTTTTGTTGTGATTGCTTTTGGTGTCTTTGTCATGAAATCTTTGCCCATTCCTGTCTGTGTCCAAGATGGTATTGCCTAGGTTGTTTTCCTGCGTTTTTATAGTTTTAGACAGAACTACCATTCAATTCAACAATCCTGTTACTGGATATATACCCAGAAGAATATAAATCATTCTACCACAAAGACATGCATGTGAATGTTCACTGCAGCACTATTCACAATAGCAAAGGCGTGAATTCAACCTAAATACCCATCAATGACAGACTGAATAAAGAAAATGTGATACATATACACCATGGAATACTATGCAGCCATAAAAAAAGAATGAAATCATGCCTTTTACAGGAACATGGATGGAGCTAGGGGCTACTATCCTTAGCAAACTAATGAAGAAACAGAAAACTAAATGCCACATGTTCTCATTTATAAGTGGGAGCTAAATGATAAGAACTTATGAACACAAAAAAGGAAACCACAGACACTATGGTCTACTCAAGGGGATAGGGTGAGAGAAGGGAGAGGAGCAGAAAAGATATCTGTTGGGCACCAGGCTTAATGCCTGAGTGATGAAATAATCTGTACAGCAAACCCTTGTGACACATGTTTACCTACATAACAAACCTTCACAGGTAGCTCCAAACCTCAAATAAAGGTTAAAAAAAAAAGACACTGTGGAAGAAAAGATGCCTGAATCTGAAGACATAGCAATGAAAACTAAACAAAATGAAACACATTAAAGAGCATTTAAAAAGTGTATGAACGGAGTATCAGTGACCTGTGGGACAGCTGCAAGGGGCCCAACGTATGCATAAAAGCAGTCTCTGGATACATAGGAGGGGGCAAAAAGTATTCAAAGAAATTATAGTTGAAAACTGAGATTTAAATAGTGAAATTGAAATGTTTCCAAATTTCTAGAGCTATAAGCATATAGCTCTAGAAAGCCCATGAACTCCAAGCAAAAGAAACATGAGAAAATCTACTCAAATGTACATTATAATTAAGTTCTTCAAAACTAGTGATAAAAAGTATTTAAAGCATTAGATAAGAAATATTTTATGCTGGGATTGTCAAACTTTGTTTATTAAAAGTTAAATTATTCATTTTTTTTTCTTTTTTAACAACCGCCCACTGACTCACTCAGGACAGCAAAGCCAGTAATGCTATGTTCAATCAAGCATTCTAGGCCCAAGTCACACCTCATACCACTGCACTCCCAACCCTGGTTCATTCCCTCTTGTGTACAGACAGCTGTGATAGTTATTTTATTTTTTTTTTTTTGAGTCGGAGTCTCACTCTGTCGCCCAAACTGGAGTGCAGTGGCCAGATCTCAGCTCACTGCAAGCTCCGCCTTTCGGGTTCACGCCATTCTCCTGCCTCAGCCTCCCGAGTAGCTGGGACTACAGGTGCCGGCCACCTCGCCCGGCTAGTTTTTTGTATTTTTTAGTAGAGTCGGGGTTTCACCGTGTTAGCCAGGATGGTCTCGATCTCCTGACCTTGTGATCCGCCCGTCTCGGCCTCCCAAAGTGCTGGGATTACAGGCTTAAGCCACTGCGCCCGGCCAGCTGTGATAGTTTTACTCTCTATCACCCCACCATTCTTCTTCAGTGTCATGTCTTGGTTCACTTAAATCACTTTCCTCTGCAAGTTATTCCTCTTTCTCAAAGACGGAGAGTCTTCATGTTCTTACATTCTCAAGACACATTCTCTCATGGAATCCACTGTCTTCCCTGTAATGATTGTTTGTTTAGTTCCCTTGCTTGTTTCAGACAACTAATGATTCTATACAATCGTGAATTCAAATCTTAAGTAACATGAGGGAAGAAGAACTAACTTCTTATAACTTGAGAATTTGGTGGTGTTTGTTTGTTTTTTGGAGACAAGATCTCATTTTGTTGCTCAGACTGGAGTACAGTAATGCAATCACAGCTCACTGCAGCCTCAACCTCCCAGGCTTGAGTGATCTTCCATCTCAGCTTCCCAAGCAGCTGGGACTACAGGTGCACATCACCATGCCCAGCTAATTTTTGTATTATTTATAGAACATACATAATACAGCTGCACATCACCACACACAGCTAATTTTTGTATTATTTATAGAACATATATTTATAGAACATAAATATGTTGCTGAAGCTGGTCTCAAAATCCTGAGTTCAAGGGATTCACCCACATCAGCCTGTCAAAGTGCTGGGATTACAGGTATGAGCCACTATGCCTGACCTGGTGTCTTTTCAGTAACAAAACAAGCATAAGATTATCCACTTCGATAAGCAAAAAGCAGTAATTTAATTTGATGTGATTTTTAAGAAAATCTTTGTTTCCTCTGAGGAACTGGTATGTTGTCTCTCCATAATTCAGGAGAAACGTGTAATTGACCAGACCAGAGGTCCCCAAGCCCCAGGCCACAGACCAGTACGGTGGCCTGTTAGGAACCGGGAGCACAGCAGGAGGTGAATGAGGAACGAAGGAGCAAAGCTTCACCTGTATTTACAACCACTCCCCATTGCTGGCATTACCACCAGCGCTCTGCTCTCTGTCAGGTCAGCAGAGGCATTAGATTCTCACAGGAGCATGAACCCTGTTGTGAACTGCGCATGCGAGGGATCTAGGTTATGCGCTCCTTATGAGAATCCAATTCCTGATGATCTGTCACTGTCTCCCGTCACCCCCAGATGGGACCATCCAGTTGCACGAAAATAAGCTCAGGGGTGCCACTGATTCAACATTATGGTGAGTTGTAGAATTATTTCATTATATATTACAATGTAATAATAATAGAAATAAAGTGTAGAGTAAATGTAATGCGCTTGAATCATCCCAAACCATCCCCGTCTTGCTCCCATCCATGGAAAAATTATCTTTCATGAAACCAGTCGCTGGGGCCAAAGAGGTTGGGGACCACTGGACCAGACCATTCCTTTTTGTGTTTGCCAAAGAAATAGTATAAAAGGGCTGGGCATGGTGGCTCATGCCTGTAATGCCAGCATTTTGGGAAGCTGAGGCAGGTGGATCGCCTGAAGTCAGGAATTTGAGACCAGCCTGGCCAACATGGTGAAACCCCATCTCTACTAAAAATACAAAAATTAGCCAGGCTTGGTGGTGCTTGACTGTAATACCAGCTACTCGGGAGACTGAGGCAGGAGAATTGCTTGAACCCGGGAGGCGGAGGTTGCAGTGAGCCAAGATCGCATCACTGCACTCCAGCCTGGGCAACAGAGTGAGACCCCATCTCAAAAAAAAAAAAAAAATAGTATAATAACAAATAATCACTCACTGTCCCAAACTCTAGAATGAAAGGTTAATATATTAACATCTGTAGTTAATGCTAGCAAGGCAATATATGTTAGCTCCAGTTTATGGGACTTTAGAAATCTCAATTATAAAATTATTACTACATTAAATAAGTCATTGATAATAATGGTAAATGGATGAAACATGGCACTTGTGACTGCTTTCAGTCATCCTTTCCTTAACCAGAAAACATGCTCTTAAATACCTGAGACTCCTGGTCTGGATCTTCTCTAGCTTCACAGACCCAAGACCCTTTGTATTACCTTAATAAGCTATCCATTTTTAAAGTATTACGTGACTTTGAAACCACTTTGTACTGACTAGCTTCAACATATAATGGAAGTTAATAATCAAAGGGGTGTGGCAAATGTAAATTTTAAAATGTGTTTAAAAGGTAACTGATATTAATACCCAAGTTTTATCTAGGTCAAGTAGAAAACTTTGGGACAAATACAAAAATGAGCCGGGCGTGGTGGCAGGTGCCTATAGTCCCAGCTTCTCTGGAGGCTGAGGCAGGAGAATCAGTTGAACCCGGGAGGTGGAGGTTGCAGTGAGCAGGAGAGTTTGCCACTGCACTCCAACCTGGGCGACTGAGTGAGACCCCTGTCTCAAAAAAAAAAAAAAAAAAAGAAAAGAAAAGAAAGGAAAAGTTTGGAACAATGTAACACAGAAGCAGATGTTCTTAACCTTCTCTTTGTCTAGCTACAGAACCCAAACCAAAGGGTAGGATCTTTAATAGGAATAATACATATTACTGAAAGGGCTCTGGAGCCTTTGGGTATGCTAAAATGTTTGGGGCCAAATGACTCAGGGGAACTTTTTTCTTTGCTTATCTTTTCTTGGTTTCCAGCACAACTCATAACAGCCCCCTAAAAAAAAAAAAAAGAAAAAGAAAAAAGCTATCACCACCTTAGGAAATGTCAAGAGAGAGAGTGGTTGAGGAGATGTAAATGTTTCCTTCTAGGCTGACAGCCTAATGCACCAGGATAGAAATAAAGACAGAGATCAGGACAGAAGTTGAATTCCTAGGAAATCTGAGCATGACGGACAAGGTATGTACAATAAGTGATCCTACCAGTTGGTCTTTGAGAAAACAAAAGGACTACTATACTCCTCACTTTGTTAGAACTGAAAACCATAAAACTAGAGTGATGGCAGCTCCTGTGAACTCCGATGAAACCGCAAAGGAAGTCATTGAGTCAAGAAATGCATTACGAGCCACCGTGAGGCACGACCACCCTTCTGCTTTGCAGAGTTCAGAGTAAGAGTCCCTTCCTGTGTGAAAGGTACTGACTGCTACAGCCTCCAGGACACCTTCTCACTGCATGTGTGTGATAAATGTGAGATTCATTATTTTGTTCTTTGTAGAAAATTAAGTATGAAATAATTTCTTACTTTTTTGTCAAGTGTTTTCAAGGTTGCTTCTCAATAAATTCTTTTTTAAAAAATTGACGATTTCCCCAAGAGTTTCTCCACTGGTTGCAAACCACGTCTTTAATTTTCTTGGAAGTATTTTGAAATTATGATTAAGGACACAAGTTTGATACCAGATAAGGCAACATATTAGTTTGAGTTGTGTCACTTATTATATTTATAACTTTGGTCCAGTTGAATTCCCTAATCTACCTTTTCTACATCTGTAAAATGAAGGGGATAAAAGTATCCTCATCACAAGGTTTTTCTAGGGATTGAATGAGAAAACATTGTTAACTGTTGTTATTGTTTCTTGTGTCTTCTTTGTTTGCAATTCAATACTCTTTCTCCTTTGGTGCAGTTTTACGATTTCTTTTTCTTTCATGAAATACTTTATTTATAAAATCCTCATAATGTGGCAGAATCAAGGACTGCCTCAGTTGTTTACTATAAGGGATGTTAGGAACTCCCCTGTCCACTCTTAAGCCTAATTTAGACTCTCCCCCACTGGTTGGCTGATGCCAATGACTCCATACTTGGAAATACATTTACTTTGTTTATGGGTAGACTAATAGAGTACACATTATCCGTCATGTATAGCTTATTGTATGTGAGTTTATACCTGAATAATTATAGATGCAAATGGAATCAAAATGGGTATTTTCAAGTGTGAACGTGTTAAAATCTCCATTGTAACAGAATGGTTATGGTGTTCTATCTAAGCATATGGCTCAAAGAAAACAAAAAGTGCAATCATCAAGCAGAAGGTATATTTATGGCCGGGCACGGTGGCTCACACCTGTAATCCCAACACATTGGGAGGCCGAGGTGGGTGGATCACCTGAGGTCAGTAGTTCAAGACCAGCCTAGACAACATGGTGAAACCCCATCTCTACTAAAAATACAAAAATTAGCTGGGTATGGTGGCAGGCACCTGTAATCTCAGCTACTTAGGAGGCTAAGGCAGGAGAATCACTTGAACCCAGGAGGCGGAGGTTGCAGTGAGCCGAGATCATACCATTGCACTCCAGCCTGAGCAACAGAGTGAGACTCTGAAAGAAAAAAGAAAGAAAAGAAAAAAAGAAGAAAGGAAGGAAGGAAGGAAGGAAGGAGGGAGGGAGGGAGGGAGGAAGGAAGGAAGGAAGGAAGGAGAAAAGAAAGACAAAGAAAAGAGAAAAGAAATGAAAAGAAAAAAGAAAAGAAAAGAAAAGCTGGCGCCAACTTGGTATCCTCCCCAGAGGGCAAGCAAGTCACACCTTTAGTCACACCTTTCGTCTGGACAGAAGAAGCAATTCTCCTCCATCTTCATGGTACCTGGGCTTATGAGAAGCCGTGCTCCTAGAGATTAATTATACAAGTTTGTTTGTTATATAATAGATTCTCTTACTTTGGAGATTTATTCTGTCCTTGATTCTTTTCCCCATCCTTGGCCACTGGCCCATTAGAAGCCTCATCTCATGATACCGTATAAATATTTTCTCATCTTTTGTGTTGAATTAAGCTAAAACAGTTAAGTGACCACATGCAACAAAAGATAAAGGGAAAGTCTTTGGTGAAAGTTATCCCCTCAGTATGGCTTTTTAGAATTCTTGAGCTTTTTGAACATCTTAATAACAATAAGGTAAACACGGAAGACTGCCTTCCAAGGTTTTGAAGGCCCGAGTAGCTGGACGAACTGGAAAAATCCAGGGTCCAGATACCATAAATATGATCTTCACCCTACTCATTGCTATCCCTGGTTAGGTCAGATTCACACAACTCTAAGTGAAAGAATCATTATAATCATGTTATGGATTAAAAATCTCATAAATTTAGACCCAAATGGGCTGGCTTTGTCTCATCTCACCAACTAGATTTCAACACATCACTTTGTTTGTTGAACTAAAATATGCTAGGCTATTTTGGACAGGATGTTTCTGGTTCTGTGATATGTTCTCCACATATAATAAGTCATTAGGTCAGTGAATGTACTTTTCAAAAATATGACTCTGATTGTCTCTTTCTTAATAGTCATATTTATTAAATTTCCTTCTCATTGAGATTCAAATTAAATTATCTGCTAAGAATAAGTTCTAAGAATGTGGACTCTTTCTACCTGTTTCTCAAATTATATATAGAAAAACTTTAAAGGGGAAGTTCCTTCTAGAGCGGTATGGTTATTTAACAAATATTATGTGTGTGTCTGCCAGCCTAGTGCCTGACACATATTTGTGAAGTAGTGAAATTACTCAGTGAATGAAAAAGGGCGGGACGCAATGACTCACATTTGTAATCCCAGCACTTTGGGAGGCCGAGGCAGGCAGATCACCTGAGCTCAAGAGTTCGAGACCAACATGGAGAAACCCCGTCCTTACTAAAAATACAAAATTAGCTGAGTGTGGTGATGCATGCCTGTAATCCCAGCTACTCGGGAAGCTGAGGCAGGAGAATCGCTTGAACCCAGGAGGTAGGGGTTGCAGTGAGCCGAGATCACGCCATTGCACTCCAGCCTAGACAACAAAGAGCAAAACTCTGTCTCAAAAGAAAGAAAAGAAAAAAGAAAAAAAGAGAAACAGACATGTTCTCTGGTCTCATGGAAACTATATTCTAGTAAAAGAAATTATAAAATTTAAGTTAAAAAGCAAACTCAAAATAATACGAGTTCCAGTATGTATTGTAAATGAAACAAAAAAGTATTTGAGATTGACAGCAACAGTGGAGGGGCCCTAGAAACTTTAACTGAATGATCAGAGATTGTAATATCGATGCAGGATTTTCCTTGGCCCTTTTGCCAGACTCCCGGCAGTAGTGCCCCATCTACTTAGCCCACCGTGCTCTGCCCCTTGAAGGAGGTAGCACATGAGCAAGTGAGTAAGGGATCTGGCCAGCCACTCCAAGCACCAACACAGGAGCAAGCTCCTTGCAAAGCCCATGGCCAGACCAGGCATGTCACCTTGAGGGCACCCAGGCATGGGTGCCTGCAATCCCAAAGCCCCAGAGAGGGTGTGAGTGTGCTAATTAGCTCTTTTAGTTCTACCATCCACAGTCCGATAAATGGCTGTGTGTTAGCAGCTCAGTTGGCCACTGACCCTGTAGTTGCCAGTGGGGTGGCTGCCCTTAACTTACGAAGGCAAAGGGCCAGTGTGACAGCCTCCACCTGCACTTAGTGGATCCCAAGCTTTTGTCCAGTGTCCAAGAAGAATGAGGTCACACTTGACAACTGAAGAAAGCTAAGAGCAGAGAATGTTATTGGGCAATGAAAACAGTTCTCAGTACAGAGGGGAGCTGGAGAGAGGACAAGAAAAGCAGATCATCTTTCCCCAAAGTCAAGCGGTCTCCTCCCTGAAGTCAGGCTGTCTCCCCTCTACTGACGGGCCTTTATAGGAACAGAATGGGGGCGGGGTAGGCCATCAGTGGTACTGGAAAAAGCAACATTCAATTGGTTAAAAGGCATTATTCAGAAAGAACCCATCAGAAGAGAGCCGGCAAACAGCTATGGAAGTTCTCACTCTGGTCTGTGGGTTTCAGGCTGTTTTTAACTTGAAGGTAAGGTTTTCCCAGGGACCCATCTCTATCTGTCTAGGATTTCTCTGCCTCCTGCCTCTATTAATATTCAAGTTACGACAAAGTATGAGAAGGAGCTGGCTATACAGAGCTAAGAGAGCAGCGGTTCAGTGGAAGATACCAGGTATGTGCACAGCCCTGACTGAGACAGGAAAGAATTTAATGCCATTCAAGAAACTAATAAAAGGCCAGTGTGGTTTGTGATTAATTAGTGAGAGGGCAATTGACATGTGACATTGGAGGATGGGGAGATAAACAGAGTATTGCTTATGTGCACAACCTCTAGTAAATTGGAACATTATAAACAGTATTACTTAGATGCATATTCTATGGCAACAGAGTTCTATTATTATCATTCTATTTGCCTGTTTCCCCCCAAGACAATACCAATCTAATTTCTAATCTTTTTTTATCCTCAGAAGAAACATAATCTCCCAAATAAACAAGGAATATTTGAGAAAAGATGTTCCAGAAATGCTGACTTCCATTTCCTTTTCCTGCCTTATCCTCCTCTATCCACCTTAGCATAAGGAAGTTATTTGTTAATTTATAACAATCTATAGGGTGAGGGAGTGAGAACAAACTCAGTTCTAATAGCAGAGATTGTTAGTGGAATTTATCATTGATACCTGCTTTTTGGATTGAAGTGAGTCTATTGACAAAACTTCGTGAGTTGTATGTGCCAATTCATCTTATGGTAAACACACATACTATCAGAGGTGTAAAAAATGACTAGGATTAAAACATTAATCAAACCTTTCTTTGTTCCCCTTTCTTCTTTGTTCCCCTTTCTCATCCCCTTTTTTTCTACTCAAAACAAATGAAGGGACAAATCTATGTTATATTATTATTTTTTAGGTGCTTCTATTTCTTTCAGTAATTGCATTCTTGGATCTGCATCACCGTTACTTTTTGTTTTAGACAGGGTCTTGCTCTGTCACCCAAGCTGGAGTGCAGTGGTGCAATCTCAGCTCACTACAACCTCCACCTTCCAGGTTCAAGTAATTCGCCTGCCCCTCAGCCTCCCAAGAAGCTGAGACTGCAAGCATGCACCACCACACCCAGCTAATTTTTGTATTTTTGGTAGAGACGGGGTTTCACCATGTTGCCCAGTCTGATCTCAAACTCCTGGCCTCAAGTAATCTGCCCACTTTGGCCTCCCAAAGTTCTGGGATTGCAGGTGTGAGCCACCACACCCAGCCCACTGTTACCTTTTGGAACAGAAGAAATATATCTACTCTTCTAAAACAGAAGTGTTAGTATTTCATCTAGATACTGAAAGAGACACCAAAGTCAACAAAAATGTGCAATGTATCTTCCTCCTTTGGGGGAAGATTTAAAAAGAAAAATTGACAATGAACAAGCTTACTTCTTATTTCTTCTCTATTGTTAAAATTCTGTGGTTTTGTTTACCAAAAAGTGACACTATTTTTAATAACAGATTGATTGAAAAGGAAAATAATTGCAGCCAGTGAGGCTTAAGGCTGTGATGTTATTGGGTGGATCTGGCCTGCCACCTAGTGGCCATAAGTACAATGACCACACTCGTTTTGGAAATGGAGCCTCCCTGAACTATGAAGGAGTAGGAGGGAAGACTTAGAGGTGGGAGCTGCTTTGCAAACTAGCTTAGCAATGTCTTTCAGTCAGATCAAAATAGAAGACAGATGACAGAAGACAGGTGGCTTATTTTCTTAAAGATGTACAGAGAAGCTTTATGCTATAACCTCCACTTTTACGTAGCGTGATATAGTTTGGCTTTGTGTCCCCCCACAAATCTCATCTTGAATCGTAATCCCATAATCCCCACATGTCATAGGAGGGACCCATGGGGGCGGTTCTCCCATGCTGTTCTCCTGACAGTAAGTGAGTTCTCACGAGATCTGATGGGTTTATAGCCGTCCAGCATTTCCTCTCCTGGCACTCATTTTCTTTCCTGCCGGCCTGTGAAGAACGCACCTTCTGCAATGAGTGTAAGCTTCCTGAGGCCTCCCTGGCCATGTGAAACTGTGAGTCAATTAAACCTCTTTTCTTTTTAAATTACCCAGTCTCTAATATTTCTTCATAGCAGCGTGAAAATGGACTAATACAGTAAATTGATATTGAGGAAGTGAGGCACTGCTATAAGGATACCCAGAAATGTAGAAGGCAAGCGACTTTGGAACTGGGTAGCAGGCAGAGGTTGGAACAATTTGGAGGGTTCAGAAGAAGACAAGAAGATGTGGGACAGTTTGGAACTTCTGAGAGAGTTGTTGAATGGTTTTGACCAAAATGCTGATAGTGATATGACAATGAAGTCCAGGCTGAGGTGGCCTCAGGTGGAGATGAGGAACTTGTTGGAAACTGGAGCAAAGGTGACTCTTGCAATGCTTTAGTAAAGAGACTGGTGGTGTTTTGCCCCTGCCATCTGTGGAACTTTGAACTTGAGAGACATGATTTAGGGTATCCAGCAGAAGAAATTTCTAAGCAGCAAACTGTTCAAAAGGAAGTAGAGCATAAAAGTTTGGAAAATTTGCAGCCTGAACATGCAATAAAAAAGAAAACCCCATTTTCTGGAGAGAAATTCAAGCCAGCTTCAGAAATTTGCATAAGTAACAAGGAGACAAATGTTAATCACTAACTGGGGAAAATGTCTCCAGGGCATGTCAGATACCTTCACAGCAGCCACTCCCATCACAGTCCTGGAGGCCTAGAGGGGAAAAATGGTTTCATGGGCTGGGTTCAGGGCCCCCCTGGTCTGTGCATCCTTGGGACATGGTGTCCTGAATCCCCGCTGCTTAAACTCCAGCTATGGCTAAAAGGGGCCAAGGTAAAGTTCAGGCCATTGCTTCTGAGGCTGCAAGCCCCAAGCCTTGGTGGTTTCCATGTGGTCTTGAGCTTGTGGATGCACAGAAGTCAAGAATTGAGGTTTGGGAACCTCCACCGAAATTTCAGAAGATGTATGGAAATGCCCGAATGTCCAGGCAGAAGTTTGTTACAGGGGTGGAGCCCTCATGAAGAACCTCTGCTCGGGCAGTGCAGAAGGGAAATGTAGGTTGAAGCCCCCACACAGAGTCCTCGGTGGGGCACTGTCTAGTAGAGCTGTGAGAAGAGGGCCACCATCCTCCAAACTCGAGAATAGTGATCCACTGACAGCTTGCAACATGTGCCTGGGAAAGCTGCAGGCACTAAAAACAGCCCCTAAAATGAGCTGGGAGTAGGGATATACCCTGCAAAGCCACAGGGCAGAGATTCCCAAGGCCATGGGAACCCACCTCTTGCATCAGCCTGAACTGGATATGAGACATGGAGTCAAAGGAGATTATTTTGTAACTTTAAGGTTTAATGACTGCCCTATTGGATTTTGGAATTGCATGGGGCCTGTAGCACATTCATTTTGGCCAATTTATCCCATTTGGAATGGGTGTATTTACCCAATGTCTGTACCCTCATTGTATCTAGGAAGTAACTAACTTGCTTTTGATTTTACAGACTCATAGGCAGAAGAGACTTGCCTTGTCTCAGATGAGACTTTGGACTTGGACTTTTGGGTTAATGCTGGAAAGAGTTAAGATTTGGGGGAACTGTTGAGAGGGCATGATTGTGTTTTGAAATGTGAGGACATGAGATTTGGGAGGGGCCAGGAGGGGAATTATATGGTTTGTCTTTCTATCACCATCCAAATCTCATCTTGAATTGTAATCCAATAATCCCCATATGTCACAGGAGGGACCCAGTGGGAGGTAATTGAATCATGGGGTGGTTTCTCCCATGCTGTTCTTGTGATAGTGAGTGAGTTCTCATGAGATCTGATGGTGTTATAAGTGTCTGGCATTTTCCTTGCTGACACTCATTCTGTTTCCTGCTACTCTGTGAAGAATACACCTTCTGTTACGATTGTAAGTTTCCTGAGGCCTCCCCAGCCATGCAGAACTATGAGCCAGTTAAACCCCTTTTCTTTATAAATTACCAAGTCTTGGTTATTTCTTCATAGCAGCATGAGAATAGACTAATACGTAATAAAATCTGGCTGGGTGCAGTGGCTCATGCCTGTAATTCCAGCACTTTGGGAGACTGAAGTGGGCAGATCACCTGAGGTCAGGATTTCGAGTCCAGCCTGGTCAACATGTCAAAACCTTGTCTCTATTGAAAATACAAAAATTAGTCAGGCTTGGTGGCAGGCACCATAATCCCAGCTACTCAGGAGACTGAGGCAGGAGAATCTCTTGAACCCGGGAGGTGGAGTTTGCAGCGAACCGATGTTGTGCCACTGCACTCCAGCCTGGGTGATAGACTGAGACTCCATCTTAAAACAACAACAACAAAAAGAAATCTAATTTATCAATTAAGATTATCTTAATTTCTGCAGCACTACAAACAATGACAGACAAGGAAATATGGATCTGGCAAGAACTATGTTCTTCTTTTTTTTTTTGAGCAATTCTCTGCCTTAGCCTCATCAGGACCTGGGATTACAGGCACCCGCCACCACACCTGGCTAATTTGTGTATTTTTAATAGAGACGGGGCTTCACTGTCTTGGCCAGGCTGATCTTGAACTCCTGACTTCATGATCCACCCGCCTCAGCCTCCCAAAGTGCTGGGATTACAAGTATGAGCCACCGTGCCTGGCCTACTTCTTTTATTTAAAAGTAAAATAAGGCAAATTCAGAAGAGGAGCTCTGTATTAGTGACGATCCTCCGGAGAAATAGAACCAATTTTATATATAGCCATGTATCACTTAATGATGGGGAAATGTTCTGAGAAATGTGTTACTGGGAGCTTCATCATTGTGTGAACATCATAGAGTGTATTTACACAAACCTAGATGATACAGCTACTACACACCTACACACCTAGGCTGTACAGTATAGCCTATTGCTCCTAGGCTACACACCCATGTGGCACATTACTGGACTGAATGGCACAGGCAATTGGAGCACAATGTATTTGTGTATCTAAACATAGAAGAGGTACAGTAAAAACATAGTGTTATAATCTTAGGGGATACCCACCATGTATACAGGCTGTCATTGACTGAAATATCTATATGTAGCACTTGACTGTATATAAATGCATATAAAGCCTATATGTATATAAATGTCTACATATAAATAAAGAGAGAGATTTATTATTTTTATAGGAATTGGCTTATGGAGGCTTATGGAGGCTGGGAAACGTCACCATCTGTCTGCAAGCAAGAGAACCAGGAAAGTCAGTGGTATAATTCAATCCAAGTTTAAAGGCCTGAGACCAGATGCTGTGGATGTCCCAGCTCATGGACAGAAAGAGGGATTCTCTACCCTCTACCTTTTGTTCGATGGGGGCCCTCAATGGATTGAGTGACACCTGCCTACATTGGTGGGAGAGGATCTTCTTTACTAGGTCTACTGATTCAAAGGCTAACCACTTCTGGAAACACCCTTACAGAAACAGCCACGGATAATGTTTCGTTACCCATCTGGGCATCCCTTTAGCTCAGTCAAGCTGACACATAAACTTAACCATCACAAGCTGCTATTTCCAGAACTGTTCCCAATGTGTTGTTAAACAAAGAGCAGCCAGTTGAATTGACCACAATCCTGGCTATGCATATCACTTAAGAGGCTTGTAAAAAGTAAAGATGCCATGAATTTTACATTACGTGAATTTTACCTCAATGAAAAGGAGCCTATGGCATACGTAGAGGGGATTGGGGGGAAAAATTTTTTTTAAAAATGTACGGTTGTCAAACCCTCCTCGTGTCCTCCCCAAGAGTGATGCAGAATTGAGGCCCTGCCATCAGACATTTTTGGGAGCTCACCGCTGATGGTCATGTGCAGCCAGGGTTGGAAACCACTGCAGAGTTTGATTTTGTTCAGCAGGATGAATAGGGATTTTACTTGAATGTAGCAATAAAGACCCAGGGTTTTTGGGGTATTTTTTGTTTTTTTTTTTTTTTTTTACAAGAATAAACAAATAAAACTCCCAACATTGCAGCAGTCATAAGTAGACTGTAAGAAACCAATATTATCCAACTTCAAAAAATAACGATTAAAAGAGGTCGGACGCAGTGGCTCACGCCTGTAATCCCAGCAGTTTAGGAGGCCGAGGTGGCGGATCACTTGAGGCTGGTAGTTCAAGACCAGCCTGGTCAACATGGTGAAGCCCCATCTCTACTAAAACTACAAAAATTAGCCAGGCATGGTGGCAGGCGCCTGTAATTCTGGCTACTGGGGAGGCCGAGGTGGGAGAATCGCTTGAACCCAGGAGGTGGAGGTTGCAGTGAGCTGACATTGTGCCACTGCATTCCAGCCTGGGTGATAGAGTGAGACTTCATTTAAACAAAAACAAAAAAAAAAAAAAAAAAAAAGACCAGCCTGGCCAACATGGCAAAACCATCTCTTCTAATAATACAAAAATTAGCCAGGTGTGGTGACACATGTGCCTGTAATTCCAGCTACGAGGAAGGCTGAGGTACAAGAATCACTTGAACCCCAGAGGCAGTGGTTGCAGTGAGCCAGTATTGTGCCACTGCACTCCAGTTTGGGCGACAGAGTGAAACTGTGTCTCAGAAAATACATACATACATACATGCATACACAGATAAATAAAATTTTGAAAACTCAAAGGATTTTTAGATTTTCCTTGGATAGGCCCAATAAATCTGTTCTACAAAAAACATACCCGAATCATGGTCCCCGGGTCTTCATTCCTTGTTAGGCCTAGATATGTTGGATTGTAGACTTACTTTTATACGGACTATTAATTTATCTGTTAATTTCTCTCATTCATAGCACTTTATCTAGTCGTCTCATGATTCCATTTGCATAGATAAAACTGTGTTTAAAATGCTGTTTCCTGTACACTAAGTCCTCACTTAACATCAATAGTTTCTTGGTAACTATGACTTTAAGCAAAATAACGTGTAATGAAACAAATTCGATCATAGGCTAATTGATATAAATAAGAGTTACTTTCCCACAGCATGTTTCTGGTCAGAAAAGACCCAACCTTTTTTTTTCTTTCTTTCTTTTTTTTTTCAGACAATGTCTCTGTTGCTCAGGCTGGAGTGCAGTGGCATGATCTTGGCTCACTGCAACCTCCTGCCTCCCAAGTTCAAGCGATTCACCTGCCGCAGCCTATCAAGTAGCTGGGATTACAGGCACCTGCCACCATGCCTGGCTAATTTTTGTAGTTTTAGTAGAGACAGGATTTCACCATGTTGGCCAGGCTGGTCTCAAACTCCTGACTTCAGGCGATCCACCTGCCTCAGCTTTCCAAAGTGCTGGGATTACGGGCGTGAGCCACCGTGCCCGGCCAAGACCCTAACACTTCTAATAGTTAACATTGAAATAAATGTGAGTTATACATACATTTAAGAAAGATTGATAAAAACAAGTAAGATAACTATTTACCCAAGTTATGGTGAATTACTGAGTGACAGTTGTCCTAGTAGTGGCAGTGGGTTAAACCGAGGAGTAAATGTTTGCAAAGTGAAAATTGTCAGGAGCACTTTCTCCCACCACAGAGTTCAACAAGCAATAAAAAATACGGTAAGCTGCTGCAGCACATTAAGACCACATCTTTTATTGTTCAGTATTTGTATGATTAGCATATACTTTACACATTTTCATTTTACAATCATTGTATGCATTCATTCATTCATTCGTTCATTTTCCAACTCACTTATACCAGCCCAGGGTCCTGGGTGGTCAAGGTTCTTCTCAGCAACTCAGGGTGTATGTAAGGTGGGAACCCTGGCCTGGATGCCATTCCATCACTGAGCACGCTTATGCACCCACATACACTCAAACTGGGAGCACATAGGCCCGCCAGTCCACCAAACGTGCATAACTTTGAGATGTGGGAGGAAGCGCACGCAGACTGGGGAGAATGTGCAGACTCTACACAGAAAATAACCCTCCCAGGAGGCAATTTTTTTTTTCTCAACAGCATAACAAGACCTCAAATGAAATGATATTATTCAAGAACCTGCTGTAACTATATATCAGTCACTGTTTTAGAGCCATGGAACATGTTCTTCTGGAGATAAATGACAAACCTTTAAATATATAACTCTAGGTGTGTCAGATAGTAGTAAGTGTTATGGAAAAGAGTGAAGCAAGTAGCCGGGACTGGTGGCTCACGCCTGTAAGCCCAGCACTTTGGGAGGCCGAGGTAGGCGGATCACGAGGTCAGGGGTTTGACAACAGACTGATCAACATGGTGAAACCCCGTCTCTACTAAAAATACAAAAATTAGCTGGGCATGGTGGTGGATGCCTATAATCCCAGCTATTCAGGAGGCTGAGGCAGAAGAATCGCTTGAAACCAGAAGGCAGCAGTTGCAGCGAGCCTAGACTGCACCATTGCACTCCAGCCTGGGTGACAGAGCAAGACTCCGTCTCAAGAAAGAAAAAAAAAAAAGATATTGGCGAGGCGTTGTGGCTCACGCCTGTAATCCTAGCACTCTGGGAGGCTAAGGTGGGTGGATTGCCTGAGCTCAGGAGTTCAAGGTCAGCCTGGTCAATGTGGCGAAACCCCATTTCCATTGAAATACAAAAAAGTAGCCGGGCACGGTGGCAGGTGCCTGTAGTCCCAGGTTCTTGAGAGGCTTTGGCACGAGAATTGTTTGAAACTGGGAGGTGGAGGTTGCAGTGAGCCGAGATCACACCACTGTACTCCAGCCCTCCAGCTTGGGCACTGGGCAACAGAGCAAGACTCTGTCTCAAAAAAAAAAAAAAAGTAAAGGTCAGATAGCTAAAATCTAAAACTCTGGCCTTCCAAAGGATTAGTATCCTTCCGCAGTCCTGAGCAATGGAGAGTCACACAGGCACACTACCTGTGGGAATGTGTGACATCTTTCTCCCTCAGGGTTGCAGCTGTGATGATCATAGCTCTGATAAAAACCAAGTTGTCCTATTTTTCAATGTTCTCCAAGGAACTACAGACGAATACAAGCTTCTGTCTATAGTCTTGCAAATGCTACATTTAAAAAAAATTTTCCCTGCTCTTGGATGTCTCTTGATATGTTTCTCTTGCCAAATAAATAATTGCAATTCTAATCTTATGTTTCAAGGAAAAGAAAGGTAAGTGAAACCTGAAATCAGAACCGTGCATTTGATAGTCTGTTTACTGTTCATGTTTGCTCATATGAGGGACACACTATGGAGTGTAACAAGCAGGATAGGCACTTAGCTGTTAAACAGAAACTGTGTGTGCAGTAAACATAATGGGTGGGTAATGTTCTTTTTACACAAGCTATAGCTACATTTCAAACTATCCCTTATGACTTGTAAAGTTTTCTATATTAAGATATTAGATATGCTCAAAACATATTGTTAAGCATAAAGATACTTTTCTGAAGTGCTGGACCTAACACATTGACATTCACCAAAAAAACAGGGGTGATTTTGCAGAATAAAGACAAACCAGGAATGTTGGAAACTTGCCCTTTGATTATGAGATTCTTTAAGGGTCTAAATTCTTTGCCAATCAGCCTACTACTCAACCCCATTTATATATGTTGTACTGGGTTGAAGTGCTCCTATCCCCCAATTCATGTCCTCCTGGTGGCTCAGAAGGTGGCCTCTTTGGAGTAGGGTTTTTGCAGATGTAATTAGTTAAGATGAGATCTTAATGGAGTAAGCTGGGCCTTAAATCCAAAGCCTGATGTCCTTATAAAAAGGCAATGTCAGGCTGGATGTGGTGGCTCACACCTGTAATCCCAACACTTGGGAGGCCCAGGCAGGAAGGTCACTTGAGGCCAGGAGTTCAAGACCAGCCTGGCAAACATGGTGAAACCCCATCTCTACTAAAAATACAAAAATTAGCTGGGCGTGGGAGTACGCCTGTAATCCCAGCTACTGGAGAGGCTGAGGGAGGAGAACTGTTTGAACCCAGCAGGCGGAGGTTGCAGTGAGCCGAGACTGCACCACTGCACCCTAGCCTGGGCGACAGAGTGAGATTCTGTCTCAAGAAAACAAACCACCAAAAAAAAAAAAAAAAAAGCATTGTCAAGATCCATACACAGAAAGCAGAATTAACTTGTTTATATCAATTAGCCTATGAGATAAAATATGAGATAAAAGATTCCTAATTGCTTGGTTAAGCAATTAATGCTTAATGTTTCAACAAGAAGAGTCTAGATTAACCTGAAAAGTTGAGGTGGATAAGCTCTAAAAGTTTATAAGTAAATCTCTTTTCTTGGTACTTGCATTCATATGCTTACTTTTATTCATTCCTTCATTTAATAATCATTAGCTCCTCATCACTTGGTGACTACCAGGGACACAGAGACAAATAAGATGTGATCCCTGTCCTTGTGGAACCTAAAATACACGCTGGCAAGTGATATATGTTGAAAACAAAATAAACAATAGAAAAAAAAGAAGCAAAGTAGAATGTATGGATGATTTAACAGAAGTATGGCAATATAGAATACAGTGGCTGCACAAAGAATTATGTTGCTGAGTTTTCCAAGATAGTGTTGGAGGAGATATTAGGGACCAGTTCACAGAAGAGCGTCCATTGTGCTTTTCTTCCTTAATAATACAATTTTGAGACAGAAGCATGTGTATCTTCTTTAAGACATAGTTGGTCTGTCTTCTTCTCGACCTCTTCTCCCATCTTACCACAGTGAGCGGAAATGCTGCCTTTGACCTTAAGGATGAGGGCCACACCGAAATAGGAAGGAGTGGATGGTAGGAGCAGTCTGGGTTTCAGGAAGAAAATCCTCATAATGAAACCTGGACTTTGACATGAGAGCAGAATGAACTACTATCTTGTGTGAGCCAGTACTGTTTTAGTTTTTCCCGTCACTTGTAGCTGTACCTGAGCCTCACACAGGTGTTCCTGGAGTGAGTTCATTGGGCAGATGGCAGAAGGATGAATACTCCAGATAGAGACCAAAATACAGAGAAAGCCTGCGGTGTAAAATAGCCTGTGTGTAAACAGCAAGCAGAAGCAACTCAGAGAACAGGGGACCATGACAAACAGAAACTGAAACAGTCTATAGCTTCAATATTCTCTCCTGGCAAACCCCCACATGCACTCATTAAGATGTCCTAATTTGTTTTGACCATGGATAAGGACCGATGCCTGAGATTTGCAATTATCTGGATTTGATCTTGCTACATAGGTCAACATTACTCAGTGACCTAATCTTGGAAAAACTAAACCTTCTTCCTTCTTGTCGTAGCCAAATTAAATTAAAATATTCACCTAGAGTTTATTTTCAAAGATTATATGTCTAGCACAATGATTTATATATAATAATTCACCAATACAAGTTTGTCCTCTTTCCCTGCTTTTCTCCTTTAAATTCTCTTCTGGCTTATTTGTGGGTATTTCTGAAGTGTGGGTCTCTGAGGGATGTGCCATTTGGGGATTATAAAGTTGACTAAAAGAAAGTAAAGAAAAAAAGACATATAATTTGCCATTCTGTAACCAGCAGTTCCCCACACTGGACTGAACTCAGGGAGAGAAATGCTTCTGCCCAGGATCTCTAGATTGCAGAGAATATCTGATCTAACCCTCTTTGGAAGGCAGAAATTCGCCCTGTTCATTCTGATCCAGGTGATATAAAAATAGATGGGAGTTGGTTATATTTGTTGATGTGTATACAGCCTGTCTGGACATTTTGTAACTCTTTTGCCAAAAATATCAAAATAAACTTAAAATGATGTTGATACTAATTCCAGCCTAAGAAGGCTGGAAAAAAAAATGATGTACTCTGTCCCACATCTAGGTTTTACCTGCTGCTGTGGAAAAGGAGGCCCACGGTAATCACCTATGAGGAGACACAGCAGCTACTGCCATCAAGAAAATCAGTCCAAGGCTGGGTGCGGTGACTCACGCCTGTAATCCCAGCACTTTGGGAGGCCAAGGCGGGTGGATCACTCGAGGCCACGAGCTCAGACCATCCTGACCAACATGGTGAAACTCCAGCTCTACCAAAAATATAAAAATTAGCCAGGCATGGTGGCGCATGTCTGTAATCCCAGCTACTTGGGAGCTTGAGGAAGGAGAATCACTTGAATCTGGGAGTTGGAGGTTGCAGTGAGCTGAGATCACAGCACTGAACTCCAGTCTGGGCAATAAAGACTGTGACTCAAAAAAAATAAAAATTAAAAAAAAAAAGAAGAAAGAAAGAAAAAAGAGAAGAAAATCCGTCCCAAAGGAGCGTCTAACAGAAAGGAAGAGAGCTCCTCAGTGAGAAAGCCATCTTTTGAGCTATCCAGTTCGGCATATTCTGCTTTGTTTTCCTTGATCCATGCCACATCCTGCGTTTGCTATGACCAATAAATAAAAGAGAAACAATCAGAAAGATTTCTGCCAGCTAGCCTAAGTTATTGCCTTTTTTTTTTTTTTCTTTTTTGAGACGGAGTCTTGCTCTGTCTCCTGGGCTGGAGTGCGGTGGCCAGATCTCAGCTCACTGCAAGCTCCGCCTCCCGGGTTTACGCCATTCTCCTGCCTCATCCTCCCGAGTAGCTGGGACTACAGGCGCCCGCCACCTCGCCTGGTTAGTTTTTTTGTATTTTTTAGTAGAGACGGGGTTTCACCGTGTTAGCCAGGATGGTCTCGATCTCCTGACCTCGTGATCCGCCCGTCTGGGCCTCCCAAAGAGCTGGGATTACAGGCTTGAGCCGCTGCGCCCGGCCGTTATTGCCTTTTTTTATTTTTGAGACAGAGTTTTGCTCTTGTCTCCCAGACTGGAGTGCAATAGCACGATCTCTGCTCACTGCAACCTCCGCCTCCCCAGTTCAAGCGATTCTCCTGCCTCAGCCTACCAAGTAGCTGGGATTATAGGCTCCCACCACCACGCCCGGCTAATTTTTGTATTTTTAGTAGGGATGGTTTTCACCATGTTGGCCAGGATGGTCTCAGGCGTGAGCCACCGCACCTGGCCAGTTATTGCCATTTCAGTTTCAAGTAAAATAAATCTTAATATGTAAGAATGCCGTTTAAAGGTTTGCAAAGGATTTACTTAGTATTGGCAACAATGTATGATGTAATTATCTACTTGATAAGCAAATGCAGATTTTTCTTTTTTTTTCTTTTTTTTTTTTTTCAGACGGAGTCTCGCTCTGTCGCCCAGGCTGGAGTGCAGTGGCCAGATCTCAGCTCACTGCAAGCTCCGCCTCCTGGGTTTACGCCATTCTCCTGCCTCATCCTCCCGAGTAGCTGGGACTACAGGTGTGCGCCACCACACCCAGCTAATTTTTGTATTTTTAGTAGAGAGAGGGTTTCACCATGTTGGCCAGTCTGGTCTTGAACTCCTAACCTCAGGTGATGCGACTGCCTCAGCCTCCCAAAGTGCTGGGATTACAAGCATGAGCCACTGCGAACAGCCTGGAAATGCAAATTTCGTTTGTACAGATGATAGACTAGCCCACGTCCCAGCTCTAGTCAAGCAGCAGAGCTGGGATTCAAGTTGTTTCCTGCCTCCAGAACAGCTTTCTAGTAAGCTCCAAGGGTTTCCCAAAGTTACTTGACTGGTCTGTTTGTAACGTGTTTTTCCGGATAATTTAAGTTGCCTAGTGTTCAGTCCTATCAGAAACTACTATTTCAACATTTTTGAATGCCAACCATATGCCATTCACTGTTCTGACCAATTTTTGTATATCAGTACACAAAAAGTCTCTGCCTTCCTGCATCTCAGGATCTCGAGAGAGAAGACAGAATAAACTAGAAAATCATGTCAGATGATCACTGCTAAGCAAAAAAAGACAAAGAGCAAGGTGGAGAACGATTAGGAGAAAGGAAAGTGGGTGGAAGGTGCTGGAATATTAGAGATGTTCAGAGTTGGTCTCCTTGACATAGTATCTAAGACTTGAAGAAGGTTAGGAAATAGTCAATTTTAGCAGGTAAAATACGGCTTATTGTTACTTTTATTCTTTGAATACCAGGTGCATATTGCTTAAAGAAGCAATAAAGCCATCATCATTCTTTTACTGAATGGTACGAAGCAACTTTGAGCCTACTGCAAGTGTAAAAATAGAAAACATGTTTCAGCTTCTCACCCAAGAGTTCAGGATCACTTCATTCAAGTCCTAGGAGCTAAGTACTTCTAAACAGAAGTCCTAAGGGTCTTAAATACACTGCTTTTGAAACCAGAACTGTTGAAATAGATGGCCACACACTGATGAAAACACACCAGGAGAATGACTTGTCTTTTGTTAGGCACTGTTGAAAACACGCACACCTGCACAATGGCATAGTGAAATGTCATTTGGCTACTTCTAAGGGTGATCACTTCCTGTTATTTCAAACTCTGAAAATAATCTAGCCATGGGTACATGTACTTAGGAAGTGCCCATAACTGGGAGGAAAAAAAAAAAAAAAAAAAGGAAAAGAAAATGAGGCAGGGCCCTACACAGGGTAACTAAGCTGAGATCATCAGTCACAGCTTTTGGAAGAGAGATTCTAGTTTGTGTGTGTGTGGGGACTTTTTGTTGTTGTTGAGCTACTTCTCAAAGGTGAACAAAGGGGTGGGCCGCTGGGCAGCGGGCACAGGCCGAGGAGGGAATTCTCCATTACTCAGATAGCCTGGACTCAGAACCACCAAAAGACTTGTTTCTGAAATACTTGGTAGTTTCATGCAGCTAAAAATAACTAAAGTTAAATAAATATTTGTAGCTTGTTTAAATCTGGCAAAGTAAAAACATCCAAAAGAAACCACAGCTAGAAATAGCTCATTATAAATTTTGTATAAGAACTAATATGAATTTATCAACCAGTTCATTTTCCAAAATGACTGAATTTTTCATTATTACAGCTGACTTGATGCTGTACCCATGGGCAGGTGGATATGCATGCCCCCCTGCACATACTTCAAAATTACACCATACCTGTTCTATCTGATGGTACTACCACCAATAGAATACAGAATTGTACGCTTAATAAGTGTAACCTTCTCAAGGCAACTGTAACTGACAAGATTTGTGTCCAAAGGGCCACTGCAGGGACCAGGGGACTGCACTGCATCACTCTGGGGGGCTCTATTCACATTATATAGTGATGAGGCAGTGCACGAGGCAGTGATCTTGTCTGCCTGGTTACTACTGAACGTGAATCATAATTTGCTTTCTCTTGCAATCTTAACTTCTGATTGCACAATACAAAAAAATTAACAAGTGCACGATGCTTTGAAAGAGGAATACAAGTCAGCATTAGGGGAAAAATCAAGAAAAGCAGAATAGTCTGCCATTCACAAGCAGAACGATTTGTCTCGTCTCCCTCCACCTGACAGGGTAAGAGCCATACTGGGGAGCACTAAACCTAGATAGCACAGACATTGTGTGTTCTCTTGATGGAAGAGGTTTCAATTTTTATACTACATACAGAGTGACCACGTATTTTGTCCACTGGGGGGTCATGTAACTGTGAAATAAGGAACCACTAATCAATCAATCAGGACAATGGGCATTAATTCAAGACTATCCTTGGGCAAACTTAGATGTATACTTACCCTACATATATTTGAGATCCTTCTACCAAAGTATATCGAAGAGCTAAGGACTCATTCATCTTTGATGTTCATGTCATACCTGCCTCCCAAATCTCATTCAACACATCTTTCAAACACTATCGCTAGAGAAAAGCAAGTCAATCAGAGTAAGCCTATCTAACAATCTAACATGGAATATCGGGCCAGGCTAATGAAGGGCTTCTTAAACTACTTTTAGCTCATGACAAGCCTCACAGTGGCCTGACGGCACAAAACAGCATTAAAAGCTTGACTAGCAGAAACCAAGAAAGTGGCGCTGAGAAGCACTGACCTCCAGTAAAGTGCCAAATCCAATCCAGACTGCCAAAACAGCTGGTGTGGCTTTGCCTCTGAATTTGGCTGTTAAACTCCATTGTTCATAAAATTAGACAGCTTGTCTAAAATGACAGGTAATGTCCTATCCAAGGAAAAAATTTGTTCCTTAGGAAAATCCACAAGTAGGCCTAAAATAATCAAAGCCTACCTGGGAAAGACACAGCCCCTAAATTCAAACTATCTCTTTGGTTTAGCAATGGCCTACAGTCTCTTGCTCTACAGGGACTGTTTCAGATGTGTACAGAGGGTTAGGATCTGCTATGTTTGCTTTCTTTTTTTTTTTTTGAGACGGAGTCTCGCTCTGTCGCCCAGGCTGGAGTGCAGTGGCCAGATCTCAGCTCACTGCAAGCTCCGCCTCCCGGGTTCCCGCCAGTCTCCTGCCTCAGCCTCCTGTGTAGCTGGGACTACAGGCGCCCGCCACCTCGCCTGGCTAGTTTTTTGTATTTTTTAGTAGAGACGGGGTTTCACCGTGTTAGCCAGGATGGTCTCGATCTCCTGACCTCGTGATCCACCCGTCTCGGCCTCCCAAAGTGCTGGGATTACAGGCTTGAGCCACCGTGCCCGGCCACTGTTTGCTTTCTTTTAAATATTCATCCAGTCTCATTCCTAGGTAGTGGATAAGTCTGTTAGTTTCAAAATACAGTTCACATCTTAACTCAATTAGCTTCCTTTTGGTTTTATTAGGGAACAGCACCTTGATATTTTTGTCAGTAGGGACAAGTGTCCATTTTCAACGGCTTCATCAAAATTCCGTAATCTTACATAATTTTCTACACGTGGTGCTGCTAGGCATGGATCTTTTATAACTTCCCACTTCCTTTTTGGTGACCTTGATATATTCTATAACTCTCTACAGAGGTAGACGTCACTTGGGGATATGACTGCAAGAGATTAGAGAGGGTTAGAGATGGGTTTTAAGGTTCTTCATGAAAGAAGTTTGCACTAATCTGTTTTCCATTCTCTCATTTAACTTGCATGCTCACAGCCCACCCACATATTCATTCCTGAATGACTGAACAAGACTTGCATACGGTCAGAGACACCAAGCTTGTTCTGATGCTGGGAGCCTTGCTTAGGTGCTGTTTGCTGCTTTGGCAGATGGTGGCTTCAGACTCACCAAGTTGTAATGGAGAGAGTAAGGTGTGGTTGGGACCTACAGCAAAACCTGGTGCAAAAGGCAATGACTCTCGGCTGGGCGTGGTGGCTCACGCCTGTAATCCCAGCACTTTGGGAGGCTAAGGCGGGTGGATCACCTGAGGTCAGGAGTTCCAGACCAGCCTGGCCAACATGGCAAAACCCCATCTCTACTAAAAATACAAAAATTAGCTGGGCACGGTGGCTGGTGCCTGTAATCCCAGCTACTCGGGAGGGTGAGGCAGGAGAATCGCTTGAACCCAGGAGGCGGAGGTTGCAGTGAGCCAAGATCGCGCCACTGCACTCCGGCCTTGGTAACAAGAGCAAAACTCTGTCTCAAAAAAAAAGGCAATGACTCTCAAACTTCAGTGTGCAGCAGTCATATGAGCTTGTTAAAAATTAGACACCTACGCTGAGATTGAGTCAGCTAAATCTGGGTGATGGCCTAGACATCTGCATTTGTAATTAGCACAGCCCACCCCTTACACTCTACGTAGGCAGTCTTCCACCTTCAGCTTTTAGAAACACATAGAACAGTGACAATGCACTTATCTTTGGAGGAGAAAATCACACACACACACCCCTCCAACGCAGCAGGCACACTGCCCCAGCATAACATTCACCCTTGAACAGCAACTCCTGCTCACTAAAGACCTGAGTAAACATATATGGGTCTGACCATATGTGAACATTTGTCATGAACAGCGTTCCCCACTTAGTTCTTTTGTTCAGAGTCCACATATCTTCTTTTTTTTTTTTTTTTTTTTTTTTTTGAGACGGAGTCTTGCTCTGCCACCCAGGCTGGAGTGCAATGGCCGGATCTCAGCTCACTACAAGCTCCACCTCCCGGGTTTACACCATTCTCCTGCCTCAGCCTCCCGAGTAGCTGGGACTACAGGCGCCCGCCTCGTCGCCCGGCTAGTTTTTTGTATTTTTAAGTAGAGACAGGGTTTCACCGTATTAGCCAGGATGGTCTCGATCTCCTGACCTCGTGATCCGCCCGTCTCGGCTTCCCAAAGTGCTGGGATTACAGGCTTGAGCCACCGCGCCCGGCCCCACATATCATCTATTCTAATACATACAAAATAAAGACAACATTGCTGAACTCAGGGTATTTTTAAGGTAAGCAATTATTTTATTTCCTTGGCCTGATGGCATTGACTTCACTATACAAGAACTTGCAGCTGACAGAACTGACACACAGATTTCCCCCAAGAGGAAGGACCCTTTTCATTAGCAGAGATGAATTGAAATGTCATGTCTGAGTGCAATTCCTGCTCCCCACTCCCACCCCACAAAACCCCAAAAGTGAAAATCAATCAATAAAATCCCCATGATTTACTAAAAGTCATCCCTCCAAACCTTTCTAACTAGCAGCTGCAGTGGATTATAACCAAGGAGGGAAGCAGCTGGCCATCACATAGCATTCCTGTGCGTGTGAGCCTGAAGGGACAGCAGCATGGGAGCAAGAATCCTGAATGAGAGGTGTATCTAATTACCTTACTTCATACTTGCTCCCTCCCTACATAAGACATCTCTGTCCTGATACATGGAAAATACTAGAGGAGATGCTAAGAGTGGTTTTAGTCTACAACTGGAAATGCCTGAGACTTAAATTCCAAGGTAGGGGTGAGATAAGGGGCACCAGAGAGAAAGAACAGGTTAGACAGAGATGCTCAACACTCTTGTCAATTCCAGTTTAATGCTATTTAATAACAAAACAATCTTCTTAATCATAACCACCTTTATGTCTAACCCCTGTTTTCCAAAGGTAAGAGACCGCTGTCTAAATTTCTGGGTTGCAGTCTCCTGCCACCCCTGGGGTGGTACTGTGATGTTTTGAGTGAGATTGCAGCTGGGATGGGAGAAAAGAAGTGTGAGACAGGGAAGAACAGGGGCCACAATGCATCAATTACAGTGGGTCTCTTTTGGTCCCCAGGTATGGTCCACTACCACAAGTCCCCTTTCCCTACCTGTCTTGTGCAAATGTCAAAAATAGAATCTCTGCCCAAAGAGAAGGGAGCACAGGGAGTTGCTGCTGGACTACCATCATCTCTGGCCCCAACTTGTCCACCTCCTGACCCTTCTATGAAACTGCACAAAAATTAAATCTCAGGAATGCTGTAAAATTACATCATCTGTATTCCTCTACCAAAGCCAATCCAACAGCTCTGTCCTGACATGCTTTCTCCCTGGGCCGAGGAAGCAGCAAAAAATATCAATTGAGCATGTGAAAATATGATGATGGTGTGTGCGGTGTAATGTTTCTAGATGTCTTCACCTTCTGTCTCCTCGCGCTGGGAGTCACCCTCTTTCCCCAAGTCGCACACACACCCCTCCCCTACCCCCAAGTCCAGGTGCTCCCATCTGCTGGGCTTCCAACCACTCATTTCCCATAGACACTCTCATCACTGTAGGCCACATACAGAAAATAGTCTTCCTCATGATTGTCCTGGGGAAGAGATAAGACAACAGTTTAGGAAACATATTCATTCATTAGCTCTAAGATGCTAAGCCTCACACAACCTTGTAAAGCAGGTATGGAAGGTATCATTCGTCCCCATTTAAAAGAAGAGCAAAGAATAAGGAGAAGTGGTTGGAATTACACTTTGAGCTCTGAGTTCACAAACAAAAATCCTTCATTGAAAACATATTACACACAGGTATCAGGGATATGAAGATGACCGGGGCACAGTACTCACTCTTAAAGAGCTCAGTCCTAGCAAGGGGAACATAGATACCACAGATGGGATATATAAAGGGCAGATACTAACAGGGAATATATGCTATGCAATAAAAGTTAGATTCAGGATTATTATGAATTTATGTAATCCATTAATAGGGCACAATGAGAAGGGTCTTATGCAAAATACTGCAAAAAATAATAGTTACAATCCTAGGTTATGCTTTTAGTAATAATAAAGTCCTTTACTATAGTTTCTCCAGATTCTGACACTTCCAATTAAACCAAATCACATAAAAATTATTCCTCCTCAGTTTATCTGTTAAGACAAATGAATCCATTTACAGACTTTGCCTTAATTTTATATTTCATTTGATCTGATTCATTGTGCCCAGATAATGTGGAATCTGTTTCACAGTTTTAGTTTTGTTCTAAGAAGAAGTTTCCCCCTGTATAGATCAATGTGGTTGTCTTAAGTCAAAACCTCAGAGTTCACAGAGGAAGCTGACTGTAGCAGAGGCTGGCCTCAGAGTTAGAAGCTGGCTTTACTATTATGTGCTTTCTCAATCTGTTGCTAAATGGGAGTAAAATAATGAACTGGATTCTGAATGCATTACAAATTACAGGCTACCAACAAGAATAGCAGGAACTGCGATGGGCTGATGCTTTGGAACTTTTGCTATCAGGAATCACTTCCTGCTGTTTCAATAACAATCCTGCATTAAACACTATAGTCAGACAAGACTGAGAAGAGATTTCAAAAGGATTAAATCTAGTAGAGTGCCTAATCCCTAAAAAACAAGTGGTATCTAATCTCTCAGAGCCTTACACTGCCATGCGTAAGAGCATCCAGATAAATAACACCTTCTGCCCCACTTCTCAGTTGTGTTATCAACATACACTAGAACAAGGGCTAGAGGATGCCAGACTGCACTGGACGGCATCCAGTATTGTGTGGCTAGAACCATTACCTCATACAGTTGGCCCATGGTAGCACTGGTGGGAGGGATAGTGTTGTTGACAAAGAAGAATAAGGCGTCCTCAGGTCTCAGGTGGATTCTCTTCCGGATTAAGAAGTAGAACTGGCCAACTGGATGATGGAAGAAAAGGCAGACAAGAAAGGAAGAAAACAAGCAATTAGTAGAATGGTAAGCCCTGGAAAAAAATTCAATTGCATTGTTTCCCCTTAGAGTCAGTACCAGTTTTATATACCACCTGAGAAGAGCCAAATATTATCCTGGAGCTTTCAAAATAAAAAGGGAAACTCAGAAGCCCGCACAGTCCCTGACATGCCATAGTGGACTTTATTCCTCCTTTCCCCTCTTATTCAATCTCAGACCTCATGTTAGCATATCCACTCAAAGCCTGAGGACTACGCTGAAGGAATACCATGTGCATCCAGACCAAAACATTCCCATCACTGTCTAAACCCGACTTGAAACACTTTCCATCCCCAGACCCACCCTCAGAAAAGCTTAGCAATGAAAGGGGTCCACTGGACTCTGGTCATCTTAGCACAGCCACTCAACTCAGTGTTGGGGCATTAAAGAAGGTTCAATGCTTTGCCTTTACCTGAAAACACTAAAAATTTTCTAGACGGCTGATATTCAAACCTGTTAACTCTGAAGCACATCAACAAAATCTTTCCAGGGTCTCCTGGATGCAGTGTGTATTCCATTAAGGCTCAAGATGAAGACTGAATATATGTCTTATAATCCCAAACAAAATCTACAAAACTTATTTTTTAAAAATGTAGCTTAAGAAGATGTAATCAGGAAACTCTAAAGCATAATCCTCTCAAGAAACCAGACTGGTTTTCTTTTTGGAACAAATTGACATCACAATTAACAAAGCTGAATTTTTTTTTCTGAGGCGGAGTGTCACTGTGTCACCCAGGCTGGAGTGCAATGGCACAGTATCGGCTCACTGCAACCTCTGCCTCCAAGGTTCAAGCAATTCTCCAGTCTCAGCCTCCTGAGTAGCTGAGATTACAGGCGCCCGTCACCACATCCAGCCACCATACCCAGCCAAAGCTGAATTTTAAAATTGGTTTAGGCCCAGCACGGTGGCTCACGCCTGTAATCCCAGCACTTTGGGAGGCCAAGGCAGGTGGATCACCTGAGGTCAGCAGTTCAACACCAGCCTGGCCTGTCATGGTGAAACCCTGTCTCTACTAAAAATACAAAAAAAATCAGCCAGGCGTGGTGGCAGGTGCCTGCAATCCCAGCTACTTGGCAGGCTGAGGCAGGAGAATCGCTTGAACCCAGGAGATGGAGGGTGCAGTGAACTGAGACATACCACTGCACTCCAGCCGGGGCTACAAGAGCGAAACCCCATCTCAAAAAAATAATAATAATAAATTAATCAATTAAATAAAATGAAAATAAAAGGGGTTTAAATAATGGGCTTCTGATCCTTTCTTTCAATGTCTTATGCTTTGCTGTGTCAAAATCCAACAAGACATGGTGATGGGAAAGAACTACTGAGTCTTTTTTTTTTTTTTTTTTTTGAGACAGAGTCTCACTGTCACCCAGGCTGGAATGCAGTGGCGCGATCTCGGCTCACTGCAAGCTCCACCTCCTGGGTTCACACCATTCTCTTGCCTCAGCCTCCCAAGTAGCTGGGACTACAAGGCACCCACCACTACGCCCAGTTTATTTTTTGTATTTTTTTAGGAAAGACAGATTTCCCCGTGTTAGCCAGGATGGTCTCGATCTCCTGACCTCATGATCCGCCCGCCTCAGCCTCCCAAAGTGCTGGGATTACAGGCGTGAGCCACTGTGCCCAGCCTGAGTCATTTTTTAATCAGATAACTCTGGGGCATCCCGCTTACTTCTTTCAAGTATGTACTGCCTCTCACTCTCACAATCTCATGCATGTAATAAGGATCTGGAAAGCTTTGTCAGGGAAGGAAGGGTCAGGGGAGGCAAAGAGCATTACCGGTAAGGTCAGAGGGCACTAGGTACTTCCTCTTGTCCAGATCAGGCACCCTGGCTTTTGGAGCCTTCTCTACAATCACCTGGAAGGAGAGGAGGACAGCAGGAATGAAAACTACAGAAGGCAATCTAGTATTTTTCCTTCCACACCCTAGAGTTGCCTAGTTACTACTGGAAATGAATCTGTCTAGAACACCTGTTTCATTTCTTATCCCCCCACCCCTTATAAAATTATATGGAAAAAAATGGGCTTCCTTAGTGAGGTTATAGCTGCATTACTGAAATAAAAATAAACTAGAGATTGTACATGATGAAAAGTAAAAAGAACTTTGATTTTAAGTAACTACAGGTTATCTGTAAGATCTACTATAGGACATATACCTACTGGTATTTATTTATTTATTATTTATCTTTGAGATGAAGTCTTGCTGTCACCAAGGCTGGAGTACAGTGGCTCCATCTCAGCTCACTGCAACCTCCACCTCCCGGGTTCAAGCAATTCTCCTGCCTCAGCCTCCTGAGTAACTAGGATTACAGGCACACGCCACCACACCTGGCTAAGTATTTGTATTTTTAATAGAGATGTGGTTTCACCATGTTGGGCAGGCTGGTCTCGAACTCCTGACTTCAAGTCATCTGCCAGCCTTGGCCTCCCAAAGTGCTGGGATTACAGATGTGAGCCACCGTGCCTGGCCACCTTCTGGTATTTAATTAAAGCATCAAGAAAACTGGGTTTTCTCATACGATCCTGATCATCTATAAGTTATTATTTCTTATAAATACGATTTATTAAAGGTACCAATAATGTGGTTTGAATCTTATACTTCGTCAAAATTTCCAAGAACTGTAAAGATTGTTCAAACACTATTAAATGGAAAAGAAACAGTGTTAAAACAAGTCTGACAATGACATCCTATAATACGATGTCAGTACAAGCCATTAATAGATATTATGTTAGGACTTTAAGGGATTTTCAATGTCCACATTATATACTTCTATAATATTTCAAGTTGTATAAAGATCATGTATTTTTGTACTAGATCTATAAAAATATAAAAGTTTTTTTATACACTAAAACTTCCCAAACAGAAAATATCTATTGTAAAATCATGAGCTTTAGGCTTTAGATTGTTAGGCATTTAAGGGATTTCTGTCTACATTATATGGAACTATATATATATAGTTCAAGTTGTATAAAAATCATGTATTTCTGTACTAGATATATACAAATTTAAAAGTTTTTTTTATACACTAAAACTTACCAAACAGAAAATATCTATTGTAAAATCATGAGCTTTAGACTTTTAGTTTGGAAAATATAATCACTGCCGGGCACAACGACTCATGACTGTAATCCCAGCACTTTGGGAGGCCGAGGCAGGCGGATCACCTGAGGTCAGGAGTTCGAGACCAGCCTGACCAACATGGAGAAACCCCGTCTCTACTAAAAATACAAAATCAGCAGGGTGTGGTGCCACATGCCTGTAATCCCGGCTACTCAGGAAGGCTGAGGCAGGAGAATCGCATGAACCTGGGAGGCGGAGGTTGTGGTGAGCCAAGATCGGGCCACTACACTCCAGCCTGGGCAACAAGAGCAAAACTTGGTTTCCAAAAAAAAAAAAAAAGAAAATATAATCATTTTAGTTAGAAGATATGGGAAATGCAGAAAAAAAAGTGAAGCTGCAGGAAAAAAACACTGTACAAGTACCTCTAGGAGTTGTGTGATCTTCAACAGGTCACATAACCTCTCTCTCAGCTTCAGCATTCTAGTAACTTTTTTTTGAGGTCGAGAGTCACATTTGTCCCCCAGGCTGGAGTGCAGTGCAACCTCCACCTCCTGGGTTCAAGCAATTCTCCTGCCTCAGCCTCAGGAGCAGCAGGGATTACAGGTGAATACTACCACGCCCGGCTAATTTTTGTATTTTTTAGTAGTGATGGGGTTTCACCATGATGCCAGGCTGGTTTCGAACTCCTGACCTCAAGTGGTCCACCCGCCTCAGCCTCCCTAAGTACAGGGATTACAGGTGTCAGCCACCGTGCCCAGCCTGAAAACTTTCTAACACATCTTTAACAAAGTCATGCTATTAATATGATATGAATGTGAATAACAAATAAAAGTTTACATGAAAATGCTTCATAAATTATAAAGAATTATCTAACATAATTAACTTGGGGGGGGTTGGACCTTTTAAATTAAAAGGAACAGATTAAAATTAGTTAAAAAAAAAAAAAAAAAAAGCTTGTGTTGTTGTAGAAAAAATCCTGAACCAGGAAGACCAGAGGGACATGATCACATTTTAAATTTAAAAATAAAAACTGAAATAGGGTAATGTAAGCCAGGAATTAAAAGGAAAAGGCAGAAAGAGGCTAGCATTGTGCCCCAAAGGAACTCTGAGACCTAGCAGTAAGAGATAAAAACCACAAAGGAAGACAGAAAAAGAAAGTGATAAAGCAGACCACAATACCTGGAGGGAAGGCAGGGGTTTGGAGAGGAAGAAAAGGGGGAGGGGTAATTATTAAAGGATTGGTTTCCCAGAACCAAGGTTACATTTCCAGGAATCCCAACTCTACTCCTCACTATGGTAGACCCTGGGCTAGATGCTTTGCCTCTTTGGGTCTCAGTTTTCCTCATTTGTAAAATGTGACTAATACTCAGTAGGGCTATGAATTTTTAAAATAGACAATCTGTTTCTAGCAGTCTTTTTGATATGTTGTATCTTTGAAGATAATTTCAAGATCCCACCAACCCCTCCTCTCTGAAGGCACAAGCACACCTCTTCTTTTTCAACTGTTAGCTCTGAAGAAATATCGGTGGGGCTGAACTCTGGTTATGCGAGCAGTCAGGATACGCCACTGCTTTAATAACACCAATGGTCAAGCTGGAATGGGCTTTAGGAATCACTACTATAATCCTCTTTTCTGTAAACAAGGCACTCTATGTAGCACAGCAAGATTAAAAGTTCTGCCCAAGGATGCAGTGAATTCCCAGAACTAGAACCAAATCAAGGAACCTGCGTCATAACTAGAAAGAAGGTCACAGACTGAGCACCTTGGGAGCAGCTCACCACTGGTTAAAACATAACCCTAGGGAAGTTGAAATCTGAATGACAGTCTTAATGGCTTAAAGATTATCACAGGAGTAAAACATTTAACACCAAACTATGAGCATGAAAAGAATAGAATGCACTGAAATATTCAGAATGAATACACCTAAGTATTTATCTATTTCCAATACTTAACAGTGTGAAGTCCATAGCACGTCATTAATTCTGGTTAATACAACTATATTAGAAACTGAGAAACAGTATGGCATGGAGGTTAAGGTCTCCGAGAGCTCCACAGTCCGTCAGACAGGGTTAGAATTCCGGCTCAACCACAGATCAGCAATGTGGAACCTTTAGGAAGTTACCGCATTTCTTTGTGCTTTGAATACTCCCGTCTGTACAACGGCGATTATAATCGTGTAAAGATTAAGCGAATGATTACAGACTGAGTACTTACACTGCTACTGTAAACTATTAGTAAAACTTGACTCTATTTTTTAAGTATCATTGCTCGAAAGATTGGTATCACCAGAACTGGGCAAAATTTTCAGGTATCCAAGGTCCAGAAACCAGCAAAGTATTTTGTACAGGATCCTTTACCGAGTAAGGGATTAGCTCACCCCTCTATAAGCTGAAAACCCTTTGGTAATTCCTGGGGAATGGAAGAGCCCTAATGACTTTTGTTTCTTTAAGGAAAAGGGGTAGAAGAGGTTTCTACTGCTGGGCTAAGGCCCTGCTGGTTTCTGGTAGCTACAAAACCACGAACGTTAGGTAAAGATTAGAGAAGAAATCCAGAGTGGCTGCGAGTCAAGAAAAGACATCAGATAACAGCAATTATTTTACCATGATGTGACATGTAATACTGATGTTCCTACCTGAAGATAAGGAGCACATTTAAAAATCTCCGCTTCTCCATTTCCAAAATCCAACAGCTGCTGGCCCCCTTACCACTTAAAAGTCATATTCTGTCCTCCAATTCGGCTGCGCAGCCCACATTAGAGAAACACCAGGCAAGGGGCGGGGGAGGGGGTAATGGGGAAAACGCCCGGATGCTGAAAGATACCTAATATTTCTTCTCTGTTTCTACTCACTACCTGCGCTAGTTTTAACTACTTAAGCCGGTGTCCAAAACACAGAAAAAACGTCTCAGTCCTGCCTTATCGCGTGCAGGTGCCAGGTGATCAGAAATCAACACCGGGGAAGGCTTGCTGTCCCCACACATTTCCTGGAGCCTAGAACGATGAGACAAGAAGGCTGTTGCGCAGAGAAGGTGACCTTGTTTTCCAGGCCAGGACTGTCTTGTGCTCCCCTACACCTCTGTAATGCAAGAAAAGAACCGAATAGCTTCTGAACCTTTTCCTCCCAAGCCCAATGATATGACAGCCAAAGTCAACTTCACTAAAGGAGAACCAGCCAAGGCAGAAATCGACCGGGTTTGCGCAAACCTCACCGCACAGCACAACGTCCCGGCTTTCTTAAAGGCAGTCAATCCATGGCCCCGATCTAACCACTCTCGCACACAGGGGCGCTATTTTGTGCACCTCAACCCAACACAGGGTTTCAGTATTGCTGAGACCGTGTGGGTTGCTGAGTCACTGAAGACGGCAGGGCGGCCCCAAAAACGCCGTCAGCCCTGAAGTGGGGTTCGGGCCCCAGGCATATGTGGTTTTAAAAGCTCCGCAGTCTGGACGTCCATTGGCTCGGGCACTGAAGGGCGTTCAGGATTAACTAATTATCGGAACCTCCCTTCCCTAGAGCCGCCTGGGCGCCCCAGGGAAGCCATCTCGACTCCCAGCCCCCCGCCCCCGCGGGCCCTTCCCCCGCTCCTTTACACTCACGGGGACCCTGTCCGGATATTTCTTCCGGATCTTTTCTCCTTCCTTTTTCCGATACTCAAAGGGATGGTCCTCCTTGTACTGGAACTTCATGATGCACCGCAGGGCTTCCGAGATTCCCCGCACGGGGCCTGCCTCCTTCGCCGCTGGCCCTGTCCCGCTCCCTCCGCCGACGTCAAGGTGTGCTCAAATAGCTACAGAAACGTCCGCTCCCGGGGCAACAGCGCTGGGCCGAGCGTGCAGAGGGGGTTCGGTGTGGGGGGGATCTCGGGTGAGCTTGCCTGGAAATAGAGGAGAGCCAGGTGGAGAAATACCGGCGACTTCTCGCTAGAGCTGGGAGCACAAAAACAGTCGGGTGGCGCGTCGGGCTGTGACGTCACCCCGCGCGCCCCGCCCCGCCCCCCACGCGCCAGGCGCCGAGGGCAGGGGGAGGCCGAGTGCCGTCTTAATTACGTTTCCTTTCTGGCTAACATTGTTCAAAGTCGATGTCATTGCAAACGTCAAAACATTCTAGTTGTGTTTTATTTTGTGACTGTGAAAGATAGTTTTAAGACAAAAACAATTTTAAATATGTTTTATTCCCCCTCCACTGTTTTTCTTGGTTTGGCCCCAAAACAAATACAAAAGGCGAAAATCCAGTCTTTTCCTGCTGGTTGGGATCCAGCCTCAGGGGAAAAGAGGCCCAGGCCTCCTGGGATCCCTTTGGCCAATGCAGAGCTGTCCCGTGTTTGCACCGTGCCCTCTGCGCTTTCCGCTGCCCCTCCCGCGGCCCTCCTCCCGCGCTGGCGTCACAGTGTTTGGGCCGCGCCGCAGTTCGCTCCTGAACAGCAACATAAACAGAGCGTGACTCAGGAATCTGAAGAGAGGAGTCAGATGAAGGACACGGAGTGTAATCAAGGTCCAAAGGAGACGTGATGTCAGTCAGGACTACCGAGGGCTTCACGTACAATCAAATATAGAAATGATTCACTTTCTAGCCGGACACGGTGGCTCACGCCTGTAATCCCAGCACTTTGGGAGGCCGAGGCAGGGGGGATCACCTGAAGTTAGGAGTTCGAGACCAGCCTGACCAACATGGAGAAACCCCGTCTCTACTAAAAATACAAGATTAGCTGGGCGTGGTGGCCCATGCCTGTAATCCCAGCTACTCTGGAGGCTGAGGTAGGAGAATCGCTCTAACCCGGGAGGCGGAGGTTGCGGTGAGCCGAGATCGTGGCATCGCTCTCCAGCCTGGGCGACAAGAGCGAAACACCGTCTTAAAGGAAAAAAAAGAAAAAGAAATGATTCACTTTCTGCCATTAACTCAGAAAGGAGGCTTGTCTTCTGGAAAAGAGTATCAAACAATTTAGGTGATGACCTCAGTTGTTCCCCCACATCTTATTTAGTTCCAGTGGTTAGGTATCCCTCACGTGACTAGAAAGCGCTGCCTGGAATGCTAGTGGAACATTGGGCCTTGCGGCAGGTGCGGCGAAGCCTGGTTCTGGCTTTCCCCACCTAGAGTCAAAGAACAAAGACCTTCCAACCAGTACGGTAGGCAGCGACAGGGAGGATCGTGGAGATTGCAAAGAAAAAGAATAGTGAAAAGGGGCTGCGTAGCCCATACAAGCCGGGTGAGTTCTGAGAAATATTAGACAACAGCAGCCCCATGGCCTATCTTCTTCAGTCGGGGGCCTCAGTGTCTCTAATTTTAAAAACACCCATAGGGGGACAGGCGCGGTGGCTCACGTCTGTTCTCCCAGCACCTTGGGAGTCCCCGGCCGAGGATCGCTTGAGTTCAGGAGTTCAAGACCAGCTTGGGTAACATGGCAAAACCCTGTCTCTACAAAAAATACAAAAATTAACCAGGCATGGTGATGCGCTCCTATAGTCTCAGCTACTGTGGAGGCTGAGGCAGGAGAATCGCTTGAACCCCGGAGGCAGTGGCTGCAGTGAGCTGAGATCGCCCACTGCACTCCAGCCTGGGAGATAGAGCGAGACTCTGTCTCAAAAAGAGTAAGTAAATAAAAATAGGCCGGGCGCGTTGACTCAGTCTGTAATCCCAGCACTTTGGGAGGCCGAGGTGTATGAATCACGAGGTCAAGAGATAGAGACCATCCTGGCCAACGTGGTGAAACCCCGTCTCTACTAATAATACAAAAAAAAAGAAAGAAAGAAAGAAAGAAAGAAAATTAGCTGAGCGTAGTGGCTCATGCCTGTAGTCCCAGCTACTCCGGAAGCTGAGGCAGGAGAATCACTTGAACCCTGGAGGGAGAACCAGGGAGGGTTTAGCTATATTTGCATCAAAACTAAAATGAGGCCAGGCGGGGTGGCTCACGCCTGCAATCCCAGCACTTTGGGAGGCCGAGGTGGGTGGATCACGAGGTCAGGAGATCGACATCATCCTGGCTAACACAGTGAAACCCAGTCTCTATTAAAAAATACAAAAAAATTAGCCAGACGTGGTGGCGGGCGCCTGTAGTCCCAGCTACTGGGGAGGCTGAGGCAGGAGAATGGTGTGAACTCAGGAGGCGGAGCTAGCAGTGAGCCAAGATCGTGCCACTGCACTCCAGCCTGGGTGACAGAGCGAGACTCCATCTCAGAAAAAAACCAAAACAAACAAAAAAACCTAAAATGAGCAACTGAAAATTCAACTATTTTCAATTTGAAAATAAGACCTAAAAATTATAAACATATAATGTGATACAATAACTCATGGATTTTCTTTATTTATTTTATTTATTTATTTGATACAGAGTTTCTGTCTTGTCCCCCAGGCTGGAGTGCAATGGCTCCATCTAGGTTCTCTGCAACCTCCATCTCCCGGGTTCAAGCAATTTTCTTCTGCCTCATCATCCTGAGTAGCTGGGATTACAAGGCGCCCGCCGTCACGCCCAGCTAGTTTTTTTATATTTTTAGTACAGACGGGGTTTCACCATGCTAGCCAGGCTGGTCTCGAACTCCTGACCTCAGGTGATTCGCCCATCTCGGCCTCCTAAAGTGCTAGGGTTGCAGGCGCAAGCCAACGTGCCCTGCCCTCATGGATTTTCATACATAAAGACTGAAAGATGCCATGGAGAAAAATAACATGAAGAAATGGGACTATATGATTCATTTTCTTGTGCCAGTAATGAAACTTAGTTGCTTTTATTTTGTGGGTGTGTTTTTACATTTTTATTTATTTATTTTTGAGACGGAATCTCGCTCTGTCGCCAGGATGGAGTGCAGTGGCATGATCTTGGCCAACTGAAACCTCCTCCTCCCGGATTCAAGTGATTCTCCTGCCTCAGCCTCCCAAATAGCTGGGACTACAGGCGCACACCACCACCCCAGGCTAATCTTTGTAGTTTTTGGTAGAGATGGGGGTTTCACCATGTTGGCCAGGCTGGTCTCGAACTCCTGACCTCAAGTGATCCACCCTCCTCGGCCTCCCAAAGTGCTGGGATTACAGGTGTAATCTGGCCTAAAGAAGTAAATTTTAAGTTAACACAATCAAGTAAAATATTTCAAAATGTCTTATTTAACCAAAACCAAAATACTACATTAAAAAGCTCACATGTTCTCGAATATTTTTTCAATATTTCTTGCACTTTTTTTAATGATTTCAAGGGTTAGAAGTTTTTTCAGTCTTTTATGAACATTTTTAAACACGTAGAGACTTTTGAAAAATAGTATGATAAACACCAATATACCCTTCACCTAGATTTTTTTTCCATTTGAAAGTAAATTAGAGGCCAGACACGGTGGCTTAAGCTTGTAATCCCAGCACTTTGGGAGGCCAAGGCGGGTGGATCACGAGGTCAAGAGATCAAGACCACCCTGGCTAATACTGTGAAACCCCATCTCTATTAAAAATACAAAAAATTAGCCAGGTATGGCCACGGGTGCCTGTTGTCCCAGCTACTCAGGAGGCTGAGGCAGGAGAATCGCTTGAACCTGGGAGGTGGAGTTTGCAGTGAGTCGAGATTGCGCCACTGCACTCCAGCCTGGGCGACAGAGCGAGACTCCGTCTCAAAAAAAAAGTAAATTAGAAACATAACACCACCCCAATATACAAATTGTATCCCCCCTGAGAATAAGAACATGTTCCTCCATAACCACAATGGTTATTACACCTTAAAAACCACTAATATTTTCCATTATCTAATATAGCGCTTATATTTATATTTCCTCAATTGCCCCAAACATGCTTTTTTTCTCCCCCAATCAAGCATTTGAATCTGAAAACAGGTGGAATTTACTATAAAGATAGTCTGATTTCTTTGATTTAGGGTCTCTGTCTTTGTGTGTGTGTGTGTGTGTGTGTGTGTGTGTGTGTGTGTAGATGGAGTTTCACTGTTTTGCCCTTTGGCTAATTGCAACCTCCACCTCCTAGGTTCAAGTGATTCTCCTGCCTCAGCCTCCCAAGCAGCTGGGATTGCAGACATGTGCCACCACACCAGCTAATTTTGTATTTTTAGTAGATATGAAGTTTCGCCTTGTTGGTCAGGCTGGTCTCGAACCCCCGACCTCAGGTGATCCACCCACCTCGGCCTCCCAAAGTGCTGGGATTCCACTTTGGGAGGCGCCACTGCACCAGGCCCCCCAGGGTCTCTTATATTATCACATTTAAATTGATATATGAAACCAGAATTTTAGTGCATTGGTCTCCAATGAGAAATACAATAGCTAGAGGTTTAGTTATTCACAGCCATTTTCAAAATTTGCTTGCTAAACTTGGAAGTTAAACAAGGGATTTTATTACTTAATTTGAATTTTTTAATAAGCTGCCATCCGCAAATCAAGTGTCAAACACCACCAGGATGTGCCTGGCTGACTCCAAGACTAGGAAAATATTTCCTGCGCCTGAACTATACATGAGTGGATCTTCCTCCTTAATAATTTGTGTGCTCACATTGCTTCATTGCAGCTGCCACTACCTTAGTTTAATCTTCATTTTTTAAAAATTTTGGCTTAGCTCTGATTATCTGCTGCTATATAGCAAATCACCTCAAAAGAATGGCTTAAAATAATAGCATCATCTATTTTGCTCACCAATCTGAAGTAATGGGGCTCAGCTTTGGTTTTAGTTAGTGACTGGTGATAGCGTCTTCTTAGAAAGCTTCTTCACTAGCAGTTTTGGTAGCTGGACTGGGAAGACTCAAACAATTGGTGTTCCTCAGCCGCCTCTTTCTTTCTCTATAGGATCTCACCATGGGTCTTTTCCCATAGTGTCTGCAAGCTAGCTAGACTTCTTTCATGGTGCCTAGGGGCTCTCTGGGCAAATTTGCCAAAAGAATTCAGCAGAAAGCACACGGCCTCTTGTAATCTAGTCATTTTAGTTTCTTTTTTGTTTGTTTGTTTGTTTGTTTTTTGAGACGGAGTCTTGCTCTGTCGCCCAGGCTGGAGTGCAGTGGCCGGATCTCAGCTCACTGCAAGCTCCACCTCCCGGGTTTATGCCATTCTCCTGCCTCAGCCTCCGGAGTTGCTGGGACTACAGGCGCCCGCCACCTCGCCCGGCTAGTTTTTTGTATTTTTTAGTAGAGACAGGGTTTCACCATGTTAGCCAGGATGGTCTCGATCTCCTGACTTCGTGATCCGCCCATCTCGGCCTCCCAAAGTGCTGGGATCACAGGCTTGAGCCACCGCGCCCGGCCTAGTCATTTTAGCTTCAAAGGGACACTTCTGCCTCTTTCTATTTCTCAAGGCAGTCACAAAGTTCTGCTCAGATTCAAAGGAAGGTGCCACAGACTCCACTTCTACCTGGAGGAAGTATTGGAGAATCTGAGAATATGCTTCAAAATCACCACTATTGGGCCAGGTGTGGTGGCTGACGCCTGTAACCCCAGCACTTTGAGAGGCCAAGGCGAGCAGATCGCATAAGGTCAGGAGTTCGAGACCAGCCTGACCATCACCGAGAAACCCCGTCTCTACTAAAAATACAAAATTAGTCAGGCGTGGTGGCACACACCTGTCATCCAAGCTACTTGGGAGGCTGAAACAGGAGAATCACTTGAACCTGGGAGTCAGAGGGTGTGGTCAGCCAAGATCGCAGCATTGCATTCCGGCCTGGGTAACAAGAGCGAAACTCCATCTCAAAAAAAAAAAAAGAAAAAAAGAAAAGAAAAAACAGCATTATTACTCAAACACACTAGTAAATAGTGTTCAGTTTTGTCCTTCCCACTTCTAGGAAAAAGAGAGCTCAGTGACGCCAGACTAAATGTAATAAAACTATATTTCATTGTGTCATTTCTCTTGTTGATATCATTCAGTGGTCAGCGTTCTCTGCAATCTTTGGGAGATAGTTCAAATTCTTTACAAGGGAAATAGGGTACTCACAATCAGGCTATTGTTTCTCTCTTGAGCCTCATATATAGCCATTTCTTATTATTGCACTCTATGTTTCAGGCATACTAAATTATTTTCCCTGTATTGCTATTGTTTCAAACCACTGGATATTCAAAGCCTCCTTCCTGTGAAAATATTTTCTTCCTTTTTTTTTCTGATTAGTTTCTATAAAACGTTCAGGGTTTAGTTCAGACATCCTCTTCTCTGGGAAACTTTTGATCTCCTTTACCTGAGTTCTGAATTCCTTCTAGGCACTTGCAAAGCATTGTGTGCTTATCTTTATCATAGCACTTATAATGATGCATTGTTCATTAGATAACGTGATGCCAGCCGGGTGTGGCGGCTCACACCTGTAATCTCCCAGCACTTTAGGAGGCTGAGGTGGGCAGATCACCCGAGCTCAGGAGTTCGAGACCAGTCTAGCTAATATGGTGAAACCTTGTTTCTACTGAAAATACAAAAAATTAGCCAGGCGTGTTGGCGTGTTGGCTCGCACCTGTAATCCCAGCTACTCGAGAGGCTGAGATAGGAGAATCGCTTGAATTGGGAGGTGGAGGTTGCAGTGAGCCGAGATCATGCCATTGAACTCCAGCTTGGGCAACAAGAGCAAAACTATGTCTCAAACAAACAAACAAAAAACATGACGCCCATGACATCTCCTTGTTTTTTTTTGGTGGGGGGTGGGATATATGTATCTACTCTTTTTACATTGACACCACATGGTTCTAGTGGAACCTGCCAATCATAAAATCTCACTGCCTTGACCATGAGATTAATCAGAATTTTTCCTTAGAATTTCTTACATATGAACTAAAGAAGCCCCTTCTTCTTTGATGATGAAGTTTAGATAATATCTTAGTCCATTCCAGCTGCTATAACAAAATACATAGACTGGGTGGTTTACGAACAACAGAGATTCATTTCTCACAGTTCAGGAGACGGAGAAGTCCAAGATCAAGGTGCCAGCTGATTAACTATCTGGTGGGGGCCCACTTCCTCATAGACAGCTGTCTTGTCACTCCAACCTCACATAGCAGAAGGAAAGAAAGAGGGTTCTGTCTCAGGCCTCTTTTATAACGGCACTAATCCATTTGTGAGGGTTCCATTCTCGTGGCTTAATCACCTACCAAAGGCCTCACCTCCTAATAATATCATCTTATGGGTTAGGATTTCCATGTACGAATTTGGAGATGATACACACATTCAGACCACAGTGGATGGTATGAGATCGGGGCTGCTATTGTTTTGGTCTCAAGCAGTCACCAGATAAATGAGATAAATAAAGATAACACTCAGAGAGGCAAGGTATATGATAGGGATAGAGAGAGACAGAGATATATACAGAGTTTGGGGGAGTTCTAATGGCATGCAGGTTCCTAGTTTCAGATAGTCTCTTCCAGTAGTGAGAGAGAGATAGTTTTTCTTATTTTCTGAATGTTATGGTGTTTGACATTTAAAAAAAAAAAAATTCTGGCTGGGGAGAGACTGTCTTTACCAGAGCTAACCAGTTCTTAGAGATAGCAAGGGCTCAGCTGAGAACATGCATTTGATATGCAAACTCACCAATCTAGAGCTATACCTCCTCTATCCAACCTGTATATTCCAGGAGGCAACATTTCTCTGCCTTAATTATAGGAGGACCAATTACCAGGCAACCAGGGACAACCTTTGTGGTTTAGAGCCCATAGAAGTATTTCAAACTAAATTGTTTACCCTTCCCTTTCCTGTTTTTCCTATGGCAACCCCATTGAAAGCTTTGACCTAAACCTTACCCTGGCTCCTGTCTTCTTTCCCCTGACCTCCCTGGTGTCTTTCCGATGTGTGACCTGTATGGCATGCTGTGACTGCTGTCTCTGCAACTTGTGAGTAAACTTTGTTACTCATAAGTAAACAAAATTACTTGTCAGAAAATGTTTTCCTGAGTCTCCTCTGTCTCCTTTTGTGTCCTCCCTGACTGACTACCTCATAAAAGAATGCAAAAACAGCATATATTGTTTTTGTGTTGTCAGGGCCTTGGATAACTCATGACACAAAGACTCAAAATACTCAATATAGCATCATGAAAGGAGCAAAGGATAGACTTCTAATTTAAGATGGTGGAATGAAAAGATATTTTTGGCTTTGCTGTCTCCTGAGGCGGTGCTAAAACAACTGTATAATGGGTTGAATTGTGTCGTCCAAAAAGATGTGGAAGCTTTAACTTCCATTGTCAGTGACTGTGTCCTCATTTGGAAACAAGGTCTTTGCAGATGATTAAATTAAGATTAGATCTTTCAAGTGGATTGTAGTCAATATGACTGGTGTTCTTATAAAAGGGGGGAAATTTGGACACAAAAAGAGGCATGAATAAAGGAAAGAGGATGTGAAGACACAGGAAGAACGTCATCCACAACCAAAGAACACCTGAGGATACTAGAAGCTGGGAGACAGGAATGGAACAGATTCTTCCTCCCAGTCCTCAGAAGAACCTCACTCTGCTGACACTTTAATATTAGCCTGTCAGCCTCTGGAACAGTGAGACAATACATTTCTGCTGTTTGAGCCATCTAGTTTGTTGGTGCTATGTTACAGCAGCTCTAGGAAATAAAGATAGACTGTAAAGAAAAAAGGAAGTAAAAAACTCATAAAATGAGGCCAGGTGCAGTGGCTCATGCCTGTAATCGTAGCACTCTGAGAGGCTGAGGCTGGCAGATCAACTGAGGTCAGAAGTTCAAGACCAGCCTGGCCAACATAGTGAAACCCCACCTCTACTAAAAATACAAAAATTACCCAGGCATGGTGGCGTGTGCTTGTAGTCCCAGCTACTAGGGAGGCTGAGGCAGGAGAATCACTTGAACCCAGGAGGCAGAGGTTGCAGTGAGCTGAGATCACGCCACTGCCCTCCAACCTGGGTGACAGAGTGAGACTCCATCTCAAAACAAACAAACAACCTCACTACATCAGAGAAAAGGGGGAAACAGGAATCAATTTTAAACTCCAGAAAGAAGGCTAACAAATGATAAATAACTTACAAAGTAGACTTAAGGAACGGAATCTGAAGTTGGCAGTAAAAAAAGTCTAAAGTAGCCTACTCATTAGATGATTTAGAAAGGCACAGGCATTTTTACTACTAAGTTATCTCCTTAACCCTATATAGCCATGTAATTTCCTCTCTCCCATCCCCATATAGTCTTGAGATTTATTCTTTATAGAGAAGAAACAAAGAGTCTATGAATTGGAAAAGCTAGAGGAAAAGGGCTCCGTAGAAGACAGCGTACTGAAAACAGGAATATTAAGTGAGAACTTCCATACTGACTCCTAAATCCCCAACCTTCTTCCTTCGAGTCTGTTCCAGTTACTCAACCCAGCCAACAACCTGCCCAGTAGAAGACCATGGTTGGATGCATGTAGAATTCTACAAGGTTGTTTGCATGCATGTAGAATTTCTTTCTTTCTTTTTTGAGACAGAGTATTGCTCTGTCGCCCAGGCTGGAGTGCAGTGGCGCGATCTCGGCTCACTGCAACCTCCGCCTCCCAGGTTCAAGCCATTCTCCTGCCCCAGCCTCCCGAGTAGCTGGGATTACAGGAGCTCACCACCACGCCCAGCTAATTTTTGTATTTTTAGTAGAGACAGGGTCTTACCATGTTGACCAGGCTGGTCTCCAACTCCTAACCTCAAGTGATCTGCCTGCCTCGGCCTCCCAAAGTGCTGGGATTACAGGCGTGAGCCACTGCACCAGGCTGTGCATGCAGAATTGCAAATGAGCTTTTGTAGCATCCCGCTTTCAAATATAAGAAGACAGCAAGTAGTCAAAAATCACCAGGGATTTGAAGAAAAGGTCCAATATGACTCAGTAAGAGAAAAACAATTTGAAGAAAATAAAAGATTACTCAGGGAGATAGAAACACCAAAAAATTGTATCATTAACATCCTCAGAAAAAGAAGAGGAAAGATTGCTTCCATGAAACAAAAACAGCTACAGCCAAATAACATTTAGAGAAAATAATCTTAAAAATTGAAAGTATGAGAAGAAAAAACTCAGGAGAAATATTAGAAGAAAGTTAAAGGAAATGTCCTAGAAAGTAAAGCAGTAAGACCAAAGAAAAAAAAGAAAAGGGGGCAGGGAAGGTAAATTAGAAGTCCCACATTCAAATACGAGGAATCACAGAGAAGCAACAGGGGAGGGAGGTCAGATTTGTTTAAAGAGGTGAAATGTTAGAAATCCGCCATTCAAATAATAGGAGTCTCAGAGAGATGATGGAAGAGAAGGAGATCAGCTTTTATTTAAAGACCTATGCCTTTAATTTTTAAGGGAAATTATTTTCTTCCGAGAATTTTATAACAAGCTATAGTATTGTTTAAGTGTGGGGCAAGCTCAAGACATTCTTAGACATAGAAACTCTCCCAAAATTCACCTTTTTTTTGAGACTGAGTCTCGCTCTGTCACCCAGGCTGGAGTGCAATGGCACGATTTTGGCTCACTGCAACCTCTACCTCCCGAGTTCAAGCAATTCTCCTGCCTCAGCCTCCCAAGTAGCAGGGATTACAGGCATGTGCCACCATGCCTGGCTAATTTTTTTGTATTTTTAATAGAGACGGGGTTTCACCATGTTGGCCAGGTTGGTTTCAAACTCCTGACCTCAGGCGATCCACCCGCCTCTGCCTCCCAAAGTGTTAGGATTACAGGCGTGAGCCACCTTGCCCAGTCCCCAAAATTTACTTTTAATGTTCTTGTTTTCACTAAGAACCCCCACAATGAGAAAATAAACCAAGAAAGGAAAAGATGTGGGATTAAGGAAGCAGAATTTTCCTTTTAGAAAGAGATGATGAGAGATGAAAGATAATCTATAAGATAATGAAAGTGATTAATACACGTTAGTATATTAATATACATGTTTTAAATATGTTATTATATATGAATATATATATATATCAACTCCCGTAGTCCTCATATAATATAATGTACTAATTTTTCATCATTTTACAGTTGAGGAAATTGAAGCTAGAAAGATTAGGTGACTACAGCAAGATTGGACAGGGAGTAAAGAGCAGAGCCACAATTTTTACCCTTAAAGCCCAGTTTCAGGCTCTTAACCATTAATGCTCCCTTTCTTGCTTCTAATTATACTCATCTAATCAAAATTAAGACATCATCATATTTGGATGATAGGAGGGCATAAGAAATATTCAGATGTGTGATGCTAGCAAAGGTGGAGGTGGTGGTAAAAAAAGAGCCTCATTTTCATCTTCTGTAATGGCAAGTCAATAGATGGTTTCCAAACCAAAAATAAAAATCAAGAATAGCAACATATGTATAGTATTTGAAGAACTGTAGGCCTAAAAATACCAGCTAAAAAGTAGGGAGTAGAAAATGTGTGTGTGGTGGGAAGGTGCTATTTTTCTTCACAAGCCTTGCGGGGCTGTTTGAATTTTCAATCTGTAAGGATACATAGATTTAATTTTAAAAAATAAAACTTAAAAAATAAAAGGATCTAGGCGCAGTGGCTCATGCCTGTAATCCCAGCATTTTGGGAGGCTGAGGCAGGCAGATCACCTGAGGTCAGGATTTTTCTTCTTCTTTTTTTTTTTTTTTTTTTGAGATACAGTTTTGCTCTTTTTGCCCAGGCTGGAGTGCAGTGGTGCAATCTCAGCTCATTGCAACTTCTGCCTCCCGGATTCAAGTGATTCTCCTGCCTCAGCCTCCCAGGTAGCTGGGATTACAGGCAAGTAAGTAGCTGGAATTACAGGCAAGCGCCTCCACGCCTGGCTAATTTTATATTTTTAGTAGACACAGGAGTTTCACCATGTTGGCCAGGCTGGACTTGAACACCTGACCTCAGGTGATCCACCTGCCTTGGCCTCCCAAAGTACTAGGATTACAGATGTGAGCCACCATACCCATCCTCTTAATCAACTTTTGTTCTCACTGAATCGGATTTGCATTTATCAACTTAGGTATTTACTGAGTTTGAAGTTACAACTCTTTGGGAGAGAGAGGATAGTACTCAACTTTATCATTTATGGTAATTAGTATTAATATTGGAGGGGAGAGCAGCTCCTAACTATAGTGTAAGATACACAAAGTCGGATTAAAGAAAAGTCTAGATACTTGTAGCACTGGTATCATTTATCAAACAGGAATACCAAGAACCAAAGGGTGACAGAAACAATTTAAGGTTTGGTACTTGGAGGCTGAGAGAGAAGAGGCGTTAACTGAGTCTGCCTTATTTCATAACTTTGTCCATAAGTAAGATTTTATCATAGAAATTAAAGAGATATTGCCTTTAGGGTAGCTCCTTAGCCGTAATGGTCACCCTGTCTCCTGTATTTTACTTCTCTTATTCATTTTTTAGTGACAACCAAAGCATCTTAAAAGTTACATTATCCCTTTTTCCTCTTCAAGAACTTGTGATGGCTTTCATCGACGGCAGGATAAAGTCCAAACTGCTCAAGCTCACATTTAATGCCTTCCATAAAAAGAAACCAACCTGTCTTCCAGATTAATTCCTATCACATCACTCCTGGAATTTTCGCCAATCTCCATGATTCACATTGTAATTTTTTATATCTTTTCTTATAAACAGAAAATGCCATTATACCATGTAATTAATGTTTAAAATTCAAATATCCTTTAGATTTCAACACTGCTTACTTTTTTTTTTTGGAGACGGAGTCTTGTTCTGTCGCCCAGGCTGGAGTGCAGTGGCGCGATCTCAGCTCACTGCAACCTCCGCCTCCCGGGTTCAAGCAATTCTCCTGCCTCAGCCTCCCGAGTAGCCGGTACTACAGGCACATGCTACCAGGCCCAGCTAGTTTTTGTATTTTTAGTAGAGATGGGGTTTCACCATCTTGGCCAGGATGGTCTCGATCTCCTGACCTTGTGATCCTCCTGCCTCAGCCTCCCAAAGTGCTGGGATTACAGGCATGAGCCACCACGCCCGGCCCTACACTGCTTACTTTCATAGTACCCTTCCCAGACTTCTAAAGTTGTGAGGCACCCTGGGGTGGGAAATAGCACAATTCTGGGTTAACCAAGGTGGAGATGCCAGTGGAAGGACATTGGCCACCACTACTCAGTGACAGCATGTCACATATTTTCCACAGTTGAACTCTCCATGTATCTTAGACAATCCATAAATCACTGAAATCATTTTCCCAGTTGGCTTGCTGAAGGGCAGATATCCTGCCCTGACCTCTTTGTTACCTTCCAGCCAAGCTACTTTACCCAAGGAAAAGAAAACAAAACATACCTTCGCCAGAGTTTGCCATTTCAATCTCCTGCCACTTACATTTGTTAAACAATTCCTGTTTCTGCTTTATTTCCATACTCTCATATGCAAGTAAATGCAAGCCAATGCTAATTAACTGATAAAGACTGATAAAGATCGCAAAGCTGGGCCGGCGGTGGCTCACGCCTATAATCCCAGCACTTTGGGAGGCTGAGGCAGGCGGATTACCTGAGGTCGGGAGTTTGAGACCAGCCTGACCAACATGGAGAAACCCCATCTCTGCTAAAAATACAAAATTAGCTGGGCATGGTGGCACATGCCTGTAATGCCAGCTACTTGGGAGGCTGAGGCAAGAGAATCGCTTGAACCTGGGAGGCAGAGGTTGCAGTGAGCCAATATTGCGCCATTGCACTCCAGCCTAGGCAACAAGAGCGAAACTCTGTCTCAAAAAATAAAAAATAAATAAAATAAAATAAAGATCTTATAGCCATACCTACAAGGCCAACTCAATTAGAACTGATGCTGCAGTTCCTGAGCTAGACCTGGAGGGAAAACAGGCTACTGCAAAGCACTCTATACTGTTGTATTTGCCTGTAAACCACTGACAACTAGTCATCACAGCCACAGATTGTGTCAGACCCAGCCTCCCCACTGAAGAACAGTTTATTTGTCCTTGTGTAAATTTAATACGGGTTCATCTTTCAGGTTTCCCGCACAGATTAGGAGTTTTGTGCTATCAGGGTCACTTCCTCCTGCCTATGCATGTATCAACACCTTCTCTCAGAAATTGACAACACACTGGACACAGCCCTGACTCCAAGAGTTTTGGTTTTAGCAAGAGTTGATGAAAAGAGTCAAACTCTGTAAAATATTTGAAGATATTTATTCTGAGACAAATGTGAGTGACCATGGCCCATGACACAGCCCTCAGGAGGTCCTGAGAACACGTGCCCAAGGCGGTCAGGGTGCAGATTGGTTTTATAGATTTTAGGGAGGCATGAGACATCCACCAAATACATTTAAGTAATATATTGGTTTGGTCCAGAGAGGTGGGGCAACTCAAAGCGGGTGGGGTGCAGGCTTCCAGGCAAATTTAAACATTTTACATTTAAACATTTTCTGGTTGACAATTTGTTGAGTTTGTCTAAAGACCTGGGATCCATAGAAGGGAAGTGTTCAGATTAAAATAAAAGATTGTAGAGACCAAGCTTCTTTTGAAGTCTTATAGTGGCTGTCCTTAGAGACAATAGATGACAATGATTTCCTATTCAGATATTTAAAAGGAGCCAGACTCTTAGTTAATCTCTTTAGGATTGGGAGGGCCAGGAAGAAAAGATCTAGCTATGTTAATAGAGATGATGATGATGATGATGATGATGATGATTTTTGAGACAGAATTTCTATCTTTTTGCCCAAGCTGGAGTGCAGTGGCACAATCTCGGTGCACTGCAACCTCTGCCTCCTGGATTCAAGCAATTCTCCTGCCTCAGCCTCCCAAGTAGCTGGGATTACAGGTGCATGCTACCACTCCGGGCTAATTTTTGTATTTTTGGTAGAGACAGATTTAACCACGTAGGCCAGGCTGGTCTCGAACTGCTGACCTCAGTTGATCTGTCTGCCTCAGCCTCCCAAAGTGCTGAGATTATAAGCATGAGCCACTGCAGCCAACTGAGATTCTTTATGGATGCAAATATTCCCCCCACAAAGGACAGCTTTGCAGGGCCATTTCAAAATGTGGCAAAGAACCATGTTTTGGGGTAAAATATTTTGACTTTCTTCTTTGTCACATGTTATGCCAGAGTCAGATGGGAAAGTAAGTCATGATATACAGGGTTAAATAAAATCCATCTGATGAGAATTTATGGTTAGTAGGGCATGACTCCCCAGACCCCTTAGATAGGAATTAGGGTAAGATTAAAAAATCAGAGCTTAGTCCTCACAAGTAAAAAGTGATAGGAAGGCTGGGCATGGTGGCTCATGCCTGTAATCCCAGCACTTTGGGAGGCTGAGGCAGGTGGATTGCTTGAGGCCAGGAGTTTGATAGCAGCCTGGCCAACATGACAAAACACATCTCCACTGAAAATACAAAAAAAAAAAAAAAAATTAGCAGGGCGTGGTGGTGCACGCCTGTAGTCCCAGCTACTTGGGAGGTTGAGGCAGGAGAATCACTTGAACCCAGTAGGTGGAGGCTGCAGTGAGCGCAGATCATGCCACTGTACTTCGGCCTGGGCGATAGAGCGAGACTCTGTCTCAGAAAAAAAAAAAAAAGAGTAATAGAGGATGTGGTTTTTTGTCCAGTGTAATCACCCTTGACAGTAAGTTGAAAAGACCGCAGATTGGAGCTGCCTGGCTCAGAGGGTTTGTGCATATTTATGTTATTTGAACTGAGAAAGAAGGGCCAGTGCTTTTCCTCTGCTTAAAATTATAGGAAAGACCTAGAGAACAATTGTGTTAAAAATCATGTTTTTAACCACTTTGTTACTTTTGTTTTTTCAATTGAGCACAGCTTAGAATTCTGTTGAAAAAAAAAAAAGAACATCATTTTACCACCACCTCGATGTTCCTTTTCATGCCCATCATCATCTTTTTTTTTTTTTTT